>NC_069503.1:874187601-874787601 GCF_027579735.1 Bombina bombina | reverse complement strand
ATCGGTCGCTAAGGGGTTAAACAGGTTGTGAGACAAGAAGGAATTAATGGACTGGATAAAACAAACATTTTCAGGATGTGTCACTGGTCTGATTGATCCTTAAAGAGACAGTAACCATCTATCATATATTAGCTAAGTCTTAAAACAAATTAGCATCTTGTCTGCTGCAAAAGAATATAAAGATTCCTGTCAGACTATGCACTGAACATTTTTTTTATATCAGACAATTGTCAATCATAGCAGCCCCTATAGCTAGGGATGTATATGAAAAATAATCCTTGAATGCACTGTAAAGTCACAATAAATAAATCTGATTTATCTGAATCAGTAAAGGACAATTTGGGGCTTCATGTGCCTTCAAAATTACATTCCAGTAAACAAGTTTGCAAAGGAGATGGATAATAAATATTGGAATGGCATAGGTCCATACAGCACCTTCCTCTTTATCCTGAACACAAGAGGAAGTCATCTAACACAGTCACTATGGGCCATATGGCTGCAGCAGCCACAAACAAAAACAAAAAACACAATTCTAAGAATAACAAAAAGATCCCAACTCTGCAAATTAATGCTCTGTTCTCAGAACAAATTAAGGGAACTTTTTGTTTTATTTTTCTAATTTCCCAAATCACAAATTGCTGATTCCGCTTCAATGTAGACTGAATTTTTCATGCCACCTGCTTATTAGTAGTTGTGTATATCGTTCAAGAAACAAGAGTTGTTTTTTTTTTTTTTAGGAGCAAAAAGCTTGATCTGCAACAAGATGCACCACTAGCAATTGTGCTCAAGTGTTTAGTCAAATGCGCTTAAAGGGATAGTAAACACCAAAAATTTTATTGTTTAAAAATAAAGATAATCCCTTTATTTACCATTCCCCAGTTTGGCATAACCAACACTGTTATAGAAATATACTTGTTACCGTTGTAATTACCTTGAATCTGATGACTGCCTCCTTATTTCAGTTCTTTTGACAGACTTGCATTACAGGCAATTAGTGCTGACTCTTAAATAACTTCACGTGCATGAGCACAGTGTTATCTATATAAAACACATGAACTAACGCCCTCTAGCTGTGAAAAAATGTTAAATGCATTTAGATGAAAGGCGGCCTTCAAGGGCTTGGAAATTAGCATATGAGACTACCTAGGTTTATCTTTCAGCTAAGAATAACAAGAGGACAAAGCAAATTTGATGATAAAAGTAAATTAGAAAGTTGTTTAAAATTATTTGCCCTAACTGAATCATGAAAGTTTAATTTGGACTTTGCTATCCCTTTAAGCACCTTTGGATTTTAAAAGAAGCATTTTGGGGGTAAAAAAAATACTTTTTAAAGAATGCAAAATGTAATACAGTGCATTTCAAATTCAAGCTACTTATCTATTCAAAGCAGAGCCACCCATACTATGGCCCAAATGGTACATCCAGCTCTGTGGCCCTTGACATAGAGAAGCCTCTATGTGGCCCTAAACTTTACAAGCTTCTATGAATTTAGGCTATTGTCTTTAGCATAAGTAAGTGTATCATGGCTAATTCCACCATTTGGGTAAAAAGCTTGGGCTTCCAGCACAGCACATGATTTAGTCAACAAGTTTCACGTTTAGCTTTGCATAAATTCATTTTAAATTTGCCATAATTGCTGTAGTTTTTTCACCGCTTAAATGTTATATTGCTGTTTTTTACCCAAATAACAGGCTGGGATAAAAAAAAATCCAATCAAACAAAGGCTTAATGAGACCATTAAAGAGATGTCGTTTTCAAAACAGTTCTTTGTTAATTACAAAAACTGGCCTATCAAGCTATACAATGCCCTCATAGCACAACAATCTTTTTTTTTGTGTGCAATTCAAAATATGTTAAAGTCTTTGGTTACTTTTTAAAAAAATGTATGTGCCTGTGCAGGATAAATCACGTTTCTTGTTGTTTGTCTCCCTCACCACCAATAGATAACTGAACTTTCCAATTAACTTCTATAGTCCAAAGTAATTCCTTCTCTTAGTGCACTTAGTGCTGTAACTTAGCTCCTTTCCATCACTCCCAGGGAGGCTCAGAAACATAACAGGACTTCAGTACACCAATGTTACAAACACTGTTGGCATATTAGTGATTTATAGTGATCAAGGCAAATATGATACATAACTCATTATGGTAAACTCCTTCCTAATCAGAGATGTTAATGAACGGCAGAAATGATTCTGCACAATTAAAACTGCTGCCATTCTAGGATAGCAGAACAGAAACAAAAAGAAATGGAATGACATAAGCCTAGAAACATAGATAAGAAGCATAGGCCCACGTCTGCCCATAATTACTTTGCATGGCTTTATACTGTATCATGAGTGATTTTAAATGCCATTTTATATTTTTATTTGAAGTTTTAATATTAATAAATATTGTTCTTTCATTTACAAAAACTGTGCATTAAAGCAACATACCGGTATTGTGATTAAATTAGTCATTCAAATATGCAGGTTTAAACCAAACACCACGTTGCAGAAGGTTTTGTGTTTCTTATGAGCCAACATAAATATTTTACAGTGCGCTTTATTCTATAAAAAAAGATAACGTCAATAGGTCATGATTAGAAGTGTGCTGGGTTTGTTGACTACTTCTTCCTCTGCTTATAAGTCTGATTGTAACCTTTTGTACTGAAAAACAAGTAGGAGGAAAAGCATGCAGGAATAGTCACTACTCTTCAAAACAAAATTCCTAAAATTAGAAAGAGGAATGTAAAGTAATTAAACAAAAAGTATTGTAGACTCACGTTAAACTAATCATTCTTTTGGCTCAGCTAAAAATAAAACAGAACATTACAGCAACATTTTCTTGCTGGCTACAGCCAGGAACTCAGACCTCCCAATAAACTGTGCCTTGGCTACGTCCCTTGCACAGTCTCCAGTGACTCAGCAGTTCTCAAACTCTGGAAATTCCCAGGAATTAGCTTTAACCTTTATGATCGGAAATTCAACCAGCACTACACAATTAATAAAGGTTCACCTGGGCAATCATAGTATGCCAGGCTTAGGAGTAATCTACACAAGGGATGTTTGCACAGATTTAAAGGGACATAAAAACACTGAGTCCGTACTATAAATGGTTTGTAATAAAAAAACAGAAAACTTTGCAGTATACTTTAATTATTCAGCTTTACACTTGAAAAAATATTTAAGAAAACTACATCTGCATATAATTATCAGAATGATATATTCAAAACAATCTATTTAGTAGCCTTGTGCATTTGTTGATTCGGTTTACAAACGAATTCCAAATCTGGCAATGGGCAGCGGCATTCAACTATTTCAGGCGCTCTATCTGTAAATTGGACTGTGGTCCTGAATCATCTACATTAAACTAATATCCGTACAAAGGACATTGTTGGGGCTGTGCAAACTGCAGGGGTGTAACTAGAGCCCTGGCATTTTTGGAAAATGAACCAAAAGAATCTCAAACTAAACCTTATTGATTCCTTGTAATATTTCTTGCCTACACAGGGATAATTTATTTATTTATTACACTATATTTATTGTTTAAAAGCATCATGAGTATTAGAAATTGTATTATTTTCTGTACAAATAAAAACACAACATATAGTTCAGATGTAAACTCTTGCTGGAAAACAGAAATCCTGCGGTTAAGCATCTATCACTACATGTAAATCTGCACATGACCATAACCAAGGATGTCACTTTAGGGTTATTAATTGAGACAATACAACCCATTCAGTCCAAAGATTTTAAGAAATATTGTATCTGTTATTAGTTACTCCTCTGAGCATAACAATTACAAAGTTTCCTATTGTTACAGAGATATTAAACTGAACAACTTTAAGCACTAAGGCCCTGATATTCAAAGGTTCTCCATTTTGGAGAGAAATTGCAATTCAGACTTCACAGGGGCTGAATTCACTAAATATTCAAAAGAAAAAAGGGAAGAACTCTCCAGCACTGCACAATCTCTCTCATCTCCATAGATGAAGGAGAGCCATGCCCAGTGCAATATATCACTGTGTGATATGAGAGTTTTGTTACACTTACACTTTGTGCTTTGTATTTTAGATTACTTTATACTTTAGATTGGGTCCTTTCAATATTATAGAAAATAAGCATTGCCCTTTCTAATCCATATTTTAATACAGATTAGATTAGATTTAACTCTAGCAGTGATTTTACAAATTCTGTTTATGTTTTGTAAGTTTCTGTTAGTTTTACAAATTAGGACCACACTTTGTATATTTCTGTGCAGCTTTTACAAATTACATTTCTCATTGAATTTGCTGCATTGCAAACTAAAACCGACAGCTTCAGAAAATGGGAGGGACAGGGCAGTTCCTGGGCTGAACAGGAGAGTTTCCAGGGTATGTCTGAAGCTAAATTTTCTAAGCAATTTAAACAAGCTGGTCTCACTGATTCGTCTCGCCAGCTGTATGCAGGTAAAGTTTGCTCAAAATTCACAATATACTTATTTTAACTAACAGAAAAAGTAATATATACTAATATATACTAAAATATAGACAAAGACAAGTTAAATTGTAGTGAAAACATTTCAGTTTAATTTGTAATTAATTTGTAATTGATTAATTAATTTGTAAAACTGAGGCTTTATATCAGCCCCAGGGGTTCACCAGTTACCTTCTCCATGTGAAATTTGTATCCAAGAGAGATTCATTACTTTCTATGGAAGGCATCTCTCATCTCTGGGATTTCCAGGTTCCTCCCCTTTTCTTAGAAAATTCAGTGAGTTCTGCCTTTGTGAAGTCAGCACTATCCAAACTAGAGAATGTTTGATTATCTGGCCCATAGAAAGTAATGACACTCTCTGGAAAACTGAAGCTGATTTTCAGTTTTAATTTAAATAAAATACATGCAAAGTGCAATCTAATTTGTAAAAGATATACAAAGTTTGAGCCTTATTTGTTAAAGTTAAACACAAACTGTGAAAGCACAATCAGAATTGGTAAAATCACAATCCTAAAATTACTGCTGTGTATAAAATAAAATACAAAATAGAAAGTGCAAAGTTTAAATGTAATAAAATGTAATCTGAAGTGTAGAGTGACATAAAATAGAAAGCACAAAGTGTAAATGGAGCAGAACTGTCATGCCATGCAGTGATATATTGCACTGGGCTAGTCTTTTCTTCACATACAGAAATGCAGGGAACACCCCTTGGAGAATTAAAACAAAACCTGTCTTTTGAAAATTTCACTAGGAACCTCGCAGTGCTGGAGGATCATTTTAGAATATCTCCTCTAAGCAGAGAGGTTTTGAATATCAGTGCCTGAATGAGAATAAAGGAAACAAAACCTTTCTGAAATAAAAATAAGGACATTAAACTAAAAAAAATTCTATTACATATATGCGATGCAGCAGATAAACTTGTTTTGTTTTTTAAATGTGTCAAAGCATTTTAAATTATTTGAGGGGGGGGGGGGTCATGTTTAATTACAACTTATACCTTGGGATTAATTATTTACTGGTTCATAAGTCTACCTCATCAATTGCTAGACAGTTACATGCATTTACAAACTTGGAAACAAAAACAAGTTTTATTCAGCACAGAAAAAAAGTGAATCAATAAAATGCTCTAAAATTAATTAGCATTTTATTATTAAACACTTATCGCTCAAAGTCAGTATTTAGTTTTCCGGCTGCTCTAGGCACTGTAAAATCTGTTGCCTCTTACCCTACCACACCCAACAATTCAACCTCAAATTTCTTACAACCAGAAGCCAAGGAAGCATATAGGAATTATGCACCCCACTAGACAACCAGGGATACATTATTTGTAATAAAATGAATAAATAAAACATTTGGAGATCAGCAATGGGAATGGATCCTATCACAGAACTAAATATCAAATGGCCAGATTAATAGTGGAGCGCTAATTAAAGCTCCCGCTTGAGAGTTAATTGTGCTAGAAATAAAATTTTGCGCTTGTCGGGTTGAGCTGGTATTATGAGTTGAAAGTAAACTGTTTTCCCTTTGACTCTAACCTGAAGTTAGTGTACAAAAGACAGCAGCACCACTTCACAGTAAGGTTATGTATTTATTGGGAAATAACCAACAGAGTACAACAACGTTTCGGTCTACATGACCTTAATCATGTAACCAAAAGTTGCAATATCACATGTGCGTTCACGTATTCCTCATAGAAGTCAACGGAGAAAAAAAAAAGTGGAAAAAAATAACACATTACTCTTGCGCAAACCCAACATGAAAATATAGTATATCTTCTATTTATAAATATATATATACCTATATATATATATATATATATATATATATATATATATATATATATGTGATTTTTTTTGGTACAATATATTTCAATACATATATATATATATATATATATATATATATATATATATTAATCTACATAGGGGAGACCAGTCAAAAAATAAAAGACAAACTCACACAACATAAATATACTATAAGAAAGGGAGTTTTAGATTTACCAGTTTAAGCTCATTTTAAAGACAACAAACATGATGTTAGTCAATTAAGATTCCAAGTATACTTTAGGGAAGTCTTTCCATACATTTTCTCACCTAGTAATGACTTTATAATTTTCCCCTTTTGTAAGCCATCATAAAGGTAACACTTCTTAAGAAATAAAAAAATGTTTGTTGTTAGTATAATATTAGAATTTATTTGTTTTTTTTATATAAAAAATATATATACACACACAAATTCACATACAACAAACAAAGAAACCTAATTATAGAATTCAATTTAATTTTGCTGTTATAATATCACTGTTGAGACAAAAAGTATTGTATTACCTTATGACATATAGTATCACATGATAAATGTAACTAATGAGTGCACAGTGTGTGTTTTAAACAGTACTGTCTCTTTAAATGTTAATCACTTGAATGTTTTGCACCTGTATTTTGGTTTATTCACAGCCTATAAATTATAGGCACTAATTATGTATTTGATCACTTGGCTTGAGAAAGGGCAAAGCCTGAAACGTCGCCTATGTTTTACTGCTTGAAAATAAATCACTAAAATATTTATTTGGAGTGCTGCAGCCCCTTCTTCTAATATATACTGTGTATATATATATATTATATATATATATATATATAATTATAAATAGGTATAGATATATACAGACATATATAGGAATAATATATTTTTATAAATACTTAGAACATATTCTGCTATGTGCAGAACGCTGGAATGTCAAATATTTACAGGTCATACACAGTATAACACTTTATTAAAAATATTTTTGAATGTTGAATAAATATGCTTTTACATATGCTCCTCTACTTAACTGCAAAGGGCTCCAATGCACACAAACATATATATATATATATATATATATATATATATATAATATATGTCTGTAAATACATGTATAAATACAAAAATACATATGTACACATTTTTTCTAACACCTGATATCTCATATCTATGAGCCCTTATAACTTTTTTGTGCAATATTTTGGTTCTTTGAAATGTATTTTCGAAGTGTTTTGTGACACTTTTTAGTTTCGCAAAACAGTTGACCAGAGCTCTGAAGTCACAGTAATCATTCTAGCTTAAAGGGACAGTCAAGTCCAAAAAAACTTTCATGATTTAAATAGGGCATGCAATTTTAAACAACTTCCCAATTTACTTTTATCACCAATTTTGCTTTGTTCTTTGCTATTCTTAGTTGAAAGCTAAAACTAGGAGGTTCATATGCTAATTTCTTAGACCTTGAAGACTGCCTCTAATCTGAATGCATTTTGACCACTAGAGGGCATTAGTTCACATGTTTCATATAGATAACATTGAGCTCATGCACGTAAAGTGACCTAGGACTGAGAACTGATTGGCTAAACTGCATGTCTGTCAAAAGATCTGAAATAAGGGGGCAGTCAGCAGAAGCTTAGATACAAGATAATTACAGAGATAAAAAGAATATTAATATAACTGTGTTGGTTGTGCAAAACTGGGGAACGGGTAATAAAGGGATTATGTTTCATTTTAAACAACAACAATTCTGGTGTTGACTGTCCCTTTAAATCACAATTGTGCTCAAGTGATCACATTTACTTTCAACCCGTAATACGAGCGGTAAACCAGACAAGCGCAAACCCCAGCAATAAACACCTTATTACTCAGGCGCAAACGTTTGCACTCCACTCATAATCTAGCCCACAATTTGCAAGTTATCATAGCCTTAGTTGGCCTAGGCCAAGATATGCCCCTGCTCAAATGACTGGCATTTACAGGCATATGCCACTCCTGATTGGCAATGCACTGCAACTCAAGAGCGCTTTAATGTGATTACTCCATTTGCACAGATTAAATTCAAAGCAAATATATTTTTAGTAATACAATACTCTGCCTAAATACAGCAATTTATTATTACAATAGAACCTCCCTTTAAGTTGCAGATTTTCACGTGCGCATGCAACTTATACTCAGGTGCCCACTGCTTACTGCCTGAACTCCCACAAGGACAAAAATCCACACACGCCATAAACAAAATAGAAGAGGTAAATACGTTAACAAAAAATAATTAAAACACTGATTCCAGATACATCAGCTAATTGATTCAATGTCCCTTTAACCAAAAATAGCACAATAACTCAGTGTAATCAAAAGTCTCTGCAAGCAGCTGTCCCATTTATATGTCAAGTGTAAGAAACAAACTAAACTATTTTCATTATGAGCATCCGCTTTATCCTTTATGATAGAATACCAGAAACATGAAACAAACATTCTTTTACACAAACCATTCCCTGCAGACTATATAATTCTTAGGCTTTTACTCACTAAAGCAATGTTTGTTTATATTAAAATTATAATATACTATATATACTATATATATATTAAATAAATTATGTTATATCAAACATACTAAAGTGTGCAAGTTCTCTTCAGCATGACCATAATAGTTCTTATCTACCAAACCACAGTGCTATTTAAAAAATAGATATAATGTATATCTTTGGTATTTTTTTTCTACAATGCTGAGAGTTAGTTTGTAGTTTGTTAAACAAAAGTAACAATATCCTTTATGATGGTCAACAATTTAGCAAATCAGTTTGAGACATTAATTTAACTGAAACAGAAAGTTACAAACTGTAACAATTTATTCACTGAAGTTAAAATGTCTATGTTACTGAATCAGCCATGACACTGCTAATTAAAAAGTGGGTTTCTATCAAGCTTCATTACACAAAATACTAAATTTTAAATATATTTTTTCCAGCTGAATACAATACTGACATTTTGGGGGAAATAAAGTTTTCCATTTTATTAAAAATAAGTGACATTTAAAAAAATGCTGTTTCTTAAGCACCAGCTAATGAGATTAAAGCATAAATGGCTAGAATTCAAATGCATTTATTCAACATTCGTGCAATATCAGAATGTCCTGACATCTGGATCGGATTTAATGTCTGACGTTTTAATGGAGGTACCTCCCACACAAAAGTTATTTTCCCTTAATAAACTGTTCCTTTAGACTATATTTTTTTCTTTTTTTCTTCCTTCTCCCCCTCGGAAGCAACACAATTTTAGCTTCTTGCTGGAAGCTGCCTGATCACTGCCAGGAAGAGAAATGCAAAACAATCCCAGGAGCCGTTTCTGACGTCAGCAGATCATTCCTCCCTTCCAGCAGTCAGAGCCCTATGGAAATTCCAAGCTACACTAGGACACTTTCTTTGTGATATGACAGCTGCACGCCTGTGGTTCCTCCACCCCTTCACCACCAGGGCAAAGGATTAACAGTCTTTGTCCCACTGGTGTTCTACACATTTTTAAAAAGTAGGATTTACCAAATATGCAAATTATTTTTTTCCTGATATGTTAAACTGTGCATTAGTGAGATGAAAAAAAAAATGTCCCATTTCCTGACATAAATAAACATATTACTAGCTGTTTTCTGTGTGGTGTGCATATACATTATATATATACACACACATATACATACATACATACACACACATACAGGGGTTGACAAATTAGCCCAAAAGCTAGTGGTACACCTTTTTATATAACATATTTTCGCATTGGGCAATGTGTAACATTGCAATACACTGCTAAACACCTGAATTATACATTTTAATTAATAATAAACCAATACTTTTATAAAATTATAAATAATATAAACATATCCTCTTAGGGAAGGGGGAGAGTGGGAGTAGGGGGGAGAGCAAGGTAGGGGGGGAAGAGAGACACAGAGGATCGGTGGGAGGGAGAGACACACTGAGGAAGACACAGAAGGAGGGAGACAGAGGAATGGAGGGAGATAGATAGGAATGGCAGGAGGGAGATAGATAGGGAGGGAGGGAGATAGATAGGAATGGAGGGAGATACAGAGGAATGGAGGGAGGGAGACAGGCACAGAGGAATGGAGGGAGGGAGACAGACACAAAGGGAAGGAGGGAGACACAGATGAAGGAAGACAGACACAGAGGGAAGGAGGGAGACACAGAGGGAGGGAGACATAGAGGGAGGGGGGAGAGAGAGGGAGACACATAGGGAGGGGGGAGACACAGAGGGAGGGAGGGAGGGGGGAGACACAGAGGGAGAGAGGGAGGGGGAGACACAGAGAGAGGGAAAACAGAATTTATGCTTACCTGATAAATTACTTTCTCCAACGGTGTGTCCGGTCCACGGAGTCATCCTTACTTGTGGGAATATCTCTTCCCCAACAGGAAATGGCAAAGAGTCCCAGCAAAGCTGGCCATATAGTCCCTCCTAGGCTCCGCCCACCCCAGTCATTCGACCGACGGACAGGAGGAAAAAACAGGAGAAACTATAGGGTGCCGTGGTGACTGTAGTTAGAGAAAATAATTCATCAAACCTGATTAAAAAACCAGGGCAGGCCGTGGACCGGACACACCGTTGGAGAAAGTAATTTATCAGGTAAGCATAAATTCTGTTTTCTCCAACATTGGTGTGTCCGGTCCACGGCGTCATCCTTACTTGTGGGAACCAATACCAAAGCTTTAGGACACGGATGAAGGGAGGGAGCAAATCAGGTTACCTAAACAGAAGGCACCACGGCTTGCAAAAACCTTTCTCCCAAAAATAGCCTCCGAAGAAGCAAAAGTATCAAATTTGTAAAATTTGGCAAAAGTGTGCAGTGAAGACCAAGTCGCTGCCTTACATATCTGATCAACAGAAGCCTCGTTCTTGAAGGCCCATGTGGAAGCAACAGCCCTAGTAGAGTGAGCTGTGATTCTTTCAGGAGGCTGCCGTCCGGCAGTCTCGTAAGACAATCGGATGATGCTTTTAAGCCAAAAGGAAAGAGAGGTAGAAGTCGCTTTTTGACCTCTCCTTTTACCAGAATAGACGACAAACAGAGAAGATGTTTGTCTTGTCAGTATATTTATGAAAATCTTAGTAGTGCTATCCAAATAATATATAAGTTTATGGCAGGGTTGCAAACACAATAAAATAAAAAAAAATAGAAACCCTAATTAACCATGCATCTACTAGACCATACAATTAATATAAATATCTGAATTCTTTTATTTAGTTAATATCCATAAACATATTGAACTATATTTGCAGTAAAAGGAAACTAAATAAAAGTTTATATGCGTTAAAACCAACTCTTAAGATATGCTATCCTTCTTACAAAACCCAGAAAAATATACCTTCACAATTCAGCCTTTTATTTATTTAACACAATGGGACTAAAAACCTTTAACATCCAAGCAATACAATTCTAAACAGTGTTTATAAAACAATAGGATAATATATATATTCTGCTATTTAACTGCAATTTATCCTAATACAAAATTAACTGACAATATCAGAACTTGCATAGATGAGTTACTTGGTCAATCAGACGCAGATTTAAACAATATATATATAGGCTGTGAAATGCTAACTAAAACACACTGTTTCTTTAAATCTATTAAATACAAATTGACTATGCATATAACTTATCTTATAATAAAACTTTTATATACATCACCCAAATAAACAGCAATCCGGTTCCCAATGTTTTGCAACAGATCCAATTCACCTCAGAAATTCAAAATTGGGGTAAAGCATATGGAGTCCATATGGTAGGTGTGTGCTTTTGATTAATAACTGCCGCAGTTACTCCTTTCTGGATCAAAATAACACAACCCTTTCTTAGTCTCTATGCTGGGGTTAAATCATCTCATCTCACCCCTCCCCTTTTTGATTATTTATCAGTCATTGGTGAATATTGGAAACGCCCACGGCCTTGTCTTGGATTAGTTCTTTGCAACTGAACATGGATTGGTTTATTTGGTAAATGTGTTGTCAAGGAAATGCATTCTTTGCAACAACCAATCATCTCATGGTTGCAATTCCGCATCATAACACTAGGTGGCAGCAGACGTACAAACAAACAAATACAACAAGACCATCTCTAACATTTTTAAGCAAGTTAAAAAAAAAATTTCTTTCATAAAATGGTTATTTAATCAGATCACACTCTCTGCATTAATCATATATAACCCCAATTACAGATGGTTAATATTAGGTTATTTTTTTCTGATTATTCTGATACCAAATATGTTATATTATTAACATTTTATTTTATTTAGGTAATTTAATACTGCTAATTATTAGTTTAAAATGCATTACAATGTTATCGGTATCCTGGCATTTATATGTGAATAATAGCTTATTTTTAATTCAGTATTGTACTGTATTCCAAGTGAATCCTGTCTATGTAGATCTGAAATAAAAATAAATGTTAATAATCACTTCTCTTCAGGTCCATAAACATCTATTCATGTTCTTAAACACACAGAGGCTAAGATATTCATGCTTTCAAAACATACACATATATACACACACATATATATATATATATATATATATATATATATATATATATATATATATACATCTCATATCCATTAAAATATATACAGTTGTTTTGAAATCATAATGTAAGTCATGGGCCTTCACTGTATTATCCTAACATTCTAACTTTTCAGTAACTTCAGTTGCCAGACTTTTTGTCTCATACTCACCACATGGGGTCAATCCACGAGTAGTTGTAAAAGTCTTAATGCAGCATATTTCCTGTTTAGCCAGCAGTGCAGATGTGGATTTAAAAATTAACACCATGTGCATAAAAGCTGCCTCTCCATGATTTTGATCAGTTCCAAAAGGGTAATTCAGACATTTCGTCTCCATATATTTGCCTGTATCCTGAAACTGTTATATTTTAGTTCCTTGCTAAATTATACAATTGCATAATTTAACATATTGAGTGTGTGAGATCTGCCAGAGATAATCCTTTGTTCTCCTTTCAGCCAAGAATGTCTCCTGTGCAATTGGAGTGGGGGAGATCTAATCCTTTGTCCTACAGACCATGTTCACATCCACAGATTTATTAGATAAAGTTAAATATATTTCTATATATTATTTAATAATATTTCAAATACCTTGACATAAATCCCCCTTTCCAATTCAAAAATATGTAGGACACATGTATTTGAATTGGATCAAGGTTAGTGGTATTTGGTGAGGATGTTGACCGTACACATCATGGACAGTCTTCTATGTAGATAGTCTGTCAATTTTGAACCTTCATGTTTATCAGTTAGGCATCTTTAAACTATAGTATGTCTCTAGTTCATTTGGGGATATGACACTTCATTCTCCCTCTATGACTTGTAGTTGGGATCTGGGATGACGTGCCCGCAATTGATTGATATGTACCCATTTATCTATGAAACCTTCATTTTTGGGGATCCGTATTTTATAGGCCACTGGAGATATTTTGTCAGTAATGACAAAAGGACCTTTCCATGAGGGAAGAAATTTCTTCTCCCTAACCTGACCTCTTCCAAAGTTATAAAGATAAACTTTATCATTTATTTCATATTCCTTTTTGGATGTTTTGAGATCATAATAGGTTTTAGTGGCAGTTGCGGCTCTTTCTAAATTCCTTTGAGCAAATGCAAAGGCATATTGCAGGTGCTTTCTTAAGTTTTCCACATATTGATGTGTATTGGCAGCATTTATCAAGTTTTGGTCTGATGTACGGTACAGCAGATGCTGAGGTAGAACCATTCTTCTACCAGTCATCAGTTCAAAAGGTGACATCTTGGTAGCACTACTTGGAGTTGCTCTTAATGCCATTAAGACTAGAGGTAGTTTTACATCCCAGTCTTTACCTGTTTCACTCACAAACATTTTGAGGATTTTAACAATGGACTGGTTGTAACGCTCTACACCACCACTTGAGGCAGCTCTATAAGCAATATGGAGCTTTCTGTTAACCCCTAGTATTTTCCACATTTTTGTCATCACTTCGCTAGTGAAGTGGGTCCCCCGATCTGACTCGATTCTTTGGGGCAGACCAAATCTGGAAAATACATGGTTGATGAGCAATGCTGCACATGTTTCCGCACTATTGTTAGGTGCACTAATGCACTCTACCCATTTAGTGAACAGGCATGTCACTGTTAACATGTACTTGTTACCTCTTGATGACCTTGTTACCGGACCAATAAAATCAATTTGTATATCTGACCATGGCATTACCATCCCCCTTTTCTGCAATGGCGCTCTATGCGTTGGTGCAGTGGGTTGGAACTGTGGGCAGATTAAACACCCTTGACAGTAGGTTTGAACGTCTTTCAACATGTGTGGCCAAAAAGCGTAATCACGCAATATTTCATACGTGAGTTTGGCACCACGATGACCAGATGTGGGAGCATCATGGGCATGTTGAAGCATTAGACCCCTGAACTTGGTGGGTACTACCCACTGCTGGATGCCAGTTTTGGAGGTTCTAATTAACAAACCATCCTGTAACTTGAATTGTGATTTAGATTGTATTAAGATTCTCAGATCTTCTTTGCCAATACAATCATCTTTTGAGATGGGGTTGCTTTCAGGATCTTCTATGTGTTTATAGAAGATGCCTACAATGGGGTCTTCTTTTTGACTAGTGATCAGGTCCTCACTAGGAGAATCCTGACTCCATTGTACCAAGTTAGGCTCACTCTGTTGTTTTGCCTGGTTTCTGGTAATGGCTTCTACCTGAATTGCACCCATTAAATGGTCAATATTAAGGAGTTCTCCAGTTATGGCTCCTTGTTTGGCTAATGAATCCGCAAGGTCATTGCCTTCCTTATCAGCACCTAGAACTCTGGAATGACCCTTGGTCTTTTTCCAGTGTATGGTTAAATCATTGGATACTACCAGATTATCAATCTCGCAGAACAATTTGCCATGCTTGACTGGTTTGTGATTGCTTTTCTGCATGCCATTTCTTTTCCAAGTTGGCAGGTATTCAACAAAGCTGTCACGCACATAATTTGAGTCAGTTATGATCACAAATTCATGAATACCATGTTCAATAGCCATTTCAATGGTTTTGAAAACAGCAGTTAGTTCTGCAACTTGACTGGATCTTGGTCCAATGTTGAAACCTACAGATATATTTGGGAATCCATTTGCCCCCGTTATACCAATGCCAGCGACTAATCTGCGCTCATTATCAATAGTGGCATGGTAAGAACAACCATCAACATATACCCAAGGTAATGTTTGACAATGGTCCTCATTGTACATTTTATATGGGGAAAGCAATTGTTCTTCCAGAAAATCATCTTCTGATAATTCTTCCCCAGGATCTCTAGCAGTACAGTCGTGGAGCTCAGCAAGCCCTTGTGCGACTGGATTCTTTTTATTCTGCTTGTAGCGAATTTCTAAGGGCCAGCCTTGTAAGGAAAGAGTCCACGCTGTTATGCGGCTATTAGACAAATTCCCATCTCTTATTCTCTCACTTTGCAAATATAGCAAAGGCTGGTGGGCCGTTTCTACAATAATTTTCTCGCCCTGTATATAGCTGCGGAAATTTTGTAGAGCCCATACAGTAGATAAGAGGGCTTTTTCGCAATCGTTAAACTTTATTTCTACTGGGGATAGATTTTTGCTCGCATAAGCAATGGCTTTGTTCAAATTATCATGCTTTTGGTATAACACAGCACTCATGCTTACATCTGTGTACCCTGTTTCTAAGTAGAAAGGTTTACCACCTTCAGGGTACGCTAAGCAAGGTGCTTGAGTGAGTTTTCTCTTCAGCTCTCTGATGGCTGTCTCTTGAGACTCACTCCAGTGCCATTTCACATCCTTCTTTAGAAGAAGTAGTAGTGGTTTAGCTAATTCCGCATAATTATCAATGAATTTGCGAGAATAATTCGTCATACCCAGGAATGATCTCAATTCCTTTAAGTTAGTTGGGTTTTTAGAATTCACTATAGCTTCCACCTTTTTCTTCTGGGGATTTAATCCATCAGAGGTAACTTCATGTCCCAAGAAGTTTACACGAGTGCGGCACCATTGAGCTTTTTGCAGGGATAATTTGACACCTGCCCTTTTAAGTTGGCTGAGGACATGTTTAAGCTCTGCGATGTGTTTTTCAAAGTCGGTGCTTTTGATTAAAACATCATCAACATAAGATAAGGTCCCCCTTTCCAGTGCGTCAGGCATAGCCTTATGCATGAATACAGCAAATTCATGTCCAGAATTTATGTATCCAAATGGAAGTCTCTGGAATGCATATTGGACCTTTTGGAAAGAGAATGCCAGCTTATACTGGTCCTCCTCATGTACCTTTATGGTCCAATATCCCTGTGCACAATCAATGGCAGTGAATATTTTGGATCCCTGCATTTGTGCTAGGCACTGGTCAATGTATGGTACAGGCCAGCCAGACATGTATACTCGTTTGTTTAGCTGTCTTAAGTCAGCACACAAACGCCATTGTCCATTGGGCTTAAGGACACCTAGAATAGGATTATTGTAAGAGCTGTGCACCTGTTTGATAATACCTCTTTCTTCCAAATTCCTTATGATCTCTGCAAGAGAATCATATGAGGCTAAGGGAAGTCTGTATTGTTTGACAAATACAGGTGGCGCATTAGGATCTGTTTGTATTCTTGCAATGTGCAAGTCTGTGGTACCACAGTCATAAGAGTCCTTAGCGAAAATATCCTTGTATTCCATTAGGAGTTCTCGCAGCTGTTGGCGTTCATCATCGCTGGAACAGCCATTAGCTAAGGATATTTGCTCTTCGACTATTTGCTGAAATCCTGGAAAGATTTCAGGCTGTCCTATTTCATAGGCTTCTTCCAGTCTAGAGGTGAGATCCCCTTGATTATAATTTACATTGCTCCCATGACTCTGGGTATTGGGGTAATCTTGCTGTTTGATTGGCTGATCAAACACTAGAGAGGCTTCTTCAATTTTACAGATGCCTTCCTCTGAGCTGAAGGGATAAATAGACTGAATATTAAATAGACCCTCTGGCATAGATGCAAAGGATTGTTCTATTAATTGTTCTTCAGTTAGGTATCCTTCAGGTATTAGCCCAATTACATTATTCTGGAATCCAAAAGTGTAATAACTTGATTCCAGTGCATATCCTAAGGTAGTTCCCTTGGATAATGTTATATCCTGTGGGGTCATGTTATGCACAATAATATGTATTGGAACAGTTCCAATATTCACCATAGGAGTGTAGGTTACTGTGACACCCAGATTTTGTATTCTATGGGAGAGGCAAATCAGTGTTTCAGAAGTTTTTAATTTCTGACCTCTCTTTACCTGTAAGGGTAACAGAAATTTATCAGCCCCAGCAGGAATTATAACATCGCTAGATACCTGCATATTCACAGCATATGGCAATTGCTGGTTTGATTTCAGGGCTGCATTTTCATCCTGAAATACTTCAGGGTCCCCCTTTAACCTGCTCCAGAGGCAAGAATTAATCAGATCTATTTGTATGGCATATCTATGTAAGATATCATTGCCAATGTATATTTGATTATGGGGAGTATTTAAAACTAAAAACAGGTGCTTCACTGACTTATTACCAAGAGAGATAGATAATAAGCACTTAGCTGTGATGTTATAGCTTTCAGACCTGTCATCCAGGCCGTTGACACAGTGGTCTTGGGGAGAAAGATATTTAATCACTTTAGGTTCAGCTATTTGCTCTAATAAACCTTCGCTTATATAGCTAGCTTCCTGTTTTAAATTTATTTTAGCATACTTGGTTTTACCAAGGTCATGCACTTGTATAGGGATAAATAGATCCTCTTTAACTCTCTCAATCCCTGTGAGGTATTGAGTGTGGCCTCCCCCCTTAGGGATTTTATGATCCCCCTTGTGGAGTGATATGGTTAATACATCGCTATCTAGGGAAATATTCGCTATCTTTCCAGGCGATATTTTAAAAGTATTACCATCAGAGCCACTAAAAGGAGTCTGATCATCTATTTGTAGGATAGTGATTTCAGGTACAGAGTTATTCCTGAAATGAATCTCCACAGCATCTGGTTTCTCTTCTACCACGTGACAGCTATGTCGGGCGCGAGATATACCAGATTTTTCATAATTGATAGGCCGTTTAACTTGCGACCAAATTACATTATTTATGCAATCAATTATGGTGCTTAATCGTTTCAGGAGATCACTACCAATAATTAAACGATCAGTTGGCAGATCCACTATAATGACAGGGTGTCTTATGACCCTGTTCCCCAATTTAAATTTTAACCAGGCAGTACCGTAAACTTTTAGGGAGTCACCCCCAACACCTATTAGAGAACCGTCAAATTCTCTTATTTTGGGTTTGTGGGGTGTTAGCTCATTTAGCTGTGTGTAGTACCTGTGGGATAAGATAGTTGCCTGTGACCCAGTGTCAATTAATCCCCTGATAGGGTTGGAGACTGAATCTTGCAGCTCAACTAGTACATAATATCTTCCTGCAGTTTCTATCATTTCACACATAAAATTTGCATTCTTGTACATCTGTGGGCTTCGCCACATTTTACCTGGATCCGCTGTGTCATTCGATGCAGAGGAAATTTCATACCTACCTGTTTCCCCTATGACAAGGTCAGCTGGGTTCTTGTGTACTGCATCTGTGGAAATAATGTTAAGAGAACACTGCAGAGGAAAAGTTTGGTTAATTTTTCCCGGCTGATGTCGCTCATTGTCACAGCTAATTTGTCCGTTTCCGGTCTGTGGGGAGATAACATGATTAGTATCATTGATATTTATTACTACATTTTTTATATCTCTCCCCTCCCCTTCAGGTGATACTGCAGTATTTATGACTGTGCCTGTGGTCCACTGCTGACCACTGGCTGTACCCCTAAAAAAGTATTGTTCGGTTAATGAGCCGTAGATTTTTGACTCATATTAGCGATTTGTTCGCTCAACCGATTTAATTGGGTAAACAGCATATCTACCTGATTGTACAAGTTACCTCTACCCCTGGGCCTATCTCTTGGTGCCCCATTGTACTGATTCCTGGACCATTGGGTTCCCTCAGAATCAGGGCCACTATTTCTATTCTGGCGTGGTTGCCCCTGGGGTTCAGCTTGTTCAGCATTAGTACTTTGGGGAGCATTATATACCTGGGGTGTCTGGTTACCCTGAGAATATCTTCGCCGTCTATTGTATCTACCCTTGCGCGGATACCAATTATTTGGTGAGTATTCTCTTTGTGAGTAATTATTCACCTGATTATGTCCCCCACTTTGGTTATAGTCTCCCTGCGCCTCAACCTGTGTAGGGGGAGGGGCAGAATTAAACCTCTGTGGAGATGGCCTGTTTTGACTGGCCACCTCTGCATAAGTCCTCTTGTTAGACTCCAAATTGAGGGGGCTAGGTGACACCCTAGTTTCTGCCACAATTTGGGGTTTTGACTCCTTTTTAACCCCCTGCTCACTGGACTGCTGAATAGAGTATAACTTCGTACTCTCTTTGATCAGCCATTCCAATGAGCAGTCCTCATCAAAATCTCTAGCTAAGTTGATTTTGATGGGTGTAGGCAATGCTTCAAAAAATAAATTTACAAATTCTGAGCCATCAAATCTGGGATTATCTTCAGCCATACTGTACGCATTTTTCAATACAGAAAGGAATTCGACTGGACTCTGATTCGCACGACACTTTAAACCATATACCGCTATTTTCGCGGCAGTTTTAGTGCGATATTGCCCGAATTCTTTTCTGCATTGTTGTTTTACCCCATTCCAGGAATGAATATTCATATCCTTTAGTGAAACAAAGAATTTGTGATGCCTACTGTCAAATACCCAAGGCAGAAATTCAATTTTCAATTTCTCACTTGTAACATTCATTATAGCTAACGCATTTTCAAAAGCCTGTAAATGATCAATTACAGATGTTGTTCCCTTATTGGAGAATATAGGTACTGCGCGTTGTACGAAAGTGATTATTTTATGGGAATCATAGACTTTATCAGACTTGTTTTGGGATTCTCTGTTAGAGTTTCCCTCCCCCGCATCAGCTGCGCTACAGCTGTCCTCTGGATTTACATCCTGAGGGGATTGTCTATTTGGGAAATCTACTTCTGACCCGTTAGGGGTCATTTGTCTATGTTGTTCTATATATTTTCGTACCTCGTCCCTGACGCGTTCGCTAAAGGAGTTAGCATTATCTGTATTATTCTCACTGCTAATATAGGGGTTTTCATTATGGCGATATGACCTTTTTAAATCGCTTAATTCTCTCTGGCTTTGAGCAAGCTGTTTATTTAAATCTTGTATCTGCGCGATTAAGTCCATATTGTGCTTATCTAAGGTGGCTAGGTTTTGGGCAAATTCATCCATTTTATTTTTGGCTATTTTTAAACCCTCTTCGCGTCTGCGCGAGGAACGAATACTATTTTCTAGCTCCTGTATTTGCAATCGTTTGTCTGTGACACAAAACGACATTTCGTCAATTATGCATATAAAAAGGGGCCAAGATTTTAGTATTAGTTCTTCTCGCTTTTTGGGATCTTTGCATTGATTAATCATTAATAATTCCTGGAAGAATTCATTCTCCTCATTCCACATATTATTATTAACGGTAATATTTTTAGCCCTAGTTTCAAGCATATCCATAAAATCATTTAATTCACCCGCAATATTAAACTTCCCTTTAAGGTAACTTAAGATATCTTTCTTAAGGACCTGACCTTTAGTAATAGGTATGGTTATGGGACCAATTTCATTGCTATGTATAGAATTAAATGAGTCACTTCTGGCTACAGACATTATTGTATTGGTTTAGTATTTATTTAACTAAAATGCTAATACAATTTTTGCCAATAAAAAGAGAGAAAAATTTTATATTTCAAAAAAAAAATATTATTAATTTTGAAATATGAAAAATTAATATTCCGAAATATGAAAAATTAATATTTTTGATTAACTTTGAAAATATGAAAAACTAATATTTTTGACTAATTTTGAAATATGAAAAATTAATATTTTTATTAATTTTTCAAAATTAATCTTTAATAATATTTCAAGATATTAATGTCAATCTCGAAATATGAAAATTAATATTTCAACTTTTCAAAAAAAATATATCTTCAAAATATTAATATCGAAATATGAATTTTTTTTTTTTTTTCTTTTATAATAATTTCTGTTTACTTACAAATATATTATATCAATTATGATGGATATTATTAAATCTCATGCAATGCCTCCAATTCTTATGTCAGTATATTTATGAAAATCTTAGTAGTGCTATCCAAATAATATATAAGTTTATGGCAGGGTTGCAAACACAATAAAATAAAAAAAAATAGAAACCCTAATTAACCATGCATCTACTAGACCATACAATTAATATAAATATCTGAATTCTTTTATTTAGTTAATATCCATAAACATATTGAACTATATTTGCAGTAAAAGGAAACTAAATAAAAGTTTATATGCGTTAAAACCAACTCTTAAGATATGCTATCCTTCTTACAAAACCCAGAAAAATATACCTTCACAATTCAGCCTTTTATTTATTTAACACAATGGGACTAAAAACCTTTAACATCCAAGCAATACAATTCTAAACAGTGTTTATAAAACAATAGGATAATATATATATTCTGCTATTTAACTGCAATTTATCCTAATACAAAATTAACTGACAATATCAGAACTTGCATAGATGAGTTACTTGGTCAATCAGACGCAGATTTAAACAATATATATATAGGCTGTGAAATGCTAACTAAAACACACTGTTTCTTTAAATCTATTAAATACAAATTGACTATGCATATAACTTATCTTATAATAAAACTTTTATATACATCACCCAAATAAACAGCAATCCGGTTCCCAATGTTTTGCAACAGATCCAATTCACCTCAGAAATTCAAAATTGGGGTAAAGCATATGGAGTCCATATGGTAGGTGTGTGCTTTTGATTAATAACTGCCGCAGTTACTCCTTTCTGGATCAAAATAACACAACCCTTTCTTAGTCTCTATGCTGGGGTTAAATCATCTCATCTCACCCCTCCCCTTTTTGATTATTTATCAGTCATTGGTGAATATTGGAAACGCCCACGGCCTTGTCTTGGATTAGTTCTTTGCAACTGAACATGGATTGGTTTATTTGGTAAATGTGTTGTCAAGGAAATGCATTCTTTGCAACAACCAATCATCTCATGGTTGCAATTCCGCATCATAACACTAGGTGGCAGCAGACGTACAAACAAACAAATACAACAAGACCATCTCTAACATTTTTAAGCAAGTTAAAAAAAAAATTTCTTTCATAAAATGGTTATTTAATCAGATCACACTCTCTGCATTAATCATATATAACCCCAATTACAGATGGTTAATATTAGGTTATTTTTTTCTGATTATTCTGATACCAAATATGTTATATTAATAACATTTTATTTAGGTAATTTAATACTGCTAATTATTAGTTTAAAATGCATTACAATGTTATCGGTATCCTGGCATTTATATGTGAATAATAGCTTATTTTTAATTCAGTATTGTACTGTATTCCAAGTGAATCCTGTCTATGTAGATCTGAAATAAAAATAAATGTTAATAATCACTTCTCTTCAGGTCCATAAACATCTATTCATGTTCTTAAACACACAGAGGCTAAGATATTCATGCTTTCAAAACATACACATATATATACACATATATATATATATATATATATATATATACATCTCATATCCATTAAAATATATACAGTTGTTTTGAAATCATAATGTAAGTCATGGGCCTTCACTGTATTATCCTAACATTCTAACTTTTCAGTAACTTCAGTTGCCAGACTTTTTGTCTCATACTCACCACATGGGGTCAATCCACGAGTAGTTGTAAAAGTCTTAATGCAGCATATTTCCTGTTTAGCCAGCAGTGCAGATGTGGATTTAAAAATTAACACCATGTGCATAAAAGCTGCCTCTCCATGATTTTGATCAGTTCCAAAAGGGTAATTCAGACATTTCGTCTCCATATATTTGCCTGTATCCTGAAACTGTTATATTTTAGTTCCTTGCTAAATTATACAATTGCATAATTTAACATATTGAGTGTGTGAGATCTGCCAGAGATAATCCTTTGTTCTCCTTTCAGCCAAGAATGTCTCCTGTGCAATTGGAGTGGGGGAGATCTAATCCTTTGTCCTACAGACCATGTTCACATCCACAGATTTATTAGATAAAGTTAAATATATTTCTATATATTATTTAATAATATTTCAAATACCTTGACAGTCTGAACTCTTTTGTAGCTTCTAAATAAAATTTTAGAGCACGGACTACATCTAAATTGTGTAGCAAACGTTCCTTCTTTGAAACTGGATTCGGACACAAAGAAGGTACAACTATCTCCTGGTTAATATTTTTGTTGGAAACAACCTTTGGAAGAAAACCAGGCTTAGTACGCAAAACAACCTTATCTGAATGGAACACCAGATAGGGCGGAGTACACTGCAGAGCAGATAACTCAGAAACTCTTCTAGCAGAAGAAATAGCAACCAAAAACAAAACTTTCCAAGATAACAACTTAATATCTATGGAATGTAAAGGTTCAAACGGAACCCCTTGGAGAACTGAAAGAACTAGATTTAAACTCCAGGGAGGAGTCAAAGGTCTGTAAACAGGCTTGATCCTAACCAGAGCCTGAACAAATGCTTGAACATCTGGCACAGCTGCCAGTCGTTTGTGTAGTAAGACAGATAAAGCAGAAATCTGTCCCTTTAGAGAACTCGCTGATAATCCTTTATCCAAAACTTCTTGTAGAAAGGAAAGGATCTTAGGAATTTTGATCTTATTCCATGGGAATCCCTTGGATTCACACCAGCAGATATATCTTTTCCATATTTTATGGTAAATCTTTCTAGTTACCGGTTTTCTGGCCTGAACCAGAGTATCTATCACAGAATCTGAAAACCTGCGCTTTGATAGAATCAAGCGTTCAATCTCCAAGCCGTCAGCTGGAGGGAGACCAGATTTGGATGTTCGAATGGACCCTGAACAAGAAGGTCCTGTCTCAAAGGTAGCTTCCATGGTGGAACCGATGACATATTCACCAGGTCTGCATACCAAGTCCTGCGTGGCCACGCAGGAGCTATCAAGATCACCGAGGCCCTCTCCTGCTTGATCCTGGCTACCAGCCTGGGAATGAGAGGAAACGGTGGAAACACATAAGCTAGGTTGAAGGTCCAAGGCGCTACTAGTGCATCCACTAGAGTCGCCTTGGGATCCCTGGATCTGGACCCGTAGCAAGGAACCTTGAAGTTCTGACGAGACGCCATCAGATCCATGTCTGGAATGCCCCATAATTGAGTTAATTGGGTAAAGATCTCCGGGTGAAGTTCCCACTCCCCCGGATGGAATGTCTGACGACTCAGATAATCCGCCTCCCAGTTTTCCACTCCTGGGATGTGGATCGCAGATAGGTGGCAGGAGTGATCCTCTGCCCATTCTATTATCTTGGTCACTTCTCTCATCGCCAGGGAACTCCTTGTTCCCCCCTGATGATTGATATAAGCAACAGTCGTCATGTTGTCTGATTGGAATCTTATAAATCTGGCCTTTGCTAGTCGAGGCCAAGCCCTGAGAGCATTGAATATCGCTCTCAGTTCCAGAATGTTTATCGGGAGAAGAGACTCTTCCCGAGACCATAGTCCCTGAGCTTTCAGGGATTCCCAGACCGCGCCCCAGCCCGCTAGACTGGCGTCGGTCGTGACGATGACCCACTCTGGTCTGCGGAAGCTCATTCCCTGGGACAGGTGGTCCAGGGTTAGCCACCAACGGAGTGAGTCTCTGGTCTTCTGATCTACTTGAATCACTGGAGACAAGTCTGTATAGTCCCCATTCCAGCATGCACAGTTGTAATGGTCTTAGATGAATTCGCGCAAAAGGAACTATGTCCATTGCTGCAACCATCAACCCTACTACTTCCATGCACTGAGCTACGGAAGGACGAGGAATAGA
Source organism: Bombina bombina (assembly GCF_027579735.1). Taxonomy (NCBI): domain Eukaryota; kingdom Metazoa; phylum Chordata; class Amphibia; order Anura; family Bombinatoridae; genus Bombina; species Bombina bombina. Next base: position 874,762,348 of record NC_069503.1, on the reverse strand, counting down.
ATGAAGAACTTGACAAGCGTTTAGAAGTTTTGACTTTCTGACTTCTGTCAGGAAAATCCTCATTTCTAAAGAATCTATTATTGTTCCCAAGAAAGGAACTCTTGTCGACGGAGACAGGGAACTTTTTTCTATGTTCACCTTCCATCCGTGAGATCTGTGAAAGGCCAGAACGATGTCTGTGTGAGCCTTTGCCTTTGAAAGAGACAACGCTTGTATTAGAATGTCGTCCAAGTAAGGTACTACTGCAATGCCCCTTGGTCTTAGAACCACTAGAAGGGACCCGAGTACCTTTGTGAAAATCCTTGGAGCAGTGGCAAACCCGAATGGGAGGGCCACAAACTGGTAATGTTTGTCCAGAAAGGCGAACCTTAGGAACTGATGATGATCCTTGTGGATAGGAATATGTAGATACGCATCCTTTAGGTCCACGGTAGTCATAAATTGACCTTCCTGGATTGTAGGTAGAATCGTTCGAATGGTCTCCATTTTGAACGATGGAACCCTGAGAAATTTGTTTAGGATCTTTAAATCCAGAATTGGTCTGAAAGTTCCCTCTTTTTTGGGAACTACAAACAGATTTGAGTAAAATCCCATTCCCTGTTCCGCCGTTGGAACTGGGTGTATCACTCCCATTTTTAACAGGTCTTCTACACAAAGTAAGAATGCCTGTCTCTTTATTTGGTTTGAGGATAAGTGAGACATGTGGAACCTTCCCCTTGGGGGTAGGTCCTTGAATTCCAGAAGATAACCCTGAGAGACTATTTCTAGTGCCCAGGGATCCTGAACATCTCTTGCCCAAGCCTGAGCAAAGAGAGAGAGTCTGCCCCCTACTAGATCCGGTCCCAGATCGGGGGCTACTCCTTCATGCTGTTTTGTTAGCAGCAGCAGGCTTCTTGGCCTGCTTACCCTTGTTCCAGCCTGCATCGGTTTCCAGGCTGGTTTGGTTTGTGAAGCATTACCCTCTTGTTTAGAGGATGCAGAATTAGAGGCCGGTCCGTTCCTGAAATTGCGAAAGGAACGAAAATTAGACTTATTCTTGGCTTTAAAAGGCCTATCTTGTGGGAGGGCGTGGCCCTTTCCCCCAGTGATGTCTGAGATAATCTCTTTCAATTCTGGCCCAAAGAGAGTTTTACCCTTGAAGGGGATATTAAGCAATTTTGTCTTGGGTGATACATCCGCTGACCAAGACTTTAGCCAAAGCGCTCTGCGCGCCACAATTGCAAACCCTGAATTTTTCGCCGCTAATCTAGCTAATTGCAAAGCGGCGTCTAAAATAAAAGAATTAGCCAACTTGAGTGCGTGAACTCTGTTGCACGAAATGGGTTGCAGGAGGTAACCTTGCTGTACAAAAATCTTTTTAAGCAAACCCTCCAATTTCTTATCCATAGGATCTTTGAAAGCACAATTATCCTCGATAGGAATAGTAGTGCGCTTGTTTAGAGTAGAAACTGCCCCCTCGACCTTAGGGACTGTCTGCCATAAGTCCTTTCTGGGGTCGACCATAGGAAATAATTTCTTAAATATAGGAGGGGGGACAAAAGGTATGCCGGGCTTCTCCCACTCCTTATTCACTATGTCCGCCACCCGCTTGGGTATAGGAAAAGCGTCGGGGTGCACCGGAAACCTCTAGGAACTTGTCCATCTTGCATAATTTTTCTGGAATGACCAGGTTGTCACAATCATCCAGCGTAGATAACACCTCCTTAAGCAGTGCGCGGAGATGCTCTAATTTAAATTTAAATGTCACAACATCAGGTTCAGCTTGTTGAGAAATTTTTCCTGAATCTGAAATTTCCCCATCTGACAAAACCTCCCTCATGGCCCCTTCAGATTGGTGTGAGGGTATGACAGAGCAATTATCATCAGCGCCCTCCTGCTCTTCAGTGTTAAAAACAGAGCAATCGCGCTTTCTCTGATATGTAGGCATTTTGGATAAAATATTTGCTATGGAGTTATCCATTACTGCCGTCAATTGTTGCATAGTAATAAGCATTGGCACGCTAGAAGTACTAGGGGCCTCCTGCGTGGGCAAAACTGGCGTAGACACAGAAGGAGATGATGTAGAACTATGTCTACTCCCTTCATCTGATGAAACATCTTGGGATATTTTACTATCTGTGGCAGCACTGTCCTTACTTTGTTTGGACGCTATGGCACAATTATCACACAATTTTGAAGGGGGAGACACATTGACTTTCATACATATACAGGGAGTGCAGAATTATTAGGCAAATGAGTATTTTGACCACATCATCCTCTTTATGCATGTTGTCTTACTCCAAGCTGTATAGGCTCGAAAGCCTACTACCAATTAAGCATATTAGGTGATGTGCATCTCTGTAACGAGAAGGGGTGTGGTCTAATGACATCAACACCCTATATCAGATGTGCATAATTATTAGGCAACTTCCTTTCCTTTGGCAAAATGGGTCAAAAGAAGGACTTGACAGGCTCAGAAAAGTCAAAAATAGTGAGATATCTTGCAGAGGGATGCAGCACTCTTAAAATTGTAAAGCTTCTGAAGCGTGATCATCGAACAATCAAGCGTTTCATTCAAAATAGTCAACAGGGTCGCAAGAAGCGTGTGGAAAAACCAAGGCGCAAAATAACTGCCCATGAACTGAGAAAAGTCAAGCGTGCAGCTGCCAAGATGCCACTTGCCACCAGTTTGGCCATATTTAAGAGCTGCAACATCACACATCACTGGAGTGCCCAAAAGCACAAGGTGTGCAATACTCAGAGACATGGCCAAGGTAAGAAAGGCTGAAAGACGACCACCACTGAACAAGACACACAAGCTGAAACGTCAAGACTGGGCCAAGAAATATCTCAAGACTGATTTTTCTAAGGTTTTATGGACTGATGAAATGAGAGTGAGTCTTGATGGGCCAGATGGATGGGCCGTGGCTGGATTGGTAAAGGGCAGAGAGCTCCAGTCCGACTCAGATGCCAGCAAGGTGGAGGTGGAGTACTGGTTTGGGCTGGTATCATCAAAGATGAGCTTGTGGGGCCTTTTCGGGTTGAGGATGGAGTCAAGCTCAACTCCCAGTCCTACTGCCAGTTTCTGGAAGACACCTTCTTCAAGCAGTGGTACAGGAAGAAGTCTGCATCCTTCAAGAAAAACATGATTTTCATGCAGGACAATGCTCCATCACACGCGTCCAAGTACTCCACAGCGTGGCTGGCAAGAAAGGGTATAAAAGAAGAAAATCTAATGACATGGCCTCCTTGTTCACCTGATCTGAACCCCATTGAGAACCTGTGGTCCATCATCAAATGTGAGATTTACAAGGAGGGAAAACAGTACACCTCTCTGAACAGTGTCTGGGAGGCTGTGGTTGCTGCTGCACGCAATGTTGATGGTGAACAGATCAAAACACTGACAGAATCCATGGATGGAAGGCTTTTGAGTGTCCTTGCAAAGAAAGGTGGCTATATTGGTCACTGATTTGTTTTTGTTTTGTTTTTGAATGTCAGAAATGTATATTTGTGAATGTTGAGATGTTATATTGGTTTCACTGGTAAAAATAAATCATTGAAATGGGTATATATTTGTTTTTTGTTAAGTTGCCTAATAATTATGCACAGTAATAGTCACCTGCACACACAGATATCCCCCTAAAATAGCTATAACTAAAAACAAACTAAAAACTACTTCCAAAACTATTCAGCTTTGATATTAATGAGTTTTTTGGGTTCATTGAGAACATGGTTGTTGTTCAATAATAAAATTAATCCTCAAAAATACAACTTGCCTAATAATTCTGCACTCCCTGTAGAACATAGCTTATCTGAAGGTACAGACATGTTAAACAGGCTTAAACTTGTCAAAAAAGCACAAAAACCGTTTTAAAACAAAAACGTTACTGTCTCTTTAAATTTTAAACAGTGCACACTTTATTACTGAATATGTGAAAAAGTATGAAGGAATTGTTCAAAATTTACCAAATTTTCACCACAGTGTCTTAAAGCATTAAAAGTATTGCACACCAAATTTCAGAGCTTTAACCCTTAAAATAACGAAACCGGAGCCGGTTAAAAATTTTAACCCCTCTACAGTCCCAGCTACAGCCTTTGCTGCGACTTTACCAAACCCAGGGGGGAATACGATACCAAATGAAGCCTTCTAGGAACCTTTCCAACTACTTTCAGATCCTCACACATGCATCTGCATGTCTTGCTCTCAAAAGTAACTGCGCAGTAATGGCGAAAATGAGGCTCAGCCCACAACTGGGAAGGCCCTTCCTGACTGGAAAGGTGTCTAACTCAGTGCCTGACGTTAAAAAACGTTCCCCAAACTTATAAGTGTGAATTTCAAGCATAAACATGTATAAAAAGCTCAAATAAAGCAATCGATTTTGCCCATAAAAGTGTCTACCAGTTTTACAGCCCATATTAAGCCCTTTATTCTGTTTGGGACTAAGAAAATGGCTTACCGGTCCCCATGAGGGGAAATGACAGCCTTCCAGCATTACACAGTCTTGTTAGAAATATGGCTAGTCATACCTTAAGCAGAAAAGTCTGCTAACTGTTTCCCCCAACTAAAGTTACTTCATCTCAACAGTCCTATGTGGAAACAGCAAACGATTTTAGTTACTGCTGCTAAAATCATCTTCCTCTCACAAACAGAACTCTTCATCTTTTTCTGTTTCAGAGTAAATAGTACATACCAGCACTATTTTAAAATAACAAACTCTTGATAGTAGAATAAAAAACTACAACTAAACACCACATACTCTTAACCATCTCCGTGGAGATGTTGCCTGTGCAACGGCAAAGAGAATGACTTGGGTGGGCGGAGCCTAGGAGGGACTATATGGCCAGCTTTGCTGGGACTCTTTGCCATTTCCTGTTGGGGAAGAGATATTCCCACAAGTAAGGATGACGCCGTGGATCGGACACACCAATGTTGGAGAAAAGGGAGGGAGGGGGGAGACACAGAGGGAGGGAGGGGGGAGACACAGAGGGAGGGAGGGGGGAGACACAGAGGGATGGTGAGACACAGAGGGAGGGGGGAGACACAGAGGGAGGGGGAGACACAGAGGGAGGGAGGGGGGAGACACAGAGGGAGGGAAGGAGGGGAGAGACACAGAGGGAGGGAGGGAGAGACACAGAGGGAGGAATGGGAAGACACAGAGGGAGGAGACACAGAGGGAGGAGACACAGAGGGAGGGTGGAGACACAGAGGGAGGAGGGAGACACAGATGGAGGAGGGGAGGGAGACAAAGAGGGAGAAGGGGAGGGAGACAAAGAGGGAGAAGGGGAGGGAGACAAAGAGGGAGAAGGGGAGGGAGACAAAGAGGGAGAAGGGGAGGGAGACAAAGAGGGAGAAGGGGAGGGAGACACAGAGGGAGGAGGGTTGGGAGACACAGAGGGAGGAGCGGAGGGAGACACAGAGGGAGGGAGGGGAAGGGAGGGAGGGAGAGGAAGAGGGGAGGAGAGAGAAACACAGATGGGGAGGGACACAGATGGGAGATGGAGAGAGAAAGAGAAAGACACAAAGGGGGGGAGCACAGAGGTGGGAGGGGGAGAGACACACACAGAGGTGGGAGAGACACACAAAGGGGGGAGGGAAAGACACACAAAGGGGGGAGGGGGAGAGACAGAGGGGGGAGGGAGAGAGACAGAGGGGGGAGGGAGAAAGGGGGGGAGGAAAGGAGAGAGACAGGGGGGGGGGGAGAGAGACAGAGGGGGCGAGACAGAGACACAGAAGGATAAACACAAAAAGAAGAGGAAACAACAGATTTGTATTTTATTGTGTCAAGAATTCGAAAAACAGAAAATTGTGACAATAACACAATAATGTTACCGTCCAGCTACGACTCCCTCGTGGTAACAGACTGTGTGGGCACCGTCACATTCCACCACCACCACCCCCCCTCCCCATGGGCTGCACAGCTTGGGTCTCTAGGTATAGCGACAGTCAGAACACTGCAGAATGAGCAAACAGAGATATTGTTCTTACACGACACACAATGCACAACTATGTAGAGGAACACTTATAGTTTAGTGTAGAATCCAATGTTCGCATGAGAACCCAACATCCACTATGGGAAACTAGCAAAACCGCAACTGCTGTGCTTGCAATCCTTTTCCACACTCCATAATGCTGCCGTAAGGTGTCCCCGCCTCTTTTCTTTACACCTAAATGGAGAGCCGTTTGGAAACCTCCTATGAGAAAGTACAAACTTAGGGTGCAGAACAAACGCCAGACTGGCTCCTTTCTGTAGGTTAAACAAGGGGGTCTTTATTAGATCAATTAAAACTTCATAACACATAAGCACAGCGTGCGAGCATATAAACAAGTGCTAACCACTTATACATAAAAACAAAATTTATGCTTACCTGATAAATTTATTTTTTTCCGGATATGGAGAGTCCACAACGTCATTCAATTACTAGTGGGAATATCACTCCTGGCCAGCAGGAGGAGGCAAAGAGCACCACAGCAAAGCTGTTAAGTGTCACTCCCCTAACCATAATCCCCAGTCATTCGACCAAAGGGAAATGGAAAAAGAATAAAACAAAAGGTGTAGAGGTGCCTGAGGTTTAGTAAAAAATAACTGTCTTAATAAAGGGTGGGGTCGTAGACTCTCCATATCAGGAAAGAAAGAAATGTATCAGGTAAGCATAAATTTTTATTTTTTTTCTAAGATATGGAGAGTACACAATGTCATTCAATTACTAGTGGGAACCAATACCCAAGCTAGAAGACACAGAATGAACAGGGACAGAGAAAAATACAGGCAGGCCTAAACAGAAGACACCACCCCTTGAAGAACCTTTCTCCCAAAAGAGACCTCAGTAGAGTGAAAAGTATCAAATTTGGAACATTTGGAAAAAGTATGCAGAGAGGACCAAGTTGCAGCCTTGCAAATCTGTTCCACAGAAGCTTCATTTTTGAAAGCCCAAGAAGAGGAGACAGCCCTAGTGGAATGAGCTGTAATTCTCTCAGGAGGATGCTGTCCAGCAGTCTCATAAGCAAAACAAATCATACTTTTCAACCAGAGGGAAAGAGACGTAGAAGTAGCTTTCTGACCCTTACGCTTTCCTGAGAAACAAACAAACAGGGCAGAAGACTGGCAAAAATCCTTAGTCGCCTGTAGGTAGAATTTTAGAGCATGCACAACATCCAAGTTGTGCAACAGACGGAAGCATGTGCCCTGAGACAGATGGTCCTGAGAAAGCCACCACGGGAGAGTGTCTCTTGTCGACTGGTCTAGATCTATACTGAGACAGATCAGAATGGTCTCCGTTTCATTTTCTGAGCATGCATAATTGCAGAGCTCTCAAATGGAATCGAGCAAAGGGAATGATGTTCATGGAAGTGACCATCAGACCAATTACCTCCATACATTGAGCCACTGATGGCCGAACAGTAGACTGAAGAGAGAGGTAAGAGGAGAAAATTTTGGATTTTCTGACCTCCGTTTTTCATTTTTCATAGATAGGGAATCTATTGTGGTCCCCAGGGCCGCCACTAGAAATTTTGGGGCCCCTGACTTAACCATTCATCAGGCCCCCCCTTTGACATGTGCAATTTTTGACCAAGTGACTAAAACGTATATGCACTTTATTCTTAAGTGTCTATTTAAACTTGGAAATGTTGTAAAGGTAGTAACATACAAACACACAGACACACTCATACACTGAAACAAACACACACACTCACACATAAGGATTCACATATAGACACCCTAGCAGACACGCAAAGAAACACACAAACACACTCAGACACAGACACCCAAACAGACACTCAGCACTTGATTACATTGACCTGACAAGTGATGAGGTAGACTACAGTTTTGTAAAAAAAGGAGATTTAGAAAACAAAATATGGAGTTCTGATTATCTTTTTGTAAAGGAAGATGCCAACTAAATGATGACAACAGCATGCAGTGGCTGAAAGGAAGGGCCCTGAACTGCTTAAACAATAATTTAAAGGTTAAATGGTGGATTGGTGACTTCTGTAAAGGTCTCAGTCTCAAAGTCTGTAGAAAGATGTGAATAATCAGTAGTAAGGTCAAAATGTCCTAAAAAGTAACAGACAATGGACACACACATACACACAAACTCAAACTTGCACATACACCTAAGGAAACACCGACAGAGACAGCCTCAGAAAACACACAAAGACATACACACACACAGAGACACCCACAGAAAACACACAAAGACATACACACACAGAGAGACAACCACATAAAACACAGAAAGACATACATACACACACCCTCGCTGAAAAATCCACAGAAAACACACACACTCACAGAGACATCCACAGAAAACACAGACATACATACATACGCATACACACACACACCCTCACAGACACATCCACAGAAAAAACAGACATACACACCCACCCCCACAGAGGCACCCAGAGAAAATACACAAAGGCAAACATACACACACCCTTGCAGAGACACCCATAGAAAAAGCTTAAAGACATATGCACACACCTTCACAGACATCCACAGAAAATGCACAAAGACATACACACCCACCCTCACAGAGAGACCCACAGAAAAAAACACACTCATAGAGACACAAACAAAAACACAAAGACATAAACACAAACACCCACAGAAACACTCACAGGAGGAAAAACAGAATTTATGCTTACCTGATAAATTACTTTCTCTTGCGGTGTATCCAGTCCATGGCTTCATCCTTTACTTGTGGGATATTCTCATTCCCTACAGGAAGTGGCAAAGAGAGCACACAGCAGAGCTGTCCATATAGCTCCCCCTCCTGCTCTGCCCCCCAGTCATTCGACCGAAGGTTAGGAGAAAAAGGAGAAACCATAGGGTGCAGTGGTGACTGTAGTTTAAACAAAAAAATGATTTACCTGACTTAATTGCCAAGGCGGGCCGTGGACTGGATACACCGCAAGAGAAAGTAATTTATCAGGTAGACATAAATTCTGTTTTCTCTTGCAAGGTGTATCCAGTCCACGGCTTCATCCTTTACTTGTGGGATACCAATACCAAAGCTTTAGGACACGGATGAAGGGAGAGAACAAGACAGGTACCTTAAACGGAAGGCACCACCGCTTGCAAAACCTTTCTCCCAAAAATAGCCTCCGAAGAAGCAAAAGTATCGAATTTGTAAAATTTGGCAAAAGTATGCAGTGAAGACCAAGTCGCTGCCTTACAAATCTGTTCAACAGAAGCCTCATTCTTGAAAGCCCATGTGGAAGCCACAGCTCTGGTAGAATGACCAGTAATTCGTTCAGGAGGCTGCTGGCCAGCAGTCTCGTAAGCCAACCTGATGATGCTTTTCAGCCAGAAGGAAAGAGAGGTAGCAGTCGCTTTCTGACCACTCCTCTTACCAGAATAAATGACAAATAAGGATGATGTTTGTCTGAACTCTTTAGTTGCTTGTAAATAGAATTTTAAAGCACGAACCACATCAAGATTGTGTAGCAGGCGTTCCTTCTTTGAAGATGGGTTAGGACACAGAGAAGGAACTATTATTTCCTGGTTAATATTCTTGTTAGAAACAACCTTCGGAAGAAAACCAGGTTTGGTACGCAAAACAACCTTATCTGCGTGAAACACCAGGTAAGGTGAATCACACTGTAAAGCAGACAATTCTGAAACTCTTCGAGCAGAAGATATAGCTACCAAAAACAGAACTTTCCAAGATAACTTAATATCTATGGAATCTAAAGGTTCAAACGGAACCCCTTGAAGAACTGAAAGGACTAGATTTAGACTCCATGGCAGAGCCACAGGTTTATAAACAGGCTTGATTCTGACTAGAGCCTGAGCAAACGCTTGTACCTCTGCCAGACGCTTGTGTAAGAGAATAGACAGAGCAGATATCTGTCCCTTTAAGGAACTAGCTGACAATCCTTTCTCCAATCCTTCTTGGAGAAAAGACAATATTCTGGGAATCCTAATCTTACTCCATGAGTAACCCTTGGATTCACACCAACAAAGATATTTTCGCCATATCTTATGGTAGATTTTCCTAGTGACAGGCTTTCTAGCCCGAATCAGAGTATCTATAACTGACTCAGAGAAACCACGCTTTGATAGAATTAAGCGTTCAATCTCCAAGCAGTCAGACGCAGAGAAACTAGATTTGGATGCTTGAATGGACCCTGTATTAGAAGATCCTGCCTCATTGGCAGTGTCCATGGTGGAACAGATGACATGTCCACTAGGTCTGCATACCAAGTCCTGCGTGGCCACGCAGGCGCTATCAGAATCACCGAAGCCTTCTCCTGCTTGATTCTGGCGACCAGACGAGGGAGAAGAGGAAACGGTGGAAAGACATAAGCCAGATTGAAGGACCAAGGCGCTGCTAGAGCATCTATCAATACCGCCTTGGGGTCCCTGAACCTGGATCTGTAGAGATGAAGTTTGGTGTTCTGACGGGATGCCATCAGATCCAATTCTGGAGTGCCCCATAGCTGAGTCAGCTGAGCAAAAACCTCCGGGTGGAGTTCCCACTCCCCCGGGTGAAAAGTCTGACGACTTAGAAAATCCGCTTCCCAGTTGTCCACTCCTGGGATGTGAATTGCTGAGAGATGGCAGGAGTGATCCTCCGCCCACCTGATTATTTTGGAGACTTCCTTCATCGCTAAGGAACTCTTTGTTCCCCCCTGATGATTGATGTAAGCGTGATGTTGTCCGACTGAAATCTGATGAATTTGGCCGCAGCTAGTTGAGGACATGCCTGAAGCGCATTGAATATCGCTCTCAGTTCCAAAATGTTTATTGGGAGAAGAGATTCCTCCCGAGACCATAAGCCCTGAGCTTTCAGGGAGTCCCAGACTGCACCCCAGCCTAACAGACTGGCATCGGTCGTTACAATGATCCATTCTGGTCTGCGGAAACATGTTCCCTGAGATAGATGATCCTGAGACAACCACCAGAGAAGAGAGTCTCTGGTCCACTCTACCTTAGGGACCGTCTGCCACGAGTCCCGCCTGGGGTCAGTTATGGGGAACATTTTCTTAAAAATAGGGGGGGGGGGGAACAAAAGGGACACCTGGTCTATCCCACTCCCTAGTAACAATATCCGCAACCCTTTTAGGGATCAGAAACGCATCAGTGTATACAGGGACCTCTAGGTACTTGTCCATTTTGCACAATTTCTCTGGGACCACCATAGGATCACAATCATCCAGAGTGGCTAATACCTCCCTGAGAAATACGCGGAGGTGTTCCAGTTTAAATTTAAATGCTAATGAATATGATTCTGCCCGCTGAGAAACCTTACCTGAGTCAGAAATTTCTCCCTCAGACATCAAGTCCCTCACCGCCACTTCAGAGTGTTGTGAAGGTACATCAGATAAACTTCCCAAAGCTTCTGACTGCTCATAATCTGTTCTTAAAACAGAGCTATCACGCTTTGTAAGAAAAACTGGCAGTTTGGATAGAAATGTCGCAAGGGAATTATCCATGACTGTCGCTAGTTGTTGTAATGTAATAGGGGCCAATGCACTAGAGGTACTAGGCATCGCTTGCGTGGGCGTAACTGGTGGCGACACATGGGGAGAGGAAGGCGGACTATCCTTGTTACCTTCCGTCAAAGAATCATCTAGGGCTACATTTTTAAGTGACACAATATGATCTTTAAAGTGTATAGACACATTAGTGCACTTGGAACACAATTTTAGAGGGGGTTCCACCATGGCTTCTGAACACATAAAGCAAGGCCTTTCTTTAGTGTCAGACATGTTTAACAGACTAGTATTATTCACAAGCAGGCTTGGAAACACTTTATTCAAATAAAATTTACAATTTGAAAAAAACGTTACTGTGCCTTTAAGAAATAAAAAGCGCACACAATTTTACCAAACCGTGAAAAATGATCCAATCTTTCTGAAAGTTTTACTGTATGAGCCTAAGGCTTTGAAATTATTGCACACCAATTTTCAGCCCGATTAACCCCTTAATGCCCAAACCGCAGCAACCTAAAGCTGACAACCGGTTAATAAACTACAGCACCTTGCCACAGCTTACTGCTGTGGCCCTACCTGCCCTTGGGGATTAGTTTTGTGGAAAACAAGCTTCTTTGAAGTCCTCAAGCAGTCTTTGGACCCTCCACGTGAAGCTGCCTGAACTGTCTGCAAATATTAACTGCGCAACTGAGGCGCGAAAATTAGGCCCCCTCCCCCTCCACTCCGGAGTTGTGGGGCCTTCAAAATCCCAAATAGATGACTAAACATATGCCATGTGGAAGATAACCCCATAATAAACACACCAAAGTGCTTAAAAAGTGTCTATAACGAGTATTTTTTCCAAATAAATAATCGATTGCCCTGTAACAGTGTCAACCAGCCTATTGAGCCCTGTTAAGTAAGCCTTCAATTCTATACTGAGTCTCAGAACATAGCTTACCTTCCCCACATGGGGATTCCTGTCAGTCTTCTAGCATTAACTGAGTCTTGTCTAGAAAAAGATGACTGAACATACCTTATTGCAGTTAAGCCTGCAAACTGTTCCCCCCAACTGAAGTTTTCTGGTACTCCTCAGTCCTGTGTGGGAACAGCAGTGGATTTTAGTTACAACATGCTAAAATCATTTTCCTCTCAGCAGAATTCTTCATCACATTTCTGCTATAGAGTAAATAGTACAAATCGGTACCATTTAAAAATAACAAACTCTTGATTGAAGATATAAAACTACAAATCTAACACCACATTCACTTTACCCTTCCGTAGAGTGGCCCTGCTGCCAGAGCCGGCAAAGAGAATGACTGGGGGGACGGAGCTAGAGGGGGAGCTATATGGACAGCTCTGCTGTGTGCTCTCTTTGCCACTTCCTGTAGGGAATGAGAATATCCCACAAGTAAAGGATGAAGCCGTGGACTGGATACACCTTGCAAGAGAAATGTATGCACCTTGCATCTGCTAAATCAACAGTGTATGACATGCATGATAAAAAAAATTGCAGAAATTAAGAGATCACTTTTTAAAGAATCATGTTTGTAAATGTGTAAACAAAAATAATTCTTTGAATTCAAAATTGTACATTAATGATCTGGGTAGATGGCTAGATGAAGAAAAGTACTTTTAAAAGGTTGACATATGTTTGTTTGTTTTTTCCCCATTTTCCCCAACCAAGAGCACCACTTCAAATAAAGTGTACAAATGTTCCCATCTGTCAGCTGTACTTATTGATTTTCAAAATGCTGTGCTCTATATGGTCTTGGTGGAACCATAAGCTGTGGTACTCATACCATTAGATATGGTTAAATGCAGGATTTAGGCTTGTTGGTATGCATTTCAAAATTAAGTCAGCTGTAGTGTAAACTGAACAGTTTTAAGTTAACCTGTCTCATGTCAAACACTGAGCAATCTTAGTCTGAGAGTATAACATTTTATGCAGATGTAAAAATCTTAGAGAAAATGCCTCCTTGCATCTGGAAAGTCCTTGTCTAAAAGGGCAGTAAACTGGAATGTAATATATATATATGGAACCGGAACAATCACTTCTTGGGAGGAAAGGTCCGGAACGCAGTTCAAGAATGCCTCTCTTTTTATCTGGTCTGCAGATAATCTTGAGAGGTGGAATCTGCCCCTGGGAGGGAAAGTTTTGAATTTTATTTTGTAACCCTGAGATACTATGTCCACAGCCGAAGGATCTGGGAAATCTCATCTCCATGCTTGACCAAACAGGGAAAGTCTGCCCCCAACTTGACCCCATTCCGGACCGGGGGACAACCCGTCTTGTTGACAGACTCAGCTGAGGTTTTTTTGATTGCTTCCCCTTAATCCAAGACAGATTGGGCTTCCAAGAAAACTTGGACTGCTCCTGCTTGGGAGAGGAAGACTTTTGACCTTTAAAGTTACGAAAGGATGAAAATTACTTTGACGTCCTTTGAGTCTGCTCTTCTTGTCTTGTGGTAGAAAAGACCCTTTTCCACCTGTAATATTAGAATTTATTTCTGCCATAACCAGGTCCGAAAAAGGTCTTATCCTTGTAAGGAAGCACCAGAAGCTTGGACTTAGAGGTAACATCAGCTGACCAAGATTTTAGCCACAATGCCCTACAGGCTGGGACAGAGAAGCCAGACATCTTGGCTCCCAGTCTAGTAACTTGCATGTTATCATCAGAAATAAAGGAATTAGCTAGTTTGAGAGTCTTAATCCTATCTTGTATCTCCTCCAACGGAGTCTCTACGAAAATTAATTCAGACAAGGGGTCACACCAATAAGATGCTGCACTTGCTACTGTGGCAATATAAAATGCAGGTTGCCATTGAAGACCTTGGTGAACATACATCTTCTTCAAATAAGCTTCCAACTTTTTGTCAATGGGATCCTTAAAGGAGCAGCTATCCTCTATAGGGATCATAGTTCTCTTAGAGTAGAAATAGCCCCTTCTACTTTAGGCACCGTGCGCCAAGAATATTTAACGGAGTCAGCAACAGGAGACATCTTTTTAATTACAGGAGACAGGGAAAAAGGAATCCCTGGCTTCTTTCATTCCTCTATATAAATAATCTCTGTCACACCGTCTGGGACAGGAAAAACTACTATGAAGGAACATCATAGTATTTATTAAGTTTACTAGACTTCTTAGAGGGTTGACAATGACAGAAGTATTGGAGTTGTCCAAAGTAGCCAATACCTATTTTAACAGTACACGAAGGTGTTCAAGCTTAAAGATGAAGGAATAATACTTTCCGAATCTAAGATCTCACACTCAGAGGCTACCGACCTATCCTGCTCATCAGACTTATGAGGGAGGACAACCTGCGTAAAAGTAGGTGGAACAGAAAACTTACTATCTGAATTTTTAATTTTCCTCTTGCGTTTTCCCAGCATAGGAAAAACAGATAATGCTGCAGATACCGCAGAAGATAACTGTGCAGCAAAATCTGCATGCAAATAAAATCCAGGAGGCTGGAAGGAACTGCAGGGAACTGTATGTGACGCCATAGAGGCTTGGGACGTTTGAGGAGAAAGCTGTGACATTGCCTGAACAGCATCATCCTGAGAGACATTGGGCTCAGAGGGCAACAATTTATCTTTAAATTGAAGTGTTCTAGCTAAGCATGCAGCACAGAATTGCATAGGCAAAAAAAAATTGTGCCTCAAGGCATAACAAGCATTTGTCAAAAGACAGAGTCTTGGTCCATTTCCAAAATAATAAATAAAAAACTCCCCAAATTGTAGATTTTTTTTTTTTAAATACACTGTCCTCATCTACTTCATATGGCATATTCTTCTGAAGTGCAAGTCTCCAAGACCTAGAAGACAAAAGCACTTACCTTCAGTCTAGCTGACTGGCAAGAAGACAGCTCACAAGGCGTGAAAGGACACGTACTCCTTACAGAGACCTGTAAAGAACAGAATAACCAACTCTGGCTTTCTGTACCATGGGCAGCAATGTGTTAGGAAACAAAGCAAGGATTACCTCACAACTTCCTAACTGCTTAAAAGCCACCACTACTCTACTGAAGAGATTGACGTAGACTCAGCTAAACCAAATCCTTGCTTGCAGGGAAAAGTACCCGAAAAAGGAATTAATTTCTTCAGACACCAAACTTCACCTCCTCCATTGACAGAGGCAAAGAGAATGACTGGGGATCTTGGTTAGGGGAGTGACACTTAACAACTTTGCTGTTGTGCTCTTTGCCTCCTCCTGCTGGCCGGGAGTGATATTCCCACTAGTAATTGAATGACTTCGTAGTCTCTACATATCTTAGAAAAGAAACAAAGATAGCTACGACCGTGGGGCCGTATGACGTAACCGTTGCGTTTCGGGTTTCCCTGTAATCATAGATCCTTACTCATGTGTTATGAACTTTTAATTGATCTTATAAAGACTCCTTTGTTTTACCTACAGAAAGGAGCCGGATTGGAGTTTATTCTGCACCTTAAGATTGTTATGTTATTGTCAGATATAGCTAAGAGTACACTTAGTGATAACAAGCCTCTTATATGCAAATCCAGAGGTTATAAAATGAGGTACATCCAGGGTAAATAGGCCGCTCCTCCAGGGTGTCTTGCCGCAACACAGGAAATAGGATCTAAAAGGAATAGAATAGAGGACGCCACATAGTGCAGATCATAACCAACTTAGGATAACGGGCGATGAAATGAGTGAAATCCTACTCACACAGCGTAAAGCACAGATGTGCAGTACCAGCAGTCCGGAACCACATGTCGTCCGTTAGACCAGCAGAAGAGATCACCAATGGGAGTCCTCGTCTCGCCAGGGAGAGTCCAGAGATACCCAGATATCAGTGGTCAGGATATGCCAATGGGGCAGGAATCAGTGGGAATCCACCAGCAGGTCCGGTTGAGCAATGCCACGTGTGAAGAAAGTCCAAGGATAGATTTTACCAAGGACAAATATAATGAATCAGCAGCAGATGGAGAGTTAAAAAAGGATTAAAATTTATTATAATAATAAAAACAACAGCAACGCGTTTCTCAGTGCTATAGACCGTTTCATCAGGCTATACAAACAAACTCTCAGCTGCCATATTTAAAACTAAATTGAACCAATCATAGATCAGAAAAAATACCACACCCCAAGAAGGGACATACCAAGATGACAAAGGGAGAGTAGGGTAGGATTTACACAGTTCAAATAAATACAGATAATATATTAAAGGGAACTAGTGTTGAGATTATATAAAAATAAGGACCA
This sequence comes from Bombina bombina, assembly GCF_027579735.1. Lineage (NCBI taxonomy): Eukaryota > Metazoa > Chordata > Amphibia > Anura > Bombinatoridae > Bombina > Bombina bombina. The sequence goes on along the minus strand of NC_069503.1, from coordinate 874,745,723 downwards.
ACTTGATCAATTCCCAAAGACAACATATCACTATAATGTGTATATTTGTCCATAAATTATGTCAAAGTATTGGTTTGATTTATTAAAGTCACTGGGGAACCCTGGAGCTAACAGGAAATGGTATGCTCCATTACTCATAGGTAACGTTTCCTTGGAAACATATAGTTTAAACTCAGTAATGGTACTTATTTTGTATTGCCAATCAGCTAATATAGCTAGATTTGAGTAAAAAAAATATAAAAAATGTACTTATTATGCAGAAATAATTTGACCATAGACCAGTTTATACGAGTGTTTGGTAAAAGGCGGGGGTATTGCAATCAGATAATGTCAACAAAGAGGAGGAGACTACAGAGCGAAATCGCCATAAGATAAAAGTGCAAAAAATATGTCAAAAGCAGAAAATACACAGACCTCAGGTTATGCTCACAAGGGCTGAGGACCCAACATAAATTAAATATTAGACTGATCAATATCGTGATGTAATGGAACCATAACATTTTAATGTACGAGAGGCTCCTTGTTACCATGACTATAGGGGTATGTACAGCTCATGCAGAGCTGATGATGTCAATGAAGGAGGCATGACCATGCACGCAATCAGTGGAACAGTCTCTTGATCGTTATTACCTACTAGTCAGACAGGAAGAGAATTTAATCTCCCCTGAGTGACTGGTATTAGGCGATGTAATATAAGCAAAATGCTATGTCTGCAGGCTCTAGTATGCAAGATCGTTAGATGGTAGAGAAAGGGGGGGTGTAAACGTGACGTGTATGTGACACAAAGGGGCGTGAATCAACATGCCTTATCTATAGAATAAAATATATAGTGGTAAAAGATGTATAGAGTGGGAACGTCACAATTGGGCATAATCCTAAGTGCATAAGTGATGTTAATGTAAACAATGATGACTGGGCACAATAGACTATATGGGAATATCAAATGTGGCTGGGAATCAAAAAGGGGGAAGTGATAATGCCCATAATAGTGAGGGTGTGTGGGTATTAGCCAATGAGTGAAACCCTGTCTATTGAGAGGTATCGTTGGAAGTGCCGTAATGAATAGAAAGTGTGTAAACAGATTTAATAACCAGAGTGAAACTGTCAGTGTCAAAAAACGACAGAGGTGAGATAGAGGACACTATAATGGATAAAGTAGAACGGCTAAAGTAGTGAAAGGTTATGACAAGATAATAGGATAAGGGAATTGTGAGGGAGACATATCGGACCATGTATAATATTAGTCATCAACAAAAGGACGGTCCCAATGTGCAGTGTGGGATATAAAGATATATATAATGATAGCGCTATGGGGATATATGGGCATAAGTCCCCAAGTGATATAAAGTGGTGAATGCCAAAGTGAATATATATAGCTGGTAATGGATATATATATATAAATATATACACAATGTAGGGTATTAGAATGGTGACACTGAAGAGGTGTTAATAGACAAACAATCTCAATCCATGATGCATATGATCAACCTGGGTAAGAAGTAGATAATGGTGGGTATAATCAAATGATGAAAGATTCCGTCTAATATTAAATGCCAAAATATATTCAGATATTGATTACAGAGGAGGTGTATCACAAAACAAGGGGCCACAGACCATGAAGTGTATATACAATATATGTAAGCAGTCAAAATGCTGCTAGATCCATATTAAGGTTGAGACCAGAGGGAAACAGGGTCCTCAATTTGTAGATCCAATAAGTTTCCCTCTGCCTTAGCCTCAATAGGACAGATATTAAATGTATTGGTTGTTTGGTTATATGTATTATTACAGTGTCTCGGGACACTGTGACTTTGAAATGTATTTTTAATGTTTCTTAGGTGTTCGTTCCATCTGTTTCTAATGAGCCAACATTGCACTTTTATATTATGGCAATTTCGCTCTGTAGTCTCCTCCTCTTTGTTGACATTATCTGATTGCAATACCCCCGTCTTTTACCAAACACTCGTATAAACTGGTTAATGGTCAAATTATTTCTGCATAATAAGTACATTTTTTATATTTTTTTCCTCAAATCTAGCTATATTAGCTGATTGGCAATACAAAATAAGTACCATTACTGAGTTTAAACTATACGTTTCCAAGGAAACGTTACCTATGAATAATGGAACATACCATTTCCTGTTAGCTCCAGGGTTCCCCAGTGACTTTAATAAATCAAACCAATACTTTGACATAATTTATGGACAAATATACACATTATAGTGATATGTTTACAACTCAGGGTGCCAGTCCACGTCTGGGTACGCCAGACGTGGAGCCCGTGCACACATGCCCTTAGAGAGATACAACTGCACCTCACTGACGAGGCCCACAAAGGCCGAAACGATCGTCTGGGGTTGTTGCTTCCCTTGTTCAGAGAGGAATTACCTGGTATTTCGGCGCTGGACTGTCATTGGGCAGGATCGGACTGATATGCTACAGGATATTTTTTCTCTGTGAAGGGGCATAGTGTGCTAAAATAACTTGCACCCTGAGTTGTAAATATAAATGAACAGGCATGGAAGTCATTCTAGCTTTTGTTCTATCTCAGGAGTGCTGTTCTCTTTCTTTTTTCACATTTATGTAAATTATTCTTGGGTCTCCCTAAGAGTAATGGGTACGCCAGACGTGGAGCCCGTGCACACATGCCCTTAGAGAGATACAACTGCACCTCACTGACGAGGCCCACAAAGGCCGAAACGATCGTCTGGGGTTGTTGCTTCCCTTGTTCAGAGAGGAATTACCTGGTATTTCGGCGCTGGACTGTCATTGGGCAGGATCGGACTGATATGCTACAGGATATTTTTTCTCTGTGAAGGGGCATAGTGTGCTAAAATAACTTGCACCCTGAGTTGTAAATATAAATGAACAGGCATGGAAGTCATTCTAGCTTTTGTTCTATCTCAGGAGTGCTGTTCTCTTTCTTTTTTCACACACACACACACACACACACATATATATATATATACATACAGTATATATATATATATATATATATATATATATATATATATATATATACACACACACACACACATATATATATATATATATATATATACACTGTATATATATATATATATATATATAAATTAGCAACTGGTGAGCACTCTCACTTCAAGGTCAACTTGCCAGGGTGCATGCAAAAGTGAATATCATAAATAAATTAACAACGGCTTGCACTCGCTGGACTTTTCAAAATAAGTGCCTTTATTGTGATGTTTTGGGGACCGTATCCCCTTCCTCATATATATACACACACATACAGTATATACAGCTGTATGCAAAAGTTTAGGCACCCCTGACAATTTCCATGATTTTCATTTATAAATAATTGGGTGTTTGGATCAGCAATTTCATTTTGATCTATGAAATAACTGAAGGACACAGTAATATTTCAGTAGTGAAATGAGGTTTATTGGATTAATAGAAAATGTGCATGTCCACAAGACATGAAGCTATAGTATGATCAAAACACAGACCAAATGAAAAAGTCATCCAGACACCTCTGTTGACCCAACAGAGAAAAACACTCCCCATGAAGAGGAGCACACTCTGTCCGAAAGACAAGTCAGGACTTAAATTTTTTAACCAGCACCCGAAGGTGGATGAGAACTCTAGCCTTCCTGATTGCAAGCCCAATGAGCTAGCCCCTATGTTGCAACATAGGGTCCCTAAAAAAACTGGGTCATCCTGAACCATTCCACAGGATCATAAGTCTCCAGACATCCAAGAAGGATCCAAGACAAGAACTCGGAACCCAGAATCACAGGGGATGAAAACCGGGGAAACCGGAGAGCGGGTACAGTACTCAATCGTAATTCCCAGTTCAAAGGGAAAAGAACACCCTTAGCCAGATGTCAACACCCCCCCCAAATTTCTCTGGAGCCCAAAGGCCCCAAGGGTAACACTAAGGGAAACGAGAACGAGAACAAAGTTACCCGAAGGAGGGAGTAGAAAAGAAAGGCTAGTCTCCACAATCCTTTCAGATAAACATTCCAGAGGACCACACCCAAGAGAGAAGAATGCAAAGCATCCCGAACCTTGGCAGAAAAACATCCCCTAAGCAAAAAGTTTGGAAAAAGAGACAACACCTCATTGCCCCTGATATGGAGACAACTAACTCCCGAAGGAAGACAGAGCCTCACGGCCTTCACTTCCTAATTAAGCGGCCAAAGCCACCCGAAAAGCCGGACGAAGTCCAGAAAGTCTTGATACAAAGGAAGAGAACCAAGTCCTAAAAGAACAGCGGTAAGCAACCACGGACCATCAAGTCCTCTCAGGATGCTAGCTGAAGCTTGTAAAATAAAACAAGTAAACAACACAAATCATATTGTGATCACTAGACGCCCTCACCTGACCAGCCGGACATAAAAAGGCACCACGTGTCTGAACTAGGCCTCAAAGACAGAAGGATTTGTACCCAGTCAGGACCAGCCTGAAACCAAGGGCCCCAGCACTGTCAAGGCCACATAGACTCTCCGCCGAGATGGATAAAGAACAGTCAGACAGCATAGGACTAGTATGTCAGAACTAAAAAAGGATACACAAATAACAAAGATGGTAAGATGATTACTTCATCCCCTTATGTCTATGCATGCAAGCCAGTCGAAGATTAAGACGGAGAATCCCCAGACCCATAAAGAATGTGATTCTCCAGCAACTCCAAAAACGTGCCTCAGTAGAACATGAAGTTGCGCCAGTCTGTAAAGAAAGGCGCAACATACCTCCGCCAGTACAAAAGTAAACACCGGCCCTGAAGGTTGAACCCCTGAGGCCTCAGGGGCAGTCGCTCCTCCGGAGGGCTGAACTGGACCAGGCGATCCCACGCCTGATGAGCCCTGGTTAACGGAACACGGACAATATCGTAAGCTCACTCTCGTAGAAGGATAAGTAGTGTTTGGGTTACCTGCATGCGTAGTAAGAGTTGGTGGTAGAAAATTGCCTCGTGGGAAATAGAATCCCCAGAGGTGGATGGCTCAGTGGGCACCTTATTTCCCGATCCCGAGGAACAGAGCACTCTAAAACGGCATTCAGAACATAACTGATGGGCAAGTATCACCCGGGCCAATTCATATTCTTTACAAGAAGTAGAGTCTGAATCAGAGACACCCGTCTTCAAAAAATCGGAATAATAGACCAATAAGAAAAATCTAAACAGCACTTTACACCCCCAATGGCTGGGGCATTTACCACCTTCAGGGAATCAGACACCAGCGGATCAGGATTTCTCTGTCGTCACACAGTCAGAAATGCGGAAATGGAGAGCCAAAATGTGGTCATGCCCGATCACAAGGTAAACCGTGCAGTCCATGCAAAAGCATGCCCGGCCGTAAAGGCCGCGTCACTAGACATAGGCCGTTATGTTCTAAAATAGCCATGAGCCGAAGCAACACTACACAGTAGCAGACAGAATCACATGAACATAATTATAAAACCCCCTGTTCAATAATCCCCCTCATGAGATATTAACCCTTGATTCCTAGATACACAAAGGAGACTCACTGAGACCCTATGTTAAAGTTATCACCAAAAGGTTGTAACCCCTCTCGGATAAACAGTTTGTAATATCTCTTTAAGTAAGAACCTCCCATCAACTGCTCACCCCTATTTAAAGCTCACCTTTCCACTTACAAATTGCCTGTTAATTGAAGTGTATGTCAAGCACACTTCTCTATCCTGCTTATACTCGCAGGTTATTTTCCTTTTCAGGTCAAAGCAAGAAGTTGTTATCTCAACTTTAACTTCTGATTCTCTTCTATCTGGACTACAATCAAGACAAGTTGTTTATCTTATTTCTACAGAAGTCTATCTTACAAGTTATTAGTTTGAACTCACTGTTTGTTTGTCTCCTCGCTTCAGCGATAACCGGAAGTAAGTCACGCTCACACGCCGCGGTCTCACTAACCGCTCGAGTCTCTTCCAGGTAAGACGCTCTCTCCTGTTTTTCCTACAGCATCGGTTTGAATCGGATTAAGGTAAATTGCACCCTGACTGTATTTCATGCATATGAACTGTGCCTACAATTTACCGCATAAAACTGCTCTCAGCTTCACAGATGTATGTTGAACTGAATCACCAATTATTTCAAGCTGACTGAAAGTTAAGTGTAATACCGCTTAAAGGATATTGTAAATATAACTTTTATTTTGGTGTGTGAGTGTGTGAAGATGAATGGATGAACGGAGACTCAGAGGATAATATCTAAGATACAATTTATCTAACTGAAGTTAAACTCGCTATCAAAACTATAGCTCTTTATATATATGATCTCGCTACAAAACCTCTTTAGTTCAGAAAAGGCATATTACTCAGAACATGCTATCAAGTTTCTGATAATATCAACTAATTTTTGAACAATAAGCTCACCGTATTTGATCTCTTTTACACAGAAATAGTATCAGAGACAATATACAAAAGAGCAACAAACACAACTCTTTACAAAAGTAACAAGTGTGTTACAGAATTAACAGGCCTCAAACTCTGCTAAGTAACAGTTCCACCATGGATGCACAAGACGTTCAGAATGAAATTACCAACATTAACAAAAAATTAGACTACCTCGCCCATGGTTTAACTGAACTACAAACAGAGAACACTGCATTAAAAGCATTGATTAAAGAATGTTTAACCCCTAAAGAGCTGGAGTTACCTGAGCCTCAGATTCAGCCTCCAACTCCATTTTCTGGAAAACGTGCTACTTTCAGAGATTTTAGAAATGCTTGTAACTTACTTTACTCTCTCAAACCCAGAACATATCATACCGAGAGAATAAAAGTCTGTACCACCATATCTTACTTAGTGGGTGAACCCAGGACCTGGGCCAACAGATTATTTGAGGCAAATGATCCTATAATGAATTCCTTACAGGAATTTTTTTCTGCCATGTCCACCTTATATGAGGACGCTGATACTCAGATTAATGCAGAATCCAAATTACGTGCCTTAAGACAAGGGAAGAGGACCGTTGAGGAATACATCACGGACTTCCAGATGTGGGCCTCAGATTCCCAGTGGAACCAGATAAGCCTCAGAAACCAATTTAGGTTAGGCTTATCTGAAGGATTAAAAGATGAATTATCATGTCTAGAAATGCCTGAGACTTTATCAGGGCTCACTAAATTATGTATTACTTTGGACAGACGTCTAAGGGAGAGAAAGGCAGAAAGAATGGCGAGTGACAGTGTTCCAAGACGATCATATCCTGCACAAACCTCACAAGAAAAATCCCTCACCAACCCTGTACCTATGGAGATTGGGACTATTAGGGGACCACTTACCCCAGAAGAGAAAATAAGGAGAAGATTATCTAACCTCTGCCTGTACTGCGCACACAAAGAACATTCCGTTAGTACTTGTCCTTTATTATCCAAACAAAAGAAGGGTAAGATACATCACATAAAACAGTTACATAAAACTATTAAGACACAACAGTTAACTATACCTCTCTCCTTACAGTGGGATCAACACCATCTACAGACTGAAGCATTACTTGACTCTGGGGCGACGGGTGTATATATTAATACTGATTTTGTTGTTCAAAATAAAATTCCCACAGTGTGCAAAGCAAACCCAGTTTTTGTAAAATTAATTGATGGAACCTTAGTAAAACAGGGACCAATCACTCACCATACCATACCACTCTTAATAAGTACTATCGGGGGACATACGGAATATTTATCTTTTGATATATTACCTATAGCTAACCATTCAATTATATTAGGGTATACTTGGTTGAAGACACATAACCCTGAAATAGATTGGAGTCAAGACACTGTACTCCTTACTTCTAGTTATTGCAAAACCACCTGTTACCCTCACTGTAACATAGCTACAATGGAACAGAGTGTACCATTGGTTTATCAGGATCTGGGAGATGTATTCGATTTAAGGGAAGCAGAAAATTTGCCTCCCCATAGGACATTTGATTGTCCAATAGATATTATACCAGACTCACAGATACCACATGGGAAAATATTCCCAATGAATCAAAAAGAATTACAAGATCTACGAACGTATTTAGATGAAAACCTCAGAAAGGGATTCATATCTCACTCTGCTTCACCAGCAGCTGCTGGGATGTTTTTTGTTAAAAACAAAGATGGAACATTACGCCCTATTATTGATTATCGAGCTTTAAACAAAATAACAATAAAAAATCGGTACCCCTTACCTTTAATTCCTGAATTACTGGAAAGACTAACTGGTGCCACGATTTTTACGAAACTCGACTTAAAAGGGGCTTACAATTTAATCCGTATAAAAAAGGGTGATGAATGGAAGACCGCTAAGACTTTCATCAGTTCTATAGTCAGATTACATGGTTTACCAACAACCATAATAAGTGACCGGGGCACTCAATTTACCTCCGCATTTTGGAGATCTATATGTAAGTTGTTAAAAATAGATGCAAGGTATTCAACAGCGTTTCACCCTCAGACTAATGGGTTAACAGAGCGTCTCAACCAAACATTAGAACAATATCTTAGATGCTACATTACGCACTTACAGGATGACTGGGTCACTCTCCTTCCTATGGCAGAATTTGCATACAATAATTCCATCTCTTCCTCAATAAAAATGACTCAATTTTTTGCCACTTATGGATACCACCCTACCTCCATAACAATCACTAACACAACAGTTAATTCCCCGAGCGCTACCACTTTTGCAAATAATTTACAAGACAGACTAAAGATTCTAAAGACTCACCTAGCCGAAGCCAAGGACAGACAAAAATTTTACTATGATCAAAGACGACGACAAACACCTGACTATAAAATAGGTGACCAAGTTCTTTTATTCACAAAGCACTTACGGTTGCAGACACCAAGTAAAAAGTTAGCTAACCAATTTATAGGACCTTTCATTATTGACAAAATCATAAATCCTAACGCAGTGAGACTTCACCTACCAACCCATTATCGAATACACAATACATTTCATGTCTCTCTTATAAAACCTTATATATCAGATCATGAAAGATTAAAACTAACTCCTCCACCCCCTACATTTCTTGATGACCAAGAGGAATTTGAAGTGGAAGAGATATTGGATTCTCGAATCAGGAGGAGAAGATTGGAATATCTGATACAATGGAGAGGTTATGGTCCTGAGGAGAATTCCTGGCAACCTCAGTCTGCGGTTCATGCATCTGAACTTGTTAAACGTTTCCATCGTCGCTATCCTTCCAAACCTCATCCTGGTTCTCCAGGGGTGCTCCCTTAACGGGGGGAGATGTAATATCTCTTTAAGTAAGAACCTCCCATCAACTGCTCACCCCTATTTAAAGCTCACCTTTCCACTTACAAATTGCCTGTTAATTGAAGTGTATGTCAAGCACACTTCTCTATCCTGCTTATACTCGCAGGTTATTTTCCTTTTCAGGTCAAAGCAAGAAGTTGTTATCTCAACTTTAACTTCTGATTCTCTTCTATCTGGACTACAATCAAGACAAGTTGTTTATCTTATTTCTACAGAAGTCTATCTTACAAGTTATTAGTTTGAACTCACTGTTTGTTTGTCTCCTCGCTTCAGCGATAACCGGAAGTAAGTCACGCTCACACGCCGCGGTCTCACTAACCGCTCGAGTCTCTTCCAGGTAAGACGCTCTCTCCTGTTTTTCCTACAGCATCGGTTTGAATCGGATTAAGGTAAATTGCACCCTGACTGTATTTCATGCATATGAACTGTGCCTACAATTTACCGCATAAAACTGCTCTCAGCTTCACAGATGTATGTTGAACTGAATCACCAATTATTTCAAGCTGACTGAAAGTTAAGTGTAATACCGCTTAAAGGATATTGTAAATATAACTTTTATTTTGGTGTGTGAGTGTGTGAAGATGAATGGATGAACGGAGACTCAGAGGATAATATCTAAGATACAATTTATCTAACTGAAGTTAAACTCGCTATCAAAACTATAGCTCTTTATATATATGATCTCGCTACAAAACCTCTTTAGTTCAGAAAAGGCATATTACTCAGAACATGCTATCAAGTTTCTGATAATATCAACTAATTTTTGAACAATAAGCTCACCGTATTTGATCTCTTTTACACAGAAATAGTATCAGAGACAATATACAAAAGAGCAACAAACACAACTCTTTACAAAAGTAACAAGTGTGTTACACAGTTGTAATTACAATACATCCATGATGAAAGTAAACTGAAACAATCGTACCGGAATCTACGCCGTGGAACAGGAACACGGCCCTTCAAGTGTGACAGATAGTAGCGTCGCTTCTGCCATGGACTTGAGAGGAAAAAGCAGGCGGCAAAATTTGTCAACGCTGATTGCTTGTGAGCTGTTAATATGAGTCGGGATGGTTTCGCAGAAATACTCTCCCTGCATCTCTGGACTCTACCTTTAACCCATGCTTTCACTGAGAGGCTGACAGGACTACTTAAAACTCCAGTCCCATGCCAAAGAGTACTACCCTCCATAAGAGACCATCAAAAACTTCTGACACTTCTCTTCCAATCTCCTGGGACGAAAGGCAAAGAATGACTGGGGGATGAGGGAAGTGGGGGAGGTATTTAAGCCTTTGGCTGGGGTGTCTTTGCCTCCTCCTGGTGGCAAGGTTCTGAATTCCCAAAAGTAATGAATGCAGCTGTGGACTCTTTCCATTTATGAAGAAAAAGAGGTTATTTCAGCTCAGATTAATTAGCATATAAATTGTCTGTTGCATTAACAATACATAATTTCTGGTGGTTTCATTGGAATTATATAGAAACATTTCTGGTATTGTAATAAGCGTGTATAATTGATTCATAATCTAGTTTCTACATAAATATAATTCAAGGTGTCTATAAGGATAACTAATCTAGAATTAAGGAATAAATATTAATTATAATAAATATATTGTTACGTATATACATTTTATTGGTTGGCAACTGCTGAGATAAATACACCAACATTTTAAATTGAAAAAGATTTTTATTATTTTTTTCCTCAACAGAGCGGGCACACATACTGTTCATTCTCAATATTCTATAAAATAAATGGACTAATTGACAAATAATACCTGGAAAACACAGATTCTTCATCGAGCTCCTGGTAAACATTCTAAACATAAGGTAAAACCCTCGTACTGAGCCTTTACAGTTGATAGGAACATTTTAGTTAGATTTGAGGAGCTATCGTGGAATACACCAACATTTTAAGGTTGGTGACTGCTAAATAATAATTTTGTAACCAAGCATATACTGACATATAAACTTGATGGACTTCAGGGTTTTTTCAACCTCATCTACTATGTTACTATGTATATACACACACATATCAATCATATATATATATATATATATATATATATATATATATACATACACACATATACATATATAAACACACACACACACATATATATATATATATATATATATATATATATATTTACACACACATACTTATACTATATGGCCAAAAGTAAGTGGACACAGGACCATCACAACTATTTAAGCTTGTTGGACATCCCATTCCAAAGCCCTGGGCATTAATATGGAGTTACTTCCCCCCAACTTGCTGTCATTCTTCTGGGATAGCAATCCACAACATTTCCGAGTGTGTCTGTGGGAATGAGTACCCATTTTTTTGTATTAACTAATAAAACACATTTTTCCGAAGTGTAGTGGTCACCTCTCCCCACCTTACCCTCTAAGTGATTGTGTGTACCTTCCATTGGCCTCAGTTTTAGACCAAATCCTTCCTATCTCCTAAATCTTTTTTCTGTAAGGCAGGGAAACCTTCCCTTCATATACCTCTCACCCCCATTCAGCGATGGGATATCCACCTGGCTTACTTTTTTCCTACCCACAGCACCATTACAACAGGCACAGACAGTGACACAATCAGTGATCCCTTATCATATGAAGGCAGATGCCTTCTGCCCCCGGCGACAGTCTCGGCTGTCTAAGGTGATAGCCGGTTCCACAGCATGTTTTTGGACATAGGTACTACATCAACAGGGAACGCTGGGCAAAGTACCTATGTCCATTTGGTGCTACGGGTTAAGTAATTTAAATCAAGAAAATAACATATCTCTTCACTTTACACTTGAGACAGAAAATGAATGGGAATAAGATATTGAACAATTTCATAGTAAATAGCTTTAAAACCTACATACAATTCTGATTTCAGTGAGTAGTAACAACAGATTTTGACAATGCATGCACAAGCTTAAGCCTCCCGTAAACTCTCAGCACAGACAAAACACAAAATAGATATTCACCAACCAATCGTCCTGTACAGATAATCAATAAAATGTCGGCTATCAACACTCATCCACTTCTCCCATTTATAAAGTTATCCCCAAGAGGGTATTTACATACAGAGAAAGTGATGTACATGCTAACAGTAACAGTAGGATAGGTATAGAGGCAACCTTATTCTTCTACATTAAAGGATCTTTATTTCTCTGGTCAGACTGATAATAAAGCTATTTCTTGAGTTGCAAAATGCTCAAAATAGGATCAGAGCTGTGAAATAAAATTGAAGTCAGTTAAGGTCAGTTTTTATATAAGCATTGTTTTTATATATATATATATATATATATATATATATATAATACAAAAAAACAATACAAATAAATGGTTTTAAAGCATTTGATAGTCATGTTATTTGTCTCCTTTGATGTGGCGAAACAACGAGAGAAGTACAGAAGCTTATTCTCTGATCTGAGCAATAACGTTGTACCACATTACAAGAGTTGATCATTTTCACCACATTTAAGACGCACTACAACCACGTGTGTAAAATCACAAAAGCATGCAAAATAAATAATGAATGAACATAGCAAAGTTGTTTATTTTGCTTAAACATTTAATTTTGTCACTTTAAGCTCTGCGTGTACTGGACTGTTTTGCATAAAAAGTTGCCAGTGAGAGTGGAAAAGGTTAATGACCTCACATGATTATGCAAAAAGGGGGTGAGTACCCACAGCAAGGTTTCCATGTGGACACATGTGATCTAAGGATCTAACACAGGATCTAAAGAAGGAGTACTTTGATGCACCAACAGGAGGAGAATGCATGACAAGTCCCAGTGGGATAATTACTCTCACTGCTAATGTACTCCTCTCTGAGGGAAATAATGAGTCTCATATTGGTCTGAGAACCTCTTTCATTACACTAGTAGATACGAAATTCAAGTTTCATCATCACTCTTTGCTGCAGACAAAGAAAATGACCATTGAATCATGGGAAAGTGGAAGGGATAAAAGCTCTGTTGCATGGGGTGTTTTGTCTCCTCCTGTAGAACTTTACTTTAATACCAGCATGTTATGGCTCGTGGACTCTCACAATCTTATGAAAGAAAACACAATTTATGTAAGAACTTACCTGATAAATTAATTTCCTTCATATTGGCAAGAGTCCATGAGCTAGTGACGTATGGGATATACAATCCTACCAGGAGGGGCAAAGTTTCCCAAACCTCAAAATGCCTTTAAATACACCACACCCACAATTCAGTATAATTAATAGCCAAGTAGTGGGGTGATAAAGAAAGGAGTAAAAAGCATCAAAGGAATTTGGAAATAATTGTGCTTTATACAAAAAATCATAATCACCATAAAAAGGGTGGCTCTCATGGACTCTTGCCAATATGAAAGAAATCAATTTATCAGGTAAGTTCTTACATAAATTATGTTTTCTTTTATGTAAATGGCAAGAGTCCATGAGCTAGTGACATAAGGGATAGTAATACACAAGATGTGGAACTCCACAGAATAGTCACTAGACAGGGAGGGATAATATAATAAAAGCCATTTTCCTCTGAAAAAAATAAATCCACAACTCAAAATATAAGTTTATTCTCATAATGAAAAGAAAAAACTCAAACATAAGCAGAGGAATCAAACTGAAACAGCTGCCTGAGAAACTTTTCTACCAAAAACTTCTTCCGAAGAAGCAAATACATTAAAACAGTAGAATTTAGTAAATGTATACAAAGAAGAGCAAGTTGCTGCTTTGCAAATCTGATCAACTGAAGCTTCATTCTTAAAAGCCCACAAAGTGGAGACTGATCTAGTAGAATGAGCTGTAATTCTCTGAGGCAGGGCCTGACCCAACTCCAAATAAGCCTGAAGAATCAAAAGCTTTAACCAAGATGCCAAGGAAATGGCAGAAGCCTTCTGACCTTTCCTAGAACCAGAAAAGATAACAAATAGACTAGAGGTCTTCCTGAAATCTTTAGTAGCTTCAACATAATATTTCAAAGCTCTTACCACATCCAAAGAATGTAAGGATCTCTCCAAATAATTCTTAGGATTAGGACACAAAGAATGGACAACAATTTCTTTATTAATGTTGTTAGAATTCACAACCTTGGGTAGAAATTTAAATGAAGTCTGCAAAACTGCCTTATAATGATGGAAAATCAGAAAAGGAGATTCACAAGAAAGAGCAGATAATTCAGAAACTCTTCTAGCAGACGAGATGGCCAAAAGGAACAACACTTTCCAAGAAAGTAGTTTAATGTCCAAAGAATGCATAGGCTCAAACGGAGGAGCCTGTAAAGCCTTCAAAACCAAATTAAGACTCCAAGGAGGAGAGATTGATTCAATGACAGACTTGATACGGACCAAAGCCTGTACAATACAGTAAATATCAGGAAGCTTAGCAATCTTTCTGTGAAATAAAACTGTACATTTCTAGGAATTCTAAAAGAATGCCAGGAGAATTTATGAGAAGAACACTTTGAAATATAAGTCTTCAAAATGCGATAATAAATCTTTGTAGAAAACAGATTTACGAGGCTGCAACATAGTATTAATCACTAAGTCAGAGAAACCTCTAAGACTAAGCACTAGGTGTTCAATTTCCATACCTTCAAATTTAATGATTTGAGATCCTGATGGAAAAACGGACCTTGAGACAGAAGGTCTGGCCTTAATGGAAGTGGCCAAGGGTGGCAACTGGACATCCGAAAAAGATCCGCATACCAAAACCTGTGAGGCCATGCTGGAGCTACTAGCAACACAAACTATTGTTCCATGATGAATTTGGAGATCACTCTCAAAGGGTGGGTCTCATGGACTCTTGCCAATATGAAAGAAATCAATTTATCAGGTAAGTTCTTACATAAATTATGTTTTCTTTTATGTAAATGGCAAGAGTCCATGAGCTAGTGACATAAGGGATAGTAATACACAAGATGTGGAACTCCACAGAATAGTCACTAGACAGGGAGGGATAATATAATAAAAGCCATTTTCCTCTGAAAAAAATAAATCCACAACTCAAAATATAAGTTTATTCTCATAATGAAAAGAAAAAACTCAAACATAAGCAGAGGAATCAAACTGAAACAGCTGCCTGAGAAACTTTTCTACCAAAAACTTCTTCCGAAGAAGCAAATGCATTAAAACAGTAGAATTTAGTAAATGTATACAAAGAAGAGCAAGTTGCTGCTTTGCAAATCTGATCAACTGAAGCTTCATTCTTAAAAGCCCACAAAGTGGAGACTAGTAGAATGAGCTGTAATTCTCTGAGGCAGGGCCTGACCCAACTCCAAATAAGCCTGAAGAATCAAAAGCTTTAACCAAGATGCCAAGGAAATGGCAGAAGCCTTCTGACCTTTCCTAGAACCAGAAAAGATAACAAATAGACTAGAGGTCTTCCTGAAATCTTTAGTAGCTTCAACATAATATTTCAAAGCTCTTACCACATCCAAAGAATGTAAGGATCTCTCCAAATAATTCTTAGGATTAGGACACAAAGAATGGACAACAATTTCTTTATTAATGTTGTTAGAATTCACAACCTTGGGTAGAAATTTAAATGAAGTCTGCAAAACTGCCTTATAATGATGGAAAATCAGAAAAGGAGATTCACAAGAAAGAGCAGATAATTCAGAAACTCTTCTAGCAGACGAGATGGCCAAAAGGAACAACACTTTCCAAGAAAGTAGTTTAATGTCCAAAGAATGCATAGGCTCAAACGGAGGAGCCTGTAAAGCCTTCAAAACCAAATTAAGACTCCAAGGAGGAGAGATTGATTCAATGACAGACTTGATACGGACCAAAGCCTGTACAATACAGTAAATATCAGGAAGCTTAGCAATCTTTCTGTGAAATAAAACTGTACATTTCTAGGAATTCTAAAAGAATGCCAGGAGAATTTATGAGAAGAACACTTTGAAATATAAGTCTTCAAAATGCGATAATAAATCTTTGTAGAAAACAGATTTACGAGGCTGCAACATAGTATTAATCACTAAGTCAGAGAAACCTCTAAGACTAAGCACTAGGTGTTCAATTTCCATACCTTCAAATTTAATGATTTGAGATCCTGATGGAAAAACGGACCTTGAGACAGAAGGTCTGGCCTTAATGGAAGTGGCCAAGGGTGGCAACTGGACATCCGAAAAAGATCCGCATACCAAAACCTGTGAGGCCATGCTGGAGCTACTAGCAACACAAACTATTGTTCCATGATGAATTTGGAGATCACTCTTGGAAGAAGAAGTAGAGGCGGGAAAATATAAGCAGGTTGGTAACACCAAGGAACTGTTAACGCATCCACCGCTTCCGCCTGAGGATCCCTGGACCTGAACAGGTACCTGCGTAGTTTCTTGTTTAGATGGGAAGCCATCAGATCTATTTCTGGAAGACCCCACATCTGAACAACCTGAGAAAACACATCTGGATGGAGCGACCACTCCCCTGGATGTAAAGTCTGACGGCTGAGATAATCTGCTTCCCAATTGTCTATACCTGGGATAAGAACCGCAGAAATTAGACAGGAGCTGGATTCTGCCCAAGCAAGTATCTGAGATACTTCTTTCATAGCTTGGGGACTGTGAGTCCCAAAATGATGATTGACATATGCCACAGTTGTGATATTGTCTGTCTGAAAACAAATGAACGGTTCTCTCTTCAACAGAGGCCAAACCTGAAGAGCCCTGAAAATAGCACTGAGTTCTAAAATATTGATTGGTAACCTCACCCCTTGTGCTGTCAGAGATCCCCAGACAGCTCCCCAAATTGAAAAACTTGCATCTGTTGTGATCACAGTACAGGTTGGACGAGCAAAAGAGGCCCCTTGAACTATACAATGGTGATCTAACCACCCAGTCAGAGAGAGTCGAACACTGGAATTTAAGGATATTTATTGTGATATCTTTGTATAATCCATGCACCATTGTTTTAGCATACAAAGCTGGAAAGGTCTCATATGAAAATGAGCAAAGGGGATCGCGTCCGATGCAGCAGTCATGAGACCTAAAACTTCCATGCACATAGCTACTGAAGGGTATTATTGAGACTGAAGGTTCCGACAAGCTGAAACCAATTTTAATTGTCTCTTGTCTGTTAGAGACCGAGTCATGGACACTGAATCTATCTGGAAACCTAAAAAGGTGACCCTTGTCTGAGGAATCAAATAACTTTTTGGTAAATTGATCCTCCAACCATGTCTTTAAAGAAACAACACTAGTTGATTTGTGTGAGATTCTGCAGAATGTAAAGACTGAGCTAGTACCAAGATATCGTCCAAAATAAGGAAACACTGCAATACCCCGTTCTCTGATTACAGAGAGTAGGGCACCGAGAACCTTTGAAAAGATTCTTGGAGCTGTCGCTAGGCCAAATGGAAGAGCGACAATTTGGTAATGCTTGTCTAGAAAAGAGAATCTCAGAAACTGATAGTGGTCTGGATGAATCAGAATATGAAGATATGCATCCTGTAAGTCTATTGTGGACATATAATGCCCTTGCTGAACCAAAGGCAGAAAAGTCCTTATAGTCACCATTTTGAAAGTTGGCACTCTTACATAACGATTCAAAATTTTCAGATCCAGACCTGGTCTGAATGAATTTTCTTTCTTTGGGACAATTAATAGATTTGAATAAAACCACAGACCCTGTTCCTGAAACGGAACTGGTATGATTACCCCTGAAAGCTCCAGGTCTGAAACACACTTCAGAAAAGCCTGAGCCTTTACTGGATTTGCTGGGATGTGTGAGAGAAAAAATCTTCTCACAGGAGGTCTTACTCTGAATCCTATTCGGTACCCTTGAGAGACAAAACTCTGAATCCATTGATTAGAATCTTTAGATTTACCCTTGGGTCTTTTATCCTGAGGCAAAAAACTCCCTTCCCCCAGTGACAGTTGAAATAATCGAATCCAACTGAAAACCAAATAACTTATTACCTTGGAAAGAAAGAGATAGTAATCTAGACTTAGATACCATGTCAGCATTCCAATATTTGAGCCACAAAGCTCTTCTAGCTAAAATAGCTAAAGACATATATTTAACATAAATTTTGATGATATAAAAAATGGCATCACAGATAAAATGCTTAGCATGTTGAAGCAAGCGAACAATGCTAGACAAATCCGGATCCATTACCTGTTGCGCTAAACATTCCAACCAAAAAGCAGGCCTGAGAAAATAGCCAGAATATAAATACGTTTTCCTTAGATAGGATTCAAGTTTCCTATCTAAAGGATCTTTAAAAGAAGTACTATCTTCCATAGGCATAGTAGTACGTTTAGCAAGAGTAGAAATAGCCCCATCAACTTGGGGATCTTTTCCCAAAACTCCAATCTAACTGCTGGCAAATGATACAATTTTTTAAACCTTGAAGAATGAATAAAAGAAGTACCAGGTATATTCCATTCCTTAGAAATCATATCAGAAATAGCATCAGGAACTGGAAAAACCTCTGGAGTAACCACAGGAGGTTTATAAACAGAATTTAAACATTTACTAGTTTTAATATCAAGAGGACTAGTTTCCCTTCATATCCAATGTAATCAACACCTCTTTTAACAAGGAACGAATATACTCCATTTTAAATAAATACGTAGATTTGTCATCTGAGGAAGGATCTTCTGAATCGGATAGATCCTCATCAGAGGAGGATAATTCAGTATGTTGTTGGTCATTTGAAATTTCATCCACTTCATGAGAAATTTTAAAAGACCTTTTACGTTTATTAGAAGGCGGGATGGCAGACAAAGCCTTCTGAATCACATCAGCAATAAAAATGTTATATTCACAGATACATCATGTACATTAGATGTTGAAGGAACAACAGGCATTGTACAATTACTGATGGACATATTCTCTGCATGTAAAAGCTTATCATGATAACTATTACATACCACAGCTGGAGATATAATCTCCACAAATTTACAACAGATGAATTTAGCATTGGTAGAACTGATATCAGGCAGCAGGGTTCCAACAGTGGTTTCTGAGACAGGATCAGATTGAGACATCTTGCAAATGTAAGAGAAAAAACAACATATAAAGCAAAATTATCAATTTCCTTATATGGCAGTTTCAGGAATGGGAATAAAATGGAAACAGCATAGCCCTCTAATATAGAAAAAGCAAGAGGCATATAGGAATGGGGTTTTAAATAATGAAATTATTTGGTGCCAAGTATGACGCACAACGCAAACTGACATTTTTTTGGCGCTAAAAAATTCCGGAAATGATACACTCGCGTCATTATAGACACAACCTTGTGCAAAAAACTCGGCGTCAACTAAGACGCCGGAAATGACGAATTTGCGTCATCGGACGTACTTTTGCGCCAAATAAATTCTTGCACTAAGAAAGACACAATAAACTTTGACATTTTGGGCCCTGGCAAGCCTAATTTTGCCCGCGAAATTTAATGAAAAAGCAGTCAATTGAAAAAAAGACTATACCCCAGGTAAGAAAAATATTTTCCTAAATATGTTTTTCTCCCACATATTAAACAGATTCATGGCAAATATAAGTACAATACATATATTTAGAACTTTATATTAATGCATAAAGTGCCAAACCATAGCTGAGAGTGTCTTAAGTAATGAAAACATACTTACCGAAAGACACCCATCCACATATAGCAGATAGCCAAACCAGTACTGAAACAGTTATCAGTAGAGGTAATGGAATATGAGAGTATATTGTCGATCTGAATAAGGGAGGTAGGAGATAAATCTCTATGACCAAAAACAGAGAACCTATAACAATTGCATTCAATAGGTTATACACCCTTAACAACCCTCTGACATTCACTGTATTATGAGAGGAATCGGGCTTCAAAATGCTGAGAAGCGCATATCAATGTAGAAATCTTAGCACAAACTTACTTCACCACCTCCATAGAAGGCAAAGTTTGTAAAACTGAATTGTGGGTGTGGTGAGGGGTGTATTTATAGGCATTTTGAGGTTGCCTACAATCCTGGAAGGATTGTATATCCTATACGTCACTAGCTCATAGACTCTTGAAAATTACATGAAAGAAAAGGCAGTTTTTTTCATGTAATTTAGCTTAAAAAATAGTTGATAATCTCAGAGCTGGAAATAAACACTACAAACTTCTCAAAACTAAACCTGCAACAAATCTTTCCTTAACTGACTTCATCTGCTATGAACTACAAGACAATGCAGATTATACTAAAATATTAGCTGTGGCTAGCATTATTTGCAGACTGAAGCCCAAATTGGCTCCATCAAAAACAGGTGGAGGAAAAAAATTCAAAAATAGAAAAAAGCGGCAGTGTTGCAGCATATAGCTTTGTTTTGCCTCGTTTCTGATTACTAGCCTGCCTATACTGGATAACCATGGATCACTAACTGGACCTGGAGCAACACTGCCTGTTTCACTTGATCTCACGGAAGGAAAAGTTTGTCTACTAAAAAACAACTGCAGCAAATAGACATGGGTGGTATATTATTCTAAAGAAAGGACAGCAGAAATGACTAGTAATAACAAGGTGTTTAGTATCCCTTTAAGCAAAATGCACAAGAAACAATAGTTATAGGGGGGTATGAAGTGCTGTGAAAGACAGATACAGCAGTATTCTATGTTTTATTCCCATTAGCAGGGGAAATATGAGAGTCTGGAGATCATTGCTTGTCAGGAGAATGTAGAACCAAATAGTCCCTTTATTGGAAGAGAAATTAACAACCAGCCTATAAAATTATTTATAGATACTAGAGCACCTCTCTATTTCTATCCTTGATGTAACTAATTACTCCAAAGTACCACTTCTGTACACTCAATACAGTCTTTCTAGAAGCCCCAGGGTTAAAAGGTACAAAGTAGAGATGTGCATTCGACAGTTTCGTTCACTGCCAAAGTAGGAGGCTGCTTTTGGATATTCTTCTCTTTTTAGTGCCGAATATCTTCTATTGTGCAAGTGCAACACACTAAGAGCTGTGCACATCCAGATCTTAGAGAAAAGTTCATAATACCAGAAGCAGCCTTCTACTTCTGCAGTGAACAAAACTCCTGAATGCACATCTCTAGTACAAAGTGCATTTGTTGTGATGTAAACTGATTTAAACTTTACATCTCTCTTTCCATTATCTCCAACCAAATACTGGGAAACAAGAAAACTTACCCCCTATCACTATCTTCAACCCATAATGGGAACCAAGAAACATTACCCCCTCCTTCACTTTGGGCTTCAGATGACGTAGGATGCTTGCTTTCTGCTCTCCCCAAGCTAATCACATGTAAGCATGCTATCTCCATCAATTATTTTCTTCAATATCCTCTCACACAATAAGACAAACAAGCAATAAAACCTGTCATTCAGTATTAGTAGGCCAAGGTGTGCTTAAATACACTAACAGTCAATGCAGCACTCTAAATGTACCATCCTTGGTTCCAGTACAATATAATCAGTTCAGCCCAGCCTTACAGCTGTCCCCAAGCCTTTCCCCATACTTTCCTCTATATACTGCAAACTTACCCTTTTAACCACTTCTGATTTTTGGGTGAATTTCTAATCCATCGCCCTATAATAAGACCGCTAATATCTTTTACATTTAATAACAGTGGCTGCAATTAATTAAAAAGTTCAAGGACTATATTGTGATAGTTTAAATACTTAGCAAACTTATGTATCTCTAATATTAAATGTTCTCTTAAAGAATCACACATTTTCTCTTGTGGAAATGCATATAAACAGTTCACACGCAAGTTTTCCCATGTTTCTAAGTATTCTGCACATTAAAAAAATTTAAAAAAAACAAAAACATTTTGTACTCTTAAAGGGACTGTCATTGTTTAAAAAGATAGATAATCCCTTTATTACCCATTCCCTAGTTTTGCATAACCAACACGATTATATTAATATACTTTTTAACTCTGTGATTATCTTGTATCTAAGTCTTTGCATACTGCCCCCTTATTTAAGATCTTTTGACAGACATGCTTTTAGCCAATTAGTGCCTTCTCACTAGTAAATCCAAGGACGTGGTCCCAATGTTATCTGTAATGGACACATGAACTTACGCCCTCTAGTTGTGAAAAACTGCCAAATGCATTGAAATAAGGGGGGCCTTGAAGGTTTTAGAAACTAGCACATGAGCCTACCTAGGTTTAGCTTTCAACAAATAATACCAAGAGAACACAACAAATTTGGTGATAAAAGTGAATTGTAAAGTTGTATAAAATTGCATTCCCTATCTGAATCATGAAAGTTTAATTTTGACTAGACTGTCCCTTTAATGTAAAACTTTTATAACTGTGAATTAAATGTTTCGTATTGGTTGTATGTATTGTTGCTGTAAAAACAATTTGTCAGGACAATTAAAAAAAAAAAAATATCTTGTTACATCAATAAAATTTTTCACTTCCGGAAATATCTAGGCCATAGGGTATGCAATGCTAGATTCTCTGAGGTGGCAGCATGGACCTAAGTCAAGCTGGGATATGTCAGAATTGTTGGAGAGAATGCTATTTTCTAGTCAAACTGAAGAATGTTGCTTTCCATCCTCCGCTTCTGACGTCAGTAGACAGCCATCGGTGCTATCTGTCAGAGTAAAATGCTTGGAATTTCCTCACTTAAAAGAGCTAGAGTATTTCAAGACCCATCATTTTTACATATTATCTGTAAGACAGTAGGCTTTGAAAGGAATGTACTTTATTAATGCTCTATGCTTATACGCTGCAATCAGTACATTTAGGGAAAAAAAGTAGTACAAAAAGTATTTGGCCATATTTATCTCTTTCTCGTCAATGCTCTCCCACCCCAGGTCTATGTGTCTAGATATCCTGTGGAATTGTATGTATGACTGCATTTATTTTACAATCTCTGTATTAATAAAGGAACCTACAAGCAATGCATTAACATGAAAGCATGACATGAGAAATACCTGAACCTACTGCTCCTAAAATTGTACTTCTTACTCCTAATTTTCTTTTTATTATCCTACATTCATCTACATACAAACAATCTTGCCTGGCTCCTGCAAATGTGTTATTTCACCAGTGCTCATGCTTGTGCCCTATATATGTAACTGCTTAGAAATAGAAATGATTGAATGTTAACCATTTATTTAAAACAAAATACTTTATCCAATATATATTATTTTTAAATAATGTGTCGTTTGCCTTCTCCTATAGTTTAACATAAAGATGCATTTAAAGCAACAGTGTACAGTAAAACTGATTTGTCCTTAATGGGTTTCCAATAACGTAATATCTGTAGAGTATAAGATGTTTGGAAAATTGCTCCTTTAGGTTATTCTTGTATATAAAATGCAATAGTTTTGTTTTTTGAAACCAAAACCCATTAAAATGGACCGAGCTTCCAGTTAGACCAGGGTTCCTTATCTCAACCCTCTATACACAAAAAAACATAATTTATGTAAGAACTTACCTGATAAATTCATTTCTTTCATATTGGCAAGAGTCCATGAGCTAGTAACATATGGGGTATACAATCTTACCAGGAGGGGCAAAGTTTCCCAAACCTCAAAATGCCTATAAATACACCCCTCACCACACCCACAATTCAGTTTAACAAATAGCCAAGAAGTGGGGTGATAAAGAAAGGAGTAAAAAGCATCAACAAAGGAATTTGGAAATAGTTGTGCTTTATACAAAAAAAATCATAACCACCATAAAAAAGGGGGTGGGCCTCATAGACTCTTGCCAATATGAAATAAATTAATTTATCAGGTAAGTTCTTACATAAATTATGTTTTATTTCATGTAATTGGCAAGAGTCCATGAGCTAGTGATGTATGGGATAGCAATACCCAAGATGTGGAACTCCACGCAAGAGTCACTAGAGTGGGAGGGATAAAAGTAAAAACAGCCATTTTCCGCTGAAAAAAATAATCCACAACAAAAAATATAAGTTAATTCTCATAAATGTGAGGAAAAACCTTAAATCAACAGTAGAAAAATCAAACTGAAACCGCTGCCTGAAGAACCTCTCTACCAAAAACTGCTTCCGAAGAAGCAAATACATAAAAATGGCAGAATTTAGTAAATGTATGCAAAGAAGACCAAGTAGCAGCTTTGCAAATCTGATCAACTGAAGCTTCATTCTTAAAAGCCCAGGAAGTGGAAACTGATCTAGTAGAATGAGCTTTAATTCTCTGAGGCGGGGCTTTAGCCGACTCCAAATAGGCTTGATGAATCAAAAGTTTTAACCACAAAGCCAAGGAAACAGCAGAAGCCTTCTGACCTTTCCTGGAACCAGAAAAGATAACAAATAGACTAAAAGTCTTCCTGAAATCTTTAGTAGCTTCAACATAATATTTCAAAGCTCTCACCACATCCAAAGAATGTAAAGATCTTTCTAAAGAATTCTTAGGATTAGGACACAAAGAAGGGACAACAATTTCTCTACTAATGTTGTTAGAATTTACAACCTAAGGTAGAAATGTAAATGAAGCCCGCAAAACTGCCTTATCCTGATAAAAAATCAGAAAAGGTGATTCACAAGAGAGAGCAGATAATTCAGAAACTCTTCTAGCAGAAGATATGGCCAAAAGAAACAACATTTTCCAAGAAAGTAGTTTAATGTCTAAAGAATGCATAGGCATAGGAGCCTGTAAAGCCTTCAAAACCAAATTAAGACTCCAAGGAGGAGAGATTGATTCAATGACAGGCTTGATACGAGCCAAAGCCTGCACAAAACAATGAATATCAGGAACTTTAGTAATCTTTCTATGAAATAAAACAGAAAGAGCAGAGATTTGTCCTTTCAAGGAACTTGCAGACAAACCTTTATCCAAACCATCCTGTAGAAACTGTAAAATTCTAGGAATTCTAAAAGAATGCCAAGAAAATTTATGAGACTAACACCATGAATTGTAAGTCTTCCAAACTCGATAATAAATCTTTCTAGAAACAGATTTACAAGCCTATAACATAGTATTAATCACTGAGTCAGAGAAACCTCTATGACTAAGCACTAAGCGTTCAATTTACATACCTTCAAATTTAATGATTTGAGATCCTGATGGAAAAATGGACCTTGAGATAGAAGGTCTGGCCTTAATGGAAGTGGCCAAGGTTGGCAACTGGACATCCGAACAAGATCCACATACCAAAACCTGTGAGACCATGCTGGGGCCACCAGCAGCACAAATGATTGCTCCATGATGATTTTGGAGATCACTCTTGGAAGAAGAACTAGAGGCGGGAAAATATAAGCAGGTTGATAACACCAAGGAAGTGTCAATGCATCCACTGCTTCTGCCTGAGGATCCCTGGACCTGGACAGGTACCTGGGAAGTTTTTTGTTTAGATGAGATTCCATCAGATCTATTTCTGGAAGCCCCCACATCTGAACAATTTGAGAAAACACATCTGGGTGGAGAGACCATTCTCCCGGATGTAAAGTCTGACGACTGAGGTAATCCGCTTCCCAATTGTCTATACCTGGGATATGAACCGCAGAAATTAGACAGGAGCTGGATTCCACCCAAACAAGTATCCGAGATACTTATTTCATAGCTTGAGGACTGTGAGTCCCACCCTGATGATTGACATATGCCACAGTTTTGATATTGTCTGTCTGAAAATAAATGAACGGTTCTCTCTTCAACAAAGGCCAAATCTGAAGAGTCCTGAAAATCACACGGAGTTCCAAAATATTGATTGGTAATCTCGCCTCTTGAGATGTCCAAACCCCTTGTGCTGTCAGAGATCCCCAAACAGCTCCCCAACCTGAAAGACTTGCATCTGTTGTGATCACAGTCCATGTTGGACGAACGAAAGAGGCCCCTAATATTATACGATTGTGATCTAACCACCAAGTTAGAGAAAGTAGAACATTGGGATTTAAGGATATTAATTGTGATATCCTTGTATAATCCCTGCACCACTGGTTCAGCATACAAAGCTGGAGAGGTCTCATATGAAAACAAGCAAAGGGGATCACATCCGATGCTGCAGTCATGAGACCTAAAACTTCCATGCACATAGCTACTGAAGGGAATGACTGAGACTGAAGGTTCCGACAGGCTGCAACCAATTTTAAACGTCTCTGTGTCATGGACACTGAATCTATCTGGAAACCTAAAAAGGTGACCCTTGTCTGAGGAATCAAATAATTTTTTGGTAAATTGATCCTCCAACCATGTCTTCGAGTACCAAGATATCGTCCAAATAAGGAAATATTGCAATACCC
Source organism: Bombina bombina (assembly GCF_027579735.1). NCBI lineage: Eukaryota > Metazoa > Chordata > Amphibia > Anura > Bombinatoridae > Bombina > Bombina bombina. Next base: position 874,719,325 of record NC_069503.1, on the reverse strand, counting down.
CGCTCTCTGATTACAGAGAGTAAGGCACCTAGAACCTTTGAAAAGATTCTTGGAGCTGTCACTAGGCCAAAAGGAAGAGCAGCAAATTGGTAATTCTTGTCTAGAAAAGAGAATCTCAGGAACTAATAGTGATCTGGATGAATCGGAATATGAAGATATACATCCTTTAAGTCTATTGTGGACATATAATGCCCTTGCTGAACAAAAGGCAGAATAGTCCTTATAGTCACCATTTTGAAAGTTGGTACTTACATATCGATTCAAAATCTTTAGATCCAAAACTGGTCTGTATGAATTTTCTTTCTTTGGGACAATGAATAGATTTGAATAAAACCCCAGACCCTGTTCCTGAAATGGAACTGACATGATTACCCCTGATAACTCCAGGTCTGAAACACACTTCAGGAAAGCCTGAGCCTTTACTGGGTTTGCTGGAATGCGTGAGAGAAAAATTCTTCTCACAGGCGGTCTTACTCTGAATCCTATTCTGTAACCCTGAGAGACAATACTCTGAATCCAATGATTTTGGACCGAGTTGATCCCAACATCTTTGAAAAATTGTAATCTGCCCCTTACCAGCTGAGCTGGAATGAGGGCCGCACCTTCATGCGGACTTGGGGGCTGGTTTTGATCTCTTAAATGGCTTGGATTTATTCCAATTTGAAGAAGGCTTCCAATTGGAAGCAGATTCCTTAGGGGAAGGATTAGGTTTCTGTTCCTTATTTTGTTGAAAGGAACGAAAATGGTTAGAAGCTTTAGATTTACCCTTAGGTCTTTTATCCTGAGGCAAAAAACTCCCTTCCCTCCAGTGACAGTTGAAATTATTGAATCCAACTGAGAACCAAATAATTTATTACCTTGGAAAGAAAGAGATAGCAATCTGGACTTAGAAATCATATCAGCATTCTAAGATTTGAGCCACAAAGCTCTTCTAGCTAAAATAGCTAAAGACATAGATTTAACATCAATTTTGATAATATCAAAAATGGCATCACAAATGAAATTATTAGCATTTTGAATCAACTTAACAATGCTAGACAAATCATGATCCGATACTTGTTGGGCTAAAGTTTCCAACCAAAACGTTGAAGCAGCTGCAACATCAGCCAAATAAATTGCAGGCCTCAGAAGATGACCTGAATATAAATAAGCTTTAGATAGATAAGACTCAAGTTTCCTATCTAAAGGATCTTTAAAAGAAGTACTATCTTCCGTAGGAATAGTAGTACGTTTAGCAAGAGTAGAGATAGCCCCATCAACTTTGGGGATATTTTCCCAAAACTCCAATTTAACTGCTGGCAAAGGATACAATTTTTTAAACCTTGAAGAAGGAATAAAAAAAGTACCAGGCCTATTCCATTCTTTAGAAATCATATCAGAAATAGCATCAGGAACTGGAAAAACCTCTGGAATAACCACAGGAGGTTTATAAACAGAATGTAAATGTTTACTAGTTTTAATATCAAGAGGACTAGTTTCCTCCATATCTAATGTAACCACCACTTCTTTTAATAAAGAACGAATATACTCCATTTTAAATAAATAAGAGGATTTGTCAGTGTCAATATCTGAGGCAGGATCTTCTGAATCAGATAGATCCCTCGTCAGAGAAGGATAATTCAGTATGTTGCTGGTCATTTGAAATTTCATTAACCTTATGAGAAGATTTAAAAAAACCTTTTACGTTTATTAGAAGGCGGAATGGCAGACAAAGCCTTCAGGTATATCTTGTGCATTAGATGTTGAGGGAACAGCAACAGGTAATGGACTACTACTGATAGATACATTCTTTGCATGTAAAAGTTTATCATGACAACTATTACAAACCACAGCTGGAGGTATAACCCCCACAAGTTTACAACAAATGCGCTTAGCTTTGGTAGAACTGTTATCAGGCCACATGGTTCCATCAGTGATTTCTGAGACAGGATCAGATTGAGACATCTTGCAAATGTAAGAGAAAAAAAACAACATATAAAACAAAATTATCAATTTCCTTATATGGCAGTTTCAGGAATGGGAAAAAATGCAAACAGCATAGCCCTCTGACATAGAAAAAAGGCAGGAGGCAAATAGAAATGGTGTCTTAAATAAAGAAAATATTTGGCGGCAAGTATGACGCACAACAGTAGTACAAATAGGGATATCTCGTCAAACTTAATGTGACAGGTACCACGCCCCTTTATATGCAAACCACACCCCTTTATAGGCAAATCCCTGCCCCTTTATAGGCAAATTCACGCCCCTTTATAGGCAGATCCCCGCCCCTTTATAGGCAGATCCCCGCCCACTCTCCTCCCAATATTTCCACCCTACCCGCCCACTATTTTCCATATTTTACGCCCCTTTTATGGCTTCTTCTAAGAGCATTTTAACATTTATTTTAATGTTAAAATAATTCCCTTTTATGGCTTCTTTTAAGAGCATTTTAACATTTATTTTAATGTTAAAATAATAAACAATATAATTTTATTTTAAATAGTGTTGTGTTAATGTTTTATGTATCATTTAACTGATATTTTGTAACATTTCAATGCATTTTAATTTAAAACAAAAAACAAAACAAAACAAAAAACACATTTTAATTCAATGTATTCCTAATAAGGCTATTAAGAAAAAAGATACAAAATATCTTCTCTGCGTAATGTCCGAGGGCATTACGCAGATAAGATATAAAATAGATATCTTCTCTGCGTAATGGGGCTCGATTATTAGACAGAGAAGATATTTTGTATCTTTCTTAATTAACCAAAAGTTGTTAAGCTATACAGTCTTTTTGAATCTAAAAAGTGTTCAACATGCAGTTGTCTGATACATGCTGGAGAAAAAGAAAAAGGGATAATTTTGAACATCTAAAAATGGAAATTAGGGATATTACTCATTTACCAGAGACATTACCGCAACATGATATTTTACCAGTACCTTCAACACCCACCATGGAACTAACTACACCTCAAGGTTACCTGACATCAAAGAAAAGACCTAGATCACTTTTTAATCCTACAACGTGGTTGACTTTGTAAATTTTATCAAATGTTGTTTTCTGTATAAAACTTTTTTTTTCTGCTTTATGACTCAAATAAAAGTTTTAAAAAAGAAAATAAATTCTGCGCTTTATTTAATCGCATTGAAATGTTACAAAATATCAGTTAAATGATACATAAAACATTAACACAACACTATTTAAAATAAAATTATATTGTTTATTATTTTAACATTAAAATAAATGTTAAAATGCTCTTAAAAGAAGCCATAAAAGGGAATTATTTTAACATTAAAATAAATGTTAAAATGCTCTTAGAAGAAGCCATAAAAGGGACGTAAAATATGGAAAATAGTGGGCGGGTAGGGTGGAAATATTGGGAGGAGAGTGGGCGGGGATCTGCCTATAAAGGGGCGGGGATCTGCCTATAAAGGGGCGTGAATCTGCCTATAAAGGGGCGGGGATTTGCCTATAAAGGGGCGTGGTTTGCATATAAAGGGGCGTGGTACCTGTCACATTAAGTTTGACGAGATATCCCTATTTGTACTACTCACAACAAACAGAAAAATATTTTTTTGGCGCCAAAAACTACACACTCACGTCATATATGATGCAAAGGACTCTGAGTCAACTAAGACGCTGGAAATGACGAATTTGCCGCAAGGAACGTAACTTTGCGCCAAAAAATCTAGCGCCAAGAATGACGCAATAAACTATGGCATTTTGCGCCCTCGCGAGCCTAATTCTGCCCCCGAATTTAAAAGACAGTCAATTGGAAAAAGAGACTATATCCCAGGTCTGCAAAAGGAAATATACTGAAAACCTGAATCATGGCAAATATAAGTACAATACATATATTTAGAACTTTATATAAATACATAAAGTGCCAAACCATAGCTGAGAGTGTCTTAAGTAATGAAAACATACTTACCAAAAAAGACACCCATCCACATATAGCAGATAGCCAAACCAGTACTGAAACGGTTATCAGTAGAGGTAATGGAATATGAGAGTATATCATCGATCTGAAAAGGGAGGTAGGAGATGAATCTCTACGACCGATAACAGAGAACCTATGAAATAGATCCCAGTGAGGAAAAACATTGCATTCAATAGGTGATATTCCCTTCACATCCCTCTGACATTCACTGTACTCAGAGAGAAATCGAGCTTCAAAATGCTGAGAAGCACATATCAACGTAGAAATCTTAGCACAAACTTACTTCACCACCTCCATAGGAGGCAAAGTTTGTAAAACTGAATTGTGGGTGTGGTGAGGGTGTATTTATAGGCATTTTGAGGTTTGGGAAACTTTGCCCCTCCTGGTAGGATTGTATATCCCATACGTCACTAGCTCATGGACTCTTGCCAATTACATGAAAGAAATATAATTTATGCTTACATGATAAATTAATTTCTTTCATGGTGATAAGAGTTTACTAGTTATTACTCCTGGGAATTATACTCCTGGCCACTAGGAGGAGGCAAAGACTCCCAAAACTAAAATAGGTGGCTGTGTTGTGTATTGCTTCTGAAGAAGTATTTTGTTTCATGCAAGCTACTGCTAGAATCATTTTCGCTAATAGAAGTATATTGCACAAACGCTTATAATTCAAATTAAAATGCACCCCATGCACATTTAATTATAAATCTTTCTATCCCTTTAAGTTGCATTTTTGTGACTACATTCTATTTTAATGTAGCACAAATGTAACTACCAAATATTAAATTATTTACCTCTATTCAAATGGCTGAATATGTATTTTAATCATTTTAATTTTCAGTGTTTTAAAATAAAAATCGGTAAAAATAATTTCCTAATATTACTTTTCAATATCATAATTATTTGGGTTTAAATATAATAGGTCTTGACAAATTGACAGTTTATTTTATATAGGAGAAAACAGAATTTATGCTTACCTGATAAATTACTTTCTCCAACGGTGTGTCCGGTCCACGGCGTCATCCTTACTTGTGGGAATATTCTCTTCCCCAACAGGAAATGGCAAAGAGTCCCAGCAAAGCTGGTCACATGATCCCTCCTAGGCTCCGCCCACCCCAGTCATTCGACCGACGGACAGGAGAAAATATATATAGGAGAAACCATATGATACCGTGGTGACTGTAGTTAGAGAAAATAATTCATCAGACCTGATTAAAAAACCAGGGCGGGCCGTGGGCCGGACACACCGTTGGAGAAAGTAAATTATCAGGTAAGCATAAATTCTGTTTTCTCCAACATAGGTGTGTCCGGTCCACGGCGTCATCCTTACTTGTGGGAACCAATACCAAAGCTTTAGGACACGGATGAAGGGAGGGAGCAAATCAGGTCACCTAAATGGAAGGCACCACGGCTTGCAAAACCTTTCTCCCAAAAATAGCCTCCGAAGAAGCAAAAGTATCAAATTTGTAAAATTTGGCAAAAGTGTGCAGTGAAGACCAAGTCGCTGCCTTACATATCTGGTCACCAGAAGCCTCGTTCTTGAAGGCCCATGTGGAAGCCACAGCCCTAGTGGAGTGAGCTGTGATTCTTTCAGGAGGCTGCCGTCCGGCAGTCTCATAAGCCAATCGGATAATGCTTTTAAGCCAAAAGGAAAGAGAGGTAGAAGTCGCTTTTTGACCTCTCCTTTTACCAGAATAAACAACAAACAAGGAAGATGTCTGTCTGAAATCTTTAGTAGCCTCTAAATAGAATTTTAGAGCACGGACTACGTCCAAATTGTGTAACAAACGTTCCTTCTTTGAAACTGGATTCGGACACAAAGAAGGTACGACTATCTCCTGGTTAATATTTTTGTTGGAAACAACTTTCGGAAGAAAACCAGGCTTAGTACGCAAAACCACCTTATCTGCATGGAACACCAGATAGGGCGGAGAACACTGCAGAGCAGATAACTCTGAAACTCTTCTAGCAGAAGAAATTGCAACCAAAAACAAAACTTTCCAAGATAATAACTTAATATCTACGGAATGTAAGGGTTCAAACGGAACCCCTTGAAGAACTGAAAGAACTAGATTTAGTCTCCAGGGAGGAGTCAAAGGTCTGTAAACAGGCTTGATTCTAACCAGAGCCTGAACAAATGCTTGAACATCTGGCACAGCTGCCAGTCTTTTGTGAAGTAAAACAGATAAAGCAGAGATCTGTCCCTTCAGAGAACTTGCAGATAATCCTTTCTCCAAACCTTCTTGTAGAAAGGATAGAATCTTAGGAATTTTTATCTTGTTCCATGGGAATCCTTTAGATTCACACCAACAGATATATTTTTTCCATATTTTATGGTAACTTTTTCTAGTTACAGGCTTTCTAGCCTGAATCAGAGTATCTATTACAGAATCTGAAAACCCACGCTTTGATAAAATCAAGCGTTCAATCTCCAAGCCGTCAGTTGGAGGGAAACCAGATTCGGATGTTCGAATGGACCCTGAACAAGAAGGTCCTGTCTCAAAGGTAGCTTCCATGGTGGAGCCGATGACATATTCACCAGGTCTGCATACCAAGTCCTGCGTGGCCACGCAGGAGCTATCAAGATCACCGAGGCCCTCTCTTGATTGATCCTGGCTACCAGCCTGGGAATGAGAGGAAACGGTGGGAATACATAAGCTAGGTTGAAGGTCCAAGGTGCTACTAGTGCATCTACTAGAGTCGCCCTTGGATCCCTGGATCTGGACCCATAGCAAGGAACCTTGAAGTTCTGACGGGACGCCATCAGATCCATGTCTGGAATGCCCCATAATTGAATTATTTGGGCAAAGATTTCCGGATGGAGTTCCCACTCCCCCGGATGGAATGTCTGACGACTCAGAAAATCCGCTTCCCAATTTTCCACTCCTGGGATGTGGATTGCAGACAAGTGGCAGGAGTGATCCTCCGCCCATTGAATTATTTTGGTCACTTCTTCCATCGCTAGGGAACTCCTTGTTCCCCCCTGATGATTGATATATGCAACAGTCGTCATGTTGTCTGATTGAAACCTTATGAATTTGGCCTTTGCTAGTTGAGGCCAAGCTTTGAGAGCATTGAATATCGCTCTCAGTTCCAGAATGTTTATCGGGAGAAGAGATTCTTCCCGAGACCATAGACCCTGAGCTTTCAGGGGTTCCCAGACCGCGCCCCAGCCCACTAGGCTGGCGTCGGTCGTGACAATGACCCACTCTGGTCTGCGGAAGCTCATTCCCTGTGACAGATTGTCCAGGGTCAGCCACCAACGGAGTGAATCTCTGGTCTTTTGATTTACTTGAATCGTCGGAGACAAGTCTGTATAATCCCCATTCCACTGTCTGAACATGCACAGTTGTAATGGTCTTAGATTAATTCGTGCAAAAGGAACTATGTCCATTGCTGCAACCATCAATCCTATTACTTCCATGCACTGCGCTATGGAAGGACGAAGAACAGAATGAAGTACTTGACAAGAGCTTAGAATTTTTGATTTTCTGACCTCTGTCAGAAAAATCCTCATTTCTAAGGAATCTATTATTGTTCCCAAGAAGGGAACTCTTGTTGACGGGGACAGAGAACTTTTTTCTTTGTTCACCTTCCATCCGTGAGATCTGAGAAAGGCTAGGACGATGTCCGTATGAGCCTTTGCTTTTGACAGAGACGACGCTTGAATCAGGATGTCGTCCAAGTAAGGTACTACTGCAATGCCCCTTGGTCTTAGAACCGCTAGAAGGGACCCTAGTACCTTTGTGAAAATCCTTGGAGCAGTGGCTAATCCGAATGGAAGTGCCACAAACTGGTAATGCTTGTCCAGAAAAGCGAACCTTAGGAACTGATGATGTTCCTTGTGGATAGGAATATGTAGGTACGCATCCTTTAAATCCACGGTAGTCATAAATTGATTTTCCTGGATAGTAGGTAGGATCGTTCGAATACTTTCCATTTTGAACGATGGAACATTGAGAAATTTGTTTAGGATCTTGAGATCCAAAATTGGTCTGAATGTTCCCTCTTTTTTGGGAACTATGAACAGGTTGGAATAAAAACACATCCCTTGTTCTCTTATTGGAACAGGATGAATCACTCCCATTTTTAACAGGTCTTCTACACAATGTAAGAATGCCTGTCTTTTTATTTGGTTTGAAGATAATTGAGACCTGTGGAACCTTCCCCTTGGGGGTAGTTCCTTGAATTCCAGGAGATAACCTTGAGAAACTATCTCTAGCGCCCAAGGATCCTGAACATCTCTTGCCCAAGCCTGAGCAAAGAGAGAAAGTCTGCCCCCCACCAGATCCGGTCCCGGATCGGGGGCCATCCCTTCATGCTGTTTTGGTAGCAGTGGTAGGCTTCTTGGCCTGCTTACCCTTGTTCCAGCCTTGCATCGGTCTCCAGGCTGGTTTGGGTTGTGAAGTATTACCCTCTTGCTTAGAGGATGTAGAATTAGAGGCTGGTCCGTTTCTGCGAAAGGGACGAAAATTAGGCTTATTTTTAGCCTTAAAAGACCTATCCTGTGGGAGGGCGTGGCCCTTTCCCCCCAGTGATGTCTGAAATAATCTCTTTCAAATCAGGTCCAAATAATGTTTTACCCTTGAAAGGAATGTTAAGCAATTTTGTCTTGGAAGACACATCCGCTGACCAAGACTTTAGCCAAAGCGCTCTGCGCGCCACGATAGCAAACCCTGAATTTTTCGCCGCTAATCTAGCTAATTGCAAAGCGGCATCTAAAATAAAAGAGTTAGCCAATTTAAGTGCTTGAACTCTGTCCATAACCTCCTCATACGAAGATTCTTTATTGAGCGACTTTTCTAGTTCCTCGAACCAGAAACACGCTGCCGTAGTGACAGGAACAATGCATGAAATTGGTTGTAGAAGGTAACCCTGCTGAACAAAAATCTTTTTAAGCAAACCTTCTAATTTTTTATCCATAGGATCTTTGAAAGCACAACTATCTTCGATAGGAATAGTAGTGCGTTTGTTTAGAGTAGAAACCGCCCCCTCGACCTTGGGGACTGTCTGCCATAAGTCCTTTCTGGGGTCGACTATAGGAAATAATTTCTTAAATATAGGGGGGGGAACAAAAGGTATGCCGGGCCTTTCCCACTCCTTATTTACTATGTCCGTCACCCGCTTGGGTATAGGAAAAGCGTCGGGGGGCACCGGAACCTCTAGGAACTTGTCCATCTTACATAACTTTTCTGGAATGACCAAATTGTCACAATCATCCAGAGTAGATAATACCTCCTTAAGCAGTGCGCGGAGATGTTCTAATTTAAATTTAAATGTCACAACATCAGGTTCAGCTTGTTGAGAAATTTTTCCTGAATCTGAAATTTCTCCCTCAGACAAAACCTCCCTCATGGCCCCTTCAGATTGGTGTGAGGGTATGTCAGAACAGTTATCATCAGCGTCCTCTTGCTCTTCAGTGTTTAAAACAGAGCAATCGCGCTTTCTCTGATAAGTAGGCATTTTGGATAAAATATTTGCTATGGAGTTATCCATTACAGCCGTTAATTGTTGCATGGTAATAAGAATTGGCGCACTAGATGTACTAGGGGCCTCCTGTGTGGGCAAAACTGGTGTAGACACAGAAGGGGATGATGTAGTATCATGTTTACTCCCCTCATTTGAGGAATCATCTTGGGCAATATCATTGTCTGTGGCATTACTGTCCTTACTTTGTTTGGACACTATGGCACAATTATCACATAAATTTAAATGGGGAGACACCTTGGCTTTCATACATATAGAACATAGCTTATCTGATGGTACAGACATGTTAAACAGGCTTAAACTTGTCAACAAAGCACAAAAAACGTTTTAAAATAAAACCGTTACTGTCACTTTAAATTTCAAACTGAAAACACTTTATTACTGAATATGTGAAAAAGTATGAAGGAATTGTTCAAAATTCACCAAAATTTCACCACAGTGTCTTAAAGCATTAAAAGTATTGCACACCAAATTTCAGAGCTTTAACCCTTAAATTAACGGAACCGGATCCGTTTTTACATTTAACCCCTATACAGTCCCAGCTATATGCTTTGCTGAGACCCAACCAAGCCCAGAGGGGAATACGATACCAAATGACGCCTTCTATAAGCTTTTTCAGTGATTCTTAGCTCCTCACACATGCATCTGCATGCCTTGCTCTCCAAAAACAACTGCGCATTAGTGGCGCGAAAATGAGGCTCTGTCTATAACTAGAAAAGGCCCCCATCTGAAAAAGGTGTCCAACACAGTGCCTGCCGTTTTTTTAAACAATCCCCAAGATTATAATAACCATTAATAGTTAGAATCTGCATAATATGCCTAGTAAAGCAATCGTTTTAGCCCAGAAAAATGTCTACCAGTTTTTTTAAGCCCTTTTGAAGCCCTTTATTCTTTTATTTAACTAAGAAAATGGCTTACCGGTCCCCATGAGGGGAAATGACAGCCTTCCAGCATTACATGGTCTTGTTAGAAATATGGCCAGTCATACCTTAAGCAGAAAAGTCTGCAAACTGTTTCCCCCAACTGAAGTTACTTCATCTCAACAGTCCTGTGTGGAAACAGCAATCGATTTTAGTAACTTCTGCTAAAATCATCTTCCTTTTACAAACAGAAATCTTCATCTTTTTTCTGTTTCAGAGTAAATAGTACATACCAGCACTATTTTAAAATAACAAACACTTGATAGAAGAATAAAAACTACAATTAAACACCAAAAAACTCTTAACCATCTCCGTGGAGATGTTGCCTGTGCAACGGCAAAGAGAATGACTGGAGTGGGCGGAGCCTAGGAGGGATCATGTGACCAGCTTTGCTGGGACTCTTTGCCATTTCCTGTTGGGGAAGAGAATATTCCCACAAGTAAGGATGACGCCATGGACCGGACACACCTATGTTGGAGAAAGCCACATGTATTCTTAAAGTCTGTACTAGATAAACTTGTTTTCACAAAATACTTTTTATCTAATTGTTTCAAACAATGGAGCTCCACACATTCATGTAACATTGTTTCCTTATAGAGAAGGAAATCTACTTGATAACTGACGTGTAACCAGAGGAGAGGAGGCATATGTAAATTAATTTTACTATTTGGAAGCTGGAGACTACTGAATACATATTTATTCAGAAATCTTTTTATTATTTTTTTTTTTTAATATTACCAAATTCAAATTGTAAACATATAATTATCTCAACATTATGTATATTCTCCCAAGTTAACGTCTCTTATCTGAAGGTCCATAATATTAACTATAGCAAAAACAAAGGGAATCATGAAGAATAATGCTTTATTGTTGTTACAAGTAATTTCCAAGCTTCTAAAATAGTTAAACTGCATTTGTCTTATTTCCCACAGGAATCAGAAACAGAAATAGCAAGTAATAAATTGAATGGGAAAAAAAGGGGGGGGGGGGAGAAGAGAAAGAAAATATATAAATAAATAAATAAAAATATATAGATATATTTAAGAAAGAAGAAGAAATACAAATCAAAGGGAAAAGAAACAAGTGATTAGATGTTCCCCATTAGACAACTGGACTCCAGTTTGAAAGAAATCTAAGTTACCCTACAGTCAACTTTAAAGGGACAGTATACACTCATTTTCATATAACTGCATGCAATAGACACTACTATAAAGAATAAGATGTACAGATACTGATATAAAAATCCAGTATAAAACTGTTTAAAAACTTACTTAGAAGCTCTCCGTTTAGCTCTGTTGAAAAGGCAGTTGGAAAGCCCACTGCAAGTGGGAAATAAGACACTGCCCCCCCCCTTCTTTTGCATATGAAAAGACCCTTTACACAAACAAGCAAGCTGGAGAAGGTAGCAGACGGTATTCACATAAAACTTTGGGGCTTGGTTAGAAGTCTGAAAATCAGACCAATGTTATTTAAAAATAAGCAAAACTATACATTTTTAAAAGGAAAAACTTTATGGGCGATATAAATAGATCATCTACAAAACATTTATGAAAAGATAAAATGAGTGTATAATATCCCTTTAACTTCTGAGAACAAAGTATCATAACTTGGAATCATACATAATCCAATCAAACTAAGTTTTGTGAAAGATCTCTTTTGTATCTTGTAGATACAATGCCTGTTCCGACATACTATAGAAATATCTAATTTCGTTAAAGGGACAGTCAAATAGGGCATGCAATTTGAAACAACTTTCCAATTTACTTTTATCATCAAATTTGCTTTGTTCTCTTTGTATTCTTAGATGAAAGCTAAACCTAGGTAGGCTCATATACTAATTTCTTAGACCTTGAAGGCCGCCTCTTATGTGAATGCATTTTGACAGTTGTTCACCACTAGAGGGCGTTACTTCATGTGTGTCACATAGATAACATTGAGCTCACGTCTGTAGAGTTACCTAGGAGTCAGCACTGATTGGCTAAGATGCACTCTCAAAAGAACTGAAATAAGAGGGTAAAATGTATATTAATATAACAGTGTTGGGTAGGCAAAACTGGGGAATGGGAAATAATGAAATTATCTATCTTTTTAAACAATAAACATTCTGGAGTAGACTGTCCCTTTAAATATAGCAATTTCTGGCAACCAAATGGAATATATTAAACCACTATGATGTTAAGACAAAAAACAAAAACAGAGGCGCCACATGTGTAGGTCAAAAAAGATAAATGAATCCAAAAAGCAGCAGATTAAGGGTTGTTTTATGTCTTAACATCATAGAAGTACATCATCCCCTTGGGTGACGACAGAGAGCGGCCTATCAAGTTCTGGGACGTCTGAGGATACCTGTTGGACTTAACAGATCTGGCTTGTTTAATCTATCTATTTTATCATTTTATTTTGTATCATTTTATTTTGTATTGTTCTTATTTTGCACATACAGGGAGTTTTATACATCACATTGTGTTGATGTATTTATATTTTTAGCGCCTCTTATAGAAGCCCAGTGATTCATATCTCGGCTGCTTCTTCATTTGTTTTAATATATTAAACCACTTGTTTTAGGAACAATGTTCAACTATTTATGTTTATACAAAAATAAAAATGATAAGTATGTGATTTATCTTGCTTCTAGTACTGATATTAGCAGATTACACAGTTTACATATTTTTTAGATAACTAAATTTAAAATGAACATTTTTTTTTCTTGCATTACCTACACAAAATTAGAAATGATATACAAAATACATACATTTCTAAACCTTGGATATATGCAATACCAGCTATATTTCACTGATACCTAAAGTATTTTGTAGAGTGTAACACTGGGGGTGAGGGTGGATAAAATGTAGGGCAAAGTCTGCCGACAACAACACTAGACTTAAGAGTTCTCAGACACCTACAGTAACTAATAAAATAAACAGATTAAAAGGAAATTGTACTGTAACGTTGGTTTCCCCTTAAAGTGTTTTCAATAACTTATTTAGGTTTATGTTTTATAAATAAAATAGCATTATTTTGCTCATTAAAACAACAACCCATTAGAATGTGCTGAGTTTCAAGGAAGAGCAGCTTTCTGTGTTCTATCAATCACACACATACCTCCTTATATTATCTCTGTCTAAATACAAAAAGTCCTATACTTAGACCCTGCTCAGGTGAGATTATATAAAATGATCCTCCAGCATTGCGAGATCCCTAGTAACATTTTCAAAAAGCAGATTTTTCTATACTTCTCCAAGTGGCATGCCCTGCATTTCTGTATGTTAAGGAGGGACAAGTCAAGTGCAATATAGCACTGCATGACATGAAATCTCTGTTGCATTTACACTTTGTGCTGTGTATTCTATAATACTTTAAAAAAAAAGAAATGTCAGATTAAATTTTATTACATTTAAACTTTGCATTTTCTATTTTGTATTTTATTTTGTATACAGCAGTGTATTTAGGGTTGAGATTTTACAAATTCTGATTGTGCTTTTACAGTTTCTGTGTAACACAGAAATTAGGATCATACTTTAGTATATTTATGTTTATCGTTTACAACTTATATTGCATTTCTTCTATTCAAAATAAAACTGAAAAACTGAAAGCTTACCAGCTTTCTACATTACTTTCTATGGGCCAGATAATCAAACATTATCTAATTTGGAGGGAAAGTATCATGCAGATTTCACAGGGGCTGAACTCATCTAAGAAAAAGGGCGGAACCTGAGAGTCTCAGAGAGATGAGAGAAGCCTTCCATAGAAGTAATGAAGCTCTCTGGGATACAAAATTTCACATAGGAGTGAGAAAGTAAATGGAGAACAACTGGGGCATCAGTTTGCATCAATTACAAATTAAATTGAAATGTTTTCCTTACAATTTAACTTGCATTTGTCTATATTTTAGTTTATTATAACTTTTCTGTTAGTTAAAATAAGTGTATTGAGAATTTTGAGCAAACATCACCTGCATACAGCTGGAAAGAAACTTTCAAAACATAATCAGAATTTGTAAAATTATTGCTGGATTTAAATGTATTAAAATATAAAATAGAAAGTGCAAAGCTTAAATACAATACTGAAAAGACACATCTTAAATGTAACACAGTTATCATATCATGCAGTGCTATGTTGCACTGGGCTGGTATCCCTTTCAGATACAGAAATGAGAGATATTTCAGTGCTGAAAAGAGTTCCGTGAGATGAGCTACTGTGAAGTCTGAACTACAATTTCTCTCCAAAATGGAGAATAGTTGATCATCAAATAAATATTTAAGTATCTACTGCTGGCTCTTGTCTACATAGCTTCTCTGAACCCATTACTGCAGTGCTAAAATGTAGGTGGTGGTTTCAAAAGGCAAAACCAGCTATTTCAAAGACAAAATACATATAAAAGTATTTGGAAACAATTGAATGCACTCCAGCAGGTAAAATAAATTAATGGGAACACAGCAAAGGAGAAAAATCAAAATTTATGCTTACCTGATCAATTTCTTTCTTTCCAGATATGGAGAGTCCACGACTTCATTTCAATTACTAGTGGGGAATATCACTACTGGCCAGCAGGGGGAGGAAAAGAGCACCACAGCAAAGCTGTTAAGTGTCACTCCCCTACCCATAATCCCCAGTCATTCGACAGAAGGGAAATGGAAAAAGGAATAACACAAAGGTGAAGAGGTGCCTGAGGGTTAGTAAAAAACTATCTTAAGGGTGAGGTCGTGGACTCTCCATATCCGGAAAGAAATTTATTCGGTAAGCATAAATTTTGTTTTCTATCCTAAGATATGGAGAGTCCGCAACGTCATTCCAATGACTAGTGGGAACCAATACCCAAGCTAGAGGACACGGAATGAATAGGGAGGGAGAACAAGACAGGCAGACCTAAACGGAAGGCACCACTGCTTGAAAAACCTCTCTCTCAAAAGATGCCTCAGCCAAGGCAAAAATATTAAATTTGTAGAATTTCGAAAAAGTATGCAGAGAGGATCAAGTTGCAGCCTTGCAAATCTGTTCCACAGAAGCTTAATTTTTGAAAGCCCAAGAAGAGGAGCTAGCCCTAGTGGAATCAGCTGTAATTCTCTCAGGATGCTGCTGACCAGCAGTCTCATAAGCAAAACGAATTATACTTCTCAACCAGAGGGAAAAATAAGTAGCAGTAGCCTTCTGACCCTTACGCTTTCCTGAGAAACCAAGGGCAGTGGATGAAGCTGTTGCTTGATGGCGTCAAACGGACCAAATAAGAAGATGCTGCACTATCCTCACATATAAATGTCATGACATCTAATAAAAATAAAGATAACATGAGAGGCGCCTGTGTGTACCAGTAATATACGGATAAACCCTATTTAAGGTGCTCACATTTGTGAGGAGCACTCAGACAGTGCTATTAGGTGCAGGCTGGATATTTAGCAGCAACCCAGTTCACTGATCTGCCTCGGTACAGGAACAAGATGGCATCCAATCTGGAGGAAATAAAACAGACAGGGCGCCTATTCAGGGTACTCACATTTATGAAGAGCACTCAGACAGTGCTATTAGACACAGGCTGGATATTTGGCAGCAACCCAGCTTACTGATCCAACCGATTGCAGGAACAAATGAGACTAGGGGTCCCAAGGCACAGGACTCCCAATGTAAAGGGAATACAAAAGAAAGGCTGCAATGATATAGGAATGTGTGCAGCCAGTGGCTCCCAAACAGGAGTGATAGGTAGGCAGGATAGGTAGGCCACTGGCTGCACACAGTCCTATATCATAGCAGCCTTTCTTTAGATTGGGAGTCCTGTGCTCTTCATAAATGTGAGTACCCTGAATGAGAGTTAATATTAATATCTCCTGGTTCTCTACTGGCACACACAGACACCCTGTCTGTTTTATTTCCTTCAGATTGGATGCCATCTTGTTCCTGTACCGAGGCAGATCAGTGAGCTGGGTTGCTGTTAAATATCCAGCCTGCACCTAATAGTACTGTCTGAGTGCTCCTCACAAACGTGAGTACCCTGAATAGGGCTTATTGAATGTGATTATCCGTAAAATAGTGTTGAAAAAGTAGGACCAGCACTCACTGACCAAATGTCCTGTATCTCCAAATGAAACGATAATGGTGCACACCAGGAGGACCTCCCTTTCCTGGGACCTGTAATATATAACATAAAACAACACTCCAGTGGCACTCAAAGTATGGCAACAGTGCCTTTATTCAACTGAGCAACGTTCCGGGGCTCCTGCCCCTTTATCAAGCTTGATAAAGGAGCAGGAGCCCCGAAACGTTGCTCAGTTGAATAAAGGCACTATTGCCATACTTTGAGAGCTACCGGAGTGTTTTATATCCGTATAATACTAGTACACACAGGCGCCTCTCTTGTTATCTTTATTTTTATTAGCTATTAGAATTACTGAACCAAACGGAGGAAACAGATATGCTAGATCGAATTTCCATGAACCGCCAGAGCATCTATCAAAGCTGCCTGCAGATCTCTTCACCTTGAACCGTACCTTGGAAGCTTGGCGTTCTGCCGAGACGCCATCAGATCCAACTCTGGCACCCCCCACTTGAAGGATAACCTGGAGAACACCTCCGGATGGGGAGCCCACTCCCCGGGATGAAATGTCTGTCTGCTCAGAAAATACGCATCCCAGTTGTCCACTTCTGGAATGTGGATGGCAGATAGACAACAATTGTGAGCTTCTGCCCACTGAATAATCCGAGGCACTTCCTTCATGGCTAAGAAACTCTGAGTTCCTCCCTGGTGGTTGATGTAAGCCACTGAGGCAATGTTGTCCGATTGGAGCCTGATAAACCAGGCTAAGTACAACTGAGGCCAAGCCATCAGAGCATTGTAAATTGCTCTCAACTCCAAGATGTTTACGGGGAGAGCAGACTCCTCCCGAGTCCATAGTCCCTGCGCCTTTAACGAGTCCAAGACTGCTCCCCAGCCTAGCAGACTGGCGTCCGTGGTCACAATCACCCAGGAAGGTCTCCGGAAGCATGTGCCCTGAGACAAATGGTCCTGAGAAAGCCACCACGGGAGAGAGTGTCTTGTCGACTGGTCTAGATCTATCCTCTGAGACAGATCCGAATTTGGCAGTGCTCTCAAATGGAATCAAGCAAAGGGAATGATGTCCATAGAAGCGACCATCAGACCAGTTACCTCCATGCATTGAGCCACTGATGGCAGAACAGTAGACTGTAGAGAGAGACAAGAGGAGAGAAATATGGATTTTCTGACCTCCGTCAGAATTTTTTTCATAGATAGGGAATCTATTACGGTCCCTAAGAAAACCACCCTTGTAGCTGGAACAAGGTAACTCTTTTCCAGATTCACTTTCCTTCCGTGAGAACATAGAAAAGACAACAATATCTCTGTATAAGAGTTTGCTTGTTGAAAAGATGGCGACTGAACCAATATGTCGTCCAGGTAGGGTGCCACTGCAATTCCCCAAGACCTGACCACTGCCAAGAGAGCCCCCAGAACCTTTGAGAAAATTGTGGTAGCTGTGGCAAGGTCAAACGGAACAGCCACAAACTGAAGGTGTTTGCCTAGAAAGGCGATTCTCAGGAACTTAGATACGCATCCTTCAGGTCTATGGTCGTCATGAACTGACCCTCTTGGACCAAAGGAAGAATAGAACGAATGGTTTCCATTTTGAAGGACGGTACCCTGAGAAACTTGTTTCGGCTGGACAGCCTTTCTCCAGCCGAAACATGTTGATACCAGAGCACACCTGCACAGGATTTGAGAAGACAAAGTGAATACCAGCTATACCCAGTTGAAATATTCAAGTTCCCACTGAGCGGCATATATTTAACCGCAAAGATCACATTGATAACTAGAAATCCTTTCTCTACTTATCCTACAAACTTTCTACTTATCCCAAACAACCACATTGCAGCACCCAGATCGGTCACTGACCGACATCTAAGAAACCTGGGAACAACAGACCGGAAAGGCACGCAAAAATTCCACATCAGGAGGTTATCCAACAACCATACCATCGTGATCGGTCACTGACCGACAGACAAGCCACAGAATAGAAAAACCGGAGATACTTAAAAAAACATCAGCAAACGGTTAGCACTTAACCGCAACGAAGATCCCACCAAGAAACCCTTAAGAGCGCGATCGGTCACTGACCGACAAAGGATAAGGTAACTGAGCGGCCACGACAACTACCCAAACACTTATATAAAAGTGAATTTTCTCGCAGCAAACAGATAAGCCCACCTAATAAGAGGAAACCAAAGCGGCATTTATTTAACCGCCAGCAGCTCATATAGAACTGCCACCAGCTTGATCTTGAAACTTAAATCAAAACACTGGCATAGCGGCGTTTATTTAACCGCAATTATCTCACAAAAGTGATATCAAACAGATACACTTCAAGGTACTAATTTGTATACTTATATTATAGTGTGATAAAAATCGCACCAACATACCTCTACATTTGATATATAGTTGCCTAAGATAAGATCTCAATTGCATAGCTGAACTTGAAACAAAGTATCCTATATGAACTATACAGCAACTATTGTTTTATCCACTATAAAACTGTATCTACAAACATTCTGTTAGAAATTACAACTTGTGATAAACCCAAAACTGTATAAATTATAAGATTTCAACGTTATTATTTTAATTTAATTTATTTTTTATATATTATGTACATTCTTTGATTGCTTCCCCTTGTTCTAAGCATGATTGGGTTTCCAAAAAGACTTGGATTGCTTGGAAGAGGAAGACTTTTGACCTTTGAAGTTACAAAAGGAACGGAAATTAATTTGACGTCCTTTAAGTCTGTTCTTCTTATCCTTCGGTAGAAAAGACCCTTTTCCACCCGTAATATCAGAAATTATTTCTGCCAGGCCAGGTCCAAACAAGGTTTTTCCCTTGAAAGGAAGCCCCAGAAGCTTGGAGGTAACATCAGCTGACCAAGATTTTAGCCACAAAGCCCTGCGGGCTAGAACAGTGAATCCAGACATCTTGGCTCTTAGTCTAATAACTTGCATAATAGCATCAGAAATTAAGGAAATTACTCATTTGAGAGCCTTAATCCTATCTTGGATTTCCTTCAACAAAGTCTCTTCTAAAATTGATTCAGACAAGGTATTGCACCAATAAGATTCCGCAATTGCTACTGTGGCAATACAAAATGCAGGTTGCCATTGAAAACCCTGATGAACATACATCTTTTACAAATAAGTCTCCAGCTTCTTGTCCATGAGATCCTTAAAGGAATAGCTAAACTCTATAAGAAAAAATAATTCTCTTAGCCAGAGTAGAAATAGCCCCTTCTACTTTAGGCACCGTGTGCCATGAATCTTTAACGAAATCGGCAACAGGAAACTTCTTTTTAAAGACTGGAGACGGGGAGAAAGATTATTACACAATTCTTGTGTAATAATCTCTGTCACACTGTCTGGAACAGGAAACACTTACACCGAGGAAGGAACATCATAGTATTTTCTAAGCTTACTAGATTTTTTTAGGGTTGACCACGACAGGCGAGTCAGAGTCACCCAAAGTAGCCAATACATCCTTTAACAGTACACAAAGGTGTTCAAGCTTAAACCTGAAGTTTACTTCTTCAGCATCAGACAACGGATTTATACTGTTAGAATCTGAGATTTCACTCTCAGAAGCTACAGGGGTAACCCCCTCCTTAGAGTTATGAGGGAGAGCAACCTGCATAGCAGCAGATGGGACAGACACCTTACTATCTGAAATTTTTTTAGGTTTCCTCCTGCATTTCCCCAATATAGAGAAAGCAGATAATGTTGCAGATTCCACAGAAGATACCTGTGCAGCAAACGAAAGTCCTCCAGGAGGCTGAGAGGAACTGCAGGGCACTGTATGTGACACCATGGAGGCTTGGGACGTGAGAGGAGAAAGCTGTGGCATTGCCTGAACAGTATCATCCTGAGAGACATTAGGCTCAGAAACAAAAAGTGTATCTTTACTTTTCTAAACATGAGGAACAAAATTGCATAAGAAGAACAATTTGGGCCTCAAGACACAAACATTTGTCCATAGGAACAGACTCCTGCCCCATGTTTAAGGCTTTAGATATTCCCACAGAATTTACAAGGAAAAACATAAATTATGCTTACCTGATAATTTTATTTCCATTGAGGTTGATGTAAGCAACCAAGTTAATGTTGTCTGTCTGGAATCTGATGAAGCTGAATGACCCCAGAAGAAGTCAGAGCATTGTAGATTGCTTGGATTTCCAAAATATTAATCAAAGGAGAGACTCCTCCCAGGACCATTTTCCTTGTGCCATCCTGGCACCCCAAACAGCTCCCCAACCTGCCAGACTCGCGTTCGTGGTCACATTCTCCCAGGACGATCTCAAGAAGGATGTCCCCATGGACAGTTGCTCCAGACGGATCCACCAAGAGAGGGAAAGCCGAGTCTGAGCATCCATCAGTATCTCCTGTGTATGATCGCTGTTCCACTGTCTCAACATGCACAATTGAAGCGGTCTGAGATGGAACCTGGCGAATGGAATTACGTCTATGCTGGAAACCATTAGTCCGATCACCTCCATATACTGAGCCACCGAGGGGCTTGAGGAGGACTGAAGGGCAAGACAAGAGGACGCAATCTTCCTGCGTCGATGGTCTGTGATAAATATGTTCATGGACATAGAGTCTATTATTGTGCACAGTAACTCCACCCTGTTGCTGGGCCAGGGAACTCTTACCTGAGTTGATCTTCCAACTGAGATTGGAGCAAAAAAAAAAAGAAGAGTCCTCGAATGATCCTCTGCGAGATTGAGCGACGGTGCCTGGACTAGGATGTTGTCCATATAGGGCACCACAGCAATGCCTCTGGCTCTGGCCACCGCAAGTAGCGCCCCCAAAACCTTCGTAAAGACCCTCGAGGCTGTTGCCAGACCAAAGGGAAGTGCCACAAACTGGAAGTATTGGTCCAGAAATGCAAATCTCAGGAACTTGAAGTGGTCCCTGTGGATTGGTACATGAAGGTAAACGTCCTTCAAGTCTATGGTTGTCATGAACTGTCCCTCTTGAACTAGGGGCAGAATAGATCTGATAATTTTCATTTTGAACGATAGAACACTCAGAAACTTGTTTAAACACTTTAGGTCCAGAATCGGGTGGAACGTGCCCTCCTTCTTTGGAACCACAAAAAGATTTGAATAATACCCTAGACCCCTTTCTGCTTGGGGTACTGGTACGATAACACCTAAAGAGGAGAGATCTCTCACACATTCTAGAAAGGCCTCTCTCTTTTCCGGTCTTGAAGACAGGTTTGATAGCAGGAATCTGCCCCTGGGCGGATGGGATCTGAACCCTATCCTGTAATCCTGGGCGACAACATCCAGAACCCAAGGATCCTGAACGTCCTGCAACCAGGCTTCTGATAATAGAGATAATCTGCCCCCTAATTGGTCCGGAGACCTGTCGGGGGCCGCCCCTTCATGCCGGTTTTGTCTCGGCGGACTTCTTGCTCTGCTTAGACTTGTTCCAAGACTGAGCCGGTTTCAAAGTACCCTTGGGCTGGTCCGCTTTCGTGGCGGGCTGCTGGCAGCCTCGACTTAGAGGTCATGTCCACAGACCAAGACTTTAGCCACAGAGCCCTGCGAGCTAAAACGGAAAAACCTGACACCTTAGCGTTCAGGCGAATAATTTGAATATTGGCATCACATATGAAAGAATTGGCGATCTTCAGCGCCTTAATCTTATCCTGTATCTCGTTGATGGAAGTCTCCCCCTCGACTATTTTACACAGGGATTCACACCAATATGTCACAGCTCCGGCTACAGCAGCTGCCGGCTGAAAAACAAACCCTGAAGGTTGAAAATTTTTCCTTAACATGTTTTCCAACTTTTTATCCATGGGCTCTTTAAACGACGAACTATCCTCCAGTGGAATAGTTGTCTGCTTAGCGAGCTTGGAGATAGCACCCCACAGCTCCAGCTGAGAGCACGGGACGGGAACAGTTTCTTAAAGGAAGAAGGGGAAACGGAAGAACCTAATTGCTCCCATTCATTCTTAATAATATTTGCCATCTTAACAGGAACCGGGAAGGCCTGAGGCACCACCCTGTCCTCATATACCTTATCAAGCTTAGGAATCACAGGTTCTTCTGGAAGTTTCGGTTCCGGAACCCCCAGAGTAGCAAGCACTTGTTTTAGCAAAAAGCGCACATTTTCCACCCTAAACCTAAAGTCAGGTTCCTCAGCAGCCGGAGGTTTAGATGACACAGACTCCGACCCAGAAGGGGCCTCCTCTGAAGAGTCGGAGTGGGCCTCGTAATCGTATAACGCCTCAGATATTTCCACAGGCATAGACAAGCTCTGCGCTTAGCAAAACGTGGTAAGGCATGGATCACTTTCGATACCACCGTTTGCAGTTTATCCACAAAATCTGACAGCCAACAAATCTCTCCCGCAGGAGTAATGGTTGGACCCTGGGGCGCTGCATGTGCAATAGGAGATGCAGGGAACGCACCTCACGCACCTCACGGGAACAGTGACCCCTCAGAGGTAGAAGTAGCTCCTTTACTCCTATTTCAACATTTGAAATAGCTGATTTAGCCTGTGGTATCGCCACCTATACTGAACAAATTAATACTGGAGTATAGGCTATAGTTCTAAGCATGATTGGGTTTCCAAGAAGACTTGGATTGCTTGGAAGAGGAAGACTTTTGACCTTTGAAGTTACAAAAGGAACGGAAATTAATTTGACGTCCTTTAAGTCTGTTCTTCTTATCCTTCGGTAGAAAAGACCCTTTTCCACCCGTAATATCAGAAATTATTTCTGCCAGGCCAGGTCCAAACAAGGTTTTTCCCTTGAAAGGAAGCCCCAGAAGCTTGGAGGTAACATCAGCTGACCAAGATTTTAGCCACAAAGCCCTGCGGGCTAGAACAGTGAATCCAGACATCTTGGCTCTTAGTCTAATAACTTGCATAATAGCATCAGAAATGAAGGAAATTACTCATTTGAGAGCCTTAATCCTATCTTGGATTTCCTTCAACAAAGTCTCTTCTAAAATTGATTCAGACAAGGTATTGCACCAATAAGATTCCGCAATTGCTACTGTGGCAATACAAAATGCAGGTTGCCATTGAAGACCCTGATGAACATACATCTTTTACAAATAAGTCTCCAGCTTCTTGTCCATGGGATCCTTAAAGGAACAGCTAAACTCTATAAGAAAAAATAATTCTCTTAGCCAGAGTAGAAATAGCCCCTTCTACTTTAGGCACCGTGTGCCATGAATCTTTAACGAAATCGGCAACAGGAAACTTCTTTTTAAAGACTGGAGACGGGGAGAAAGATTATTACACAATTCTTGTGTAATAATCTCTGTCACACTGTCTGGAACAGGAAACACTTACACCGAGGAAGGAACATCATAGTATTTTCTAAGCTTACTAGATTTTTTTAGGGTTGACCACGACAGGCGAGTCAGAGTCACCCAAAGTAGCCAATACATCCTTTAACAGTACACAAAGGTGTTCAAGCTTAAACCTGAAGTTTACTTCTTCAGCATCAGACAACGGATTTATACTGTTAGAATCTGAGATTTCACTCTCAGAAGCTACAGGGGTAACCCCCTCCTTAGAGTTATGAGGGAGAGCAACCTGCATAGCAGCAGATGGGACAGACACCTTACTATCTGAAAAATGTTTAGGTTTCCTCTTGCATTTCCCCAATATAGAGAAAGCAGATAATGTTGCAGATTCCACAGAAGATACCTGTGCAGCAAACGAAACTCCTCCAGGAAGTATGTTACACCATGGAGGCTTGGGACGTGAGGGGAGAAAGCTGTGGCATTGCCTGAACAGTATCATCCTGAGAGACATTAGGCTCAGAAACAAAAAGTGTATCTTTACTTTTCTAAACATGAGGAACAAAATTGCATAAGAAGAACAATTTGGGCCTCAAGACACAATAAACATTTGTCCATAGGAACAGACTCCTGCCCCATGTTTAAGGCTTTAGATATTCCCACAGAATTTACAAGGAAAAACATAAATTATGCTTACCTGATAATTTTATTTCCATCGAGGTTGATGTAAGCAACCAAGTTAATGTTGTCTGTCTGGAATCTGATGAAGCTGAATGACCCCAGAAGAAGTCAGAGCATTGTAGATTGCTTGGATTTCCAAAATATTAATCAAAGGAGAGACTCCTCCCGGGACCATTTTCCATGTGCCATCCTGGCACCCCAAACAGCTCCCCAACCTGCCACACTTGCGTCCGTGGTCACATTCTCCCAGGACGATCTCAAGAAGGATGTCCCCATGGACAGTTGCTCCAGACGGATCCACCAAGAGAGGGAAATCCGAGTCTGAGCATCCATCAGTATCTCCTGTGTATGATCGCTGTTCCACTGTCTCAACATGCACAATTGAAGTGGTCTGAGATGGAACCTGGCGAATGGAATGACGTCTATGCTGGAAACCATTAGTCCGATCACCTCCATATACTGAGCCACCGAGGGGCTTGAGGAGGACTGAAGGGCAAAACAAGAGGACGCAATCTTCCTGCGTCGATGGTCTGTGATAAATATGTTCATGGACATAGAGTCTATTATCGTGCACAGTAACTCCACCCTGTTGCTGGGCCAGGGAACTCTTACCCGAGTTGATCTTCCAACCGTGAGATTGGACCAAAAACAGAAGAGTCCTCGAATGATCCTCTGCGAGATTGAGCGACGGTGCCTGGACTAGGATGTCGTCCATATAGGGCACCACAGCAATGCCTCTGGCCACCGCAAGTAGCGTCCCCAAAACCTTCGTAAAGACCCTCGAGGCTGTTGCCAGACCAAAGGGAAGTGCCACAAACTGGAAGTATTGGTCCAGAAATGCAAATCTCAGGAACTTGAAGTGGTCCCTGTGGATTGGTACATGAAGGTAAACGTCCTTCAAGTCTATGGTTGTCATGAACTGTCCCTCTTGAACTAGGGGCAGAATAGATCTGATAATTTTCATTTTGAACGATAGAACACTCAGAAACTTGTTTAAACACTTTAGGTCCAGAATCGGGTGGAACGTGCCCTCCTTCTTTCTTAAATGTAAGAAAAAAGTCTGGACACTATCTCACCCTCTTAGCCTTTCAAGTAAGACTAAGATCTCTCAACTTAGTCTGATTAATTTTTATTTAGGAACTACAGAAATATGAAAGGCGCTGGGAAGCTGAGGGTTAATATAGATAAGTCAAAAGAAATATATTTGTAACTATTCGTGAATTTTGGAGAATTAAAGATTCGTTGTTTAACAAGGTTTGAATATGGGTGAATTGTATCACATATGTAGTAAAAACAGTTATTCATATAGCAAATTCTGTTAGGATAATCAACCCAACAACTAGGTAAAATAAACAAATGTGATTTAATAAAAAGATTTTAACATATAAAAAATACAGTAAAATACAGTTGTGGCCACAACTACAATAAAAAATGATATTTCGAAAACAGTATCAAAAATATACACATTGAATGTGTTGTTTTTTTTAATATTCCTTATAGGCTTTGGCCTGACAAATCGTGTAGGATTTATGATTTTGAACACTTAGTAGTAGAAATAAACATTTGTAGCTAAGAAATTATATAATCAATAGTGAAGTGTAGTATTTGGTAATGCAGATATTTAAAAGTCTTATGAACGATAATCCTGAATTACTTAGTAATTCCGGTGGTGTTAGTGCTTTGTATCCAAACACTCATATGCTGATAGCACAAGATGTTACGGGTGATGTGAGAAAAAAGCAATTCTTCAGTGTCAGATTTTTTTCAAGTGATGCGATTTGTATCCAAAATAAAAGGTGACTTTTCTCAATACATTGTTACTTGTATCCAAGTGTAACTTTTCTAATGTGCAGTGTTGCTCCGATTATATGATATATACAGCTGTGTGTTGCGTGGGAAACGATAGTTGGTTCAAAGTCAGTTGTTTGTATTCCTATGAACGAAGTGCAATAGATATGGCTTGAGACAGACTTACCTGGCTGCGCTCCCTGGCCGGCGTTGTCCTTGCACGGCGGAAGTACTCGCAGCCGCTTCACTGTCGGATGTAGCCCTGTTGATTCTCCGCTGGTTTCGTTAGATGTTAATGCTGCGTGATATTCCTCCTGTAGTTGGCAGCTGGCAACTGTCTTGGGATGGGTGAGTTGCAAACAACAACTAATCCACAGATACTTCTACGCGTTTCAGCACACTTGGTGCCTTTATCAAGATATTTTACTGTGGATTGTTTGTGGCCTTTTGAAGTGTATATTTTGGTTTATATAAACTGAAAAAGATCGGGAATAGATGGTGTAAAATCACAAACAAATGGTATCATATCTATAAACCTGTTTAAATGTTTATAAACATTTAAACAGGTTTATAGATATGATACCATTTGTTTGTGATTTTACACCATCTATTCCCGATCTTTTTCAGTTTATATAAACCAAAATATACAAGTAAAGTTTATTTTAAGGTTATTCTATTCAACAAATATATTTGAATTGTTGGTTAACAAAGGAAATCAAAACAATATTCAAATAGCAAAAAATGTGAAATTTTAAGTTAAGGAAAATTCATAATGTCCCTTTAAGTACTGATATTGTTATTAAACATAGAAGTCTTGTTTAGAAATAACGAAACAACTACCTTTAAGACCATGTTTCCTACATACGGGTCCCACATACGGGTACCGAAAACACTTCAAAAGGCCACAAACAATCCACAGTAAAATATCTTGATAAAGGCACCAAGTGTGCTGAAACGCGTAGAAGTATCTGTGGATTAGTTGTTGTTTGCAACTCACCCATCCCAAGACAGTTGCCAGCTGCCAACTACAGGAGGAATATCACGCAGCATTAACATCTAACGAAACCAGCGGAGAATCAACAGGGCTACATCCGACAGTGAAGCGGCTGCGAGTACTTCCGTCGTGCAAGGACAACGCCGGCCAGGGAGCGCAGCCAGGTAAGTCTGTCTCAAGCCATATCTATTGCACTTCGTTCATAGGAATACAAACAACTGACTTTGAACCAACTATCGTTTCCCACGCAACACACAGCTGTATATATCATATAATCGGAGCAACACTGCACATTAGAAAAGTTACACTTGGATACAAGTAACAATGTATTGAGAAAAGTCACCTTTTATTTTGGATACAAATCGCATCACTTGAAAAAAATCTGACACTGAAGAATTGCTTTTTTCTCACATCACCCGTAACATCTTGTGCTATCAGCATATGAGTGTTTGGATACAAAGCACTAACACCACCGGAATTACTAAGTAATTTAGGATTATCGTTCATAAGACTTTTAAATATCTGCATTACCAAATACTACACTTCACTATTGATTATATAATTTCTTAGCTACAAATGTTTATTTCTACTACTAAGTGTTCAAAATCATAAATCCTACACGATTTGTCAGGCCAAAGCCTATAAGGAATATTCAAAAAAACAACACATTCACTGTGTATATTTTTGATACTGTCTTCGAAATATCATTTTTTATTGTAGTTGTGGCCACAACTGTATTTTACTGTATTTTTTATATGTTAAAATCTTTTTATTAAATCACATTTGTTTATTTTACCTAGTTGTTGGGTTGATTATCCTAACGGAATTTGCTATATGAATAACTGTTTTTACTACATATGTGATACAATTCACCCATATTCAAACCTTGTTAAACAACGAATCTTTAATTCTCCAAAATTCACGAATAGTTACAAATATATTTCTTTTGACTTATCTATATTAACCCTCAGCTTCCCAGCGCCTTTCATATTTCTGTAGTGCCCTCCTTCTTTGGAACCACAAAAAGATTTGAATAATACCCTAGACCCCTTTCTGCTTGGGGTACTGGTACGATAACACCTAAAGAGGAGAGATCTCTCACACATTCTAGAAAGGCCTCTCTCTTTTCCGGTCTTGAAGACAGGTTTGATAGCAGGAATCTGCCCCTGGGCGGATGGGATCTGAACCCTATCCTGTAATCCTGGGCGACAACATCCAGAACCCAAGGATCCTGAACGTCCTGCAACCAGGCTTCTGATAATAGAGATAATCTGCCCCCTAATTGGTCCGGAGACCTGTCGGGGGCCGCCCCTTCATGCCGGTTTTGTCTCGGCGGACTTCTTGCTCTGCTTAGACTTGTTCCAAGACTGAGCCGGTTTCAAAGTACCCTTGGGCTGGTCCGCTTTCGTGGCGGGCTGCTGGCAGCCTCGACTTAGAGGTCATGTCCACAGACCAAGACTTTAGCCATAGAGCCCTGCGAGCTAAAACGGAAAAACCTGACACCTTAGCGTTCAGGCGAATAATTTGAATATTGGCATCACATATGAAAGAATTGGCGATCTTCAGCGCCTTAATCTTATCCTGTATCTCGTTGATGGAAGTCTCCCTCTCGACTATTTTACACAGGGATTCACACCAATATGTCACAGCTCCGGCTACAGCAGCTGCCGGCTGAAAAACAAACCCTGAAGGTTGAAAATTTTTCCTTAACATGTTTTCCAACTTTTTATCCATGGGCTCTTTAAACGACGAACTATCCTCCAGTGGAATAGTTGTCTGCTTAGCGAGTGTGGAGATAGCACCCCACAGCTCCAGCTGAGAGCACGGGACGGGGAACAGTTTCTTAAAGGAAGAAGGGGAAACGGAAGAACCTAATTGCTCCCATTCATTCTTAATAATATTTGCCATCTTAACAGGAACCGGGAAGGCCTGAGGCACCACCCTGTCCTCATATACCTTATCAAGCTTAGGAATTTACAGGTTCTTCTGGAAGTTTCGGTTCCGGAACCCCCAGAGTAGCAAGCACTTGTTTTAGCAAAAAGCACACATTTTCCACCCTAAACCTAAAGTCAGGTTCCTCAGCAGCCAGAGGTTTAGATGACACGGACTCCGACCCAGAAGGGGCCTCCTCTGAAGAGTCGGAGTGGGCCTCTTAATCGTATAACGCCTCAGGTATTTCCACAGGCATAGACAAGCTCTGCGCTTAGCAAAACGTGGTAAGGCATGGATCACTTTCGATACCACCATTTGCAGTTTATCCACAAAATCTGACAGCCAACAAATCTCTCCCGCAGGAGTAATGGTTGGACCCTGGGGCGCTGCATGTGCAATTGGAGATGCAGGGAACGCACCTCACGGGAACAGTGACCCCTCAGAGGTGGACGGCTCAGTAGTACTAGACATCCGTTTGCTCTTAGATATCGCAACTTTATTAAGGCATGTGGAACATAGTTAAAGGGACAGTTCACCAAAACAATTTCTCCCCTTTAAATTATTCCCAATGATCCTTTTAACCTGCTAGAGTGTATTAAATTGGTTACAAGTAGCTCCTTTACTCCTATTTCAACATTTGAAATAGCTGATTTAGCCTGTGGTATCGCCACCTATACTGAACAAATTAATACTGGAGTATAGGCTATTGAATAGCCTAAGTATACACAGCCAGCAGAAGAGATTACACTCTCAGTGGGATGCAGGAAAGTTAAGTAATAAAATGATCATTTTCCATTGTTCTCTCTATGTATTGAGCTTTGGTGTTCCAGCCAAATAAAAGATAAGGAAGCAAGTCTGTTTACACAAACTTAGAACATAATGAGATCTGATATCACCTTTTAGTTCAACCCATTGTAATAGGCTGTGGTTTCAAAGCACAAAATCAGCTACTTCATATACACAAATAAGCATAATAATGGAATTTCTCAAATATTTTATACTCTGCAGTTGGTATAACAAGTCATTTACAATACATTAATGGAAAAACAATTGTACAGTGTACTGTCCCTTTAAGCAGGCTGATCTACCTGAACCTCCTCACATTAAACACAGGAATGAGACCTAGTTAAAGAGGGCGAGCTCTCTAACACGTATTATTAACGCTGTTATTAAGGACTAGATTAACTTAATAGGCACCTTTATAACCTCCAATGGCCGGGTGCACTCACCACCTCCTATGACCCGGACTACAGAAACCGTTTCGTCTCCTATGACACTGATCAGCTGAGGAAGATAGATAGCCACACCCGGTCACATGGAATGCCCGGCAGTACCCGTGCTTAAGGAGAAAATGTGCCAAAAAAGGCTGCGCCATACTCCTGTAAGTCACCTAAAAGGTTCCACACATTGCTAGAGCCTCATCTCGCACATAACGCAGCAATGACACAATAAACAATATCATGTATAAACCCCCCTGTTCAATAATCCCCTTTTTAGGAATATTAACCCTTGATTCTAAAAAGATAAAAGGCGTCACACTGTGACCCTGTCTTCAGTGTTATCATTATGTAATAAAAAATGAAACTATCTTACCAGAATTTATGCCGTGGAACAGGAACACGGCCCTTCAAGTGTGACAGGTTAGTAGCCTCGCTCCTGACATGACTTGAGTGTAAAAAACAGGCAGCGAAACTCGTCAACGCTGATTGCTTGTGAAGCTGTTAATATGAGTCGGGATGAAAGAAAAAAATTATGTTCAGTGTCCCTTTAAGGCAAACTGAAGCAATTTCTGCACAGCCA
Source organism: Bombina bombina (assembly GCF_027579735.1). Taxonomy (NCBI): domain Eukaryota; kingdom Metazoa; phylum Chordata; class Amphibia; order Anura; family Bombinatoridae; genus Bombina; species Bombina bombina. Next base: position 874,688,493 of record NC_069503.1, on the reverse strand, counting down.
ATACTCAAAAACTTTTTCAATTCAAAGATTGGAAATATGTTGCCCATGCATCAAGTTTCACATGTCTATCATGGCTGCTACAGAATTAGAAGACAGCCTAAAGTTTGAAATAGAAGCATTATGCTGGATCATCTAATTTAAAAAGAAGTCCCAAATCTGGTAAAATCTTAATAGCTGATCTTTTCCATGTCTGAAGTAAAGTCCTGAAATATATAATTGTTACCACTGTGTCTAACTAGCAACCAGTCAACCAACTTAATCATGTGAATACTTGGCCCTGTTCTATCTTAATTATGCATATAAAATGAGGTGTCAACAAAGCCTTGGAGAAACATTAACCCATTTGAATTCCAACACGTGACAAAAAGGGCATACCTCATTAAATGAAGTTATGGTAAATGTTATTTTGTTTAATCCACATCTGGATACCCTTCAATGCCCTGCCATCATGTTAAACCCTACTTGGAAATCTGGAACTCTGCTTAGGTAATTTGTTTATTAATTTAAATTTCCTTGAGCATCAAAGAATGATCACAATCTTGCAGCATCTCCTGAAAATATTTTAGTGCAAAAGTTAAAGTGATGGTAAACTCGATGGGTATGGAACATATCCATGTAAATAGTATTAAAATAAAACCCCCCCTTTCATTCATGATTTTTTAAAATATTTTAACATAAAAGTTTTATTGCAGATAATCGATCTGATTTTCACATAGCCCTTCTCCTCCCAGAGCCGATATACTCATTTTTTGAGTGACGTTGCTCATCTGCCCAAATGATTTTCTGACGTTTAGGCAGCCAACTCTCCACACATTAAGCCCATTTGATTCACTGCGCATGCTCTTCATTTTTCTTCCGATACCTCGCTCAGTGACGGAGCATATAGAATGAATTGCGCATGTGCACCACTGCTGATCTCAGGAGGGAGCTTGGATGCCTACATAGAGAGCAGGTGGGATTGCTCTCTACATCACAGAACTTGGAAATTGAAAGGGGTGGAGGAAGGAGCGGTAAGGAGCTACAACTAATATACCAAATTTCAATATTTAGGAATATATTGAAAATTAAATAAACTTAGCAATTTTATTATATATATTGTATTTAAGCTAACTACCTATTCCACACAGCCCAACTTTACCATCACTTTAATGCTGTTACATCTTGGAAGTTTGAAGGTAACATTGATTCCCTTGAATACCATTTTCCTTGCATGAATTGCCCATGACAAGTTGCTGAAGGTGATGTTTTGAGTATGTTTTAACCAAAATCCAAAAAAGGTCTGTAAATGGTAGACCTCAGCGGAGCTTGTGAATCAGAAGCCACAACACTCCAGATGTTACCTAAGATATAAATAAAAATGTATCCTTTAGAATAAACAGGAATTCTGATTTTATAGTTGCAGAAAAAAATGTTGCAATTTTTATTGTAATTTCCCCAACATTCTCATCCAAGGCCTAATGATTAAACCTCTCCGCTTGGGCAAGATGATCAAATACGTGTCGTTAGTACCGTGAGGTCCCTCAAAAACTTTTAAAAAGGAGATTATTTTTCTTGAGAGTTGTTTATCTCTCTATGCAGGAGTTCCGGGTGTGAAGGAGACACCCCTACATTGCAAAATAATGCTCATAAAAAACCCCCAAAGATTTGGTGAGATTTCACTCAATGCTGGTGAGTTTTTTTTTTTATCATTAGGCACCAGACTTTTGCTACCAGCAATCTAAATGGTTCTTAGAAAACTTTTACTAAGAAACAAGATTTATGCTTTCCTGATAAATCTTTTTCTTTCCGGATATCGTCCATGGCTTTATCAATTACTGTTGGGAATACCACTCCTGGCCAGCAGTAGAAGGCAAAGAGCACCACACCCAAGCTGTTAAGTATCACTCCCCTATTCACAACCCCCAGTCATTCGACCGAAGGTAAATGGAGAAAAAAGAGTAACACAAGGTGTAGAGGTGCCTGAGGTTAGTCACAGGAGCGAGCTGCACTTAGTCTTATGGCGCGGTCGGGCCGGGCTGTGACTATATAGCTGGCCCGATGCGCTGACTAAATATAACAGACCCGCTCAGCAGAGAGTGGGTCTGTGAAACAGCGTTTGTTTTTTTAAATTAATAGGGTACAATTATGTTTTTTAATGTTCGGCTACTATAATGTTATATAATTCTGCACTATGTGCAGAATTATATAAGATTATTTTTAAGGTTTACTGTCCCTTTAAGAACCTTTCTCCCAAAAGAAGCCTCAGCCGAGGCAAAAGTATCAAATTTGTAAAATTTTGAAAAAGTATACAGAGAGGACCAAATTGCAGCCTTGCAAATCTGTTCCCCAGAGGCTTCATTTTTGAAAGCCCAAGAAGACGAAACAGCCCTAGTAGAATGAGCTGTTATTCTCTCAGGAGGCTGCTGTCCAGCAGTCTCATAGGCCAAACAAATTATACTTCTCAACCAAAGAGAAAGAGAAGTAGCAGTCGCCTTCTGACCCTTACGTTTCCCAGAGAATCAGACAAACAAGGCAGAAGACTGGCGAAAATCCTTAGTCGCCTGTAGATAGAATTTAAGCGCCCGTAGAACATCCAAGTAGTGCAATAAATGTTCCATAGGAGAGGAAAGATTAGGACACAGAGAAGGAACAAAAATTTATTGATTAATTTTTCTGTCCGAAACCACTTTTGGAAGGAAACCTAACTTAGTACGAAGAACCGCCTTATCGACATGAAAGATAAGATAAGGTGAATCACACTGCAAAGCTGATAGTTCCGAGACACTCCGAGCTGAAAAAATAGCAAGAAGAAACAAAACTTAACAAGATAATAACTTAATTTTTATGGAACGCAAAGGCTCAAACGGAGTCTGCTGTAAAACTTTAAAAACAAGGTTAAGGCTCCAAGGAGGAGCAACAGACCGAAACACAGGCTTAATTCTGACCAGGGCCTGACAAAAGGATTGCACATCTGGCACGCCCACCAGACACTTATGCAGCAAAACAGATAAAGCAGAAATCTGACCCTTCAGGGTACTAACTGACAAACCCAAACCTTTCTGGAGAAAAGACAAAATCCTAGGAATCCGAACCCTACTCCAGGAGTAGTCCTTGGATTCATACCAATAAAGATATTTACGCCATACCTTATGGTAAATCTTTCTATTAACAAGCTTATGAGCCTGAATCATGGTCTCAATGACCGACTCAGAAAAACCATGCTTTGATAGCACTAAGCGTTCAATCTCCAAGTACTCAGCTTCAAAGAAACGAGATTTGGATAAAGGAATGGACCCCGAAGTAGAAGGTCCTTCCTTAGAGGCAGTTTCCACGGTGGGAGAGATGACATCCCTAACTAGGTCTGCATACCAGATCCTGGGAGGCCACGCAGGAGCTATTAGAATTACAGATGTTCTCTCCTGCTTGATACAAGCAATGACTCGTGGAAGGAGAGCAAACGGAGTAAACAGATGCTAGACAGAAATTCCAAGGAACTGCCAGAGCATCTATCAGGGCGGCCTGAGGATCTCTTGATCTTGAACCGTACCTTGGAAGTTTGGCATTCTGCCGAGACGCCATCAGATCCAACTCCGGCACCCCCCATTTGAGAGTTAAGCTGGAGAACACCTCTGGATGGAGTTCCCACTCCCCAGGATGAAAGGTCTGTCTGCTCAGGAAATCCGCTTCCCATTTGTCCATACCTGGAATGTGAATGGCAGACAGACAGCAATCGTGAGCTTCCCCCCACAGGATAATCCAAGCCACCTCTTTCATTGCTAAGGAACTCTGAGTTCCTCCCTGGTGGGTGATGTAAGCCACTGAGGTTATGTTGTCAGACTGGAACCTGATAAACTGGGCTAAGGACAACTGAAGCCAAGCCATCAGAGCATTGTAAATCGCTCTCAACTCCAAGATGTTTATGGGGAGAGCAGACTCTTCCAGAGTCCAAAGTCCCTGCGCCTTTAACGAGTCCCTGACTGCTCCCCAGTCCAGCAGGCTGGCGTCTGTGGTCATAATTACCCAAGAAACATGTGCCCTGAGACAGATGGTCCTGGGAAAGCCACCATGGGAGAGAGTCTCTTGTTGACTGATCTAGATCTATCCTCTGAGACAGATCCGCATGATCCCCATTCCATTGTCTAAGCATGCACAGCTGCAGAGCTCTCAAATGGAATCAAGCAAAGGGAATGATGTCCATGGAAGCCACCATCAGACCGATTACCTCCATACATTGAGCCACTGATGGCCGAACAGAAGACTGAAGAGAGAGGCAAAATAAAATAATTTTTGCTTTTCTGACCTCGGTCAGAAAACTTTTCATCGATAGGGAATTTATTATTGCCCCTTAGAAGACTACCCTTGTAGCTGGAACAAGGGAACTCTTCCCCAGATTCACTTTCCATCCTTGGGAATGAAGAAAAGCCAAGATCTCCGTGTGAGATTTTGCTTGTTGAAAAGATGGCGCCTGAACCAAAATGTCGTCCAGGTAGGGCACCACTGCAATTCCTCAAGACCGGATCACTGCCAAGAGAGCCCCCAGAACCTTTGAGAATATTCTAGGAGCTGTGGCAAGGCAAAATAGAGGGGCCACAAACTGAAAGTGTTTGTCAAGAAAAGCAAATCTCAGAAATTTGTAATGATCCCTGTGAATGGGAACATGAAGGTACGCACCCTTTAGGTCTATGGTTGTCATGAACTGACCCCTCTTGTACTAGTGGAAGAATGGAGCAGATAGTCTCCATCTTGAAGGAAGGAACTCTTAGAAACTTGTTTAGACATATAGGGTCCAAAAATTCCCACTTTTTTGGGAACCACAAAAAGATTGGAATAAAAAACCTAGACCCTGTTCCTGTACTGGAACTGGAACAATCACTCCCCGAGAAACAAGGTCCTGAACACAGTTCAAGAGCCCCTCTCTTTTTATCTGGTCTACAGATAATCTTAAAAAAGGTGGAATCTGCCCCTGGAAGGAAAGGTCTTGAATTCCAATTTGTAATGTCATGAATTTTTCATGACAGAACAGACTCCATGTTGTTTTTTTATTTAAGCCTAACCAGGGCTCAGCTATTATGACATTGTATTTTGTTTTCCTCACTCTTGCTGACTGAGAAGTTTCATATCAATATGTTTTCTATGATTCAAGGTAGTTTACTTGCTTAGGCCTCAGCTAGTCGCTTATTTCTGTAAATAAGTGCAATTTATAACCTTGACTGTAGTTTAGGAATGTTGGAGTAAACATAAATACAATGAGCACTTTCCTTGAATTTCTACCCTATATGCAGGAGTCATCTACTGTTAGAACAAGAATATTTCATCTAATTAATTTTATGTTAATGATAAAAATATTATAATTAATGACTCCTCCTAGATGAGAGAATGGGAATATATAGGGTCTAGCCCAATGGGAGGGGGTCGTTTTTTTCCTATGCTTGGGAACTGGTCACATAAGATATGGAGTTGGTAATTTGCTAAACAACTACAGAGGTCCGAGATTATTGGATTATAACTGCTGAGGCTAGTTGAGCCCACTCGGACAGACCTAGAACCTGACAGTTTGATTCCTGTCTGCAAAGGGGGAATTTATTTACTTTGGTGATGTATGAAATTGAGTCACTATAAATGTTAATGTCATTAAGATTTACACTTTACATTTATGTAAAATACCTTTGTCTATTAGATCAGGTAAATTAATTAATTGTTTTATAGCCTGGTGTTTTCCTTTTAAAAATTCCTACCACCTGGTCTTATTTGTCGACAATAACATCGGGTGAATCAGGAATTATGATAAATTATTATCTGACGGTTTGTCATAATTATTAATTTACCTGATTATCTGCAATTACCTTAGAGGGTTTATAACCAAATATTTAGTTCCTATTATCATGCCAATGTTTGTGTTATTTTGAAAATATGATTTAATTATCCTTATAGTTTTATCTCAATTAGTTCTATCCCAATTTAATGACCTGCAAAGAAGCGTTGGCTAACTTAAGAGCCTTAATCCCATCTTGAATTTCCTCTAAAGAAGTCTCTACCTGAAGAGACTCAGACAAGGCGTCTAGCCAATAAGCTGCAGCACTTGTCATAGTGGCAATACACACTGCAAATTGCCATTGGAGACCCTGATGAACATACATTTTCTTCAAATAAGTCTCCAGATTTTTGTCCATTGGATCCTCAATAGGAATAATAGTTCTCTTAGCCAGAGTAGAAATGGCCACTTCTACTTTAGGCACTTTTTCCCATGACTCCTAAATGGACTGAGCAACAGGAAACATCTTCTTAAAGGATTACTTTCCGTTATAATTTTTAAGCTAAACAACTAATATATTAAAGTTAATAAACATTAATTAAAATCTACTGACCTATATTTTCTCCAAAATGAAGTTTCATAACGTTCTAAAAGTTATATCATTTATTCGCCGATGATGTCACGTTATCCTGCCCACTATTTTCAGCACTGAGTGTTCAAAATACTTAAACCAATAACTTTGTGTTTAAAGCACCATTTTGAAACCTAGGTATTGTAAACGGATTGGTACAGAGCAAAGGATACCCACGGAGTGGGTTTGGAAAACAATTAAATTTGCAGACAAGATTTCTGCTATACGGTAGAGATATGTTAATGAAATGCTATTGATAAAAAGCGTATTTGGGGTAGTTAGTTAGTAACAGGCATAGAAAATATTTACTTACAGTGGCCCTTTAAAGACAGGAGAAAAAGGAATCCTCTGTCTCTCCCATTCCTGTGCTATAATCTCTGTTGCACGGTCTGGCACAGGAAAAACTTCTACAGAGGAAGGAACATTGAAGTGTTTATTAAGCTTGTCAGATTTCCTAGGGTTAACAACAGTAGGAGTATCTGAGTCGTCAAGAGTAGCCAAAACCTACTTTAACAGTACACAAAGGTGTTCAAGCTTAAATATGAAGGATACAACTTCAGCATCAGATGAAGGAATTATACTGTCCGAATCTGAGACTTCCCCCTCAGAAGCTACCGACGTATCTTACTCATCAAACTTATGAGAAAGGGCAACTTGGGTAACAGAAGTCTGAGGAGAAGACTGGGGTGTCTGAGGAGAAGACTGTGGCATTGCCTGAACAGCATCATCCTGAGAGACCGGTGACTCGGAAACAAAAAGTTTATCCTTATTTTTTAAGGTTCTATCTATGCATTAGTTAGAAAATGGCAAGGGCGGCACAACTTGGTTATATGAGCCAAAGATATGGGGTTAACTATTTCCTTGCCATAAAGGAAAATAACCACAGCCTCTATACCACATGCATTAGTGCCTGCCACTGCCTTAAAGTGACCCTGAACTCAGGATTCTAGTCCCTAGAAAGGTGCAACATCAAAGGTTAACCCCTTCAGTGCCTGCCTCCTAGCCCCAGAAGACAAAAACAGAATTTATGTTTACCTGATAAATTACTTTCTCCAACGGTGTGTCCGGTCCACGGCGTCATCCTTACTTGTGGGATATTCTCCTCCCCAACAGGAAATGGCAAAGAGCCCAGCAAAGCTGGTCACATGATCCCTCCTAGGCTCCGCCTTCCCCAGTCATTCGACCGACGTAAAGGAGGAATATTTGCATAGGAGAAATCATATGATACCGTGGTGACTGTAGTTAAAGAAAATAAATTATCAGACCTGATTAAAAAACCAGGGCGGGCCGTGGACCGGACACACCGTTGGAGAAAGTAATTTATCAGGTAAACATAAATTCTGTTTTCTCCAACATAGGTGTGTCCGGTCCACGGCGTCATCCTTACTTGTGGGAACCAATACCAAAGCTTTAGGACACGGATGAAGGGAGGGAGCAAATCAGGTCACCTAGATGGAAGGCACCACGGCTTGCAAAACCTTTCTCCCAAAAATAGCCTCAGAAGAAGCAAAAGTATCAAATTTGTAAAATTTAGTAAAAGTGTGCAGTGAAGACCAAGTCGCTGCCTTACATATCTGATCAACAGAAGCCTCGTTCTTGAAGGCCCATGTGGAAGCCACAGCCCTAGTAGAATGAGCTGTGATTCTTTCAGGAGGCTGCCGTCCGGCAGTCTGGTAAGCCAATCTGATGATGCTTTTAATCCAAAAAGAGAGAGAGGCAGAAGTTGCTTTTTGACCTCTCCGTTTACCAGAATAAACAACAAACAAAGAAGATGTTTGTCTAAAATCCTTTGTAGCATCTAAATAGAATTTTAGAGCACGAACTACATCCAAATTGTGCAACAAACGTTCCTTCTTTGAAACTGGATTCGGACACAAAGAAGGCATGACTATCTCCTGGTTAATGTTTTTGTTAGAAACAACTTTCGGAAGAAAACCAGGTTTAGTACGTAAAACCACCTTATCTGCATGGAACACCAGATAAGGAGGAGAACACTGCAGAGCAGATAATTCTGAAACTCTTCTAGCAGAAGAAATTGCAACCAAAAACAAAACTTTCCAAGATAATAACTTAATATCAACGGAATGTAAGGGTTCAAACGGAACCCCCTGAAGAACTGAAAGAACTAAATTGAGACTCCAAGGAGGAGTCAAATGTTTGTAAACAGGCTTGATTCTAACCAGAGCCTGAACAAAGGCTTGAACATCTGGCACAGCTGCCAGCTTTTTGTGAAGTAACACAGACAAGGCAGAAATCTGTCCCTTCAAAGAACTTGCAGATAATCCTTTCTCCAAACCTTCTTGAAGAAAGGATAGAATCTTAGGAATTTTTACCTTGTCCCAAGGGAATCCTTTAGATTCACACCAGCAGATATATTTTTTCCATATTTTGTGGTAGATTCTTCTCGTTACAGGCTTTCTGGCCTGAACAAGAGTATCAATGACAGAATCTGAGAACCCTCGCTTTGATAAGATCAAGCGTTCAATCTCCAAGCAGTCAGTTGGAGTGAGACCAGATTCGGATGTTCGAACGGACCTTGAACAAGAAGGTCTCGTCTCAAAGGTAGCTTCCATGGTGGAGCCGATGACATATTCACCAGGTCTGCATACCAAGTCCTGCGTGGCCACGCAGGAGCTATCAAGATCACCGATGCCCTCTCCTGATTGATCCTGGCTACTAGCCTGGGGATGAGAGGAAACGGCGGGAATACATAAGCTAGTTTGAAGGTCCAAGGTGCTACTAGTGCATCTACTAGAGTCGCCTTGGGATCCCTGGATCTGGACCCGTAGCAAGGAACCTTGAAGTTCTGACGAGAGGCCATCAGATCCATGTCTGGAATGCCCCACAATTGAGTAATTTGGGCAAAGATTTCCGGATGGAGTTCCCACTCCCCCGGATGAAATGTCTGACGACTCAGAAAATCCGCTTCCCAATTTTCCACTCCTGGGATGTGGATTGCAGACAAGTGGCAGGAGTGAGTCTCCGCCCATTGAATTATTTTGGTCACTTCTTCCATCGCCAGGGAACTCCTTGTTCCCCCCTGATGGTTGATATACGCAACAGTCGTCATGTTGTCTGATTGAAACCGTATGAATTTGGCCTTTGCTAGCTGAGGCCAAGCCTTGAGAGCATTGAATATCGCTCTCAGTTCCAGAATATTTATCGGGAGAAGAGATTCTTCCCGAGACCAAAGACCCTGAGCTTTCAGGGGTCCCCAGACCGCACCCCAGCCCACCAGACTGGCGTCGGTCGTGACAATGACCCACTCTGGTCTGCGGAAGCTCATCCCCTGTGACAGGTTGTCCAGGGACAGCCACCAACGGAGTGAATCTCTGGTCCTCTGATCTACTTGTATCGTCGGAGACAAGTCTGTATAGTCCCCATTCCACTGACTGAGCATGCACAGTTGTAATGGTCTTAGATGAATTCGCGCAAAAGGAACTATGTCCATTGCCGCTACCATCAAACCTATTACTTCCATGCACTGCGCTATGGAAGGAAGAGGAACAGAATGAAGTATTTGACAAGAGTTTAGAAGTTTTGATTTTCTGGCCTCTGTCAGAAAAATCCTCATTTCTAAGGAGTCTATTATTGTTCCCAAGAAGGGAACCCTTGTTGACGGAGATAGCGAACTTTTTTCTACGTTCACTTTCCACCCGTGAGATCTGAGAAAGGCCAGGACAATGTCCGTGTGAGCCTTTGCTTGTGGAAGGGACGACGCTTGAATCAGAATGTCGTCCAAGTAAGGTACTACTGCAATGCCCCTTGGTCTTAGCACCGCTAGAAGGGACCCTAGTACCTTTGTGAAAATTCTTGGAGCAGTGGCTAATCCGAACGGAAGTGCCACAAACTGGTAATGCTTGTCCAGGAATGCGAACCTTAGGAACCGATGATGTTCCTTGTGGATAGGAATATGTAGATACGCATCCTTTAAATCCACCGTGGTCATGAATTGACCTTCCTGGATGGAAGGAAGAATTGTTCGAATGGTTTCCATTTTCAACGATGGAACCTTGAGAAACTTGTTTAGGATCTTGAGATCTAAGATTGGTCTGAATGTTCCCCCTTTTTTGGGAACTACGAACAGATTGGAGTAGAACCCCATCCCTTGTTCTCCTAATGGAACAGGATGAATCACTCCCATTTTTAACAGGTCTTCTACACAATGTAAGAATGCCTGTTTTTTTATGAGGTCTGAAGACAATTGAGACCTGTGGAACCTCCCCCTTGGGGGAAGCCCCTTGAATTCCAGAAGATAACCTTGGGAGACTATTTCTAGTGCCCAAGGATCCAGAACATCTCTTGCCCAAGCCTGAGCGAAGAGAGGGAGTCTGCCCCCCACCAGATCCGGTCCCGGATCGGGGGCCAACATCTCATGCTGACTTGGTAGCAGTGGCAGGTTTCTTGGCCTGCTTTCCTTTGTTCCAGCCTTGCATTGGCCTCCAGGCTGGCTTGGCTTGAGAAGTATTACCCTCTTGCATAGAGGACGTAGCACTTGGAGCTGGTCCGTTTCTGCGAAAGGGACGAAAATTAGGTTTATTTTTGGCTTTGAAAGACCTATCCTGAGGAAGGGCGTGGCCCTTGCCCCCAGTGATATCAGAGATAATCTCTTTCAAGTCAGGGCCAAACAGCGTTTTCCCCTTGAAAGGAATGTTAAGCAATTTGTTCTTGGAAGACGCATCCGCTGACCAAGATTTTAGCCAAAGCGCTCTGCGCGCCACAATAGCAAAACCAGAATTTTTCGCCGCTAACCTAGCCAATTGCAAAGTGGCGTCTAGGGTGAAAGAATTAGCCAATTTGAGAGCATGAATTCTGTCCATAATCTCCTCATAAGAAGAAGAATTATTATTGAGCGCCTTTTCTAGTTCATCGAACCAGAAACACGCTGCTGTAGTGACAGGAACAATGCATGAAATTGGTTGTAGAAGGTAACCTTGCTGAACAAACATCTTTTTAAGCAAACCCTCTAATTTTTTATCCATAGGATCTTTGAAAGCACAACTATCTTCTATGGGTATAGTGGTGCGTTTGTTTAGAGTAGAAACCGCCCCCTCGACCTTGGGGACTGTCTGCCATAAGTCCTTTCTGGGGTCGACCATAGGAAACAATTTCTTAAATATGGGGGGAGGGACGAAAGGTATACCGGGCCTTTCCCATTCTTTATTTACAATGTCCGCCACCCGCTTGGGTATAGGAAAAGCTTCGGGGGGCCCCGGGACCTCTAGGAACTTGTCCATTTTACATAATTTCTCTGGAATGACCAAATTCTCACAATCATCCAGAGTAGACAACACCTCCTTAAGCAGAGCGCGGAGATGTTCCAATTTAAATTTAAATGTAATCACATCAGGTTCAGCTTGTTGAGAAATTTTCCCTGAATCTGAAATTTCTCCCTCAGACAAAACCTCCCTGGCCCCCTCAGACTGGTGTAGGGGCACTTCAGAACCAATATCATCAGCGTCCTCATGCTCTTCAGTATTTTCTAAAACAGAGCAGTCGCGCTTTCGCTGATAAGTGGGCATTTTAGCTAAAATGTTTTTGATAGAATTATCCATTACAGCCGTTAATTGTTGCATAGTAAGGAGTATTGGCGCACTAGATGTACTAGGGGCCTCCTGTGTGGGCAAGACTGGTGTAGACGAAGGAGGGGATGATGCAGTACCATGCTTACTCCCCTCACTTGAGGAATCATCTTGGGCATCATTTTCTCTAAATTTTGTGTCACATAAATCACATCTATTTAAATGAGAAGGAACCTTGGCTTCCCCACATACAGAACACAGTCTATCTGGTAGTTCAGACATGTTAAACAGGCATAAACTTGATAACAAAGTACAAAAAACGTTTTAAAATAAAACCGTTACTGTCACTTTAAATTTTAAACTGAACACACTTTATTACTGCATATGTGAAAAAGTATGAAGGAATTGTTCAAAATTCACCAAAATTTCACCACAGTGTCTTAAAGCCTTAAACGTATTGCACACCAAATTTGGAAGCTTTAACCCTTAAAATAACGGAACCGGAGCCGTTTTTATATTTAACCCCTTTACAGTCCCTGGTATCTGCTTTGCTGAGACCCAACCAAGCCCAAAGGGGAATACGATACCAAATGACGCCTTCAGAAAGTCTTTTCTATGTATCAGAGCTCCTCACACATGCATCTGCATGTCATGCTTCCCAAAAACAAGTGCGCAATAGAGGCGCGAAAATGAGACTCTGCCTATGATTAGGGAAAGCCCCTAGAGAATAAGGTGTCCAATACAGTGCCTGCCGGTTATTTTACATAGTTCCCAAGATTAAAATAATTCCTCAAGGCTATGGAGTATAAAATATGCTTATATATAAATCGTTTTAGCCCAGAAAATGTCTACAGTCTTAAAAGCCCTTGTGAAGCCCTTTTTTCTCTTCATGTAATAAAAATGGCTTACCGGATCCCATAGGAAAAATGACAGCTTCCAGCATTACATCGTCTTGTTAGAAATGTGTCATACCTCAAGCAGCAAAAGTCTGCTCCCTGTTTCCCCCAACTGAAGTTAATTCCTCTCAACAGTCCTGTGTGGAAACAGCCATCGATTTTAGTAACGGTTGCTAAAATCATTTTCCTCTTACAAACAGAAATCTTCATCTCTTTTCTGTTTCAGAGTAAATAGTACATACCAGCACTATTTTAAAATAACAAACTCTTGATTGAATAATAAAAACTACAGTTAAACACTAAAAAACTCTAAGCCATCTCCGTGGAGATGTTGCCTGTACAACGGCAAAGAGAATGACTGGGGAAGGCGGAGCCTAGGAGGGATCATGTGACCAGCTTTGCTGGGCTCTTTGCCATTTCCTGTTGGGGAGGAGAATATCCCACAAGTAAGGATGACGCAGTGGACCGGACACACCTATGTTGGAGAAAGGCACTTATCTGCACATCCAGCTGTCCAGCAGGAGGAAGGCACACCCGGTATGAGAGGACGTCACTCCTCACAGTGACCTGTGGAAAAAAGAAAGAACAGAGCAAGACTACTCTGGCTTTCTATAACAGGGCAGCAACAAGTTAGGAAAACGCAGTGAAGCCCACTCCACAAGTTCCTAACTGCTCTAAAGCCACCACTGACCTACTGAAGAGACTGACGTGGAGTACGGCTAGACCTAAACATGAAAGGAAAAGATCAGAGTAAACCTACTCTGGCTTTCAAAATAATAAAATCTTAATTGAAGTGTAAAATTCTTCAGACACCATAACTTCACCTCCTTCTTGCACCGAAGGCAAAGAGAATGACTGGGGGTTGTGGGTAGGGGAGTGATACTTAACAGCTTGGCTGTGGTGCTCTTTGCCTCCTCCTGCTGGCCAGGAGTGGTAATCCAAACAGTAATTGATGAAGCCGTGGACTCACCATATCTTAGGAAAGAAATACTATTTTCTGACTTGGAACCAGCAGTTTTTTCTCCTCGTTATCCAGCTATGATACTGAAAGTTTTCATAGGCCTTTTTAACAGTGTCAGCCACCAGGCAAAACTTCTATTTAATGGAGTACAAAAAGTCCTCCTGGATAACTGCAGCACCTTTGTGAAAGTTCTCAGTGATGTAGAAATCCCAAACTGGAAATACCCTTCCTCCACCGCAAATCAGATATTTCATATATGACTGCCTGCCATTGAAATATGTTAATAGATGAGAACCTAGAACCTAATATTGAGTCATATTTTTCATAATATGACATCTTGTTTGTTTGTTTTATGGACAAGTCTAAGACAGGCCTTCATTATGCTTCTGATGATCCAAGTCAATAATAAAAGTCTTGCATAAACTTGTACAGTAACCTGCAGTATTATGTTTTACATTAGCATAAATGGGCAAAGGGCTTAACCTTTTCAAATGACTTCCAGTACCCATCCATCTAAAAATAAAATCTGAATATACACAAATGTTTTTCAAAACAGGGATAAGTAGGCTCTCCTTAAAAATACTTAGGTATGCACAACATCATTCTGATTTAATTTGGTTTGATAAAGATAGCTTACCACATTATCTACCACTAAACTGTGATTTCCAGGCTTGAGAACAAAATTATTCCATTGATGCTTAAGCTCTAATGGCATGACGTTACATTTGTTGCCACAAAGAAAAATATAGATTTTTTTTTGTAGACTTGTTTGTGGTGACATGTATGGTTAACTTCTTTTGTTTTAGGAAGAAGGATGACCAAATTAATTTCCAAACAAATAGCAAATTGTTTAATTCCCCTTTGAACTAGAGTCCACTTTCTAATGATGCTGACAAAAAGTTAATTTTGCCAGGATTGTAATGACCACAGCCTTAGCGTTCAGCTGTGGCAAGTCTGTAACTGCTTCTGACTAGAAAAACATCACATTAAAGGGACATTAAACCCAAAAAAATGTCTTTCATTATTCAGATAGAGAATACAATTTTTAAAAAGTTTCAAATTTACTTCTATTATCAAATTTTTTTCATACTCATGTTATTATTTGTTGAAGAGATAACTAGGTAGGTAGCATGCACATGCCTGAAGCACTTACATGACAGCTATATAGTGCTGCAGACACGTGCACACTCTTGAACTTGCATTTCTGCTTTTCAAATAAGGATAACAAGAAAACAAACCAAATTTGATAATAGAAGTAAATTAGAAAGTTGTTTAAAATTGTATGTGCTATCTAAATAATGAAAGAGAAAAAATGGGTTTTATGTCCCTTTAAGTAAGTCTGAAAGAAATGCAATAACATTCTACGCCTTTTTAAACCTCCGTCTACAACAACAATAACATAGCAGACAGGCAATAGTACAGCAATCATCTGTTACATAGTGGAACTCTTTCATACATGAGGTGATATAGGCTCATTTGGAGGCCACATTTCCTTTATACATTATATGCATTTGGTGTGTGATTGCCATTTTTATTGGAATAACCAACTAAAGACAGCTGCATGAGACTGCATGCTGGAAAGAGGGGCCCCATGCTATTGTGATTTATTTATAGGGGGGGGGGGGCGCACAGGCTCTGAAAGAGCCCCACACACCATTAAACAAAAGTTCTCTGGTGCCAACTGGTACAGGTGAACACATGCATTTAACACCTTGTTAAAAAGAGAGAATTTACATTTTCAAATGAAGGTTCACTTGTTTATCTAGGTGCTCTTAGGAACCAAGACATAGATCCATTATAGCTCCTCTGTCACAAATCCAAAACAACAAATGCATCTGCTGTAAGACAAATTATCATTGTATTACTAATGCCCAGTAATATATGTAATGTAGATTTGGTCCCTTTTTTATTACGGCACTATAACAATAAACAACATAAAATGCAGAGGACACTGGGGGGCTGTCCTCTAAACAATAAATGTGAAATGGAGAACAATACTCCTGTATCCCCTGTGCTGAAAAAGTTAAAAGAATATTACAATTTTTTTTTTTAACTAGCTGTGTAATACTTTGGACTTTTACTCCAGTAAGAATAATATACCCTTCATGGTGAAGGATCTAACACCCAGTTACCACCAAAAGGAAGATTCCTAGGAGGGATAACCTTTAAAGGATTTTTCAAAGGAGAAGTGGAAAAGAGACATGTATGACTGAGCAGTGGGTCTATCCCATATACATTTTACTTTTGGGTATGAGTGTATGCAATTACTTTGGGCAAGTGTATTCTTGTTTCACTTGAACTGCACTATGTTTACTTCTTTTTTTTTTTTACTTTACTTGTGCTATACTATTCCACTGAATCAATTATTTCACCACTTTTTGTGTTGATTTTATCAACATTAGACTTAAAAGAAAAAAACAAATTTATACCAGATAAATTCCTTTCCTTCCGGATAGGGAGAGTCCACGGCTTCATTCCTTACTGTTGGAAAATACAACACCTGGCCACCAGTAGGAGGCAAAGACACCCCAGCCAAAGGCTAAAATAACCATCCCACCTCCTCATTAACCCAGTAATTCTGCCGAGGGAACAAGGAAAAGTAGGAGAAACATTAGGGTATAAATGGAGCCAGAAGGAAAAAGACAAGAAAAAATGGGCGGGGGCCGTGGACTCTCCCTATCCGGAAGGAAAGGAATTTATCTGGTAAACATAAATTATGTTTTCCTTCCTAAGAAAGGGAGAGTCCACGGCTTCATTCCTTACTGTTGGGAAAACTATACCCAAGCTCCAGAGGACACTAAATGAATAATGGGAGGGAACAAAAAGGAAGAGGCGGACCGTATTCTGAGGGCACCACAGCCTGCAAAACTTTTCTCCCGAAAGCTGCTTCAGCCGAAGCAAACACATCAAACTTGTAAAATTTTGAAAAAGTATGTAAGGAGGACCAGGTAGCCGCCTTACAAATCTGATCCATAGAGGCCTCATTCTTAAAGGCCCAAGAGGAAGCCACTGCTCTAGTGGAATGAGCCGTTATCTTCTCAGGAGGACAATGTCCCGTAAGCTAAGCGGATGACACTCCTTAACCAAAAAGATAGGGAAGTCGAAGTAGCCTTCTGCCCCTTACGCTTCCCCAAATAGACAACAAACAAAGAGGAAGATTGTCTAAACTCCCTAGTAGCCTGAAGGTACAACTTCAAGGCGCAAACCACATCCAAATTGTGAAGTAAGCGTTCCTTCGATGAAGAAGGATTTGGACACAAGGAAGGAACCACAATCTTCTGATTGATGTTGCGATCTGACAAAACCTTAAGAAGACAACCTAATTTAGTACATAAAACTGCCTTATCTACATGAAAAATCAGATAAGGGGGCTCACATTGCAAAGCAGAGATCTCAGAAACTCTGTGCGCAGAGGCAATAGGCAATAGAAAGAGAACCTTCCAAAAAAACTATTTAATGCCAACGGAATGCAGAGGCTCAAACGGAACCTGTTGCAAAACCCAAAGAACAAGATTTAGGCTCCAAGGAGAAGCCCCAGATCTAAACACAGGTCTGATCCTAATCAGAGCCTTAACAAAGGACTGCACGTCTGGAAGCTCAGCCAGTCTCTTGTGCAATAAAACCAACACGGCCGAAATTTGTCCCCTCAGGGAACTAGCAGAAAGGCCCTTCCCCAGCCAATCCTGGAGAAAAGATAAGATCCTGGCAACCTTAACTCTGTGCCAGGAAAAACCACGCTCTTCACACCAGAATAAGTAGGTACTCCACACCTTTTGGTAGATACGCCGAGTAACTGGTTTCCAAGCTTGAATAACAGTATCAATGACACTCTCCGAGAAACCTCTCTTGGCTAAGATTAAGCGTTTAATCACCACGCAGTCAGTCTCAGAGAATATAGATTTTGATGAACAAATGGGCCTTTTATCAGCAGGTCTCTGTGACAAGGTAACTTCCACGGAGGAGATGAGGACATCCCCAATAGATCCGCGAATCACATCCTTCGCGGCCACGATGGAGCAATCAGGATTACTGATACCCGCTCCTGCTTGATGTGGGCCACCACTCGAGGAAGAAGCAGTAAATGAGGAAAAAGATATGAGTTTGAACGTCCAGGGCACTGCTAGTGCACCTATTAGATCCGCTTGGGGATCCCACGACCCGTACCTTTGTAGCTTGGTATTGGGATGGGATGCCATGAGATCTATCTCAAGCGTCCCCCACTTGCTGCATATCTCTGCAAACACCTCGGGATGGAGAGACCATTACCCTGGATGGAAGGTTTTGTCTGCTGAGAAAATCCGCCTGCCAGTTGTCCACACCCAGAATGTGGATCACTGACAGCTAACAGTTGTGGGCCTCTGCCCACTCCATAATCTGAGATACTTTCTTTATCGCCAAGGAACTTGGTTGATGTAAGCCACCAAGGTAATATTGTCTGATTGAAATCTGATGAACTGGGACGAACCCAGAAGAGGCCAAGCCTTCAAGGCCTTGAAAATTGCCTGTAGTTCCAAAATATTAATTGGGAGGGAGGACTCCTGAGTCCACAACCCCTGTGCCTCCCTGGCACCCCAAACAGCTCACCATCCGGATAGGCTTGTGTCCGTAGTCACAATCTCCCAGGATGGTCTTAAGAAGCATGTCCCTCGGGACAGATGATCTGGACAGAGCCACCAAGAGAGCGATTCTTTCGACCGGCTCTCTAATACAATCTGTTGAGACAGATCTAAATGATCGCTGTTCCACTGTCTCAGTATGCACAGTTGTAAAGGTCTGAGACAGAACCTGGCAAAAGGAATGATGTCCTTGCAGGACACCATGAGACCAATCACCTCCATACACTGAGCCACAGAGGGACTCAACGAGGTCCGGAGGGCAAGACATGCCAAAGTTAGCTTACAATGTCTCTGGTCTGTTAAAAAATGTCCTCATGGATATGGAGTCTAGTATAGTACCCAGGAAATCCACCTTGGTACTTGGGATAAGAGAACTCTTTTTCATGTTTATCTTCCATCCATGTGATCGAAGACTGATAAGGGACTCTGAGAATTCTTCCAGAAGACAAAAGGATGGTGTTTGCACCAGAATATCGTCCAGGTATTGGGCTATTGCAAAACCCTAAGGTCTGGCAACGGCTAGAAGAGCCCCCAGAACCTTTGTAAAGATTCTTGGAGCAGTAGCTAGGCCAAACGGAAGGGCAATGAACTGGAAGTGCTGGTCCAGGAATGCAAACCTCAGGAACTGAATGTGTTCCCTGTGGATTGGAACATGAAGGTAAGTGTCCTTCAGATCTATAGTGGTCAAAAACTGGCCTTCCTGAATTAAAGGAAAGATGGACCTTATTGTCTCCATTTGAAGGAAGGGACACTGAGAAATTTGTTTAAGCACTTAAGGTCCAAAATTGGGTGGAAAGTTCCCTCCTTTGGAACCACAAAAAGATTTGAATAAAACCCCAAAACCTCTTTCTTAGATAGGCACCAGGACAACAACTCCTAAGGAGGATAGATCCCGAACGCACCCCAGAAAGGCATCCCTATTTTTTCTGGTCTGGTAGACAGATTCGAGAGAAGAAATCTGCCCCTTGGCGGATGAGATTTGAAGCCTATCTTGTATCCCTGAGATACCACCTCCAGGACCCACAGATCCTGTAAGTCCTTGAAACAGGCGTCTGAAAAAAGAGACAGTCTGCCCACTACACAATCAGATCCCAGATCGGGGGCCACCCCTTCATGCTGATTTGTTTTCGGCGGGCTTCTTGTTCTTTAATTCTGTCTTGAATATCCTCAAGGGGAGACTCCACCTCAATGAGTTCCAACAAAGAGTCGCAACAGTAGGTAGCCACTCCGGCAACTACGGCAAATGCAGCCGCCGGTTGAAACAATAATCCTGTATGTTGAAACATCTTTCTCAGAAAGGTTTCCATTTTCTTATCCATCGGCTCTCTGAACGAAGAACTATCCTCAAGAGGTATAGTAGTACGTTTAGCAAGCACAGAGATAGCACCACCCACCATAGGAATGGAGCCCCACAAATCCAGTTGAGAGTTCGGGACCGGGAACAACTTTTTGAAAGTAGACAAGGGGGAAAAGGAAGAACCAATTCTTTCCCATTCGTTCTTAAAGGGACAGTCAAGTCCAAAAAAACGTTCATGTTTCAAATAGGGCATGTAATGTTAAACAACTATCCAATTTACTTTTATAACCAATTTTGCTTTGTTCTTTTGGTATTTCTTAGTTGAAAGCTAAACCTAGGAGGTTCATATGCTTGAAGGCCTCCTATAATCTAAATGCATTTTGATAATTTTTCACCACTAGAGGGCATTAGTTCACGTGTTTCATATAGATAACATTGAGCTCATGCACGTGAATTTACCATGGAGACAGCTCTGATTGGCTAAAATGCAAGTCTGTCAAAAGAACTGAAATAAGGCTTAGATACAAGGTAATTACAGAGGTAAAACGTGTATAATTATAACTGTGTTGGTTATGCGAAACTGGGGAATTGGTAATTAAGGGATTACCGATCTTTTAAAACAACAAAAATTCTAGTGTTGACTGTCCCTTTAATAATTTTCACCATCTTAACCGGCACAGGAAAAGTCAAAGAAACTTTCCTGTCTTCGTAAACTCTGTCTAATTTAGGTACCATAGGTTCTTCAGGCAGCGTGGCCTCTGGAACCTCTAACGTAGACAGAACCTCCTTTAATAAAAAAACGCTCAATTTTAAATCTAAAGGACGATTGTTCCGCAGCAGAAGGCTTAGACGCTAAGGACTCCAACCCAGAAAGTTCACCCTCTGAAGCTACAAAGGTTAACTCATCATAAGATACCTGGGACATAATAGCTAAATCCGATAAATATTTAGATGACTTTGGGTCAGGAGAGTTATGTTTAACCTTTGTCTTGCGTTTGTTAGACTGAGGTAATGCACTGAGGGCCGCAGACACCGCCGTTTGGAGGATTAAATGTGCTACGGGGAACTGCATGTGTAGTAGATAATGTAGCAAGGGTAGTAATCTCACGGAACGCCGAGTCCTGATAAGTAGACGGCTCAGAGGGGCTAAGAGCCTTAGCAGGCTTGACTCCCTTCTTAGACTTTATAACGGTGTTAAGGCATGTGGAACATAATTGAGTGGGCAGGAAAACCACGGCCTCCTCACAATATAAACAGGTATGATTTAGTAAAGAAGGAGTACCTTCTAAAATGTCAGAGTCCTCCATAGCTCAGGTTATGCCCACAGAAGGACACAAACAAAAACGTTTTTTATTATAGCAAACTGCACCTTTATACTCTCAATGGCTAGGGCACTGACCACTTTCTAGATCCAGACAGTTAACAGAGGAAATGCTCTCCTCAGGTTCAAGTCTCAGCCGGAATGGAGGAAATGAACATAGACCACACCCGGTCACATGGAGTGCAAGACAGTACTTCCCCTGTATTTACAAGTACAGCAAGGAATAGGAAAATACAAAACTAAAACCTATTTGTTTCAGCCAAAAACACACAGTTTATCAGCCTAGGAAATCACACAAAGCAGCATGTAAATAATTAATACACTGATTAATTAAGCCCAACTGTTCAATAAACCCCCTTCAGAGGATATTAACCCTGGATCCTATCAAGGTATAAAGGAGCCACACTGTGACCCTGTTATAGCATTTTATTTTGTGTAAAAATTGAAACAATCTTACCTCCAGGTTCCATGCTGTGAAACAGAACACAGCCTCTTAAGTGTGACAGTCTTATAGCAGCGCTCCTGACATAGACTTGAGTGAGAGAAAGCAGGCAGTGAAACTCGTCAAAACTGATTGCTTAGGAGCTGTTAGCAGTAGTCTGGATGGTTTCACAGAAAAACTTTCCCTGCATCTCCAGACTCTAACTTTCATCAATACTCTCACTGAGAGATTGACATGACAACTTAAAACTCCAGTCCTATCTTGAAGGGCAGATACCCTTTTTCAGGACTCTCCAAATCTTCTGACACTTCTCTGCCACCTCCTAACGTGACGAAAGGCAAAGACTGACTAGGGTAATGAGGAAGTGGGAGGGATATTTAAGCCTTTGGCTGGGGTGTCTTTGCCTCCTCCTGGTGTCCAGGTGTTGTATTTCCCAACAGTAAGGAATGAACCTGTGGACTCTCCCTATCTTAGGAAGGAAAGTTGAATTTCTACACACAATTTAATGGTGAAGTAATTTCCATCAGAGATTATAATGGGTTAGTTTTTACAGAGTAGATATATGGCTTAATCAATGTATGTAATCAATGATCATTAAATAACCAGATCTAAATGATACTTGCACAGTTATTGTGATCAAATCACCTTTGATCCATTTATCTGAACTGTACGTGCATCGTTGTAATATTGCATTATATTTATTGGATGACCTAAAAAAATAAAGACTCTCTGTACAAATTGTTCCCACTAAATCACTAAGCACATGAGGTTTTGGCACTTCTGTTTAAAAAAAAAAAAAAAAAAATATGCATTATTTTTTGCCAGAATTAGCACTATTCTAAAGGAATAATTGGAAGGGCTAAAGACAGTTGTGTATGACAATACCCAGAAAGATCGGCTACGCTGAAGGATTTGTGACTCTGAGTTAGTTTTCTGAATAGTTGACTCTTGTATATGGGTTCTCAAATTGTTTTTAACTTGCCAACAATTCATAAAATAAGTGTTTAATAAGAACAAATCAAGATTAACAAAAATAAATTTTATATATATATATATATGTGTGTAGATATATATATAAATATCTATACATATATACATATATATATATATATATATATATATATATATATATATATATAAATGCCTTGCTGAGTTTACCTAATCTTTATTTGCGAGGACTAAATGAAGAGTTTGTATTTAAGATCGCCATCATTTTAAGGGGGGAGATACAAAACATGTTAAGACTTGCTTGAAAAAAGATGGAAGCAAAAGTAAAAAAAATGTTACTTGAGACTAAAATATATGACTGGTTAAACACATTTCTGCTTGAATAATGTGTGTTCTACAGATAGTAAAACCTGGGGGGGAACAACAACAAAAAAACAATATAATGCCAAATACACTAGTTACATAGCTAGTGATAATAGAACAAGATTAGGGCTGCAATTAATGATTATTTTCATAATTGATTAATCGGCCGATTATTTTCTTGACTAATCGGATAAAAAAAATCAATAATTGTTTATTATATTTTAAATAAAATCCACATACTGAGTGTTACAAATATAAACTTTAGACTAAAGCTTTGCATTAACACAACTGTTTGTCCAATTTTAATGCAGCAGAACACATTTTTATAATTACGCAAAACAAAACCACAAACTGTTTGAAAAAGAGGTAGAACTAGAATGAGATAGAGTATCACTGTTTATAACTTTCAACATGACCACATGCTCCTGGCTGAGGCTGGCTCTCTTTTTGCAGCTATTTTGCCTGCCGCAGAGAAGAGGGGCTCACATGGTGTTGAGGTGTCTGAGATGCATAAGTAGGGTTTTGTCAATTTTGCCAAAGTGGGGTATTTATCTTAGTTAGCTCTTCACCAATGCAAAGGGTTTTCCTCCTTGGCAAGAGGCATCTCAACAAAGTAAACCTGGACTTCATTCTAACAAAAAAAATATCTTGAATATCTATATGCAATGGTAAATAACCAGCTATGAAGTTATGGAAATATATCTAGTCTGCTCTAAAAATAAGATATATATACTAATAAAGGTTGAATTTGGTACATATCACAATTTATTAAAAATATAAAAAAACTATTAAAAAAAAAAAAGTCAAAAGAGCTTAGGACTTTAAATCAATAACAGGACAAAGCCTTACAAATGTATCTATGCAGTACATATAATCAGCAATAGTAAGCAATGAGCTAATAATTGTGCTAACATATAATAGTGAGCATCAATTCAAATAACTTCCATCAATCTAGGGCTAGGTGTAAATAACAAGCACAGCACTATATCATGCAAAGCTTAGTCCCAAATCACCCATTTAATATTAACAATCCAAACAATGACTCCTATTATTTCTTGGTTGCACATAAGCCAGGAGTAGTTGTAAACTTATACTGTCCTGAAAAAGTGAAAAACATAATTTATGTAAGAACTTACCTGATAAATTAATTTCTTTCATATTGGCAAGAGTCCATGAGCTAGTGACGTATGGGATATACATTCCTACCAGGAGGGGCAAAGTTTCCCACAAATCAAAATGCCTATAAATACACCCCTCACCACACCCACAATTCAGTTTAACGAATAGCCAAGAAGTGGGGTGATAAGAAAGGAGCGAAAGCATCAAACAAGGAATTGGAATAATTGTGCTTTATACAAAAAAATCATAACCACCACAAAAAGGGTGGGCCTCATGGACTCTTGCCAATATGAAAGAAAAGAATTTATCAGGTAAGTTCTTACATAAATTATGTTTTCTTTCATGTAATTGGCAAGAGTCCATGAGCTAGTGGCGTATGGGAGAGCAGATACCCAAGATGTGGAACTTCCACGCAAGAGTCACTAGAGAGGGAGGGATAAAATAAAGACAGCCAATTCCGCTGAAAAAATAAATCCACAACCCAAATCAAAAAGTTTTAATCACATAAAGAAAAAAACTGAAATTATAAGCAGAAGAATCAAACTGAAACAGCTGCCTGAAGTAATTTTCTACCAAAAACTGCTTCAGAGGAAGAAAAAACATCAAAATGGTAGAATTTAGTAAAAGTATGCAAAGAAGACCAAGTTGCTGCTTTGCAAATCTGACCAACAGAAGCTTCATTCCTAAAAGCCCAGGAAGTAGAAACTGACCTAGTAGAATGAGCCGTAATCCTTTGAGGCGGGGATTTACCCGATTCCACATAAGCAAGATGAATCAAAGACTTTAACCAAGACGCCAAAGAAATGGCAGAAGCTTTCCTAGAACCAGAAAAGATAACAAATAGACTAGAAGTCTTTCTGAAATCTTTAGTAGCTTCAACATAATATTTCAAAGCTCTTACTACATCCAAAGAATGTAAAGATCTCTCCAGAGAATTCTTAGGATTAGGACACAAAGAAGGGACAACAATTTATCTACTAATGTTGTTAGAATTCACAACTTAAGGTAAAAAATTAAATGAAGTCCGCAACACCGCCTTATCCTGATGAAAAATCAGAAAAGGAGATTCACAAGAAAGAGCAGATAACTCAGAAAGTCTTCTAGCAGAAGAGATGGCCAAAAGGAACAAAACTTTCCAAGGCCTAGATTTGGAGTTTGGCGGTAGCCGTGAAAACCAGCGTTAGAGGCTCCTAACGCTGGTTTTAGGCTACCGCCGGTATTTGGAGTCAGTCAGGAAAGGGTCTAACGCTCACTTTTCAGCCGCGACTTTTCCATACCGCAGATCCCCTTACGTCAATTGCGTATCCTATCTTTTCAATGGGATCTTTCTAACTCCGGTATATAGAGTCGTGTCTGGTTTATAAAGCTCTTAACTACTGTGCTCTAAAGTACACTAACACCCATAAACTACCTATGTACCCCTAAACCGAGGTCCCCCCACATCGCCGCCACTCGATTACATTTTTTAACCAATAATCTGCCGACCGCCACCTACGTTATACTTATGTACCTCTAATCTGCAGCCCCTAACACCGCCGACCCCTATATTATATTTATTAACCCCTAACCTGCCCCCCACAACGTCGCCGCCAGTTACCTACAATAATTAACCCCTAATCTGCCGACCTTCACCTACGTTATCCTTATGTACCCCTAATCTGCTGCCCCTAACAGCGCCGACCCCTATATTATATTTATTAACCCCTAATCTGCCCCCCTCAATGTCGCCTCCACCTGCCTACACTTATTAACCCCTAATCTGCCGACCGCAAAGCGCCGCTACTTACGTTATCCTTATGTACCCCTAATCTGCTGCCCCTAACACCGCCGACCCCTATATTTATTAACCCCTAACCTGCCCCCACAACGTCGCCGCCAGCTACCTACAATATATAAACCCCTAATCTGCCGACCGCCACCTACGTTATCCATATGTACCCCTAATCTGCTGCCCCTAACACCGCCGACCCCTATATTATATTTATTAACCCCTAATCTGCCCCCCTCAACGTCGCCTCCACCTGCCTACACTTATTAACCCCTAATCTGCCGACCACAAAGCGCCGCTACTTACGTTATCCTTATGTACCCCTAATCTGCTGCCCCTAACACCGCCGATCCCTATATTATATTTATTAACCCCTAATCTGCCCCCCACAACGTCGCCTCCACCTGCCTACACTTATTAACCCCTAATCTGCCGAGCGGACCGCACCGCTATTATAATAAAGTAATTAACCCCTAATCCGCCTCACTAACCCTATAATAAATAGTATTAACCCCTAATCTGCCCTCCCTAACATCGCCGACACCTAACTTCAAACATTAACCCCTAATCTGCCGACTGGAGCTCACCGCTATACTAATAAATTTATTAACCCCTAAAGCTAAGTCTAACCCTAACTCTAACACCCCCCTAAGTTAAATATAATTTAAATCTAACAAAATAAATTAACTCTTATTAAATAAATTATTCCTATTTAAAGCTAAATACTTACCTGTAAAATAAATCCTAATATAAATATAGCTACAATATAAATTATATTTATATTATAGCTATTTTAGGATTTATATTTATTTTACAGGTAACTTTGTATTTATTTTAACCAGGTACAATAGATAAAATAGTTAAAATAATTACAAAATTACCTGTAAAATAAATCCTAACCTAAGTTACAATTAAACCTAACACTACACTATCAATAAATTAATTAAATAAAATACCTACAATTACCTACAATTAAACCTAACACTACACTATCAATACATTAATTAAATACAATATCTACAAATAAATACAATGAAATAAACTAACTAAAGTACAAAAAATACAAAAGAACTAAGTTACAAAAAATAAAAAAATATTTACAAACATCAGAAAAATATTACAACAATTTTAAACTAATTACACCTACTCTAAGCCCCCTAATAAAATAACAAAGACCCCCAAAATAAAAAAATGCCCTACCCTATTCTAAATTACTAAAGTTCAAAGCTCTTTTACCTTACCAGCCCTGAACAGGGCCCTTTGCGGGGCATGCCCCAAAGAATTCAGCTCTTTTGCCTGTAAAAAAAACACATACAATACCCCCCCAACATTACAACCCACCACCCACATACCCCTAATCTAACCCAAACCCCCCTTAAATAAACCTAACACTAAGCCCCTGAAGATCTTCCTACCTTATCTTCACCATACCAGGTTCACCGATCGATCCAGAAGAGCTCCTCCGATGTCCTGATCCAAGCCCAAGCAGGGGGCTGAAGAGGTCCATGATCCGGCTGAAGTCATCATCCAAGCGGGAGCTGAAGAGGTCCATGATACGGCTGAAGTCATCATCCAAGCGGGAGCTGAAGAGGTCCATGATCCGGCTGAAGTCTTCTATCAACGGCATCTTCAATCTTCTTCCATCTTGCAGACCTCCGACTCGGAACATCCTGCTGGCCCGACGGACTACCGACGAACGACGGTTCCTTTAAGGGACGTCATCCAAGATGGCGTCCCTCGAATTCCGATTGGCTGATAGGATTCTATCAGCCAATCGGAATTAAGGTAGGAATATTCTGATTGGCTGATGGAATCAGCCAATCAGAATCAAGTTCAATCCGATTGGCCGATCCGATCAGCCAATCAGATTGAGCTCGCATTCTATTGGCTGATCGGAACAGCCAATAGAATGCGAGCTCAATCTGATTGGCTGATCGGATCAGCCAATTGGATTTAACTTGATTCTGATTGGCTGATTCCATCAGCCTATCAGAATATTCCTACCTTAATTCCGGAACCCCTTGAAGAACTGAAAGAACTAAATTTAGACTCAATGGAGGAGCCACAGGTTTGTAGACAGGCTTGATTCTAACTAGGGCCTGTGCAAACGCCTGAACGTCTGGTACAGGTGCCAGACGCTTGTGTAACAGGATAGACAGAGCAGATATCTGTCCCTTTAAGGAACTAGCCGACAAACCTTTCTCCAATCCTTCTTGGAGAAAAGACAATATCCTTGGAATCCTAACCTTACTCCACAACCCTTGGATTCGCACCAACAAGATATTTCCACCATATCTTATGGTAAATTTTCCTGGTAGGGCATTTGAATGCTTGAATGGACCTTGAATTAGAAGATCCTGCCTCGAAGGCAGTTTCCATGGTGGAGCCGATGACATGTCCACTAGGTCTGCATACCAAGCCCTGCGTGGCCACGCAGGCGCTATCAGAATTCCCGAAGCCTTCTCCTGTTTGATTCTGGCTACTAGCCGAGGGAGAAGAGGAAACGGTGGAAAAACATAAGCTAGACTGAATGACCAAGGTGCTACTAAAGCATCTATCAATGCCGCCTTGGGATCCCTGGATCTGGATCCGTAAAGGGGAAGTTTGGTGTTCTGACGGGACGCCATTAGATCCAATTCTGGAATGCCCCATAGCTGGGTGAGCTGAGCAAAAACCTCCGGGTGGAGATCCCACTCCCCCGGATGGAAAGTCTGACGACTCAGAAAATCCGCCTCCCAGTTGTCTACTCCTGGGATGTGAATTGCAGATAGATGGCAGGAGTGATCTTCCGCCCATTTGATGATCTTGGTTACTTCCTTCATCGCTAGGGAACTCTTTGTTCCTCCCTGATGATTGATGTACGCTACAGTCGTGATGTTGTCCGACTGAAATCTGATGAATTTAACATCACATACTCTTTACCCTCCCGTGGAGATGCTACTTGTTAGAGCGGCAAAGAGAATGACTGAGGGGGCGGAGCCTGAGGGGGAGCTATATGGAAAGCTCTGCTGTGTGCTCTCTTTGCCACTTCCTGTAGGGAATGAGAATATCCCACAAGTAAGGATGAATCCGTGGACTGGATACACCATGTAAGAGAAAATGGCATCACAAACAAAGTTATTAGCATGTTGAAGAAGTTTAACAATGCTATAAGCATTATGGTCTGACACTTGTTGCGCTAAAGCCTCCAACCAGAAGGTGGAAGCTGCAGCAACATCAGCCAAAGAAATAGCAGGTCTAAGAAGATTACCTGAACATAAATAAGCCTTCCTTAGAAAGGATTCAAGCTTCCTATCTAAAGGATCCTTAAAAGAAGTACTATCTGCCGTAGGAATAGTAGTACGTTTAGCAAGAGTAGAGATAGCCCCATCAACTTTGGGGATTTTTTCCCAAAACTCTAATCTATCAGATGGCAAAGGGTACAATTTATTAAACCGTGGTGAAGGAGTAAATGAAGTACCCAGACTATTCCATTCCCTATAAATTACTTCTGAAATAGCATCAGGAACTGGAAAAACTTCTGGAATAACTACATGAGGTTTAAAAACTGAATTTAAACGCTTATTAGTTTTAATATCAAGAGGACTAGACTCCTCCATATCTAATGCAATCAACACTTCTTTAAGTAATGAAGGAATAAACTCCATCTTAAACAAATATGAAGATTTATCAGTGTCAATATCTGAGGCAGAATCTTCTGAACCAGATAGATCCTCATCAGAAATAGATAAGTCAGAATGATGGCGGTCATTTAAAAATTCATCTGAAATATGAGAAGTTTTAAAAGACCTTTTACGTTTACTAGAAGGAGGAATAACAGACAGAGCCTTCCGAATAGAATTAGAAACAAATTCTCTTACATTAACAGGAACATCCTGAACATTAGATGTTGAAGGAACAACAACAGGTAATGGATTATTACTAATGGAAATATTATCTGCGTTAGATAGTTTATCATGACAACTAACACAAACTACAGCCGGAGGAACAGTTACCAAAAGTTTACAACAAATGCACTTAGCTTTGGTAGAACCAACATCAGGCAGCACCTTTCCAGAAGTAGATTCTGATCCAGGGTCAGGTAGTGACATCTTGCAATATGTAATAGAAAAAACAACATATAAAGCAAAATTATCAAATTCCTTAAATGACAGTTTCAGGAATGGGAAAAAAATGGAAAACAAAACAAGCCTCTAGAAACCAGAAGCAACTAAAAAGTGAAACTGAAATAATGTGAAAAAACCTGGCGCCAAGAATGAAACTGACAGTCTGAAAGTAGGAATACTGATTTTCCTGAATCATGGCAAATATAAGTTTAAAACATATATTTAAAACTTTACATATAAAGTGCCCAACCATAGTTTTAGAGTGTCATGAATAAAATAAGATTTACTTACCCTAAGACACTCATCTACATATAGTAGATAGCCAAACCAAATAAAAAAATGTGATCAAAAAAGTGTTAAGAAAATGTATATGAATAGAAGTAGTTCATGAGTGATAACTTTTCTTATAATCCCATTGTTTATAATGATATACCTAAAAATTCCTGTGAAAAGAAACAAAAACAACACTGTAGACATATACCTTTAGTAATAACAGTGTCCCTCTTCTTTATAAACATATGTTGCATAAAGTAAATATTAATTTCCATGCTGATTGTAGAAGACTTTTGTTTTTTTATGCTGCCGTTTTTCGTCACATCACTTCCGGTATCGGGTTAGTGACGTCATATCCGGAAATCTATTTCCAGTTTCGCCGGTTGTTTTGATCTATTGCTTACGTGACCGGTTGTAGTAAACAAGGGGCAAACTTGATATGTTTCTAACTGGCACAAACTGTAACAATAAGTTGGCTATGTGTGTCTTATATTATTAAATATATGCCAGTATTACTTTCAAGACATGTTAATTCTATGATACTACCATTATGTCTGTATTCATTGTCCATAAACTTTAATGTATCCATATATCCATTATGTCTGTATTCATTGTCCATAACCCTTGATGTATACATATATCCATTTACCTAACATTATCCATTTATCTAACAAGTTATTTAATATTATATTTAGTATACACTTTAACCCCTGGACAAACATCACAATAATACTGGCATATATATAATAATATAAGACACACATAGCCAACTTATTGTTACCGTTTGTGCCAGCTAGAAACATATCAAGTTTGCCCCTTGTTTACTACAACCGGTCACGTAAACAAAAGATCAAAACAACCGGCGAAACCGAAACTGGAAATAGATTTCCGGATATGATTTCACTAACCCGATAGATAAATCAAAAACGGACAGAAAAGAATTTATGTGTAAGTGGTTGCCCATACCCATAATCCATTGCACTAGGGCGGTCCCCAAGGCAGTTTTTGCCGCCCATACACTAACAGTCTATTGGATCACCTACCCTATATAAAGTAATACATCTCACTCAGTTATACAGTCTTGAAAAAGGCCTGTTATCAGGCCGAAACGTGTCGACATATAATTGGTGAGATATTTTCTGATACCCTAAACAAGCAGTTTACAAATTGTCTACAGTATTGTTTTTGTTTCTTTTCACATGAATTTTTAGGTATATCACTATAAACAATGGGATTATAAGGAAAGTTATCACTCATGAACTACTTCTATTCATATACATTTTCTTAACACTTTTTTGATCACATTTTTTGATCACTATATCCATTTTTTATCACGTTTTTTTTTTTTGCATTTATTGCTATTTTGGCATTTTTGTATTTTTGGCATTTTTCATTTTTGTTTTTTTGTATTTTTAAAGTTTGGATTCATTTTTTATTTTGGAGATTTCACCTTTAAACGTTTTCCAACACAAAGAGCATCACTTTCATCTAGATTATTCACTTGGACACATCAAAATATTTTTGGACATATACACCTGATTTATAATTTGGATTACCCTATTATTTGCATCTATTACTGTAAAGTCCACTGTTTTCTACATCTAATACAGTTTCTACCTGTTAATAGCATTATTATATACATTATTATCATATATATTTTTTATTTTTCACATTTTGTTGTTACATATTTGTCATCTATTCATGGATCCATGGTTTTTAAACTTTTTATGCATTTTATAAGTATTGTATGTAAATATATAAATTAAATTGTTTTATGTACATACTCACCTCTGCCTTTTAGGCGCTCACTTCTTTTATCTAATGTATTAACGATTAGTTGTTGCAGCTCTAAACAATATATAAAACTGGCACATTTTTAACTAAGTGCATGAAAACGGTCATTTTGATGAGAAAATATAAATACATACATAATACTTCTCCAAAACCAACTTATTTCATATTGCCTTCTGCATAACAACAAAGAATTCATCAGAGATTCATTTTAACTATAGGTTGTTTCTCTCGACCAGAGTCATTCAGACCACAGACCTCATGTCTGCAAAGTCTACACCATGCATTCCCAAACATTATCAATGGAAATGGTAAATGATATACGCTAACTTATTTGTTTCTTCTTGGATAATCTAACTCCCATTCTCAATGGATGGAAACATGCAAGATATTTGGACACACATGTATGAGAAAATCTAAGTACCTGTTACCAACATAATAAACACAGGTATGACACTCCTGGTCTAGGGACCCGAGAGTAAACTAATTTTAAATTCTTTTTAATATGAATTTACACTGTTTCTTGAACCCCCATTCCACCAATTTTCACTTTTTTGTACTATAGTAATGGTCTGTAAAGTTGCTACATTTATTAAAAGGGACATGAAAGTCCATATTCATTGTCAATGGTTCAAACAGAACATGTGAGTTGGTGATTGGTGGTTACACACATATGCTTGTTATCATTGGTTTACCAGATGTGGTCAGCTAGCTCCAAGCTGTGTATTGTTGTTTAGGAGCTTACTTTAAGTTCAACTCTTTTGCAGGTGTTAAACACATAGTTATAAGCTAGCAACCAACAGCACGAAAATAAAATGCTCTAACACATCAAATTCTCAAACATTCCCTTTAGCTATCCATAAAAAAAATGGCTTCTAGAAGATCATGCTAGAAACAATACTGACTATTTTTCACAAATGTTTAATATTAAAATAACAAGGTTGCAACATATTCCAGTTAACTTTAGTTTGATATTTTTGACTAAAAATTGAGCTGTGCAATTCTGAAATCCAAACATTTATTATTATTATCATCATCAGTTATTTGTAGAGCGCCAACAGATTCATCATATCTAAATCATAAATTACTCTCTTTATTTCTAAATTAGTATAAACCACAGACTGCCCAAATAATCTTTGAGGAGAAAAAAATAAAGTGTTAATTCTTCATAATTGCCATATCTTATATATTAGGGCTAAAATATATGGATGCCAGCCAGGTGACATTATGAAGGAGGTGGGGGGGGCAGTGTAATACTTTGCAATATTATAACATTTTATGTTATTTATAAATGTTACTTAAGCTATCCATTACCTAATTTTAGCTTAATTGGCTTACATTTTAGCCGGGTGGTAAGAAAAATCAGCCAGGTGGTATGTCCATTAAATAGACCCTGGGGAGAAAACATAATTTATGCTTACCTGATAAATTCCTTTCTTCTGTAGTGTGATCAGTCCACGGGTCATCATTACTTCTGGGATATTACTCCTCCGCAACAGGAAGTGCAAGAGGATTCACCCAGCAGAGCTGCATATAGCTCCTCCCCTCTACGTCACTCCCAGTCATTCGACCAAGGACCAACGAGAAAGGAGAAGCCAAGGGTGTAGTGGTGACTGGAGTATAATTTAAAAAATATTTACCTGCCTTAAAAAAACAGGGCGGGCAGTGGACTGATCACACTACAGAAGAAAGGAATTTATCAGGTAAGCATAAATTATGTTTTCTTCTGTTAAGTGTGATCAGTCCACGGGTCATCATTACTTCTGGGATACCAATACCAAAGCAAAAGTACACGGATGACGGGAGGGATAGGCAGGCTCTTTATACAGAAGGAACCACTGCCTGAAGAACCTTTCTCCCAAAAATAGCCTCCGAGGAAGCAAAAGTGTCAAATTTGTAAAATTTGGAAAAAGTATGAAGCGAAGACCAAGTTGCAGCCTTGCAAATCTGTTCAACAGAGGCCTCATTCTTGAAGGCCCAAGTGGAAGCCACAGCTCTAGTAGAATGAGCTGTAATTCTTTCAGGAGGCTGCTGTCCAGCAGTCTCATAAGCTAAACGTATTATGCTACGAAGCCAAAAGGAAAGAGAGGTAGCAGAAGCCTTTTGACCTCTCCTCTGACTAGAGTAAACGACAAACAGAGAAGACGTTTGTCGAAATTCCTTAGTTGCCTGTAAGTAAAATTTTAGGGCACGAACTACGTCCAGATTGTGCAGTAGACGTTCCTTCTTCGAAGAAGGATTTGGACACAAAGAAGGAACAACAATCTCTTGATTGATATTCCTGTTAGTGACTACCTTAGGTAAGAACCCAGGTTTAGTACGCAGAACTACCTTATCCGAATGAAAAATCAAATAAGGAGAATCACAATGTAAGGCTGATAACTCAGAGACTCTTCGAGCCGAGGAAATAGCCATTAAAAATAGAACTTTCCAAGATAACAACTTTATATCAATGGAATGAAGGGGTTCAAACGGAACGCCCTGTAAAACGTTAAGAACAAGGTTTAAGCTCCATGGCGGAGCAACAGTTTTAAACACAGGCTTAATCCTGGCCAAAGCCTGACAAAAAGCCTGAACGTCTGGAACTTCTGACAGACGTTTGTGTAACAGAATGGACAGAGCTGAGATCTGTCCCTTTAATGAACTAGCAGATAAACCCTTTTCTAAACCTTCTTGTAGAAAAGACAATATCCTAGGAATCTTAACCTTACTCCAAGAGTAACCTTTGGATTCACACCAATATAGGTATTTACGCCATATCTTATGGTAAATCCTTCTGGTAACAGGCTTCCTAGCCTGTATTAAGGTATCAATAACTGACTCAGAAAACCCACGTCTTGATAAAATCAAGCGTTCAATTTCCAAGCAGTCAGCTTCAGAGAAGTTAGATTTTGATGTTTGAAAGGACCCTGTATCAGGAGATCCTGTTTCAGAGGTAGAGACCAAGGTGGACAGGATGACATGTCCACCAGGTCTGCATACCAAGTCCTGCGTGGCCATGCAGGTGCTATTAGAATCACTGATGCTCTCTCCTGTTTGATTCTGGCAATCAATCGAGGAAGCATCGGGAAGGGTGGAAACACGTAAGCCATCCTGAAGTCCCAAGGTGCTGTCAGGGCATCTATCAGGACTGCTCCTGGATCCCTGGATCTGGACCCGTAACGAGGAAGCTTGGCGTTCTGTCGAGACGCCATGAGATCTATCTCTGGTTTGCCCCAACGTCGAAGTATTTGGGCAAAGACCTCCGGATGAAGCTCCCACTCCCCCGGATGAAAAGTCTGACGACTTAAGAAATCCGCCTCCCAGTTCTCCACTCCCGGAATGTGGATTGCTGACAGGTGGCAAGAGTGAGACTCTGCCCAGCGAATTATCTTTGATACTTCCATCATTGCTAGGGAGCTTCTTGTCCCTCCCTGATGGTTGATGTAAGCTACCGTCGTGATGCTGTCCGACTGAAACCTGATGAACCCCCGAGTTGTCAACTGGGGCCAAGCCAGGAGGGCATTGAGAACTGCTCTCAATTCCAGAATGTTTATTGGCAGGAGACTCTCCTCCTGACTCCATTGTCCCTGAGCTTTCAGAGAATTCCAGACGGCACCCCAACCTAGAAGGCTGGCGTCTGTTGTTACAATTGTCCAGTCTGGTCTGCTGAATGGCATCCCCCTGGACAGATGTGGCCGAGAAAGCCACCATAGAAGAGAATTTCTGGTCTCTTGATCCAGATTCAGAGAAGGGGACAAATCTGAGTAATCCCCATTCCACTGACTTAGCATGCACAGTTGCAGTGGTCTGAGGTGTAAGCGAGCAAAGGGAACTATGTCCATTGCCGCTACCATTAAGCCGATTACCTCCATGCATTGAGCCACTGACGGGTGTTGAATGGAATGAAGGGTGCGGCAAGCACTTTGAAGTCTTGTTAACCTGTCCTCTGTCAGGTAAATCTTCATTTCTACAGAATCTATAAGAGTCCCCAGGAAGGGAACTCTTGTGAGTGGAACGAGTGAACTTTTCTTTTCGTTCACCTTCCATCCATGTGACCTTAGAAAAGCCAGTACTAACTCTGTATGAGACTTGGCAGTTTGAAAGCTTGAAGCTTGTATCAGAATGTCGTCTAGGTACGGAGCTACCGAGATTCCCCGCGGTCTTAGTACCGCCAGAAGAGCACCCAGAACCTTTGTGAAGATTCTTGGAGCTGTAGCCAATCCGAATGGAAGAGCTACAAACTGGTAATGCCTGTCTAGGAAGGCAAACCTTAGATACCGGTAATGATCTTTGTGAATCGGTATGTGAAGGTAAGCATCCTTTAAATCCACTGTGGTCATGTACTGACCCTTTTGGATCATGGGTAAAATTGTCCGAATAGTCTCCATTTTGAACGATGGAACTCTTAGGAATTTGTTTAGGATCTTTAAATCCAGGATTGGTCTGAAAGTTCCCTCTTTTTTGGGAACCACAAACAGATTTGAGTAAAACCCTTGTCCCTGTTCCGACCGTGAAACTGGATGGATTACTCCCATTAACAAAAGTTCTTGTACGCAGCGTAGAAACGCCTCTTTCCTTGTTTGGTTTGTTGACAACCTTGACAGATGAAATCTCTCTCTTGGAGGAGAGAATTTGAAGTCCAGAAGGTATCCCTGAGATATTATCTCTAGCGCCCAGGGGTCCTGGACATCTCTTGCCCAAGCCTGGGCGAAGAGAGAAAGTCTGCCCCCCACTAGATCCGATCCCGGATCGGGGCCCTCAATTCATGCTGTTTTAGGGGCAGCAGCAGGTTTCCTGGCCTGCTTGCCCTTGTTCCAAGACTGGTTAGGTCTCCAGCTTTGTCTGTAGCGAGCAACAGATCCTTCTTGTTTTGGAGCAGTGGAAGTTGATGCTGCTCCTGCTTTGAAATTCCGAAAGGAACGAAAATTAGACTGTCTAGCCTTAGGTTTGGCTCTGTCTTGAGGCAGGGCGTGGCCCTTACCTCCTGTAATGTCAGCGATAATTTCTTTCAAACCGGGCCCAAATAAGGTCTGCCCTTTGAAAGGTATATTAAGTAATTTGGACTTAGAAGTTACATCAGCTGACCAGGATTTTAGCCACAGTGCTCTGCGCGCCTGAATGGCGAATCCGGAATTCTTAGCCGTAAGTTTAGTTAAATGTACTACGGCTTCCGAAATGAATGAATTAGCTAGCTTAAGGATTCTAAGCCTGTCCGTAATGTCGTCCAGAGTAGCTGAACTAAGGTTGTCTTCCAGAGACTCAATCCAGAATGCCGCTGCAGCCGTGACCGGCGCAATGCATGCAAGGGGTTGCAATATAAAACCTTGTTGAACAAACATTTTCTTAAGGTAACCCTCTAACTTTTTATCCATTGGATCTGAAAAGGCACATCTATCCTCCACCGGGATAGTGGTACGCTTAGCTAAAGTAGAAACTGCTCCCTCCACCTTAGGGACCGTTTGCCATAAGTCCCGTGTGGTGGTGTCTATTGGAAACATCTTTCTAAATATCGGAGGGGGTGAGAACGGCACACCGGGTCTATCCCACTCCTTAGTAATAATTTCAGTTAGTCTCTTAGGTATAGGAAAAACGTCAGTACTTGTTGGTACAGCAAAATATTTATCCAACCTACACATTTTCTCTGGTATTGCAACTGTGTTACAATCATTCAGAGCCGCTAACACCTCCCCTAGTAATACACGGAGGTTTTCCAGCTTAAATTTAAAATTTGAAATATCTGAATCCAATCTGTTTGGATCAGAAGCGTCAGCCGCAGAATGAAGCTCTCCGTCCTCATGTTCTGCAAGTTGTGACGCAGTATCTGACATGGCCCTAGCATTATCAGCGCACTCTGTTCTCACCCCAGAGTGATCACGCTTGCCTCTTAGCTCTGGTAATTTAGCCAAAACCTCAGTCATAACAGTAGCCATATCTTGTAATGTTATTTGTAATGGCCGCCCAGATGTACTGGGCGCCACAATATCGCGCACCTCCCGAGCGGGAGATGCAGGTACTGTCACGTGAGGCGAGTTAGTCGGCATAACTCTCCCCTCGTTGTTTGGTGAAATTTGTTCAATTTGTACAGATTGACTTTTATTTAAAGTAGCATCAATACAGTTAGTACATAAATTTCTATTGGGCTCCACTTTGGCGTTAGCACAAATAGTACAGGTCTCATCCTCTGAATCAGACATGTTTAACACACTAGCAACTAAACTTGCAACTTGGAAATATTATTCAAGTAAAATACAATGAAAAACGTACTGTGCCTAAGAAGCACAGAAAGATATATGACAGTTGAAATCAATAAACTGAAAAGGTTACAGCATCAAACTTTGTAAAAACAAAACACAATTTTAGCAAAGGCTTGTTCCCATTAGCAAAGAATAACTAACCCTGATGGCATAAAAAAGTTAAAGAATAAACGTTTTTTTTTTTTTTTTATCACAGTCAACTACAATCTCACAGCTCTGTTGTGAAGATTACTTCCCTCAAACAAGCTTTGAAGACCCCTGAGTTCTGTAAGATGAACCGGAACATGCAGGAAAAAACAATGAGCTTCTGACTGAAATTTTTGATGCGTAGCAAAAGCGCCAAAAAAAGGCCCCTCCCCCTCACACACAACCGTGAGAGAGATCAGTAAACTGTCAGAATTAGATCAAGCAACTGCCAAGTGGAAAAATAGTGCCCAAACATTTTATTCACCCAGTACCTCAGAAAATGAAAACGATTTTACATTCCAGCAAAAACGTTTAACATAAATTAAGAGTTATTAAAAAGCCTGTTGCTTGCAAATAGGCTAAAGTCTTATATACACAGTGTAATTCCAGTGAAGTACCATTCCCCAGAATACTCAAATGTAAAATATACATACATGATATTATATTGGTATGGCAGGATTTTCTCATCAATTCCATTGTCAGAAAATAAAAGCTGCTACATACCTCTTTGCAGATTAATCTGCCCGCTGTCCCCTGATCTGAAGTTTACCTCTCCTCAGATGGCCGAGAAACAGCAATATGATCTTAACTACTCCGGCTAAAATCATAGAAAAAACTCTGGTAGATTCTTCTTCAAACTCTACCAGAGAAGGAATAACACACTCCGGTGCTATTAAAAATAACAAACTTTTGATTGAAGAAATAAAACTAAATAAAATCACCATAGTCCTCTCACACATCCTATCTAGTCGTTGGGTGCAAGAGAATGACTGGGAGTGACGTAGAGGGGAGGAGCTATATGCAGCTCTGCTGGGTGAATCCTCTTGCACTTCCTGTTGGGGAGGAGTAATATCCCAGAAGTAATGATGACCCGTGGACTGATCACACTTAACAGAAGAAACATGTGTTATCTAACAATTTGAAGTTTTAAGGGTCTTCAAAGCTAAGTGTGTTGCAATGAACTTGTGAAACTAAATTAAAACATAACTTTTATTAAGTCTGATATAAATTAGGAAATAAATTTAAAAACACACTTAAGTAACCTTATGTAGTCACAATTAATAAGTGGAGCTAAATATACTATAACATCCAATAATATCTGGACCTTAATAGCTGTTTGATAATATAGCTGAAAAACTAGCTTCTGAGAGTTGTCCACATCTTGTGAGATTAATTATAATAATATTTTTAACATCCCCTGTCAAATTATAGGATGCTCAAAAGTTATTGAACTGCTACAATCACAATAATTCTAATCAGATAGAGATTAGCCTAATATTAATCTCTATTTATTGTTTGGTTTGCCCAAACTCAGTATAGATTGCAAGTTATATACTAATATCCCATAGTGGTTTAAATATATGCCATCAACATGACCGTTAATTATAATTTAATAAGATACTGTAAATCAGCATTCCTCTGTCCACAGAGTACTATATTATCTGTATTCCTTCGGTTAAAGAATATCTTATTTATGTTGAATAAGGATTCGTATGTATCACTTAACATAATAGTAACGTTGGAGTCTGATTATTCTTAAGTTCTTAATAATAATAATGTATAGCCTAGTATGTATTGTTATGAGTGAGGGATAATCAAACCAAAAAAATGCTTTTAGCAGTACATTTGTAAAATTGCTTGAGCAATGAATGTCTTGGTTTTATATAGTATGCAGGGGTTTATCAACTTATATCATATAAGCTACTCGTGGGATAAACAAGTGATAGTTATATTTGGTGTTATTTCACATTGGTGGAGTCTAATGCATTCAGTCACGGATATTTCTGCAATATCAATTCAGTTATTATTAGCTGTTTTTATCGAGATTGAATTGCACTTATGCTATGGAGCCCAATTAAATATTTAGTTTAGCTCTCAGTTTAAGGGACAGTCTAGTATAAATTAAACTTTCATTATTCAGATAGGACTTTTAATTTTAATCAACTTTCTAATTTACTTTTATCATCAAATTTGTTTTTTTCTCTTGGTATTCTTAGTTTAAACTAAACATAGGTAGGCTCATATGCTAATTTCTTTGAGGGCTGCCTCTTATCACATGCTTTTAAAATCTCTTTTCAACACAAAGAGACAGAAAGTACACGTGGGCCATATAGATAACACTGTGTTCAGGCACAGGGGGTTATTTAAGATCTAGCACAAAACAATGCTAAATTTAAGACAATAGATAATAAACAGTCACAGTCATGTGATCAGGGGGCTGGAAGAAGGTTCCTAGATACAAGGTAATCACAGAGGTAAAAAGTATATTAATATAACTGTGTTGGTTACGCAAAACTGGGGAATGGTAATAAAGGGATTATCTATCTTTTAAAACAATAACAATTCTATGGTAGACTGTCCCTTTTATCTTAGAAGTGTTGCAATTCAACAACCTGTTTTTCACAGCAGCTAATATGCTTTAAGACTCACTTTCTAAACTTAACAACAAATTTAGTTATATCCCCTTCATAGCTCTCATCAGATACTGTTTACGAGGCGTTAGTAATGGTGCAGTTCATAAGATACTGCTCATAGGTCATAAACTGCCACAGTTAATCAAATTAGCGGTAAAATCTCACACACTCCACATTATGCTACTGCCATAATAGGACCTTTATCATAGTATCAGTATATATAGACTACAGTAAACAAGGTTAGCTTAAGGCTAGCTAAAATACAGGAGCTCCTAGGACTCCTCACCACAACCCTATTTTTCCTAACATGTTTCGCCGTTACCGGCTATCTCAAAGGACTGAACGCGCCGCCGTGGTATCGGCTCTTTATTGCGTGTATAAACACGCCCACAAGTATGATGACATAAAATAGGGATAGACTATTGGATCGCGTGTATATTACACGCCCACCAGAATGGCGTCATATTCTTGAAGGTTGATCATTGGATCAAGGCGCACACACCTTTTGTTTTTATCAACATGAAGTTGCCTCTACAAAGTGATCGTATTTGTTTCAATAGTGTGTTCATTTTTCTCTTATATCAAGGTCATAAGTATGTTTTCCCTTTATCAACAGATGGTGTTATCTTATTTATGCAAATATACAAGAAGAAAGAACTGGCACTAGTTAAGTGAGCAATGGAATAAATGGAAATATAATTGTAATTCCCGGTGCTAACCCACCATGTTAAATACAAGAGAGAAAAAAAGGTAAGAGACCTCAAAGTGGCGGTTTCTAAGCACTCATTCCAAATAATTAGTTAAAAAGTGAATTTTAATCGTAAATTTAAAATAACAAGCCTCTATTGACAAAAGTACCTAAATTAAACTAAGTCACATAATCTCTGTTTCCTGGCCAATAACAGCTCCCTCGGCTTCAGGTGACAGGGATAATGGACAAGCTAAAGTTTAAAATCAACAATTACACCGAGGTGCAAACACACAAACTAGTTTCGGCTGTGAGATCAGCCTTTCTCAATGTGAGCAGACAAGCCGAGACCCGAGTGCCACCCCTTTAAATAGCACATTCATTCGACCCCAGAACCAATCCATAGCTACTTGCTAAATCCTCCCTCATATTTGACCAATCAAGTCCATAAACGTCATCACTTTCAGGGTGTGTTGTAACTGTGCAGTCTAATTGGCCATACTGGATCGCAAATCCTATTGGATATGGAGCGTCATGAGTATGTTGTTGCCGGTCTCTGAAAATACATCTGCAAACAGTAACCCTGTCTCACGGTAGTTGGATCAAGTGATAAAATACAAAATGTATAATAAAGTCCTCCTGACATCTACCTCTGAACAGGGCATAAAGACTTAAAATATTTAAAATATTACCTGCGAGTATACTGGTTTTTGTATGTGAAGGTGTGCAAAAATGCAATGATTCCATTGGCTAAAAATATGTCATTACCTAATTAGCTGTCATATCATGTTGCTGTCTGTATTGCAGCCGTCACATTCAAAAGCATCCTGGTCCCTAATCACTTATATACGTCGCTTAGACTGTATCCAAAACACCTACGAGTATACTGGTTTTTATTTGTGAAGATTTGCGAGAACGCAATTATTCCATTGGCTAAAAATATGTTATTACCAAATTGGCTGTTATATTATGTTGTTATATGTATCAGAGTTGTTACATTGAAAGCCATCTTAGTACCCAATCACTTCTACACGTCTAAA
Organism: Bombina bombina; assembly: GCF_027579735.1. Taxonomy (NCBI): domain Eukaryota; kingdom Metazoa; phylum Chordata; class Amphibia; order Anura; family Bombinatoridae; genus Bombina; species Bombina bombina. Next base: position 874,646,144 of record NC_069503.1, on the reverse strand, counting down.
ATCAGACTGCATCTAGTACAGACTATATTAATTTTAAAAAAGGTTAATAATAAAAATAGTAATAATGATAATAGTAGTGAAACCTATCGATGCCACTTTTAGTATCTCTGCAAATAAACAGATTCTATACAATCCAATTCAAAGTATTTCAAAGTGTTTTCGTGTGTGTTTATTATCATCTCTATACGTGCTTTTAATGATAAATTATTAGTGAAATAGTGATAGTCCTAGAATCCCTAGAATATTATATCCTCAAATGAATTGTAATTTTGTAAATAACATTTATGTGCCCTATCCTAATTTAGTGTCTCTCGTCATAAAGTGTCTTTAAATTAATATGAAGAGGGTATATATTTCTTCAAATATATACATACATCCGAATAAATAACTACCTCTCTCTATTTAGTCTACTAGTGTATCTAAATGTGATTCACTATTCAAGTGACAACAATATTTATGAGTGTGATATGGGGGGAAGAAACCCCCAGAAAAGCCCCCTAAGGTTAAATGTAAGTATGAACAAATAATTACGACTTTCTTCTATCTAAACAAAATTGTGCACGACTTTCATATTAGGATGATTTTTGATTTTTCATGGGGGAGAAATTTGCTGATCTCATATTTAGTCATTAATGTTTCTATTGATATGGTAGTATCCAAATCTCGTTTTCTTGTTATGACATAGCGTTAATGTCTCATATAGTTGCTTTAAGATATTGTGTTACATGGTATCATAGATTTTTTATTGTACCATTTCTTAATCTTCCTTAAAGAACAGGGGATAAATTATTTTGTTCTTTAAGACCTGATGGTTGAATTGTATTTAAAAGAAAGATCCATTTACTTTCAGCTTGTAGAAGGCATTTTTCTATATCACCCCCTCTAATTCCCATCTGAATTTTTTGAATACCATAGCATTTCAATTCTGATTGTATAGATCTGTGTTTTTTGAGGAAATGACGAGCTACAGAGGTCAGCTGTTTTCCTGCACTTAGATCTTTTGCAGCGTTTTTTATGTTCCTTAAATGTTCTTGTAATCTAGTTCAGATTTTCCTGGTTGTCATACCGACGTATATCTTTCCACATTTACAGGTTAAGGCATATATGACCCCCTCTGTGTGACAATTGATATATTCATTGATTTTATGAATTTGATGGAAGTGGTCACATATGTCTTGTTTTTTTATCATGAAGCTCCATGTGCTACATGCTCCACATTTATGTGAGCCTTTTGAAAAAGCTCCAATTGTTTTCGGACCTTCAAAATGACTTGAACTAAGTAGATCTTTGAGATTTTGTGTTCTTCTATATCCAGTTTACACTTTTTCGCCCAAAATGTGTGATAGAATTGGGTCAGTTTTTAAGATGTACCACTTATCTTGTAGTATTTTCAATATCTTTGTGCTTTTAGGATTATAGGTTGAAATGAATCTTATTTCATCTTGTTGAGATTTTGTTTTTTTCTGCAATAGTTCACTCCTCGTCGTCGATCTTCCTCTGTGCTCTGCCTTTTTAATAGATCTTTTGCTGTAACCTCTAATTTTCAGTCTTTCTGACAGTTCTTCTGCTCTTTTCTTATAGTCTGATGAGCAATTTCTTCTCGTACGGAGAAATTCACCTGTCGGAAGTGATCTTATTGTATTAGGTGCATGAGCACTTGAGCTGTGCAGCAGGCTATTTGTTGCAGTTTCCTTCCGATATACATCAATTGATAGTAAGCCTGATGAGGTTTTTTTTATTTGAAGGTCCAAAAAATTAATTATATTGAGGTTAGCTTCATAGGTTAATTTAATATTCAATTAATTAGAGTTAATAGTCTGTAAGAATACATCCAGTTCTACTTTGGTGCCCTCCCATAAGAAGAACACATCATCAATGTAGGTAATCCAAAGGGGGATCTTATCCAGGAATTTTGTATTTATATCTGAGAACACTATTCGGTGCTCCCACCATCCCAAGATTGGCATATGTGGGAGCACATGCCGTGCCCATTGCTGTTCCTCTTTTCTGTAGGTAAAATCTATTATTAAATGTAAAGAAATTATGATTTAATACGAAATATAATAATTGTAATATGAAATCATCATGAAGGGGGTCTTCTTCAGATCCCATTTGAAGGAACCATCTAACGGCTTAAATACTGAGATTATGATCTATGCAGGTGTACAAAGATTCTACATGTGCCGTTACCAGCCATGTTTCAGATGATATGTGTACATTTTCAAGTTTTAATAGCACATCTGTGGTATCTTGGACATATGAGGAAATATGAGACAGATAGCCCCTTAGTCTATAGACCACATATTTACTGGCCTTTTCTGTAAGACTATTGATGCCAGAAACAATTGGACATCCTGGATGGTGTCTTATCTTTGTGGATTTTTTGTAATAGATAAAAGATAGCTGTTGTTGGATGTGTCACTTTTAGGAATTGGTATTCTTTTATTGTTATGATATTATTATATCTGGCTTTATCTATCATAGTTATGTAATGATTTAAAAACTCTTTTGATGGATTGTATCCCAATTTCTGGTAACAGTTCACATTGTTTAGTTGTTTATCTGTTTCTTTGCGATACATCTGTACTGGCCAGATTACAATATTTCCACCTTTGTCTGCATTCCTTATTATCACGTCCTTCCAGGATTTCATGTCCTCCAGTGCTTTTTGTTCTTGTTTATTTAGATTCTGTTGTATGTTATAATCTGGTAGTTGTAGTATTTGTTCACAGACAACTTCATTAAAGACCTGCAATTGTGGGCATTGAGTGATTTTTGGCATAAAATTTGATTTGTTTATAATTTTATTCCTCCACTGTGTTTTATTAGGGATTTCTTCACCCTGTCAATTGTTCTGTTCATTTACTTCCAGAAGTTCTTCAAGGTTTTCTAGTGTATTCATTTCCTCCTCATCCCAATTCTGGGTTGTTTGGTTGTCATTTATATTTGGAGATTTATGATTGTAAAATCTACGTAGTGCGATTTTTCTAACAAACAGGTTTATATCCTTAATAGTCTCAAATTTATCTAAATGTGGTGTAGGGCAAAAAAGACATTCCCTTAGATAGTACATTCAGATGTTCCATGGACAACAATTTTTGTGATAAATTAATCACTCTCATGGATTCATTTTCAATTCTGAGAATGGGCTTGGTGCTCTTGGGGCTCTCTGATTGGGTTTCCAACTTTTTGTTGTTGTTGGAATTGTTCTGCGATTGATTTTTGTTTATACGCTTTGGTTTGCCCCGTGCCTCTTCTGGTGCGTCTACTCCTGAAGAGGCACTTGCCCCTAAAAAAATCTTTTCTTTTGCCGCGAGTAATTCTCATATGACTATCTGTCGTGGGTATGTCTGTGTCTGTCTCAGATTCTTGTGCTGATTCTTCACCCTCCGTATCAGAAATATCGCTCTGTATAACATTTACTCTAGGGTATCTGTTTGGATTTTGATTAAAGCGCTTCTTCAATTTATACACTTTATTATCTGCATAGTCTGCTTTATCTCTATTCAATTTCCCTTGTTTAGTTTGTTTAATTTCATTTTCGCATTTATCCAATTCTTTTTGGTATTGTTTATACGTTTGCTCAAAATTTGTAAGGTTTCGTACTCTGATAGTTGTATATTTAGTTCTTGAACTTTTACCTCCAGTGCATCATATTCAGCTTTGTCATGTCTTATTAGAATTTTCATTAGTTTTTCAGAGCACTCAGAGAGTGCTTCCTCTCATTCTCTGCTATGGTCAGAATAACAAAATTAAAAAGATGTCTTATTTCCATCTTTTTAATTTCGTAATTCTGACCACCAGCTGAACTGGATTGAGGGCTGCACCTTCATGCAGACTTGTGGGCTGGCTTTGGTTTCTTAAAAGGCTTGGATTTATTCCAACTTGAACACGGCTTCCAATTGGAACCAGAGTCCTTTGGGGAAGGAGTGATTTTCTGTTCTCTATTCTGACGAAAGGAACAAAAACGATGAGAAGCTTTCGAATTACCCTTGGATTTTTTATCTTGAGGCAAAAAAACTCCACACCCCTCCCCACCAGTGATAGTGGAAATAATAGAATCCAGCTGAGAACCAAATATATTATTACCCTGGAAAGATAGAGATAGTAATCTAGATACCATGTCAGAATTCCAAGATTTAAGCCATAAAGCTCTTCTAGTTGAAATAGCTAAATACATGGATTTAACATCAATCTTGATGAAATCAAAGATAGCATCACAGATAAAATGATTAGCATATTGAAGCAAACAAATAATTCTAGACAAATCAGGATCTGCTTCCTGATGCGCTAAGCTATCCAACCAAAAAGTTGATGCAGCTGCAACCTCAGCCATAGAAATGGCAGGCCTGAGAATATAGCCAGAATGTAAATAAGCTTTCATTAGTTAAGATTCAATCTTCCCATCTAAAGGATCCTGAAAAGAAGTACTATATTCCATAGGATTAGTAGTACGTTTGGCAAGAGTAGAAATAGCCCTATCAACCTTAGGGACTTTTCCCCAAAACTCCAATTTAGCCACTGGTAAAGGATATACATTCTTGAACCTAGAAGAAGGATTAAAAGAAGCACCAGGTTCAGACTATTCCTTAGCAATCATATCAGAAACAGCATCTGGAACAGGAAAAACTTCAGGAGTAATCACAGGGGGTTTAAAAACAGAATTTAAACGCTTAATGGATTTGTTATCAAGAGGATCAGACTCCTCAAAATCCAAAGTAACCAATACTTCTTTCAATAAAGAATGAATATATTCAATCTTAAAAAAATAAGATTTATCAATTTCAATGTCTGAAGTAGGATCCTCTGAACCAGAAAGATCCTCATCAGAGGAGGATATTTCAGTCTGTTGTCGGTCATTACAAATTTCATCAGACTTATGAGAAGTTTTAAAAGACCTCTTACGTTTATTAGAAGGTGGAATAGCAGACATAGCCTTCTGTATTGCATCAGCAAAATAATTTTTCATATCAACAGGGATAACATGTACATTAGATGTTGAGGGAACAATAGGCGCTGTACTAGTACCAATAGAAACATTATCGGCATGCAAAAGCTTATCATGACAACTGTTACATAATATAGCCAGAGATATAATCTCAGCTTGCTTAAAACAGATACACTTAGCTTTGGAAGAACTGTGTTCAGGCAGCATGGTTCCTAGAGTAGCTTCTGAGACAGGATCAGACTGAGACATCTTTGCAAAAATGTAAAAGAAAAAATAACATTTAAACAAAAACCCAATTACCTCATATAGCAGTTTCAGGAATGGGGAAAAATGCATATGCTAAATAGGCAGAAAAACAAACAGTATAGCTCTCTAGAATATAAAGAGAGCAAAAGCATAAAGGAAGTGGGGTAAAATAATTTAAAAATATTTGGCGCCAATATGACGGACGATGCAAACATGAACAATTTTTGGCGTCAACAAACATACTGAAATGACGCAACTCGCATCATAACAAGCGCAACTTTGCGCCAACAACCTAATGTCAACAAAGACGCAGGAAATGCCCGCGAAAATAAGAAAAAGCAAGTCAAATTGGAAAAAGACTAAACCCCAGGTAAAAAATAACTTCCTAAAATATGATTCCCATACTGAAACTGTTAGACTGCAAAGGGAAAAATACATACAAAAAATCAACAGAAATGGGGAAGTATAAAAGGGTGTGTGCACCTTTAAATCTGTAATATTTATTTATTTAATTGTTTATTCAGGTCCACATGGGTACCTAGTAACGAAATGACAGTCCAGTAAAGCTTCCTGTGGGCGAACTCCCCTATCCCCCTCAGAGCTTAAAAAGTCATGTAACTGTTATAGATAGCTGGCAGTACACATAGAAGAAAGTTACCACGTAACTCACCACAGGCTCCTAGTTTGACGTTACTGTCCTTAAACTACGAACATCTGCTACTGGATATCTGCTAAGTCTATCCTTAGCTTTTACCCACATTATTCAGACGTTAACTCTGACAATTGTGAGAGATTTAAATGGATAAAAGTTTAGCAACCTAATTAAACATATTACCTTTGTTTAAAAAAATAAAAAAAATGGACATATGTATATATAGTCATTCAACTAGATTACAAGTTTTGAGCGCTATAGGGAAATTAACGACGCCACAAAAGCGGCAGTTTTTCACCTTCCTATAGCGCTGCTATTACAGGTTTTAAAAAACCCAGCTTGCGCAGGCGATATGGTGGCATTGAGCTCCATACCTCACCCAAATACAAGCACTGCTTTGACGTGCTCGTGCACGATTTCCACATAGACATCAATGGGGAGAGCCGGCAAAAAAAAAAAAGCCTGACACATGCGATCGCGGAAACAAAAGCTACGTAACGCAGCCCCATTGATGTCTATGGGGAAAGAAAAAGTTATGTTTAAACCTAACACCCTAACATAAAAAACACGTCTAAACACCCCTAATCTGCCGCCCTCATTGCGGCCACCTACATGTTATTAACCCCTATTCTGCCGCCTCCAACATCGCCGCCACCTACATAATGTTATTAACCCCTAATCTGCTGCCCCTAACATCGTCACCACTTACATTAGTTATTAACCCCTTATCTGCCGCCCCCAACATCGCCACCACATACATAATGTTATTAACCCCTAATCTGCTGCCCCTAACATCGTCACCACTTACATTAGTTATTAACCCCTTATCTGCCGCCCCCAACATCGCCACCACATACATACATTTATTAACCCCTAATCTGCTGGCCCTAACATCGCCATGACCTGCCTACACTTCTAAGCCCCTAATCTTCCGCTCCCAATGTAGCCGCCACTATACTAAAGTTATTAACCCCTAAACCTCTGGCCTCCCACATTACTAACACTACATAAATATATTAACCCCTAAACCTAACCCTACCCTAACACCCCCTACCTTAAACATAATTAAAATAAATCTAAATAAACCTTACAATTATTAACTAAATAATACCTATTTAAAACTAAATACTAAGGCCTAGATTTAGAGTTTGGCGGTAGCCGTGAAAACCAGCGTTAGAGGCTCCTAACGCTGGTTTTAGGCTACCGCCGGTATTTGGAGTCAGTCAGGAAAGGGTCTAACGCTCACTTTTCAGCCGCGACTTTTCCATACCGCAGCTCCCCTTACGTCAATTGCGTATCCTATCTTTTCAATGGGATCTTTCTAACTCCGGAATTTAGAGTCGTGGCTGAAGTGAGCGTTAGAAATCTAACGACAAAACTCCAGCCGCAGAAAAAAGTCAGTAGTTAAGAGCTTTCTGGGCTAACGCCGGTTTATAAAGCTCCTAACTACTGTACTCTAAAGTACACTAACACCCATAAACTACCTATGTACCCCTAAACCGAGGTCCCCCCACATCGCCGCCACTCGATTAAATTTTTTAACCCCTAATCTGCCGACCGCCACCTACGTTATACTTATGTACCCCTAATCTGCTGCCCCTAACACCGCCGACCCCTATAATATATTTATTAACCCCTAACCTGCCCCAACATCGCCGCCAGCTACCTACAATAATTAACCCCTAATCTGCCGACCGCAAAGCGCCGCTACTTACGTTATCCTTATGTACCCCTAATCTGCTGCCCCTAACATCGCCGACCCCTATATTATATTTATTAACCCCTAACCTGCCCCCCTCAACGTCGCCTCCACCTGCCTACACTTATTAACCCCTAATCTGCCAAGCGGATCTCACCGCTACTATAATAAAGTTATTAACCCCTAATCCGCCTCACTCCCGCCTCAATAACCCTATAATAAATAGTATTAACCCCTAATCTGCCCTCCCTAACATCGCCGACACCTAACTTCAAGTATTAACCCCTAATCTGCCGATCGGAGCTCACCGCTACTCTAATAAATTTCCTCATATAGCAGTTTCAGGAATGGGGAAAAATGCATATGCTAAATAGGCAGAAAAATAAACAGTATAGCTCTCTAGAATATAAAGAGAGCAAAAGCATAAAGGAAGTGGGGTAAAATAACTAAAAAATATTTGGCGCCAATATGACGGACGATGCAAACATGAACAATTTTTGGCATCAACAAACATACTGAAATGACGCAACTCGCATCATAACAAGCGCAACTTCGCGCCAACAACCTAATGTCAACAAAGACGCAGGAAATGCCCGCGAAAATAAGAAAAAGCAAGTCAAATTGGAAAAAGACTAAACCCCAGGTAAAAAATAACTTCCTAAAATATGATTCCCATACTGAAACTGTTAGACTGCAAAGGGAAAAATACATACAAAAAATCAACAGAAATGGGGAAGTATAAAAGGGTGTGTGCACCTTTAAATCTGTAATATTTATTTATTTAATTGTTTATTCAGGTCCACATGGGTACCTAGTAACGAAATGACAGTCCAGTAAAGCTTCCTGTGGGCGAACTCCCCTATCCCCCTCAGAGCTTAAAAAGTCATGTAACTGTTATAGATAGCTGGCAGTACACATAGAAGAAAGTTACCACGTAACTCACCACAGGCTCCTAGTTTGACGTTACTGTCCTTAAACTACGAACATCTGCTACTGGATATCTGCTAAGTCTATCCTTAGCTTTTACCCACATTATTCAGACGTTAACTCTGACAATTGTGAGAGATTTAAATGGATAAAAGTTTAGCAACCTAATTAAACATATTACCTTTGTTTAAAAAAATAAAAAAAATGGACATATGTATATATAGTCATTCAACTAGATTACAAGTTTTGAGCGCAATAGGGAAATTAACGACGCCACAAAAGCGGCAGTTTTTCACCTTCCTATAGCGCTGCTATTACAGGTTTTAAAAAACCCAGCTTGCGCAGGCGATATGGTGGCATTGAGCTCCATACCTCACCCAAATACAAGCACTGCTTTGACGTGCTCGTGCACGATTTCCACATAGACATCAATGGGGAGAGCCGGCAAAAAAAAAAAGCCTAACACATGCGATCGCGGAAACAAAAGCTACGTAACGCAGCCCCATTGATGTCTATGGGGAAAGAAAAAGTTATGTTTAAACCTAACACCCTAACATAAAAAACACGTCTAAACACCCCTAATCTGCCGCCCTCATTGCGGCCACCTACATGTTATTAACCCCTATTCTGCCGCCTCCAACATCGCCGCCACCTACATGTTATTAACCCCTAATCTGCTGCCCCTAACATCGTCACCACTTACATTAGTTATTAACCCCTTATCTGCCGCCCCCAACATCGCCACCACATACATACATTTATTAACCCCTAATCTGCTGGCCCTAACATCGCCATGACCTACCTACACTTCTAAGCCCCTAATCTTCCGCTCCCAATGTAGCCGCCACTATACTAAAGTTATTAACCCCTAAACCTCTGGCCTCCCACATTACTAACACTACATAAATATATTAACCCCTAAACCTAACCCTACCCTAACACCCCCTACCTTAAACATAATTAAAATAAATCTAAATAAACCTTACAATTATTAACTAAATAATACCTATTTAAAACTAAATACTAAGGCCTAGATTTAGAGTTTGGCGGTAGCCGTGAAAACCAGCGTTAGAGGCTCCTAACGCTGGTTTTAGGCTACCGCCGGTATTTGGAGTCAGTCAGGAAAGGGTCTAACGCTCACTTTTCAGCCGCGACTTTTCCATACCGCAGCTCCCCTTACGTCAATTGCGTATCCTATCTTTTCAATGGGATCTTTCTAACTCCGGAATTTAGAGTCGTGGCTGAAGTGAGCGTTAGAAATCTAACGACAAAACTCCAGCCGCAGAAAAAAGTCAGTAGTTAAGAGCTTTCTGGGCTAACGCCGGTTTATAAAGCTCCTAACTACTGTACTCTAAAGTACACTAACACCCATAAACTACCTATGTACCCCTAAACCGAGGTCCCCCCACATCGCCGCCACTCTATTAAATTTTTTAACCCCTAATCTGCCGACCGCCACCTACGTTATACTTATGTACCCCTAATCTGCTGCCCCTAACACCGCCGACCCCTATAATATATTTATTAACCCCTAACCTGCCCCAACGTCGCCGCCAGCTACCTACAATAATTAACCCCTAATCTGCCGACCGCAAAGCGCCGCTACTTACGTTATCCTTATGTACCCCTAATCTGCTGCCCCTAACATCGCCGACCCCTATATTATATTTATTAACCCCTAACCTGCCCCCCTCAACGTCGCCTCCACCTGTCTACACTTATTAACCCCTAATCTGCCAAGCGGATCTCACCGCTACTATAATAAAGTTATTAACCCCTAATCCGCCTCACTCCCGCCTCAATAACCCTATAATAAATAGTATTAACCCCTAATCTGCCCTCCCTAACATCGCCGACACCTAACTTCAAGTTTTTTACAGGCAAAAGAGCTGAATTTCTTGGGGCATGCCCCGCAAAGGGCCCTGTTCAGGGCTGGTAAGGTAAAAGAGCTTTTAACTTTTTTAATTTAGAATAGGGTAGGGCATTTTTTATTTTGGGGGGCTTTGTTATTTTATTAGGGGGCTTAGAGTAGGTGTAATTAGTTTAAAATTGTTGTAATATTTTTCTAATATTTGCAAATATTTTTTTATTTTTTGTAACTTAGTTCTTTTTTATTTTTTGTACTTTAGTTAGTTTATTTCATTGTAGTTATTTGTAGATATTTTATTTAAATAATTTATTGATAGTGTAGTGTTAGGTTTAATTGTAGATAATTGTAGGTATTGTATTTAATTTATTGATAGTGTAGCGTTAGGTTTAATTGTAGATAATTGTAGGTAGTTTATTTAATTAATTTATTGATAGTGTAGTGTTAGGTTTAATTGTAGATAATTGTAGGTAGTTTATTTAATTAATTTATTGATAGTGTAGTGTTAGGTTTAATTGTAACTTAGGTTAGGATTTATTTTACAGGTAATTTTGTAATTATTTTAACTATTTTAGCTATTAAATAGTTCTTAACTATTTAATAGCTATTGTACCTGGTTAAAATAAATACAAAGTTGCCTGTAAAATAAATATTAATCCTAAAATAGCTATAATATAATTATAATTTCTGTTGAAGCTATATTAGGGTTTATTTTACAGGTAAGTATTTAGCTTTAAATAGGAATAATTTATTTAATAAGAGTTAATTAATTTCGTTAGATGTAAATTATATTTAACTTAGGGGGGTGTTAGTGTTAGACTTAGCTTTAGGGGTTAATACATTTATTAGAATAGCGGTGAGCTCCAATCGGCAGATTAGGGGTTAATGTTTGAAGTTAGGTGTCGGCGATGTTAGGGAGGGCAGATTAGGGGTTAATACTATTTATTATAGGGTTAGTGAGGCGGATTAGGGGTTAATAACTTTATTATAATAGCGGTGCAGTCTGCTTGGCAGATTAGGGGTTAATAAGTGTAGGCAGGTGGAGGCGACGTTGTGGGGGGCAGATTAGGGGTTAATAAATATAATATAGGGGTCGGCGGTGTTAGGGCCAGCAGATTAGGGGTACATAGGGATAATGTAAGTAGCGGCGGTTTACGGAGCGGCAGATTAGGGGTTAATAATAATATGCAGGGGTCAGCGATAGCGGCAGAATAGGGGTTAATAAGTGTAAGGTTAGGGGTGTTTAGACTCGGGGTTCATGTTAGGGTGTTAGGTGCAGACGTAGGAAGTGTTTCCCCATAGCAAACAATGGGGCTGCGTTAGGAGCTGAACGCGGCTTTTTTGCAGGTGTTAGTTTTTTTTTCAGCTCAAACAGCCCCATTGTTTTCTATGGGGGAATCGTGCATGAGCACGTTTTTGAAGCTGGCCGCATCCGTAAGCAACTCTGGTATCGAGAGTTGCAGTGACGGTAAATATGCCTGTACGCTCCCTTTTTGGAGCCTAACGCAGCCATTCTGTGAACTCTCAATACCAGAGTTATTTTAAAGGTGCGGCCAGAAAAAAGCCAGCGTTAGCTACGCGGGTCGTTACCGACAAAACTCTAAATCTAGGCGTTACTTACCTAGAAAATAAAACCTAAGCTAGCTACAATATAACTAATAGTTATATTGTAGCTATCTTAGGTTTTATTTTTATTTCACAGGTAAGTTTGTATTTATTTTAACTAGGTAGACTAGTTAGTAAATAGTTATTAACTATTTACTAGCTACCTAGTCAAAATAAATACAAAGTTACCTGTAAAATAAAACCTAACATTACAATAAAATAAAATAAAATACCATTATCTAAATTACAAAAAAAAATAAACACTAAATTACACAAAATAAAAAAACGAAATTATCAAAAATAACAACGAATTACTCCTAATCTAAAAGCCCTATCAAAATTAAAAAGTCCCCCAAAATAAAAAAAAAAACATAGCCTACACTAAACTGCCAATAGCACTCAAAAGGGCATTTTGTGGGGCATTGCCTCAAAGAAATCAGCTCTTTTACCTGTAAAAAAAAAAAATACAAACACCCTCAACAGTAAAACCCATCACCCACACAACCAAACCCCCCAAATAAAATATCTAAATAAACCTAAGCTAACCATTGCCCTGAAAAGGGTATTTGGATGGGCATTGCCATTAAAAGGGCATTTAGCTATTTTACAGTGCCCAAACCCTAAGCTAAAAATAAAACCCACATAATAAACCCTTAAAAAAAAAACTAACACGGGGGTGGAGCTAACTGCCGAAGCGGCTAGGAGCAACACATAGGAGCTCCTGTCTATAATTTTGATTATTGGGGTTTTATAGCTGAAATATTTAGTATATTTTTTATTTTTTTACCACCCAGACCCCCGACTAAAGACACACACTGTAGACTTGGAAGCGCCAAAGATAAACTTTAGAGTTTTTAATTGGGCAGTTAAAGTGTATTGATTGAGAGGCAGCTGAAACTGGCATGGAGGATACCAATTTTATTGAAAAGGACTTTTCCCGGCTTTCTCTCCTACCGTCAATGAGTGTGGGGACAATCGAAGACAGACTTTGCAACATAGTGAGAGATCACTTGTTCGGTCTACGGACCTTACTCATACAGTGGTATGAAGAACACAATATGCGTCATGCTTCTCAAGATGGTGTAGGGTCACGGATGGAAAATATTACCCTTATGGAACAGAGCACTGTGATTGCTGGCAATGAGATTTGGACGGAAGGCACCAAGAATGCTAACAGCGCTAACGTACTGGATATACATGTACTTAGAGAGCACTGGCAGCCCAGAACGACTTACTATCCGAAACTTACACCACCAGACGTCCCAAAAGTTCCCAGCATCATATCCCAAAAAGACAAAGTGAAGCTAGATGGAGATACTGAGACCGCTTCTAAGGGAGTCATTATTCCTATCTACCTGCCCGGTGCAGCAGCGGTGAGAGAAGGGCGATTGTGACAGTGTGAATGTGGTTGTGGAAAGACTGAGCACAACAATGGACTGGAGGGATCGTTCCCGAGTTACGGGGTGGTTCTACTCCCAAGATGCGAAGCCATCCCATCTCAGTATCTTTTTAGACCCATGCGACAATAGCAAGCTTCCTTCACCTGTTCATACCTACAAACTACTGTTGGAAGCCGTGGTTCCTCTGCACTGGAGTGTGCAGCGACAAGCGGTGATCAACAAAGGAAGTATAATTTATGTGCAGCCAGACCCTATACTGTTGGTTTGTCAGAAATCTCAGAATTGCAGTAAGATGAAGACGGGAATGGGGTAACCTTTTAATTAGCCCTTATAAAAACGAACAAGCCTTGGTACAGGATGGTATTAACAGACGGTATTAACGTTACCAATGTGCTGCTTTTGCTGGACATTGAACCTTTTGTTGTATGCCTATTCCACTAGTTTAGTTGTGTATGTGAGTTATTGTTTTCTGTTTTTATTTTTCATTTATACCATAAGTTCACCAGATAGTATGTGTAGCTATTTGTTCACGTATATGTTACTTATATTTGTACCCGTACTGAGAAGCCATTGTAGTATTCCGTCATATACCCCAGGGGTTATTATCATGGTGCTTAGCGGTGAAGTGGAAGTGAGAGGGGACACTAAAATACTTTGAAGCAAGATAAATTTTTTATTAGCAGGTTCTGCACCCAGAGATACTGCGCAAAATGCTAGACAATAACATATTATTTTGTGGTTCTTAGTTAAGAGACTTATTTTTCCTGGGATACAACTATATAGCATACATTTATTGTACATAGAAATAAAAGACCTAAAATTATATTCTTAATGGGGGAGAAACATATAATGTTTAAATAACTCCAGCGCTAATGGCTGTTTCAGATATTCTATGGGGTATCACTGTGTCTCATGGTTGGCGGCCGAGATAGGGAGAAAAAGGAAGTCAGTATGTACTGAAGTATACAAAGGAATAGTGAGGATCTAGTTAGTACAACAAAGGTTTCTCCTTATAGAAGTATTTTGCAATCGCCTCTACTCCCAGCTATAGTTTAGTCCATCAATAAGTATACGCTTATTTTTAGATGCCATAGATAACAGCATCACTGTTTTATTATATTTCGTGTTTATTTACTATGTTACACAGCATGTGATATGCAAGGGAACTACTTTTTGCTCTAGGCTTTGGGGTATAGGGCCCATGCCCCCGGGCCAGAGGTATAATGATGAATATTCCTGCACAGCTCTTTTTGCCTTTCATTGAGGACCGCTACATAGATTTAGAGGTGGTTAAGTGATTATACATATATTTTCAAGGCTAACGCCTATTTCTTCACCACGCATTGAGGTTTACAGTTACCCGAGATATCCTCAAGCTGACCTATAACCACTTAGTTTACACCACAAGTTTACAATGCCCCTTAGGTATTAAAAAGCTCAGATCTCTGGCTGGTTATATCCACAAAGCGAGACATAAATGCCAGGATATTTACTTCTGTCTTCATAGATCCATGGCTATTGGAATTAGGCTCCGCCCCCCAATTTCTGTTCACTGAGTGAACTAAGGAACTCAGATTCCACCAAACTTTTTCCCAATGTTTATTATATTTTTGTTGCAAACTAACAGCCTTAGATATACCCATTCCGAATCACCATCTGTGACATATATGACCTAGATAGTACTGTTTTTAATCTTGATTTATCTTTCTATTCTTTGACCAGAAGTGACCATTTATTGGTTTGAGAAATGATGTGTCGTAGATGTAATGATTCAAACCCTAAATTTTATATATAGGTGTTTTATTATAGACCATATTGATAGTCCCCTCCCTATTAATGTGAGGTTAAAAGCATGCAAGTATTGATACAAGGGGTCAAATGGGGCCCCATAGGTTATTATAAAAAACCCGAGGTTAGTTATATATTTTTATCAACCACACAGCTAGCTTAACAATACTGAAATTGTTTTTGATGATCTGACCTCGGTATTACTAGTTATGCAACTGTATATTTTCTCTTGTGCAGTATAGTAGCAGTGTATTGTTAGGTATGTGAAATGCTATGTATATTATGATAAGTTGCCCTTACTGGTTACGGGCTCATGCAAGTGGTTATTCTGTATTGTAATCTTTTCAACCTCAATTAAAAAAAAAAAACTAACACTAATCCCCGACGATCCACTTACAGTTTTCAAAGATCGGACATCCATCCTCATCCAGGCGGCAGAAGTCTTCATCCAAGCGGGCAGAAGTCCTCATCGAAGCGGGCAGAAGTCCTCATCGAAGCCGGCAGAAGTCCCCATCCAAGCGGGCAGAAGTCTTCATTCAAGCGGGCAGAAGTCTTCATCCAGATGGCATCTTCTATCTTCAACCATCCGGCGCGGAGCGGGTCCATCTTCAAGACATCCGGCACAGAGCATCCTCTTCTTAAGATGGTCGCTGTAAAATGACCTAATGGGATATTGAACTTTGTTCCTTTTTCCTTCTCCCCAGTCATATATCTTTTGTTTTATGTTTGTTATTTATTTTTTTATTTTTACTTTTTACCAGAAATTTATAAGGTCAAATTCAGAATTGAGACCTTCTGGAACTCTGGTTTTCAACCTAAAGATTCAGAAGGCCTCTCTTTCACCTGGCTTACAAGTCCTATCCTCTCCCTTTCTTAGTGGGAGTACTCTTTCTATGATGGTCCATGTGAAGAACCTCATCTATTTTTGGTGGACAGTAGAAAAATGGTTGATAAGTGGAGTAGTCAGGATTCCTGCTCTGATGTCTGAGAGATGCTCTTTTATTCTCACCCTAGCCTCCCTTGCTGTGAGCCCCATATAATGTAGGGCACATTGTGTACAGGAAATTAGGTACACCACATAAGTTGAACGGTAATTTAAGCACAATTTTTTTTGAAAATTTTCCCCTTTAACGGTGGTGGTGAAAGTTTCCCCTAGAGCCTTGCATGCTTAATAATGGCACCAATATGTCCCATTAAATCTCAACCAGGAAGAGTTTGAAACCTGTTCACTGCATAATTTTGTAGGGGCTACTCTGAAATATTGTCCTATTCCTCTTGTAGGCAAATCGGACCCTGTCTCACGTAAACCATCATCTGCTGATTGCAAACTGAGATAATTCTTTATAATCTGGCAAATTTGCGTATACTGTTGAGAGTATTCGATTATGAATGTAACTTTGCTATCTGTGTGTTTTTCAAGTTTCCTTCTGTCTGTGCTTAAGAGGCTCTCTCTATTCACTCTGGCTACCGATTCTCTAGTCTTAGCCACAGTGGAGGTTTTATAACCCCTTACTTTCAGCCTGCTAGACAACTCTTCCGCTTGTTTCTCATACATTTCTTGGCTGGTACAATTTCTTTTTAAGCGGATGAATTGTCCCCTCGCTACACCCCTGAAGACTCTCATTGGATGGCAACTTGAGGCATGCAGGAGCGAGTTCCCCGAAATAGGTTTTTGATAGGTTTCAGAGGATATCTTCTGACCTGAGCTGCCCCTTAATGTAATATCCAAAAAATTGATTGTGGATATTTGAATCTCTGATGTAAAGCTAATCCCCACACTTTTACGATTCAGACCTTCAATAAAACACCCCAAATCTTTCACTGTTCCTCTCCAGATAAACAGGTCATCAATGAAGGGTCTGTAACACACTATCTCTTGCCTGTGGGGTTTCCTCTCCCCATAGACGTGGGACAGCTCCCACCAACCCATAAACAGGTTGGCATAGGAGGAGGCAAACATGGCCCCCATAGCTGTCTGTCCCACGTCTCTGGAGGCAGAACTCCCCCTGAAACTCGAAATAGTTGTGGGTGAGCAAGAATTTGGTTACTCTGGTAACCTATTCAACAAATTTGTCATCTGCATCATTCTTTCTTTCCAGAAAATAACGAATCACTTCCAAGCCTCTCTCATGGGGTATGGTGGAGTACAAGGATCTCACATCCACCGTGAGCCATCTGAAATTGCTCTGCCATACCACAACTATTTCGAGTTTGAGGGGGAGTTCTTTCTCCAGAGACGTGGGACAGCTATGGGGGCCAATTTTGCCCCCTCCTATGCCAACCTATTTATGGGTTGGTGGGAGCTGTCCCACGTCTATGGGGAGAGGAATCCCCACAAGCAAGAGATAGTGTGGTGCAGACCCTTCATTGATGACCTCCTGTTTATCTGGAGAGGAACAGTGAAAGATTTGGAGTGTTTTATTGAAGGTCTGGATCGTAACAGTGTGGGGATTAGCTTTACATCAGAGATTCAAATATCCACAATCAATTTTTTGGATATTACATTGAGGGGCAGCTCAGGTCAGAAGATATCCTCCGAACACCTATCGAAAACCTATTTCGGGGAACTTGCTCCTGCATGCCTCAAGTTGCCATCCGATGAGAGCCTTCAAGGGCGACAATTCATCCGCTTAAAAAGAAATTGTACCAGCCAAGAAATGTATGAGAAACAAGCAGAAGAGTTGTCTAGCAGGTTGAAAGAAAGGGGTTATAAAACCTCCACTATTGCTAAGGCTAGAGAATCGGTAGCCAGAGTGAATAGAGAGAGCCTCTTAAGCACAGACAGAAGGAAACTTGAAAAACACACAGGTAGCATAGTTACATTCATAACGGAATACTCTCAACAGTATACACAAATGTGCAAGATTATAAAGAATCATTTCAGTTTACTATCAGCAGATGATGGTTTATGGGAGACAGTGACAAGGGGGTCCGATTTGCATACAAGAGAAATAGGACAATAGAGAACAGAGTAGCCCCTACAAAATTACTCAGTGAACAGGTTTCAAACTCTTCCTGGTTGAGATTTAATGGGACATATCGGTGCCATTATCAAGCATGCAAGGCATGTGAGGGGGTGACTACAGGGGAAACTTTCACTTCCACCGTTACAGGGGAAAATTTCCCAAAAAAATCTGTGCTTAAATTGCCGTTCAACTTATGTGGTGTAGCTCATTTCCTGTACACAATGTGCCCTACAGTATGTGGGGCTAATAACAAGGGAGGCTAGGGTGAGAATAAAAGAACATCTCTCAGACATCAGAGCAGGAATCCTGACTACTTCACTTATCAACCATTTTTCTACTGTCCACCAAAAAGGATATGAGGTTCTTCACATGGACCATCATAGAAAGAGTACTCCCACAAAAAAAGGGGAGAGGATAGGACACGTAAGCTAGGTGAAAGAGAGGCCTTCTGGATCTTTAGGTTAAAAAAACAGAGTTCCAGAAGGTCTCAATTTTGAATTTGACCTTATAAATTCTGGTAAAAATAAAAATTAAATAACAAACATAAAACAAAAGATATATGACTGGGGAGAAGGAAAAGGAACAGAGTTCAATATCCCATTAGGTTATGTTATATTAAAGGAACAGTCTACACCAGAATTGTTATTGTTTAAAAAGATAGTAAATCCCTTTATTACCCATTCCCTAGTTTTGCATAACGAACACAGTTATATAAATACATATTTTACCTCTGTGATTATCTTGTATCTAAGCCTCTGCAAACTGCCCCCTCATTTCAGTGCTTTTGACATCCATTTTAGCCAATCAGAACTGGGTCACTGGAACTCCACGTACATGAGCACAGTGTTATCTATATGACACACATGAACTAACACCCTCTAGTGGTGAAAAACTGTCAAAATGCCCTGAGAGAAGAGGCGGCCTTCACAGGCTTAGAAATTAGCATATGAACCTCCTAGGTTTAGCTTTCAACTAAGAATACCAAGAGAACAAAGCAAAATTGGTGATTAAAGTAAATTGGAAAATTGTTTAAAATTACATTCTCTATCTGAATAATAAAAGTTTATTTTGGACTAGACTGTCCCTTTAATGCATAACACCTTTAATAGGTGCATTTATCTCTACAATATTCACCTATGTTTATTTGGATGATTACTCTGACATGCAATCCACTTAATTTTGACACACTCTTTATTATATTTAGAGCATGTACCTAAACGTTAATTATATGGTCTACATAGGTTACATAATACCTTGTTATGAAAAGAAGGGATGAGTTGTATATTTCAGTATGCATTTAGGTAACACATGTGCCAATGCAATATGTAATCTTATTATGAGACCTGTATACGGGCATCTTTGTTAGACATAACATACCTCAGTGTTAATGCCAATGAGTGTGTATATATATATATATATATATATATATATATATATATATATACACATACACACACACATACACACACACACATATGCTAACCTAGCTATGTTTTAATTTTTTTTAACAAAGGTAATATGTTCAATGAGGTTGCTAAACGTGTATCCCTTTAAATCTCTCACAATTGTCAGAGTTAATGTCTGAATAATGTGGGTAAAAGCTAAGGATAGACTTAGTAGATATCCAGGAGCAGATGTTCATAGTTTAAGGACAGTTACGTCATACTAGGAGCTTGATTGGATAAAGAAAAGGAGGTGTGTGAATTCCTCCAGCCAATGGGCAGTCAGACATCAAGTTTTAAAGCAGGCTAGGAATAAGGCAGTAGCCGAAAACGGTCAGCCATTTGTTTGTCTGACACTCTGACACTCTATTTTTAATTCTGTTTTTACCCACAGGGTAAGGATACACTTTGTTTAAATGTTCTAATAAAGTTTATACATGTTAACCTTCACCACGATGCCCCTTGAAACATTTTTTTTTTGCTGGAAATATACATAGAACTGACTCATGGCAAACATAAGTAAATACATATATTTAAAACTTTATATTAAAACAAAAAGTGCCCAACATAGCTGAAAGTGTCTTAAATAATGATAAATACTTACTGAAGACAACCATCCACATATAGCAGACAGCCAAATAAGTACTGAAAACTGTCAGCAGAGGTAATGGTATAAGAGTATATCGTCAATCTGAAAAGGGAGGTAGAAGATGAATCCCTACGACTGATAACAAAGAACCCTTGAGAAGATTTCCCATGAGGGAAACCATAAAAATCAACAGGCAATACTCTCTTCACATCCCTCTGACAAAGACTGTACTCTGAGAGGAATTGGGCTTCAGAATGCTTAGAAGCCCTTACCATAGCAGAAATCATAAAAATTAAGCACAAACTTACTTCACCACCTCCATAGGAGGCAAAGTTTGAAAAAACTAATGTGTGAGTGTTGTGAGAGGTGTATTTATAGGCATTTTGAGGTTTTGGAAACGTTGCCCCCTACTGGTAGGAATGTATATCCTATACATCACTAGCTCATGGACTTGCCATTTACATGAAAGAAATAACCTTTTATATGTCATGCTAAATAGTGCAAAATCACTGATTCCCACATACTGGAGATCTCAAAAAACCCTCACAGTGGCTAAATGAATTTCTGAGGTGAATTTGTTTTTGCAAATGGAAAGATTTCACTACTTACTATCAGGCAAGGTTGAGTTGGTTGAATACATGCTTGAGGTGTGGAATTCTCAAGAGACATAATATTTCAATATAATGGAAATACAAGATAACTTAAAGGACCAGTTCACTCATAATAAGTTGGTGGCATAGCATCAGCAACAGGTTAGTAAAACTTTAGAGTAATACCCCAAAAATGAGTAGTTGTAAAAGTACATTTTTTCACCTTTTAAAATTATTTAGCAGAAGCTGTCCTCAACAATCCTGGAACGCCTGGATAAAAGGGCTGGGCAACATCGCTATGTTAGCCCGCCCCCTGACCAATCACGCAATTAATTTATGCAGGAATACATTTTCATTTCACTATGTCTGCACATTCTATTAAAATTAATTCTTGTTTTGGGTAAACTGTCCCTTTAATCAGTAAAGATTATATTCTTAGAGTAAAAAAGGTAAACAGAAATGACACCCCCCCCCTCCTTTTTTCTCTCTCTCTCCCCTCTATCCTATCTTCTTCCCTTGGGTGGGGAGGTACCTGGTTAATTGTTGTATTGCAATATAAAAGTGACAGATGCTTTGAATAGTCATGTTTGATTTTTGTACGTTATCTTTCTTTTCTGAAAAAGGTATAAAACAAACAAAAAATTAAAAAGTTCAGCATTCAACTCGTACTGGGATCATGCATTGCTCTGATTTTTTTTCACAAAGGTGTTACATTTCTACACTTAGAGGACTTTATTCATTAGGATCCCATAATGTATGTTCTTAGCCATCCATTGCAATTTCTTGATTTTTCCTTTTTTCTTGTTTATTATGTATACTATAGTTTATTTGTTGTGCAATCTAGATGATGGAAAACTCCATCACCCTTTATTCTTTTGATATGTAATGATGATTTCTCAATAAATCTCATCTACATATTAAAAAATAAATAAAACTACTACCAATAATAATTAAGGAACTTCCATTTGGGTTGTGTATTTAGTTTTTCTGTGAAATAGAAGTTTTTTTTGTCCAGTCCTTATTTATCATTACTCGTGGACTCCATAGCTTAGGTATTAGTTCCCAGGAGTCCATGGGAACCCACGTGCCGTTTTTGGTAAATAATTTTTTGTCGGCACTTTTTTTTTCCCCCCGGCTCCAATTTTTCCCCCCTTACTCCTTTCCTACCTTTTTTGCTTAGCTATACATCAGATTAGTTTCCAGTAAGGCGTGTGTGTGTGTGTGTGGGGGGGGGGGGGGTTATATAGCTCTTGAGGGTTGGTGATCTTTGCCTTTTCCTAGTGGCCAGGAAGAGTAATTCCCAGTAGTAATGGATTGTGGACTCTTACCACCATGAAATGAATATATCAGGTAAGCATAAGTTATGTTTTCTTCCTATCTTAGCTTTCAAAGGGGAACTAATGGGTTAAGAAATCACTTTCAGAGAAGAAAATTGGAGCACTTCAATTTTTCAACTACTCCTGTGAAGGCAAAGATAAGACTTGAATACCAGAGAGGTGGGAGGGATTAAGTTAGAGCTTTGGAAATCTTTGCCTCCTCCTATTGGCCAGGAGTTGAAACCCAGGATTAATGGCTTGTGGACCCTCACCCCGTTATAAAAAAAAAAGAGCTGCTACCCACTAAAAGTCATACTCAATTTCCCCTTTGTTATTCGACCTGGTCATAGAACCGTTGGCATGTTACATCAGACAATACTGTGAGGGATTAGATCTGTGTTAGGCCATAAACAACATCTTTAGTTATATGCAGATGATTTGTTGCTATTTGTGGGCAACCCCAATATCAATTTACAAAAACTTTTATATATACTGTAATTAGTAGTTTCGCCACCTTCTCAGGCTATGAAATTAACATTGACAAGTCCAAAGTAACCTAGTTACAAAATTCACAAAACACTATATTGACAGACACTGGACTTAAAATCACTGATGGCTCGTTCAAATATTTGGATATTCATATACATGTAAATCCCAATAAACTATACTACCTCAACCTTGGAGGTACTGTTGCAAATAAAAAAAACACCTACTCATGGGCTAGACAAAAAATACCCATCTCCCTCACGGGCAGGGTCCACCTTTTTTAAAATGTTTGCCTTTCCCAAGCTTCTTCACCCATTACAGATGTTACCAATTATTTTTACCCAACAAGACACTACATGTAAACCTTGAACAGTTCATATGGAGGGGGAAAACCTATTTAGCAATGCCATTATGCAGGGGTGGGCTATGCCTCCATAACATTTTATGGTACAATCGGGCTACACTGACAAAACTAATACTAGATTGGATTGTTGAAAGCAATCGTTTCACTGTCCCTGTTCTGGAAGCCTGTCTCATCAAACCAATACATTTAGCATTTCTTCCCCACACAAACATTACCTCACTACCAACATATATATAAAATCATATATTATACAAAGACCCCTTGAGGGCCTGGGCCAAAGTTTGTAAATTATGGGGAGTATGAAACACAGCGAGCAAACACCTACTAATCCAAGGCAATTTACCATTCCTACCTGGCTACACAATGGAAGTATTCAGAATATGGCAACAGAGACACCTCTTTAATCCAGTAACCCTAGAAATGATCTCTTCTCAAGAATTACAAAATTGGTATAGTCTTCCACATACGCATACATTTGCATATTTTCAGTGCAGACACTATTTCAATAAACTAATAGCAGATGGCTTACTGATTAAGGAATCTACTAATGTTGACAAATTGTGCACGCTAGCAAGACAGGGTTCCTATAAAAATCACAAAAACGTATGATCTCATTCTTCAAGATTTTGAAAACTCTGCTAGGCAGAAAATATTAGCAAAGTGGCTAAACTGTAGGTACCTAACCGTAGATGAAGAATCTATCAGCGCTAGTTTCAGAAAGGCACATGCTGTTACAATCTCTGCAAATTTAAGAGAATCCCGCATGAAAATTCTGCAACAAGCCTACATCACACCTGGTCTTCGTTCAAAATGGGTACCCGGAGGCTAACAACATCTGCACTAAATGCAGCCATGCCTCACTAGACTAGAACCACCTATTGTGGGACTGTCCTAAATTGAAAAAGTTTGGGCTAGAACCTCTTACTGGCTAACAAAAATAACAAAAGAGCAGGTATGCCTCACAGCTCAACATTAAATACTCTTACTACCAAAAGACAGGGTATTTAAGTACAACACTTTCATAACCACATTCTCTACATCATAAATGAAAACCTTAAAGGCAACTGTTGTTTAACTGTCAAACTTAAATACACATCATTAAAAGGTGATTACATTATTGGTCAGATACCCCCTACCCCCTCTTGCAAACACAGGTCTGTGGAGGGTGATCTGGAGGAGCTCCGGGTATGTAAAAATATGTTAGTCAAATATTTAGTTTTCTGTTTTTGGTTATACTTGTTAATGATTAGATGTAAAAATAGAAAAATGGATCCTAGCCTCTGCATGATAAACATATCATGGATTTGCTCTTACTTAACTGAGTTACACCTTTCATAATGCATATTAATTCTGATTTTATAGGGGGAAAAAACAACGAAATGTATTTTCAATATTTTCATCTTATTATGTATGTAATGGTTCTTTATTACTATAAATAAAGTTATAAAAAGTCATACTCAAGCCAGTCATGTAAATGAGTTAAAAGGACATGATACCCAAATGTTGAAGCACTCGAAAGTGATGCAGCATAGCTGTAAAAAGTAGGCTAGAAAATATCACCTGAACATCTATATGTAGAAATAAAATATATTCTAAACTTATTACATTTTTTATTAACATAGAGAATTTCCAAAGCTCTATTTTGGGGCTGAACATATTTTAACAATAAAATGTGATAATTCTATGCAACAATCATGTATCAGTAAAAAGTAAGGTGCTTGGTCTTAAAGATAGTTATCCAGTATTGTATAGACTACTTCTAATTTCCCTTAAATTTAATTTAACAGCTAAGCAATGCAACATTTTTTTTTAACTTAGTGATTTTTCTAGTGTAAATACAATAATTAAAGTTTTGTTCTAAAGGGCTGATTGCAGGCTGTGCCATTAAAAATATTTTAATGAAACTATTCCTGTTTTAAAATGTAGTCATCTCACCTGCTGGGGACACTCAGCAAGTAAATGTAACAATGCCTTCAAGGCCATACAGGTACCAAAAGAAGGCAAGGTTTAAATAAGGTTCATATACTCACCAGGGTGTAGAGATATGAATGATGTCATTTGGTGCTGGTCTGAGATGCGCCACGGTTTGCTGAGCAAAAAGAACCTTTATAGGACTGCCTGTAAAGAATGATTCATCAGGTGTCAACTGCTGGCACAGAGCAACCTGCATCAAACACTCCTCATGAATCTCAATTATCTTTACTGTCAATGTTCCCGGTTTAGAACCTAAAATGAATAAATAAAGATCACTAAACAAATTGTCTATATATGATAAAAAAAAAGTACTTTTTACACTAAATAAATTTAAATGAACAAATCCAAATAAAGAACTTTTTAATTTATTATAGAGAAAAATAAGTGTATTTTGGGGTGTTAAATAGTATATAACTCAAACTGAAATTGTTTTATATTGAAGCAAAGTGTGCAAACCTATTTAAATGATAGGTTACATAGAATATTGGATTTTTGTTTTCTTAGTCGTGAACCACTTTTAAAACTCATACAAACCAAACATGTCCATAGAAACATAGGGCTAGAGTATGAGTGGTGCGCGTGCAAGCGATATCGGGTCTTTTCGGCTTATTGCGCTCAACATTACAAGTTGAAAAAGAAAATTTATGCTTACCTGATAAATTTCTTTCTTTCTTGACACGGTGAGTCCACGGATCATCATAATTACTGTTGGGAATATCACTCCTGACCAGCAGGAGGAGGCAAAGAGCACCCCAGCAAAGCTGTTAAAGGGACATTATACACTCATTTTTTCTTTGCATAAATGTTTTGTAGATCTATTTATATAGCCCATAATTTTTTTTTTAAATGTATAGTTTTGCTTATTTTTAAATAACATCGCTCTGATTTTCAGACTCCTAACCAAGCCCCCCAAAGTGTTATGAGAATACCGTCAGCTACCTTCTCCAGCTTGTTCCTGTTTGTGTAAAGGGTCTTTTCATATGCAAAAGAAGGGGGAGGGGGGAGTGCCTGAGATTTCCCACTTGTAGTGGGCTTTCCAACTGCCTTTTCAACAGAGCTAAACTGAGAGCTTCTAAGTAAGTTTTTAAACGGTTTTATACTGGATTTTTATATCAGTATCTGTGCATCTTATTCTTTATAGTAGTGTCTATTACATGCAGTTATATGAAAATGAGTGTATACTGTCCCTTTAAATATCACTCACCTACCCACAACTCCCAGTCATTTGACCAAAGGGAAAGGAGAAAGGAAGTAACATAAGGTGCAGATGTGCCTGAGGTTTATAGAAAAATAAACTGTCTGAAAAATTCAGGGCGGGCCTTGGACTCACCATGTCAGGAAATAAATACATTTATCAGGTAAGCATACATTTTCTTTTCTTTTTAATGACACGGTGAGTCCACGGATCATCATAATTACTGTTGGGAACCAATACCCAAGCCAGAGGACACAGATGATAAGGGAGGGACAAGACAGTTAACCTAAACAGAAGGCAACACTGCTTGAAGAACTTTACACCCAAAAGAATCCTCAGCCGAAGCAAAATGTAAAACGTAGAAAAAGTGTGTAAAGATGACCAAGTGGCAGCCTTGCAAATCTGTTCCACAGAAGCTCCATTTTTGAAGGCCCAAGAAGAAGAAACAGCCCTTGTGGAATGAGCCGTGATTCTCTCAGGAGGCTACTGTTTCCAAAAAAAACAACAAATAAAGAAGAAGACTGGCAAAATCCTTAGTCGCCTGCAAAACAAAATTTATGCTTACCTGATAAATTTATTTCTCTTGTGGTGTATCCAGTCCACGGATTAATCCATTACTTGTGGGATATTCTCCTTCACAACAGGAAGCTGCAAGAGGATCACCCACAGCAGAGCTGTCTATATAGCTCCTCCCCTAACTGCCACCCCCAGTCATTCGACCGAAGACAAGCAAGAGAAAGGAGAAACTATAGGGTGCAGTGGTAACTATAGTTTAAAAATAAATAACACCTGCCTTAAAATGACAGGGTGGGCCGTGGACTGGATAAACCACAAGAGAAATAAATTTATCAGGTAAGCATAAATTTTGTTTTCTCTTGTAAGGTGTATCCAGTCCACGGATTCATCCATTACTTGTGGGATACGGGAGGGACAAGGCAGGTGCTTAAACGGAGGGCACCACTGCCTGTAAGACCTTTCTCCCAAAAATAGCCTCTGAGAAAGCAAAAGTATCAAATTTGTAGAATTTAGAAAAGGTATGAAGCGAAGACCAAGTCGCCGCCTTACAAATCTG
This sequence comes from Bombina bombina, assembly GCF_027579735.1. Lineage (NCBI taxonomy): Eukaryota > Metazoa > Chordata > Amphibia > Anura > Bombinatoridae > Bombina > Bombina bombina. The sequence continues at coordinate 874,619,018 of NC_069503.1, read as the reverse complement.
TTCAACAGAGGCCTCATGTTTAAAAGCCCATGTGGAAGCTACCGCTCTAGTAGAATGAGCTGTAATTCTTTCAGGAGGCTGCTGGCCAGCAGTCTCATAAACCAAGCGGATTATACTTCTTAGCCAAAAAGAAAGAGAAGTTGCCGAAGCCTTTTGGCCTCTCCTCTGTCCAGAGTAGACAACAAACAAAGCAGATGTTTGACGAAAATCCTTCGTAACTTGTAAATAAAACTTTAAAGCACGAACCAGATCAAGATTGTGTAATAGACGTTCCTTTTTTGAAGAAGGATTAGGACATAGTGAAGGAACAACAATCTCCTGATTGATATTCTTATTAGATACCACCTTAGGAAGAAAACCAGGTTTGGTACGTAAAACTACCTTATCTGCATGGAAAATCAGATAAGGGGAATCACACTGTAAAGCAGATAACTCCGAAACTCTTCAAGCTGAGGAGATAGCTACTAAAAACAGAACTTTCCAAGATAAAAGTTTAATATCTATGGAATGCAAAGGTTCAAACGGAACCCCTTGAAGAACTTTAAGAACTAAATTTAAACTCCATGGCGGAGCGACAGGTTTAAACACAGGATTGATTCTAACTAAAGTCTGACAAAACGCCTGAACGTCTGGAACCTCAGCCAGACGTTTGTGCAAAAGAATAGACAGAGCAGAAATCTGTCCCTTTAAGAAACTAGCTGACAATCCCTTCTCCAATCCTTCTTGGAGAAAGGATAATATCCTAGGAATCCTAACCTTTATTCCATGAGTAACCCTTGGATTCACAACAATGAAGATATTTACACCATATCTTATGATAGATTTTCCTGGTGACAGGCATTCGAGCCTGAATTAAGGTATCAATGACCGACTCGGAAAAACCACGCTTTGATAAAAATCAAGCGTTCAATCTCCAAGCAGTCAGAGGCAGAGGAATTAGATTTGGATGTTTGAAGGGACCTTGAAGTAGAAGGTCCTGCCTCAGCGGCAGAGTCCATGGTGGAAAGGATGACATGTCCACCAGATCTGCATACCAAGTCCTGCGTGGCCACGCAGGAGCTATCAAAATCACAGAAGCTCTCTCCTGCTTGATCTTGGCAATCAGACGAGGGAGCAGAGGAAATGGTGGAAACACATAAGCCAGGCTGAAGGACCAGGGCGCTTGACCTGGACCCGTAACAAGGAAGTTTGGCGTTCTGACAAGACGCCATGAGATCCAGTTCTGGTTTGCCCCATAGTTGAATCAGCTGGGCAAATACCTCCGGATGGAGCTCCCACTCCCCCGGATGAAAAGTCTGCCGACTTAGAAAATCCGCCTCCCAGTTCTCTACTCCTGGGATATGGATAGCTGAGAGATGGCAAGAGTGAACCTCTGCCCATAGAATTATCTTTGAAACCTCCAACATTGCCAGGGGGCTCCTTGTTCCCCCCTGATGGTTGATATAGGCTACAGTCGTGATGTTGTCCGACTGAAATCTGATGAACCTGACCGCAGCTAGCTGAGGCCAAGCCTGAAGAGCATTGAATATCGCTCTTAGTTCCAGAATGTTTATCAGAAGGAGTGCCTCCTCCTGAGTCCACGAGCCCTGAGCCTTCAGGGAGTTCCAGACTGCACCCCAGCCCAGAAGGCTGGCATCTGTCATTACTATAGTCCAATCTGGCCTGCGGAAGCTCATCCCCTTGGACAGATGGACCTAACATAGCCACCAGAGAAGAGAATCCCTGGTTTCTTGATCCAGATTTAGTAGAGGGGACAAATCTGTGTAATCCCCATTCCACTGACTGAGCATGCAAAGTTGCAGCGGTCTGAGATGTAGGCGGGCAAACGGTACTATGTCCATTGCCGCTACCATTAAACCGATTACTTCCATACACTGAGCCACTGAAGGACGAGAAGTGGAATAAAGAACACGGCAAGAGTCTAGAAGTTTTGACAATCTGGCCTTCGTTAGGTAAATCTTCATTTCTACCGAATCTATCAGAGTCCCTAGGAATGAAACTTTGTTAGAGGTGATAGAGAACTCTTTTCTTCATTCACCTTCCACCCATGGGACCTCAGAAATGCCAGAACAATGTCCGTATGGTACCTGGCGATTTGAAAAGTCGACGCCTGTATCAGAATGTCGTCTAAGTAAGGGGCTACTGCTATACCCCGCGGCCTTAGGACCGCTAGGAGGGACCCTAGAACCTTTGTAAAGATTCTTGGTGCCGTGGCCAACCCGAAGGGAAGAGCCACAAACTGGTAGTGCCTGCCTAGAAAGGCAAACCTGAGAAAACGATGATGATCTTTGTGTATCGGGATGTGAAGATAAGCATCCTTTAAGTCTACGGTAGTCATATATTGACCCTCCTGGATCATAGGAAGGATGGTTTGAATAGTCTCCATCTTGAAGGATGGGACTCTGAGAAATTTGTTTAAGATCTTGAGATCTAAGATTGGTCTGAATGTTCCCTCTTTCTTGGGAACTACAAACAGATTTGAATAGAAGCCCTGCCCCTGTTCCTCCTGCGGAACTGGATGGATCACTCCCATAACTAGGTCTTGAACACAATGTATGAATGCCTCTCTCTTTATCTGGTTTGCAGATAAATGTGAGAGATGAAATCTCCCTTTTGGGGGAGAGGTTTTGAATTCCAGAAGATAACCCTTGGACACAATTTCCAATGCCCAGGGATCCTGGACATCTCTTGCCCAAGCCTGGGCGAAGAGAGAGAGTCTGCCCCCTACTAGATCCGTTTCCGGATCGGGGGCTGCTCCTTTATGCTGTCTTAGAGGCAGCAGCAGGCTTTTTGGCCTGTTTCCCCTTGTTCCAAGCCTGGTTAGGTCTCCAGACCGGCTTAGACTGGGCAAAAGTTCCCTCTTGTTTTGTGTTAGAGGAAGTTGAAGCTGCGCCACTCTTGAAGTTTCAAAAGGGCCGAAAACTAGACTGTTTGGTCCTTAATTTGTTGGACCTGTCTTGAGGAAGGGCGTGACCTTTTCCTCCAGTGATGTCAGAAATGATCTCCTTCAGTCCAGGCCCGAATAGGGTCTGTCCTTTGAAGGGAATGTTGAGAAGTTTAGACTTTGAAGTCACGTCAGCTGACCAGGATTTAAGCCATAGCGCCCTACGCGCCTGAATAGCAAAATCTGAATTTTTAGCCGTTAGCTTGGTTAAATGAACAACAGCGTCAGGAACAAATGAATTGGCTAGCTTAAGGGCCGTAAGCTTGTTAATATCTTCCAACGGGGTTTCAACCTGTAGAGCCTCCTCCAGAGACTCAAGAAAAGACCAGAAAGCCGCAGCAGCAGTGACTGAGGCAATGCATGCAAGAGGCTGGAGAATAAAACCTTGTTGAATAAAAATTTTCTTAAGGTAACCCTGTAATTTTTTATCCATTGGATCTAGAAAAGCACAACTGTCCTCGACAGGGATAGTGGTACGCTTAGCTAGAGTAGAAACTGCTCCCTCCACCTTAGGGACCGTCTGCCACAAGTCCCGTGTAGCGGCGTCTATAGGAAACATATTTTTAAAAACAGGAGGGGGGAGAGAACGGTTCACCTGGTCTATCCCATTCCTTAGTAATAATTTCAGGAAACCTCTTAGGGATTGGAAAAACATCAGTGTAAGTAGGTACTGCATAGTATTTATCCAATCTACATAATTTCTCTGGGACTACAATAGCGTCACAGTCGTCCAGAGTTGCTAAGACCTCCCTGAGCAATATGCAGAGGTGTTCAAGCTTAAATTTAAATGTAGACATATCAGAATCAGGTTGAAGTATCTTCCCTGAATCAGAAAAATCACCCACACATTGAAGCTCCCCTGCTTCAGCTTCAGTACATTGTGAGGGTGTATCAGACATAGCCACTAAAGCGTCAGAGAGCTCTGTATTTATTCTAGTCCCAGAGCTGTCTCGCTTTCCTTGCAATCCTGGCAGTTTAGATAATACCTCTGTAAGGGTATGATTCATAACTGCCGCCACATGTCATTGTTGATAGGGATCCTTTAAATGAGCTGAGACTAATTTCCTCCTCAGAGTGCCTACTAGATAGAAGAGATGACAGAAGTTTAGCCTGGCAGAAACAAATCTTCTCTTGGGGTAGAGATGTCAAAGGCCTCCCAGGTGAAATGTGCATATATCCACCAATCCCCTGGTTTACAGTGAGCTGCTCAGAGAGAGATCCTTGGCATTTTACTTGTATTGCTGGTCTCCTGAAAGCAGTCATCTGCAACTGAGGTAAGAACAGTAGTAGCAGTGCAACCGTCTTTAATGCTCTCTTGTAACACTGAAGCCTATAACACAGCATCTATTACTTCACCTGCACTAAAAATTAGTTTTGGGACCAGGAAATGGCGGATACCCCACTCCGATATCTACAGTGCGGTTATCATCTTGCAGGTGTCCAAAGCCATTTCTGAGCGATTAGAGATGGTGAGACTGCTCTTCTACTTATCAGAGCTACAAAGATTTCCTGTTTAATAATTACTGGGCTGTAACTGAGTATTAATAACCCTTCCAACTCTGCTGATATCCCCAAAATTAAAGGAATATATCCACTCTGCTATATCTGAGTTGAAAGCGGTCATGCTTTCTACAAGTAAAAACAGGTGCATGCATGTGGCAGAAAGTGATCCTTAACAGCCCCTTCCATTACCAGGGCTCTACCTTAAGAGTGACCTGTCTAGAGGCACTGAACTAAAATAGGGTACATTAGAGTCTGACAATTCCTCTTCTGAGCATGGGTATTCTGAAGCTCAGGACCCTGCCCCCCCACCCCCACCAAACCTGTGGGGGAAAATGTGTCCTTCAATTTCAGGCAAGAGCATACTCATGCCTTATTACACAAAGCATTGAAAGCTTTGTATATGGATTATATTCCCACACCTGACACACTTGCAACTAGGAAAATTGATAAATTCTTAAAGCTGAACTGATAACTAACAAATAGAACAACCAGGTATGCCCTTTGTTCTGACCGTTAAATAAAAAGCTCCATTCCCTCTGCCACCTTTTAATTTGGAGGTTTGGGAAAAGTGGGAAGTGACATTTCTACACTGGCCAAGTAGACAGCAATTACTCTTAGAGGACAACACCTCTTTCAAAGACCACAGACACAGGAAACTGAAAGATTTCGATATGTATCTTTTCGGATGGCAGATTTCTTTGCTACAATCAAAGGATATATGTAGCTTGATGAAAAGCCTCTTTGCATAAGGTGAGGTTTTCCTTCCAGGTTTCAGCACATGTAAAGAGAGAGAAACAATAGTGCAATATAAGAGGACTTGCAGTGAAGAGGCGTCACAAGAAGAGACAGGGTTTATTGTCAGTGTTAGGACAAGCCCTGTGTGGGACTCATAGTTTTCAAGCAAAAAGTATTCTGGGGGGTCTTGGAAGTTAATTTGTATCATTGTATCCCTGGTCTGTGACAAAACTGTTTGTTGGTATGCTCTATGCACATAGTTGCTTTTAATAAATTTTAATATTAAGTATCCAGTAGAGTTTGGTTCATGTTATCATTTGATCCATCTAAACTATACGCTGTGTAAACTTAGAACTGGGTCAACAGCGCAGGAGAATGTAAGTAGGATCCTATCATTGTTTTTAACAGAGACAGTGATAGTATTGCACTTTTTTTTTTCTCTTCATTTTTTGCTGAAACCTGGGAGGAAAACCTCACCTTATACAAAGGGACTTTTTATCAATCTGCATATATCCTTTGATTGTATTGAAGTGAATCTATTTTTGGTCTTATTTGTTTTATATAAGCTTTCCTCTTTTGTCCATTTGTAAGTGTAGCTGCAGCTACTTCTGGCTTGATAACAGAGCAAATATCTGGTGAAGTATACCCGGAGAGTTCAATTGAAGCTCATCAGGACCACAAATGAATGCTAAAAATCTTATTATGGTTGTGTTTGCTGGCAAGCCTTAGGGCTTAAACCTTGGTCTGCAGATACATTCAAAGGGCCGACTATTATCACTTTCTTTTCGGGGATTCTATTTGGTCCAGGAATAGATAAAATCATTGCTACAGTAACTGATGGCAAAGGAGCATTCATATCATAACATAACGTGTTGATTAAAGCAGTGCAGCTGCATTACATCGTAGCACAATCTATAGCCTACACTAACTAGAAATCTTCATTTGAAATTGGAAGTTAATCCAAAATATGAAAAACATTTACAGGTATATTTAGTCACAGACCAGAGAGTATGTGCATGCCGTGATTAAAGCGCGGTCATATTTTGCAATATTAGTTGCAATTTTATGACAAGACAGGAGGCTTCATATTTTGCATCTAATCTTTACTGAATCCAAACAGCAGCAAAGAAAACAGAGACAAAAATAATAACATAGTAACAAGGCTGCACCAATCAGCACAAAGCAGCCTAATAAACTGTAATGTACAAGTCCAGCACTTCCTCTTTTCTTTGCTGCTTCCAGACAGCAGGTCATGTATTAATTTCTCTCTCCATATTTTCTAATGATATTAGTCTAATTCTTGTTTAGTTATCTTCTTTAGCCTTACTAATTTATAGGGCTTTTGTCTTCAGTATTATCCAGCTTTAGTTATTTATTTTAGTTATTTGATTTAATAAATTGTGTATTCATTTTGTATAACAGGCATGCTGCCCGTTGTTAGGCCTCTGACACATGCAGGCTTCAGACCTTCTATAGATTTATGCATTTATTAATGCTGTGAATTGGCTTCTGTGAACATGATTCGCGGTATAGTTTTATAGCTCTAACTATATAACAGTACGACTTTAGTAGCCAAGTGGCTGCAGTGGTGTAGTGGTAGATCAGACTCTAAATTTAAAACATGTTTTCTTTTGAATTTAAGTGCAGTACAATTAAAATGTAATTGCATATTACTATTCCCTTGTTCTATAAACATTGCTCTAGGAATTTTAAGGTATATTCATTTAACATATTCCTTTTTTAATTTTCGGTACATTTCTATCATATTCCAATATTCACTCAAACTATTTTAGCAATAGTGTAATATTGCAATTTTTAATCACATTTTTAACACAATGCAAATGAACTGAAAGTATAAATCCTAATGGGAATAGTAATAGGTTTCTCAAACATTTGGGAGATATAGTACTGGTTCTAAAAGTATTCTCTAGAGCAGGGGTATCAAACTCAATTTATCTGGGGGCCACTTGCCAAGTGTTCTTCGCCCATGGGGGCCACTTGAACAGAGTAAGTGTTTCGGAACTAGATATACTGGTAACTGGAAGTGACATTTACCCAAATACAGGTGGCCCTCGTTTTACAACGGTTCAATTTACACCGTTTCAGAATAACAACCTTTTTTTCCAGTCATGTGACTGCTATTGAAAAGCATTGAGAAGCAGTGCATTGATTAAAATAGCCAGTAGGTGGAGCTGTCCGCTTGTGTTGCAGCAAAGCCAAGCAAGCTGAAATTAATCAGTTTAACCAGACCTGAGCTATTGAGCAGATTTCAAAGGAACAAGATCTTCCTGTCTATAAATCAGTCCAGATTGGAATGCATAGAAAGAACTGTTTGCAGAAAAATGCAAGTGAAGTCTGTGTTGTGTGATTATTTTATTAGATTTATAATGCTGTTTATCATTTAAAGTCTCCATTTCAAAGCTTTAAAAATAATGTATTAGGTGTTACTTATGACAATTTTGAGAGGGGCCTGGAACCTATCTCCCTCACTTCCCATTGACTTACATTATAAACTGGGTTTCAATTTACAACAGTTTCGATTTACAACCATTCCTTCTGGAACCTAATTCCGGTGTAAACTGAGGGCTACCTGTAGTAGTGCATAGTGGGAGCTGTAGCCCACAGCAGACATACACAGTTGTCTATATTTACCTTGTGAGTGCCAAGTGAAGTGATCATTCTGGAACTTTATAAAAATGTAAAAAGTGACATTTATGCAAGCAGTGTATGGTGGGAGTCTACACTGGACAGTTGTCTATATAAAAATTTGTCAGCCCAAATTAATGGTTTACCTATTAAACAAGGGAGGGCCAAATGAAAGTATCTTGGAGGGCCACATATGGCCCCAGGGCCTATACTTTGAGACCACTGCTCTAGAGTCTAGAGAATACTTTTAATTATCATAGAACTATTTTCTTGTTCAAACAAACATAAATTGGCTTTCTATGTTTTCACAATATGTTTTCTTTTGAATGAGGTCAGGCAGTTTATAATACAGTCAAAGGATTAGTATTTGATTTTTATTTTATTTTTATTTTAGGCTATCATCATTTTATGTATATCTGTTTTACATTCTTTCTTTATTAAGCCTTCATAGCTTAGAGGTTTCTACTTAGCCTCTTCACTTGGATGACCCAGGTTCTATTCCCCCCAGGGTCTGATTATTTACAAGTTAGAACATCCATTTTAGGGAAATACTTTTTCATTTTCCCCCCCGCTATATATTTAGAAGGTTTACGTACTAGAGTGGCCACAATCACACTGCAGGCCTCCTTCCTTCAAGTATGTTCTCCAGGGTGCGCACACTGCTGTCCTGATGATTCCCCTAACATAACAATACAATGTAGCGCAATGGAAGAGCATTTTCCTAATGAGACATTTTAATTCTATCTTTTGTGTAGTGCTTCCTAACATTTTCCTTGCGCAATACTTCCTATGTATCTCAAGTAGCAGCCGCTGTAGTACTGTGGTTAAGGCATCAGTTTGAGTAATTTAAACCTTATTGTATTTATCTAAATTGATAAAGCTTCGGCTTCCTTAATCTTGTTTTTTACCTTCTTTTAATCCATAATATTTACTTTATTAGTGGTCTTTAGACAATCCTTAACTCTAATGACCCTCTTTAGTAAGACTGATATTAGCCGTCATACTTATTATCTCTTTGAGTGGTATTGTGTATGCAGCGCTGTAAATTATAATTGAATCCTATTTTCTAGGTTTTAACTAACTTGTTCTTATTTATTTATTTACTATAGTACGGCACTTGAATCTGTGTAAAAACAAAAAACAAAATACTTTCTTTTGCATTTCATTTATTCTATATATTTTCTTCTTTATTATAATAAGCAAGCGGCCTATTTTATTTCTTTTAAAGGATTTTTATTTTAGATATTAATTTCTGTATTATCTTTTTAGGCCTTTAAGACTATGTTATGTTTGAGATATTAGCTTATATTTTAGTTACATTATTTCAAGGTTTAATATAGGTATATTAGCCTATTTTTAGGCTTCATTAAATTTTGGTATAAATCTTCATTAGGCTATGTTATATAATAAGCCTGCTTTAGGTTATTAAATATAATATATTAACATATTTTAAGGCTTTATCATCCAATAATCTTGTATCAGGTTATTATATATGTATATTAGCCAAGATTTAGGCTATATTATATGATTAGCCTTCTTTAGGTTATTAAAGATAGTATTTTAGCCTATATTAAGGCTATTTTATTTAATAGCCTGTGTTTAGATGATTATTTAAGTATATTAGCCTATGTTAAGGCTACATTATATTATTCAGGTTTTACTAATTTTAGGATTTTAACTGCATTATCACTTATTATACGTTTTCTAGCCTGTATTAGGATAGATATATATATATATATATATATATATATATATATATATATATATATATTAACGCTATAGTAAATTTAAGTATATTTGCTGGTATTATGGCTATATTTTATAATGAGCCTGTATAAGGTTATACTAAATTTAGTACATTTCCCAGTATTAGGCTACATTATAAAGCCTGTATTAGGTTTCATTACATATTAGTATATATAACTATTTAGCTCATATTACGGCTATATTTATTAGATAACTATTGTAAGGCTATAAGGCTTATGTTGGTCTAATGTTGCAGCTTTTGCTTTAGACCTTTCAGATATAGCCTCAAACCTAGACTGGTACGTTATTAGACTAGGTCAATGGTAAGTATATTAAGCCTGTATAGGCTATTTCAAATATAAGTATATAGTGTAGCTGGATGGTTCTCATAAGAGCTTATGTCAGATCTTTTTATTTAGGCCAGAGGGACTGATCACTGTGGTGTAGTACTTCCCACATTTTACTACCCTCTGTTAAGCTCTCTGGGGATCTGATCGCCCTCCACTAACCTTTAGAGACACTATCTTTGTTCAGAGAGGTGATATTATATTTTATTGTTCTGTCAATGTAAGAAGTATGTATCTGCAATAAACGAGACAGATATATTTTTCTATATTATTCGAGGCGGATTTAGCCCTCTCAACATACTCCAGTCGCTTTAGCCCTCAAGCGGCTTTGGAAGGACTTATAACCCTCTCCCGGGCGTCGCATTTAGGGGTTTTGTTTTATCTGTTCTGTTCTACCTACTGTCTTTCTTTGTACTCCTCTAATCATTTTATCTATTCTTGCCCTTAATGTTATTCGGCTGTCTCCACCGGAGCTGTGCTGAGAGTTCACGCGGACGCGTGCCTGACCAGTGACAAGCTCCGGTCGGTCATGCAAGCCGCTGCTCAGCACGACACTGGTTCTTGTTGTGGGTTTTATTTTTTTATACTTTCTTATTTTAGGATTCCTTTGGAAATTTCTTTTCCTGTGTTTCTCTCTTTCTATTCTTTTCTTTCATTTCAGAGGTATCCTTTAATCCTATGAGACTCGCTCTAACCCTGTCACCATGACGTCTAATCTATCTTGTTCAATATTAGAGTCTCTTTTTATCCGCACAATTAGCTGTGAAAGACCCTATCTCCCAGTCCCTAGTAGGGGCATATCTCAAGCCCGATGACCGCTAGCCCCTCACCCAGACTTTTCACATAGGGGTTATTGAACCTCCTCCCCAGAGGTAAAATGGGGTTTAAAGAACCCTCCTCTCCCAGGGTTTTCAAAAGGGGCAGCAGAGCTTCGACTCTGGCAAATTTTTTAAAAATTGTTTATTTTATTTGAAATTCTTATGTAGGTGTTTTAATAATGCAAAATATGAAGCCTTCTGTCTTGTCATAAAATTCGGATTAAGATAGCCTATGGTGACTAAATAATCTTGATTTTATTAAAGACAGGAGGCGAATATTTCCCCCCCTTCTGTTCCCTCCCTTGATGTGTTAATAAAGATTTCATTTTCTAGAAATTCCAACTAATGATGTTATTGCTGTTGTATTCCTTTCTGGGATTAGTTGTTACTTTTCGTTTTTTCTCTTTCAGTGACTCTGTGGATTTAATTTCCTCATTTATCTTTGGACCATGTCATCTGTTGAGTTTTCCGTTCATGGGAGTCACTGTTCTTTTCTGGTCTATGATGGATTGCCATTAAGTCATTTTTCTTCTTGATTGGTTCCGCTGTCTTCCGGTCAAAGAAAAGAGGAAGTGCTGGACTTGTTCATTACAGTTTATTAGACTGCTATGTGCTGATTGCTGCAGCCTTGTTACTATGTTATTATTGTTTTCTCTGTATGTTTTTCTTTACTGCTGTTTGGATTCAGTAAAGATTAGATGCAAAATATTCACCTCCTGTCTTTAATAAAATCAAGATTATTTAGTCACCATAGGCTATAATAATCCGAATTTCACTCTGGGCAATCAGCCAAAGGTCTCATCACTAGAATAACAGGCTGGTGTTCCTTTATATAGACCATTGTTATTTAGTTGCAACAACACAGCATAGTGAAAGTAAAAATATTTAGTAAAACCAAACCCTCCTCTGTGCCTCAAATAAACCTATTTCCCTGTTTATCGTAAATATTTGAGTAAGATGGTGTGGAATTATACTTACTACAGTTTACTTGCTACAGAATGTGGTTTTAACAGTTACACATTTTAAAAATATTTAAATGCCTGTTTGCAAGCAGGGTGGTATATAGATGTGCTGGTAAATGCACCACTATAATCTTTACACAAATCCAAAGTTATTTTCCTTTCTGTGTTGTGCTCTGTAAACTGTAGTAATTTATACACTGTAGCATCTGTCTGCTCTTTCTTCTTCCGGCTGTATAAACCATATGCAGCAAAAAAAATAACTGATACTTGCAAACAGTCTGCCCTAACTACTGCAAACTGCACATGTGCAAACCACTGTGAACACCAGAAATAATTATTTCCGAGAAACAGCAGGCCAAGGCTCCAGATTCAAAATGACCACGCAATGTGTGGGAGGAGTCTGGCAGACATTTGCAATAGATATACAGCGCAAAAAAAATGAAAAACCAGTAAACTCCCAGTTCCCCAGCACCTCTGGGGATTGGTAGATTCCGGATGAGTGTATTTTCTGGTCTTGAGAGTAACTATTAAAAATAGGCCTAACTAGGTTTTATAACCCATACTATACTATAAACGCTGTATTTACTTGATATTAATATTTAAATAAGTAAATAAAAGCAAATTATTAATTAATATTAAAGATGCCTCTGTTCAGTCCCGGGCACCCAGGGGCAGCCTGATGTCTAATTCTCAGACTGCTTTGTGCACACAACTTTCAAGAGCAGTTATGTAGGATCTGGTGGCATGAAAACGGCATGCTTTCACCTTTGAGAGCCCACTGTAGAGAAAGGAAGCTGCGGAGCGAAGTTAGCGTTAATTTTAATGTTCAGTATTCTTCTATTTATTTTTTCTGGTTGCTTGAGAGTGCCAGTTGATTGAGTTCTGGTTAACTGAGAGTTTACTGTAACTTTTTAATCATATATGGAGGTCGCCTGGAACATGATCAAAGAGGATTACTGAGTGACATTCTTTTCAAATAGGTGAGTTCAATTGCAGTGTAGATGGCCCCTTTAAAGAAAGTTTTCTAACCATGTAGCTTAGAGCTCTCAACCACATGCCCTGCAGGTTCATTATCTCTCCCATGAAAGTAGTTAACGGAGAGCAAGGCTGCTGGCTTAAACGGATATATAAAACCAAAACCTTTCATGATTCAGACAGAGTATGCAATTTTAAGCAACTTTCTAATTTACTCCTATAATCAATTTTTCTTTGTTCCTTTGGTGTCTTTATTTGAAAAGCAGGAATGTAAGCTTAGGAGCCCGCACATTTTTGGTTCAGAACCTGGGTGGCGCTTGCTGATTGGCTGCTACATTTAGCCACCAAACAGCAAGCACTACCCAGGTGTTGAACATAAAATGGGCCGGTTCCTAAGCTTACATTCCTGCTTTTCAAATAAAGATACCAAAAGAACAAAGAAAAATTAATAATAGGCGTAAATTAGAAAGTTGCTTAAAATCACATGCTCTATTTGAATCATGAAAGAAAAAAACATAATTTATGCATAACAGATACATTCCTTTCCTTCCTGGCAGGAAGAGTCCACAACTTCATTCTTTTCTGTTAGGAAATACAACACCTGGCCACCAGGAGGCAAATACTTAATTATCCCTCCCACTTCCCCTATCCCCCAGTCATTCTGCCGAGGGAACAAAGACAAGTAGGAGAAACATCAGGATATAAAAATTGCCTGAAGAAATAATAAAAAAAAGGGAGCCGCACATGAAACAAATAAATTACGGGCGGGGTCGTGGATTCTCCCTGCCAGGAAGGAAAGGAATTTATCTGAAAGCATAAAACATAAATTATGCTTACCTGATAATTTCATTCCCATCTGTGGGAGGAGAGTCCATGGCTTTATTCATTACTTGTGGGAATTAAGAACCTGACCACCAGGAGGAGGCAAAGACACCCCAGCCAAAGGTTTAAATACCTCCCCCACTCCCCTCATCCCCCAGTCATTCTGCCAAGAGTACAAGAAAAAGTAGGAGAAATATCAGGGTATAAATGGTGCCAGAAGAACAAAAAAGGTCCGCCCACCGGAGAAACGGGCGGGAGCCGTGGACTCTCTCCTCCCACAGATGGAAATGAAATTATTAGGTAAACATAATTTATGTTTTCCATCTTAATGGGAGGAGAGTCCACTGCTTCATTTATTATTTGTGGAAAACAATAATAAAGGACACTGAATGAAAAAAACGGGAAGGCACAAGGAGGCAGACCCTAATCAGAGGGCATCACAGCCTGCAAAACCTTTCTCCCAAAAGCTGCTTCCGTCGAAGCAAAGACATCAAATTTGTAAAATTTTGCAAAATTATGTAAGGAAGACTAAGTTACCGCCTTACAAATCTGCTCCATACAGGCCTCATTCTTAAAGGCCCATGAAGAGGCCACAGCCCTAGTTGAGTGAGCCGTAATTCTTTGAGGAGGCTTAGCTGTCTCATAGGCTAAGCGAATAATGCTCCTCAACCAAAAAAATAGGGAAGTGGAAGAGGCTCTTTGCCCCCTGTGCTTCCCCGAATACAATATAGAACTTCAAAACTCGAACCACATCCAAATTATTAAGTAACCTTTCCTTTGAAGAAGAAGGGTTAGGACACAAGGAAGGAACTATCTCATGATTGATGTTATGATTCAAGACAACCTTGAGAAGAAATCCCAACCCAGTGCGAAGAACAGCCTTATCAGCATGAAAAACCAGGTAAGAAGATTACATTGCAAGGCCGCCAACTCAGAGACTCTGCATGACGATGCAATAGCCTGTAGGAATAGAACCTTTCAGGAAAGAATTTTAATGTCAAGTGAATGCATAGGCTCAAACAGAGCCCTCTGCAACATTTTAAAGGGACAGTCAACACCAGAATTTTTGTTGTTTAAAAAGAAAGATAATCCCTTTATTGCCCATTCCCCAATTTTGCACAACCAACACAGTTACATTAATATACTTTTTACCTCTGTAATTATCTTGTATCCAAGCTTCTGCTGACTGCCCCCTTATTTCAGTTCTTTTGACAGACATGCAGTTTAGCCAATCAGTGCTCAGTCCTAGGTCAGTTTACGTGCATGAGCTCAATGTTATCTATATGAAACATGTGAACTAATGCCCTCTAGTGGTCAAAATGTATTCAGATTAGAGGCAGTCTTCAAGGTCTAAGAAATTAGCATATGAACCTTTTAGTTTTAGCTTTCAAACAAGAATACCAAAAGAACAAAGCAAAATTGGTGATAAAAGTAAATTGGGAAGTTGTTTAAAACTGCATACCCTATTTAAATCATGAAAGTTTTTTTGGGACTTGACTGTCCCTTTAAGTACCAAGTTTAAGCTCCAAGGCGGAGCAGAATTTAGAAAGACAGGTCTTTCTCCGCAAGCCTAGTGTAACAGTACAGATAAAGCCGAAATCTGTCCCTTTAAGGAACTGGCGGCAAGACCCTTATCCAACCCATCTTGGAGAAAAGACAGAATCCTGGATACCCTAAACTTATGCCAGGGATATCCATGTTCCTCACACCAGGACAGGTAGGTCCTCCACACCTTATGAGAGATGCGATGAGTGACCGGTTTCCTAGCTTGAATGAGAGTATCAATCACTCTCTCAGAAAATCCTCTCTTGGCTAGGACTAGGCGTTCAATCTCCACGCAGTCTGCCTCAAAAAAATTGAAATTTTGATGTAGAAAGGGACCCTGAACCAGCAGATCTCTGCGACAGTGTAATCTCCATGGAGGAGATGACGACATCCCCACCAGTCTGCGAACCACATCCTCCGCGGCCACAATGGAGCAATCAGAATAGCCAAAGCTTGCTGCTGCTTGATTTGGGCCACTACTCGAGGTAGAAGTGGCAACAGTGGAAAAATGTAAATTCCAAGGCACCACTAAGGCATCTATCACTTCTGCCTGGGGATCCCTGGACCACAACCCGAATCTGGATAGCTTGAAGTTGAGTCTGGACGCCATGAGATTTATCTCCGGCGTCCTCCATCTGTTGCAGATCTCCTCAAACACCTCGGAATGGAGAGACCATTCCCCTGGATGAAACGATTGTCTGCTGAAAATCCGCTTCCCAGTTGTCCACACCCGGAATGTGGTTCGCTGATAGCGAAAGTTGTGGGTTTCCCGCCCACCTCCAGAATCCGAGAAACTTCCTTCATGACTAGAGGGCTTCTCGTTGCCCCCTGATGGTTGATGTAAGCCACCGAGGTAATGTCCGACTGGAATCTGATGAATCGGGATGACCCCAGGGGGGGTCCAAGCCCTCAGATCGTTGAATATCGCTTGAAGTTTCAGAATATACATCGACTCATCTCAAGTCCATCTGCCATGTGCCTTCCTGGCCCCCCAAACAGCTCCCTATCCTGACAGACTTGCGTCACAATCTCCCGTGGTGGCCTCTAGAAGGATGTCCCCTGAGACAGTTGTCCCGGACTGATCCACCAAGAGAGGGATTTCCTCACTCGGTTGTCCAGAGAGATCTGTTGGGATAGATCTGAGTGATCGCCGTTCCATTGTGTCAACATGCATAACTGAAGAGGTCTGAGATGGAACCTGGCGTATGGAATGACATCTATGCTGGATATCAGTAATAAAAAGGAAAGAACAGAGGTATCATATGGCACACTTAGGGTGAGAGCCTAAATCATCATAATCTAGGTTAGCACAAAGGAGAAAAGTAATTAAAATGTAACTTTTATTTATTTATACAAAATAAAAATAAGTGTGTAGCATTAAAATAGGGTATAATTAATTGTTATTGACAATGTGTTCATAACACACGTTCGACCCGAAAAGTAATGTATTACCTCCTATGTGTAATCATATAAATGGTGTTGGTGAATTACATAGAAATATCATGTATCTCTATATACACACTACGTATTATTACTAATACAATTGTTCAAATATAAATCATCATTAAAGTAACGTTGCTATACTTCTGATAAGTGAACAACAATTTGTCCCTAGGATGACAAAGAATGTCATTAGTTTAGTGTTCAAGTCAGATTAAAAAAGGTGTGTCAGGGGGCGGAGCCTACAGTCGAAGCGGCAGGACATGTTTTTGAGGAGCTCTTGACTATATCTCCTATTTTTAGAG
The DNA here is from genome assembly GCF_027579735.1 of Bombina bombina. Lineage (NCBI taxonomy): Eukaryota > Metazoa > Chordata > Amphibia > Anura > Bombinatoridae > Bombina > Bombina bombina. Next base: position 874,602,230 of record NC_069503.1, on the reverse strand, counting down.
ATTTATAACTATCTTGTACAACATTGAAGATTTGAAAGATATGACAAAGCCTTCCTAAACTCTGTACCTGACCTATGCTCTTCGACTAAACTGTTCAACTGTGCCAAGATTTATATGACAAGCCCTGTGAGGCCTACTCTGCAGTCGTGACACGGAGGAGTTGGGGCTGCCGCATATTACCCCCCCCAGATTCTGGGTTAAAGCTCAAATTGAAGCATCGGAACATTATACTAAAGTAATATACCCAGTGGTTGGTGCTGACGAATAAGCTTTTAGTTTATGAGCTTTTGTATTTGGACCACTACTTCAGCTGGAGAACAGAATTCTATGACCGGGACACATCAATATGGAAGGACTGACATATGGGAGCAACGCATGCAATCTCTTCTAGACCAACAAGTATGTGAGTTAAAACAGTGCCTTCAAACACTACTACATTCGTCGGCACAAGAACAGATACCGCAGCCGCAGTCTAACAGTTTCACTACTTCAAGATCAGATGGCAGATCTACCGATAGTGTTCAGGAGGTTAGGTTTGAAATATCCTTGTGTCAATTAGAGAGCCTGCAAACGCCACCCGCTATACTAAGCACTCCGCAAAGTAATAATACAACAGTAGATGGGACTCATGGCCACATCCTTGCGAAGGAAAGAGCTCCGGAAGGTACAAATAGGGTCTACCCCGCTGTAAGTTCCATAGCAACTGCTGGAGATCCTGCTAAAAAATTTGACTGCACATGGCTACAGTTAATAACCTCACCGGGACCTGGTCTCGCACAGCTGGGTGCTTTCTCTGGCGTGGCTTTGTTCGCGGCTGGGCTCCAGGCGGCTGGGGGTACACCGAAGCGGTGTATGGCCGGAACATCTTACCGAGCCTTTGATTTCCTTACCCCAGCTGCATTTGGTAAACGTGCAGTTAAATCTGGAATTGGGTGATTTCTATGTATTTCCTGATTGTCATCGGAGGGCTGCTAAAACCATCATGTGAGGTCTTATATACAGAAGCAAGTTTCATTATGTGAATATTATCAGTTTTATTTCTAACTTACCTCTAAGGCTACTTTACACCAACACTCCTAGATAAGTGTGAGGTATCTGAACTGATTACAGCAGTTGCCCAGAGTCACCCCTTATGTTACGCACCAAGACTAATGTCCTGTTTAATTATGATTTTGATTAATTATATGTTGTACTTTTGTATCGGGACTTGCAGCTTAGCATGGATCCATAGGAGCAAATATTTTCCACAGTGAAACTACATTTTATTGATATATTGCTAGGTTTGGAATAGTTCATAGACGAATATCATCTAGGCCTAGGTGCTGTATCTTCCGTTACTATTGTGTTGGCTCTGTTCATTATGTTGAGATTGCTCCACGAGGGTTCATGCCACTTGTCTGCCTGCAGAACTCTTGGTTCCCACTATAGTTGATAGCACCAAGTTGCTAAAATTTATATTTCACTAACTCTAACTAACATCTTTACTTTTGCAATATATAGCCCTACACTATTAGGCTCCTACATTACAGTTATGATTGTGATTTTGGTTATAAATATGTTTAAATATATATGCTTTATAGCCTTTCTCTAGTTAAGAGACATATATGTTTTTGCTTATTGACACAGGATGTAAAAATTTTGCGGCGCATGATCTATGTACTCCTATTTGTATATACTGCTGCTGTTGCTTACCTAATGCTCAACTCATATAATAAGAGTGGTATTTGCCCATTATATAAGATAACCTGACTTCTATTTCATACAAGATCTGTGAGTCTGCACTCAAATGTACTAGACAAACTAGGGTTTAGCTTGCACCTTATATAAGAAGAATGTGGTTAGTTTACATGTTAGCATAATTATATCCTGCACCACGCGTTCAAATATAGGTTCCTTTACCATGTTTTCTGACAAACCTGCAACTATATGAGATCCACATGATTGCTTGCTTTAGGCAATATACGACAAAATAGCCATGAACCCCAATAGCAAACCCCTATGAATTATAGGTCTCTTTTGATAAGCTCTTTCTACTGCTGCATAACCTGTTAGCATTAACCCCTACAGTAACTAAAACCTATAATGAGGTTTTCCAGTCAGGATCCAAAAGTGGTCCTCTTTAGTGACATTAGCCTCCATTAGCTTGGTTTGTTAGCGTAGAGGTCCATGAGTGGTCTCAATTATTATTTTGGAGGTGTACAGAACATTAGGCATACCATGAACATGTAGTTCTCTTTTGTTTTATCCTTTTTTTCTACTAGATATGAATGTTACTAATTTACAATATCATTTGTTTGTATCCCAACATTATCTTTGTATCATAAGATTTGATATCCTATGTATGCCTTAGCTGCCCCTTCCCTGCTTACGCAGCTCACTGGTTAAGCTTAGGGGCACAGACCCCATATGTAACCCCTAATTCTGTTTAAACGTCTTTATTGATAGTATGATATTGATATACCCCCTTTACCCCTTAAATTGAGGTCTTGTTTCTATTGGTTATAAAGATGATTATATATGGACATGTGATATGACTATTAACCTGTACACTATGTGTTATATGTATGTTTTGCAACAAATTTTATGCATATTGTTCAAATGTCACAACTTGACTGTATGCACTATTTTAAACCTCAATAAAAAATCTTAAAAAAAAAAAAAAAAAAAAAAGGTGTGTCAAAGAGGAAGAACACACTTTATTTACAAAATTAACATAGCTTCTCTTGAGAGAAAAAGAAAAGTTATTTTCCAGAAAACTTGTTAGTGACCCTATATATAAGAGCTTGTAAAGTCATGTAGATGGTTAGAAAAATGTTGTGTACTGAGCAAATTTGTTGCTCATATGGTGTAGTTTTATGTTAACAATAATATGGCGTTGTTAACATATAACAGTGAAATTTTCAGACTAGCTTCTATTTCCTATGAACCATTATGTTCCCACTATTAAAGTAGTACACGGATCATCAAGCGTTAAACTAACCCACAAGTTAAGTAAAGGTGCCGATTAAGGCCAACAAATAATTAAATTTTCTATTAACAAGTATCTCAAGAGAAGCAGTGTGAACGCCTGACGCGCGTTTCGCCAACTGCTTTGTCAAAGGTGCCGAACGTCCTTCATGCTTCCTGATTTATACCAAAACCAACCAATCCGGGAGAAGGTGTTTCTCGGTCACATGGCGAGTGCTGCCAATCACAGAGCGTTAATGAAGCAGTAAGGTCATATGTATCACTGATTGTTCCTAATTGGACAGGGAAACAGGAGGGTGTGTGGTGTTGTTAACCAATCATATTAGAAACCCATTAGAACAAACCCATCGACATATTGAACATATGTACTTTGATCAGAGTGTTGTATAGCAATCGCTGAAGTCAGGAGATATGTTAGTGATAATACTCCATTGCTAATTACAATGTATGGATATAATAAACGGAGTTATGTTTTTCATTCAGTTGTTTATGTTATTCAATACTGGTCTTTAACGAGTCATTTATCACACTATAAATATACAGGCATACAATGATTATATCAAATTCCACAACGATAGATTCCGATCTTAGATATATTTATATGTACATCGTTATTTAATTTCCAAATAAGATACATTGGGTACATACATGTATGGAGTAGAAGATATTAGTGTTTAAACAAATCTCTCACCGCATATTCCAGGGAGGACCTGATCTACCAACTATTATATATATATATATATATATATATACAATAGATCATAATGGGTATAGGTTGAGTTTTTTATAATATATATTTATATGTGTACACAATTATGTCGCTCATTAATAAGATTGCATAGATTATTCTAATTGGCAGAGCAGAAGGAATTCCTACTTAATATCAAGATCTAAGCTCTGTCATATGTCCAGGTTCCTATAAATAGTGTTACATTGGATGTTCTTGTGTAAAAATATCTCTTATTATAAAATTATTGTAGGAAGGGACTAAAAGTAAGTTGTTCATTTAGTCCTTTCGGGGCCATTGTTTGGAGCCTGAAGATCCATTTCGTTGCCTCTTTAAGAAGGGTTTTTCAGTATTCCCCCTCTAATTCCTGGTCTTACTCTCTGTAAGATCCAACATGTGAGATCGGGTTTGCCTTCCTGTTTATCCAGAAAGTGTTTTGCCACTGACGTAATGTTCTTTCCTTTCTCAAGGTCACTCTTGGCATTGCAAATATTTCCTATATGTTCCCCTAATCTCGTTCTCAGTTCTCTAGTCGACATTCCCACATACGCAGTCAATACAATAGATAATATTTTTAGTTCGACAAATATAAAAATCATTCATATATATAGTTCCTTTGGGGAAAATTTCCATCTGTCTCACTGTACGTATATATGGGCAAAACTTTCATGTTCCACAGGGTTATGTACCTTTGAGATTATATTTTCTTTTATTGAGAAATTTGACAAAATGGCTTTTCACAAGTTTGTCCCTGATTGTTGGTGCTCTTCTCCAGGAAACATGTATCCTATCCCCAACTTTTTTTTGCCAGATCTTCATTAGTATGGAGTATATGAATATGTTGATTCAGGATTTCAGAGATTTCTCTATGAGCTTCATTATATGTGCTTACGAATCTCACTTTTTGGTCACTATTATCCTTTACTTTTGGTACCAGAAGTTCAGATCTTGTGGTATGCAATGATCTGTAATAAGCCTTCTTGAGTACTGAATTAGGATAGCCTCTCTCTTTTAGTCTCAGTTTGAGGTCCTTTGCCTGTTCCTTAAATTTCACTATTTCTGAGCAGTTGCGTCGCAGGCGCAGAAACTCACCATAAGGGATTGCTTTATTGGTATAGTCATGATGCACGCTTTCAAATTTGAGAATGTAGTTAGTGGCTATCTCCTTTCTGTGCAAATCGGTTTGAATTTTATCAAACATATTTCTAGAAATGCTCAGATCAAGAAAGGTCACTCTGTCGTAGTTAATCTCATAGGTTAATTTTAGATTTAAGTTTTTAGTGTTTAATTCACTTATGATTGTTTTGAAAATATTGATGTCCCCTCTCCATAGTATAAAGACATCATCAATGTACCTCAGCCACAATAAAATATGTTCAGTTTATTTCAACATTCTATCTCCAAAGACGGTTTCTCGTTCCCACCATCCTAGATATAGATTGGTTTAGGGGGGGCACACACTGTGCCCATCACCGTACCTCTAATTTGAAGGTAGAATTTGACGTTAAAAACGAAATAATTGTGGCTGAGGACAAATTTAAGTAAGCATAATATGAAGTTGTTTTTCTCTATGCCCTCCGATCCCTCCATTTTGAGGAAGTATTCAATCGCAAAACATCCCCATTTGTGATCAATTGATGTATAGAGGGATTCAACATCACATGTGGCAAAGAAAGTATTCTCATCCAGAGTTATGCCATCAATTTTACGCAAAACATCCATTGTGTCCCTAACATAAGATGGTAATGTTAGAACAATATCTCTGAGTCTGAAATCAATGTATCTCGAAGCTTGCTCGCTTAGACTCCCTATGCCGGAGACAATTGGTCTCCCTGGTGGTGTACATTTGTTTTTATGAATTTTTGGAAGAAGATATAGTGTTGCTGTTTTTGGTTTATTAATAGTCAGGTACTTATATTCTTTGTTGTTGATTAACTCTTCGCTTTTTGCACTTTCGATTATGCTCTTATATTTTGAGAGGAAATCTATTGTTGGGTCTCCAAAGAGATGCTTATAACACTTAGGGTCCCCCAGTTGTTTTAAGGCCTCAATTATGTACATATCCTTTGGCCAAAGGACAATATTCCCGCCCTTGTCTGATGGTTTAATAATCACGTCTTGCCATAATTGAATATCTTTCAGAGCCTAATTGTTCCTGTTTGCTCAGATTTGAAATATTTTTTGTATTAAGTTTCAAGATATCATATCTCTGCTTGCTACTTTAAGGTAGGTATCGATTTGAGGCATAAAAGTCAATTTTGTTCTTATTTTAGTTAGCCAGTCCGTAGACATGGTAGAGGTGTCTTTATTCTCTTCAAGGAGAGAGACTATATTAAGTATAGTTATTTCATCCAGATCATCATCATCATCATGTCTAGTATACATTTTAAATAAAACCAGCTTTCTAATAGAAAAGGTGCAGGTCTTTTATGGTCTCAAAATGGTTTAAGTTGTTTGTCGGGGAGAAAGATAGACCTCTACTTAATACATCTATGTGATCAGTAGTAAGCATCTTATTAGTGAGGTTTATAATCTGGAGGCTGTCTGGTTTGAGTCTAACGTGTGTTATGAACACATTTTCAATAACAATTATACCCTATTTTAATGCTACACACTTATTTTTATTTTGGTATAAATAAATAAAAGTAACATTTTAATTACTTTTCTCCTTTGTGCTCACCTAGATTATGATGATTTAGGCTCTTACCCTAAGTGTGCCATATGATACCTCTGTTCTTTCCTTTTTATTACTGATATCTATAACCGGTATCCAGGCACTGCCCTCCAGGGATACATAGGTCTACCCTGCAGGGATTCCCTGAAAGCCTTAATTTGTTCCCACCACTAACTTCCCCTTTATAAGGGGAATTACCACTTTAAAATCTATGCTGTATACCATGAGCCCAATCACCTTCATACACATGGCCACCGATGGCCTTTAGGAGGTCTGAAGGGCAAGGTCTCTGATCTGTAAGGAATATCTTCATAGATATGGAATCTATTATCGTGCCCAGCAATTCCACTCTGTTGCTGGGAACCAGGGAACTCGTTCCTACATTTATCTTCCATCCATGTGATCGAAGGAGAAGAAGAGCCCTCAAATGATCCTCTGTTAGACTGTAGGACCAAGCCTGGACCAGGATGTCGTCCAGATAAGGTGCCACTGCAATACCTCTGGCTCTCGTAACTGCGAGCAGCGCTCCCAGAACCTTTGTAAAGACTGGCAGTCACCATGCCAAACGGTAAGGCCACAAACTGAAAGTGCAAATCTTAGGAACCTGTAGTGATCCTTGTTGATTGAAACGTGAAGGTAAGCATCCTTCAAATCTATTGAAGTCATGAACTGTCCCCCTTGAACTAGGGGCAGAATAGACCTGATCGTCTCCATCTTGAACGATGGGACCGACAGAAACTTGTTTAGGTACTTTAGGTCCAGAATCGGGCAAAATGTGCCCTCCTTTTTTGGGACCACGAAGAGGCTTGAATAATACCCCAGACCTCTTTCTGCTAGAGGGACTAGAATGATTACTTCGAGAGAGGAGAGACCCCTCACACAATCTAGAAAGTCGTCTCTCTTCTCTGGATGATAGGTTTGACAGGAGGAATTTGCCTCTGGGTGGATGAGTATTGAATCCTATCCTGTAACCCTGGGCGATGACCTCCAGAACCCAAGGGCCCTGAACGTCTCTTATCCAAGCCGCCGCAAAAAGAGATAGTCTGCCCCCTACGCGATACAGAGACGGATCAGGGGCCATGACGATTTTGTCTCGGCTGGCTTCTTGCTATGCTTGGCCTTGTTCCAAGATTGAACTGGCTTTAAAGATCCCTTGGACTATTCAGTTTTCGAGGCAGGCTGCTTTGGTTGAGATTTGTCCAAACGAAAGGGACGGAAAGTAGACCCGTTCGACTTATTCTTCTTATCCTGCGGTAGGAAGGCACCCTTACCACCCGCTGACCGTGGATATGATAGAGTCTAGGCCGGGCCAAAAAGAACCTTCCCCTGAAATGGGAGGGATTGTAATATAGACTTGGAACTCATGTCAGCAGACCCACAAATTTAACAGTAGAGCCCTACGGGCTAGAACAGAAAAAGCTGATGTCTTGGCATTCAGGCGAATAATCTGCATATTTGCATCACAGATGAAAGATTTATCTACCCTTATGCCTTAAATTTGATCCTATTTCCTCAAGGAGAGTCTCCACCTCGATCTTAGCTGACAGATTGTCACACCAGTAGGTAGCAGCTCCAGCCACCGCAGCGACCACCGCTACTGGTTGAAAAATGAACCCTGTGAGTTGAAACATCTTTTTCAACATGGACGACAATTTATCCATGGGCTCCTTGAACAAAGAGCTATCTGTCGAGCGGGATCGATGTTCGCTTAGCGAGCGTGGAGATAGCGCCATCCACCTTAGGAATGGCCCTCCACAGCTCAAGCTGCGAGTCCGGAACAGGGAAAAGTTTTTTAAAAGAAGTAGAGGGGGGAAAAAGGACGATCACGTTTTTCCCAGTCGTTCTTAATAATATTAGCTATCTTAACGGGGATCAGGAAGGTCTGAGGTACCACCCTGTCTTCATAAACCCTATCTAGTTTAGGGATCGAAGGTTCCTCCAGCAGTTTCGGTTCAGGGAACCTCTAATGTAGCAAGCAAATTTTTCAGCAAAAAGCGCAAATGCTCCATCTTAAATTTAAAATCTGGCTCCTCCGCAGTCGGAGGTCTAGAAGTTGCCGATTCCGACCCAGAAAGAGTGTCCTCCGAATAGTCCGAGTCGTCTTCATCAGTGGATAACCTGTCAGAGACATCCAACGGATGACCCCTGGGACGTATAGCAATGTTTCACCTTTCCCTTAGCAGGGCGTGGTAAGGCGTTGAAGGCCCCAGAAACCGCTGTTTGTAACTGATCAGTGAAATCTGGCGGCCAAAGGGCCCCTCCCGCGGGAGGAGAAGTAATGTACTGGGGAGTTGCATGTGCAATCGGAGATGAATGTAGGGAACGTAGCTGGCGGGACAGAGAACCCTCAGAGATGGACGGCTGAGTTGTAGTAAATATCATAATCTTTTAGATATTGCAATTTTATCAAAGCATGTGAAACAGAGTTGAGCAGGTGGATCAACCGGAAACTCTTCACAATAGACACAGTTATCAGGTTTTGTTAATGGCCGGGGCACTCACCACCTCCTATGACCCGGACCACAGAGAAGCCACTTCGTCACCTACAACCGTCGGTCAGGAAAGAGGAAGTTAAAGAGGCCAGACCCGGTCACATGGAGTGCCATGCAGGACCGCCCCTGCACTAGAGAGAAAACGTGCCAAAAAAAGGCCCGCGTCGATCTCTCGCTAAAGAAAACTGACTGTTCACACATTGAAAAAGCCTCATCTTACAAATGTCACAGCATTAAACACAATAAAGATATTATGCATACAACCCCCCCCCCTGTTCAATAACGCCCTTTCCGAGAATATTAACCCTTGATTCAATACAGATAAAACACACTGTGACCCTGTCTTCTTGCGTTATCATATGTATATAAAGGAAACAATCTTACCAGAATCTACGCTGTGGAACAGGAACACGGCCTTTCAAGTGTGACAGGGTAGTAACATCTCTCCTGACATGGACTTGAGAGCAGAAAGCAGGCAGCGAAACTCGTCAATGCTGATTGCTAATAGAGCTGTTAATCTGAGTCGGGATGGTTTCACAGAAAGACTCTCCCTGCATCTCCGTATTCTAACTTTCACCCATGCTCTCACTGAGAGGTTGACAGGACTACTTAAAACTCCAGTCCCATCTCGAAGAGTACTACCGTCCATAAGAGACTACTCCGAATCTTTCGACACTTCACTGCCAACCTCCTGTGACGAAAAGGCAAAGAATGATTGGGGGATGAGGGAGTGGTGGTATTTAAGCCTTTGGCTGGGGTGTCTTTGCCTTCTCCTGGTGGCCAGGTTCTTAATTCCCAGAAGTAATGAATGAAGCTGTGGACTCTCCTCCCATTAAGATGGAAATTATGTTTTCCTTCCATAAGGCAGAGAGAGTCCACAAATTCATTCGTTACTGTTGGGAAAACAATACCCAAGCCCCAGAGGACACTGAATGAATAACGGGAGGGGAACAGAAAAAAGAGGCAGAACCTATTCTGAGGGCACCACAGCCTGCAAAACTTTTCTCACTGAAAGTACAAAAGCAAACTTAAAGGGGGCGCATATGTAGATAAATGGACAAACATATACAATGTATACTTAGTTTGCAGTCCCAATATTTGTATAATACACTCCTTCAAAGAAAAACAGTTTCTTCCCAAGCTAGGTAATCGGATAATGGCTGCCTCCTCCTCACAGGACAATCCGGATAAGCTGTAGAATGAAAAAGAACAGAGGGAAGCCTCATGTGTAGAACCACCAAAACAAATGTATAAGCACAGTGGTCTAGATAAGCCAAATGGGTACTCACAAATCGCAGGAGCACCCTAATGTGCTAGTAGATACAAGCTGATGTACTTAGGGGCGCATCAGCTCGCCCACTCCAGAGAATTCCTGTGCACTGGAAATAGGAAATAAAGAAATAGGGCACCACAAGTGCAGATCAACTACATAAAAATGGCAATTGTATTGAAAATGCCAAAGGGGTACTCACATTTAGAACAAGCACACCTATGTGCTGGTAGATGCAGACTGATAAATTTAAAGGGACACTGAACCCAAATTTTTTCATTCATGATTCAGCTATAACATGCAAATTTAAGAAACTTTCTAATTTACTCCTATTATCAATTTTTCTTCATTCTCTTGAAATCTTTATTTGAAATGCAAGAATGTAAGTAAAGATGCAGGCCGATTTTTGGTGAACAACCTGGGTTGTTCTTGGTGATTGGTTGATAAATTCATCCACCAATAAACAAGTGCTGAAACAAAAAAATTAGCTAAGATCCCTTCTTTTTCAAAGATAGCAAGAGAACGAAGAAAAATTTATAATAGGAGTCAATTAGAAAGTTCTTAAAATTGCATGCTCTATTTGAATCCCGAAAGGAAAAATTTGGGTTCAGTAACCCTTTAAGTAGACGAGCTGATACGCCTCCTTAAATGTATCAGTCTGTATACTTCTATCATCGCCAAGGAACTTCTCATTCCCCTCTGATGGTTGATATAGGCAACCAAGGATATATTGTCTGATTGTAATCTGATAAACTGGGACGATCCCAGAAGGGGCCAAGCCTTCAAGACATTGAAGATTGCCCGGAGTTCCAAAATATTGATTGGAAGGGAGGGAGGAGGACTCCTGAGTCCACAGACCTTGTGCCTTCTAGACACCCCAAACGGCTCCACAGCAGGAAAGGCTTGCGTCCGTAGTAACAATCTCCCAGGATGGTCTCAAAAAGCACGTGCCTTGGGACAGATGATCTGGACAGAACCACCAGGAGAGCGAGTCTCTCGACAGGCTGTCCAGCACTATCTGTTGAGACAGATCTGAATGGTCGCCGTTCCATTGTCTCAGCATGCATAGTTGTAAGGGTCTGAGATAGAATCTGGCAAAAGGAATGACGTTGATGCAGGACACCATAAGTCCGATTACCTCCATATACTGAGCCACTGAGGGTCTCGAGGAGGTCTGGAGGGCAAGACATGCAGAAGTTAACTTGAAACGTCTTTGATCTGTGAGGAATATTCCAATGGATATGGAGTATATTATAGTTCCCAGAAAATCCCCCCTTGTACTTGGAGTAAGAAAATTCTTTTCAAAGTTTATCTTCCTTCCATGTGATTGAAGAGGATTGAGAAGGGACTCTGAATGCTCTTCCGCTAGATGAAAAGATGGTTCCTGTAACAAAATATCATCCAGGTAAGGCGCTACTGCAATACCTCATGTTCTGGCAACGGCTAGAAGAGCCCCCAGAACCTTTGTAAATATCCTTGGAGCAGTAGCTAGGCCAAACGGAAGAGCTATGAACTGAAAGTGCTGGGTCCAGAAAAGAAACCTCAGGAACTGAAAATGTTCCCTGTGCATCGGTACAAGAAGGTATGCATCCTTCAGGTCTATTGTGGTCATAAACGGTCCTTCCTGAACCAGAGGAAGGATTGACCGTATTGTATCCATCTTGAAAGAGGGAACACTCAGAAACTTGTTTAGGCACTTTAGGTCCAGAATTGGACGAAAAGTTCCCTCCTTCTTTGGAGTCACGAAAAAGTTTGAATAAAACCCCAAACCTCTTTCTGCTGTAGGTAGCGGGACAATTACTCCTAGAGAGGAGAGATCCCGTAAGCAACCTAAGAAGGCAGCCCTCTTTTCTGGTCTTGTAGACAGACTGGAAAGTAGGAATCTGCCCCTGAGCGGATGAGACATGAATCCTATTCTGTATACCTGAGATACAACCTCCAGGACCCAAGGGTCCTGTAAGTCCTGGAACCAAGCATATGAAAAAAGAGACAGTCTGCCCCCTACTCGATCCAATCCCAGATCGGGGGCCGCCCCTTCATGCCGATTTGTTCTCTGCGGCTTCTTAGTCTGTTTGGATTTATTCCAGGAGTGAGCCGGCTTCCAAGTACTCTTGGGCTGCTCAGAATTTGAAGAGGAATGCTGTTGTTGTGACTTGTAGGCACGGAAGGAAGGAAAATTAGACAGTTGCCGTCCATAAGGCCTATTCTTCTTATCCTGCGGTAAGAAGGCACCTTTCCCTCCAGTAACCGTAGAGATAATGGAGTCCAGCCATGGACCAAATAAAATGTTCCCCTTGAAGGGAAGAGAAAGGAGTCTGGATTTAGAATTCATATCCGCAGACCAAGACTTCAACCAGAGAGCCGAGCGGGATAGAACTGCAAAGCCAGCAGCCTTTGCATTAATGCGAATAATCTGCATATTCACGTCACAGAAGAAGGAGTTAGCAATTCTCAGTGCTTTAATTCTCTCCTGAATATCCTTGAGGGGGCCACACAAATCTAATTGAGAGTCAGGGACCGGGAATAATTTTTTGAAAGTAAACGAGGGGGGAAAAAGAAGTTCCTACTTTCTCCCATTCGTTACTAATAATGTTCACCATTTTAACTGGCACAGGAAAAGTCAGATGGACCTTTCTATATTCATAAACCATGTCTAATTTAGGGATCTTAGGTTCCTAAGGAGTGTAGCCTCTGGAACCTCTAGTGTACACAGAACCTACTTAAATAAAAAAACGCAGATGCTCAATTTTAAATCTAAAGGAGGGTTCCTCTGCTGAAGGAGGTTTAGAAACTGAAGTCTCCGACTCAGAAAGTTCACCCTCTGAAGCTACAGAGGTTAACTCATCCTCGTATAGCTGGATATAGTAGCTAAATACAAAAGATATAAGGATGACTTTAGGTCAGGAGAACTATGTTTAACCTTTTTCTTGCGTTTGTTAGAGCGAGGTAAGGCACTCAGGGCCACAGACACAGCTGATTGTAACTGTGTGGTAAAGTCCGCTGAAAAAAAGCCCCCTTCCAGATTGAGGATTAGTTGAGCTGCGGGGAACTGCATGTGGAGTTATTAATCAATACAGAAGGAGCGGAACCTTCTAATGTAGTATCAGAGTCCTCCATAGCTTTGAATATACCCACAGAAGGACAAAAAAATAAATAAATACGCTTTTATTTAAAAAACGGCACCTTAATACTCCCAATGGCTGGGGCCCTCACCACCTCCTAGACCCAGACAGCTAACAGTGAAAACGCTTTTATAAGGAATGATGTCTGCAGCAGGATCTTAGGAAATTAAAGAGACCGCACCCGGTCCCGCAGTGCATAAGACAGAACTTCCCCTGCTATGAAAAAGGGCGCTAAGCTATTATGAGCTGTGCAACACTTCAAAAATGAAAGTGAAACCTGTTTGTACCAAGCCAAAAAAACACAGTCTATGAGCCCAAAAAAACTTTCACATTAAGCAGATATAAATGCCCAAGCTGTTCAAATAATCTCCATGAAGGAGATATTAACCCTTGATATAGTGTTTTAAAGTGTATATATAAAAAACGGTCTTGCCCTCCAGGATCCATGCTGTGGAACAGACACAGCCTCTCAAAGTGTGACAGTCTTGCAGCAGCGCTTCTGACATGGTCTTGAGTATGTAACAGCAAGCAGTGAAACTCGTCAACACTGATTGCTCAGGAGCTGTTAGTGACAGTCTGGATGGATTCGCAGAAAAACTTTCCCTGCATCTCCAGACTCTAACTTTTATCAATACTCTCACTCAGAGGTTGACATGATTACTAAAAGGGATAGGAAAGTAAAAAACATAATTTATATAAGAACTTACCTGATAAAATAATTTCTTTCATATTGGCAAGAGTCCATGAGCTACTGACTTATGGGATATACCAGAAAGGGCAAAGTTTTCCAAATCTCAAAATGCCTATAAATACACCCTCACCACACCCACAATTCAGAATAACGAATAGCCAAGTAGTGGGGGGTGATAAAGAAAGGAGTAAAAAGCATCAACAAAGGAATTTGGAAATTGTGCTTAACACAAAAAAAATCATAACCACCATAAAAAGGGTGGGCCTCATGGACTCTTGCCAATATGAAAGAAATTAATTTATCAAGTAAGTTCTTACATAAATTATGTTTTCTTTCATGTAATTGGCAAGAGTCCATGAGCTAGTGACGTATGGGATAGCAATACCCAAGATGTGGAACTCCACGCAAGAGTCACTAGAGAGGGAGGGATAGAATAAAAACAGCCATTATCCGCTGAAAAAATAAATCCACAACCCAAAATATAAGTTTATTCTCATAAATGAAAAGAAAAACTTAAAAAGCAGAAGAATCAAACTGAAACAGCTGCCTGAAGAACTTTTCTACGAAAAACTGTTTCCGAAGAGGCAAATACATCAAAAAGGTAGAATTTAGTAAAAGTATGCAAAGAAGACCAAGTTGCTGCTTTGCCAATCTGATCAATTGAAGCTTCATTTTTAAAAGCCCACGAAGTGGAGACTGATATAGTAGAATGAGCTGTAATTCTCTGAGGCGGGGCTTGATCCGACTCCAAATAAGCTTGATGAATCAAAAAGCTTTAATCACAAAGCCAAAGAAATAGCAGAAGCCTTCTGACCTTTCCTAGAACCAGAAAAGATAACAGACTAGAAGTTTTCCTGAAATCTTTAGTAGCTTCAACATAATATTTCAAAGCTCTTACCACATCCAAAGAATGTAAGGATCTTTCCAAAGAATTATTAGGATTAGGACACAAGGAAGGGACAATTTCTCTATTAATGTTGTTAGAATTCACAACCTTAGGTAAGAATTTAAATGAAGTCCGCAAAACCGCCTTATCCTGATGAAAAAACAGAAAAGTAGATTTACAAGAAAGAGCAGATAATTCAGAAACTCTTCTAGCAGAGATGGTCAAAAGGAACAACACTTTCCAAGAAAGTAGTTTAATGTCCAAAGAATGCATAGGTTCAAAAGGAGGAGCCTGTAAGGCCTTCAAAACCAAATTAAGACTCCAAGGAGGAGAGATTGATTTAATGGCAGGCTTGAACTTGTAGACAAACCCTTATCCAAACCATCCTGAAGAAACTGTAAAATTCTAGGAATTCTGAAACAATGCCAAGAGAATTTATGTGAAGAACACCATGAAATATAAGTCTTCCAAACTCGATAATAAATCTTTCTAGAAACAGATTTATGAGCCTGTAACATAGTATTAATCACTGAGTCAGAGAAACCTCTATGACTAAGCACTAAGCATTCAATTTCCATACCTTCAAATTTAATGATTTGAGATCCTGATGGAAAAACAGACCTTGAGACAGAAGGTCTGGCCTTAATGGAAGTGTCCAAGGTTGGCAACTGGACATCCGAACAAGATCCGCATACCAAAACCTGTGAGGCCATGCTGGAGCCACCAGCAACACAAACGAATGCTCCATGATGATTTTGGATATCACTCTTGGAAGAAGAAACTAGAGGCGGGAAAATATAAGCAGGTTGATAACACCAAGGAAGTGACAACGCATCCACTGCTTTCACCTGAGGATCCCTGGACCTGTACAGGTACCTGGGAAGTTTCTGTTTAGATGAGAAGCCATCAGATCTATTTCTGGAAGACCCCACATCTGAACAACCTGAGAAGACACATCTGGATGGAGGGACCACTCCCCCCGATGTAAAGTCTGAAGGCTGAGATAATCCACCTGTCAATTTTCTATACCTGGGATATGAACCGCAGAAATTAGACAGGAGCTGGATTCCGCCCAAGCAAGTATCCAAGATACTTCTTTCATAGCTTGGGGACTGTGAGTCCCCACCCTGATGATTGACATATGCAACAGTTGTGATATTGTCTGTCTGGAAAAAAAAAAAAACGATTCTCTCTTCAACAGAGGACAAATCTGAAGAGCCCTGAAAATCGCACGGAGTTCCAAAATATTGATTGGTAATCTTGCCTCTAGAGATTGCCAAACCCCTTTTGCTGTCAGAGGTGCCCAAACAGCTCCCCCAACCTGAAAGACTCGCATCTGTTGTGATCACAGTCCAGGTTGGACTAACAAAAGAGACCCCTTGAACTATACGATGGTTATCTAACCACCAAGACAGAGATAGTCGAACATATGGATTTAAGAATATTAATTGTGATATCCTTATAAAATCCCTGCACCACTGGTTCAGCATACAAAGCTGAAGAGGTCTCATGTGAAAACGAGCAAAGGGGATCGCGTCCGATGCTGCAGTCATGAAACCTAAAACTTCCATGCACATAGCTACTGAAGGGAATGACTGAGACTGAAGGTTCCGACAGGCTGCAACCAATTTTAAACGTCTCTTGTCTGTTAGAGACAGAGTCATGGACACTGAATCTATCTGGAAACCTAAAAAGGTGACCCTTGTCCTGAGGAATCAAAGAACTTTTTGGTAAATTGATCCTCCAACCATGTTTTCGAAGACACAACACTAGTTGATTCATGTGAGATTCTGCAGAACGTAAAGACTGAGCTAGTACCAAGATATCGTCCAAATAAGGAAAGACCGCAATACCCCGCTCTCTGATTACAGAGAGAAGGGCACCAAGAACTTTTGAAAAGATTCTTGCTAGGCTGAAGGGAAGAGCAACAAATTGGTTATGCATGTCTAGAAAAGAGAATCTCAGAAACTCATAATGATCTGGATGAATCGGAATATGAAGATATGCATTGTGTAAGTCTATTGTGGACATATAATGTCCTTGTTGAACAAAAGGCAGAATAGTCCTTATAGTCACGATTTTGAAAGTTGGTACTTTTACATAACGATTCAAAATTTTCAGATCCAGAACTGGTCTGAATGAATTTTCTTCTTTGGGACAATTAATAAATTTGAATAAAACCCCAGACCCTGCTCCTGAAACGGAACTGGCATGATTACCCCTGAAAACTCCAGGTCTCAAACACACTTCAGGAAAGCCTGAGCCTACCAGATTTGCTGGGATGCGTGAGAGAAAATATCTTCTCACAGGAGGTCTTACTCTGAATCCAAGTGGGTACCCCTGAGAGACAATACTCAGAATCCATTGATTTTGGACAGAATTTATCCAAACATCCTTGAAAATCTTTATCTGCCCCCTACCAGCTGAGCTGGAATGAGGGCCGCATCTTAATGCGGACTTGGGGGCTGGCTTTGGTTTCTTAAATGGCTTAGGATTTATTCTAATTTTGAAGAAGGTTTCCAATTGGGAAACAGATTCCTTGGGGGAAGGATTAGGTTTCTGTTCCTTATTTTGTCGAAAGGGAACAAAAATGGTTAGAAGCTTAAGATTTTTTTTTTTAAAGATATTTTTTTATTGAAGTTTCATGAAGAAAAAAAATAAACTACAATACAAGGTTTGCCCATTAACAACATCAACATCAGGACATGACACATCAATATTGTCACATGTAAGTTATCCCATTTAGCTAGAGCCCAGGGGTAAACGAATCTAAGTAGCAAATTGATACATTAATTGCTGGGAATCACAGAGACAATCATAACAGTAGTAATATGTTAAAAGGCCAACCATAGCACATGGAATCACATGTCATGTCTAGCGAGGTGTCAAAGAGAGATTTGGGCTAACTGGGATGCAACTTCATTTTAGATTTTATGAATTGAGACATGGTCTCCACCCACTGTAGAAAGAAAAAAAATAAAACTATAATATCCTATGAAAAACTATCTTGTTGTGGAGAGTTAGCTTTTGTGTGACCACAGATGGGTCAATGGGAGTTAACAGGAAGGGTGTTGCAGTGGGCAAGAGCCACTCGTGTTATGGGGGAAGATGAGGGGGAGAGAGGGGAGGAAAAGAGGGAGGGCGGAGCCAACTATATTAGAGGCTGTCAAGGGAGCTTACATATTGAACTGTATAAGTTAAACTTAGGTAAATATGTAAAATAGGTCCACTACATTTACTAAAATTTACTATAGCGATATATATATAATCCTATAAAGAACCAAGGTTAGGAGTAGTTAGGATGGTAAAGGGGCCTGTCAACAGAGTCCTATATCGCTAGGGAGTGGCTGCAATGGGTGTGAGGATGTAAGTATACATCTATATAGTAGTCTCCACTAGGGTGTATTGCTCATGGGTTATAAGAACTAAGGTGAACAGACCATGCTTTGTAGGTACTCCTAAGTCCTGGATATGACTCCTATTGTCCGGTCTTACGTACCCGAGGAATCAATAACTGACAAGTGAGCCATATGTACACCCCCAACTAGTAACCTTAATAGATCTGGATGATAATTGGTTCATGTAAATTAGATGGGTATGTCAAAACGGTATGCTCTGTTATAAAATTCTCAGCATACCCATATTGAGAAAACATCATAGAGCTAAGTTAAAATATACATAGTAAATGAGCAAACACAGAACTCAAACATATGAATCAAACAATGATAGACTTGAGAAACTAGAGAGATACGCTATTACCCTTTATGTAGAGGGATTGTTAGGCAGCCATATCAGCGTACATATTCAGTCTAGTTAACTAAAGACTGCACTGGGTGAGTGGCCAACTAGCCTCCATGGTAGCTATAGGGAGCGTTTATACTAATATGTATATTGTCAGCCCTAAATATTGTAGATAATGTATATGTGAATAAACCTTTAGGGCTGTGTGAAGGCTTACTAGTAAATGACAAGGCACCCAGTAGTATGGTGTCCTCTGCAGAAGCTAGTTATCCTACACCTCTTCTCTGCTAACCTTAAACTAACAAATTAGCTTCCTACTGCAGTAATTAAGATGAATATAAAGGAAAAACAAGGTATAATAGGGATTATCTTAGGATAGTTATGTAGCTCAAAGCTGGAAGTTCCCGGGGACTATCATAGAGTAAGTGAGTGAGTAAGTGGGTGTAGCTGTGAAGTGTAATGTCCTCCAAGATGGCAGCCCATCTCCTGCACTCGTCTCCCCAGCCCAAAAGATCTTTATGCTGCATCGACGTCCAATATTCTATTTAGAAGCTGATTTCTAGTGCTCTTTACCTAGGGGCTTACATAGAAGAGACAGCATAATATAAGGGCTCTGTGATTAGGTAATGTGATGATTTATTCAATCCCATCAGCAGGAGCTCTGTGGAAACACGGCTTGCTGCGACGGCTGCTGGCTCCCAGAAGCTTTAGATTTACCCTTAGGGTCTTTTATCCTGAGGCAAAAAAAACTCCTTCACTCCAGTGACAGTTGAAATAATCAAATTCAACTGAGAACCAAATAACTTATTACCTTGAAAGAAAGAGATAGCAATCTGCACTTAGAAGTCATGTCAGCATTAAAGATTTAAGCCACAAAGCTTCTTCTAGCTAAAATAGCTAAAGACATAGATTTAACAATAATTTTGATATAAAAAATGGCATCACAAATAAAATGATTAGCATGTTGAAGCAAGCGGACAATGCTAGACAAATCAGAATCCAATTCTTGTTGCGCTAATTTTCCAACCAAAAAGTTGATGCAGCTGCAACATCAGCCAAAGAAATTGCAGGTCTGAGAAAATAACCTGAATACAAATAGGATTTCCTTAGATAAGATTCAAGGTTTCCCATCTAAAGATCTTTAAAAGAAGTACTATCTTCCATAGGAATAGTAGTACGTTTAGCAATAGTAGAGATAGCCCCATCAACTTTGGGGATCTTTTCCCAAACTCCAATGTAACTGCTGGCAAAGGATACAATTTTTTAAACCTTGAAGAAGGAATAAAAGAACTACCAGGCCTATTCCATTCCTTAGAAATCATATCAGAAATAGCATCAGGAACTGGAAAAAACCTCTGGAGTAATCACAGGGGGTTTATAAACAGAATTTAAACTTTTACTATTTTTAATATCAAGAGGACTAGTTTCCTCAATATCCCATGTAATCAACACTTCTTTTAACAAAGAACGCATATACTCCATTTTAAATAAATAATTGGCAGTGTCAACATCTGAGGAAGGATCTTCTGAATCTGATAGATCCTCATCAAAGGAGGATAATTCAGTATGTTGTCATTTGAAATATCATCAACTTTATGAGAAGTTTTAAAAGACCTTTTACGTTTCTAAGAAGGAGGGATGGCAGACAAAGCCTTCTGATAGAATCAGCAGTAAATTCATTTAAAATTCACAGGTATCTCTTGTACATTAGATGTTGAAGGAACAGCAACAGGCAATGTACTATTACTGATGGACACATTATCTGCATGTAAAAGTTTATCATGACAACTATTACAAACCACAGCTGGAGATATAATCGCCACAAGTTTACAACAAATGCGCTTAGCTTTGGTAGAACTGTTATCAGGCAGCAGAGTTCCAACAGTAATTTCTGAGACAGGATCAGATTGAGACATCTTGCAAATGTAAGAGAAAAAAAACAAGATATAAAGCAAAATTATCAATTTCCTTATATGGCAGTTTCAGGAATGGGGAGAAAAAAAAAATGCAAACAGCATAGCTCTCTGATAGAGAAAAAAGGAAAGAGGCATATAGGAATGGGGTTTTAAATAATTAAAATATTTGGCGTCAAGTATGACGCACAAACAAACAGAAAAAATATTTTTGGCGCTAACAACATCCGGAAATGACACTCGCGTCATTAAAGACGCAACCTTGTGAAAGGACTCAGCGTCAACTAAGACTCCGGAAGTGAAAAATTTGCGTCATCGAACGGTAAATTCGGGCCAAAAAAATCTTGCCACCAAAAATGACGCAATATACTTTAGCATTTTGCGCCTTTGCGAGCCTTATTCTGCTCGCAAATTTTAAAATGACAGTCAATTGAAAAAAAGACTATACCCCCAGGTAAGAAATAAATTTTTTCCTAAAAAATGCATTTCCCAGATATGAAACTGACAGTCTGCAAAAGGAAATATACTGAAAACCTGAATCATGGCAAATATAAGAACAATACATATATTTAGAACTTGATATAAATACATAAAGTGCCAAACCATAACTGAGAGTGGTCTTAAGTAATGGAAACATACTTACCAAAAGACACCCATCCACATATAGCAGATAGCCAAACCAGTACCGAAACGGTTATCAGTAGAGGTAATGGAATATGAGAGTAATATCGTCGATCTGAAAAGGGAGGTAGGAGATAAATGTCTACGACCGATAACAGAGAACCTATGAAATAGATCTCCCGTGAGGAAAACCATTGCATTCAATAGGTGATACTCCCTCCACGTCCCTCTGATATTCACTGTACTCAGAGGAATCGGCTTCAAAAAGCTGAGAAGCGCATATCAATGTAGAAATCTTAGTACAAACTTACTTCACCACCTCCATAGGAGGCAAAGTTTGTAAAACTGAATTGTGGGTATGGTGAGGGGTGTATTTATAGGCATTTTGAGATTTGGGAAACTTTGCCCCTCCTGTAGGATTGTATATCCCATACGTCACTAGCTCATGGACTCTTGCCAATTACATGAAAGAAATTAAACTTGCATGATTCAGATAGAGCATGTCATTTTAAGCCACTTTTAAATTCACTTCTATTTTCAAATATGCTTCATTCTCTTAGTATCCCTTGTTAAAAATGAATACGCACATATCCAACACTAGTGGGAGCTGCTGCTAATTGGTGGCTGCACACATTTGTTTCTTGTGATTGGCTTACTAGATGTGTTCAGCTAGCTGACAGTAGTGCAATGCTGTCCCTTCAGCAATGTATAACAAGAGAATGAAGAAAATTTGATAATAGAAGTAAATTGGAAAGTTGTTTAAAATTTGTATGTTCTATCTGAATCATAAAATACAATTTTGGAGTTTACTATCCCTTTAAAACTCATGTCGTTTCTTGAAGGGAACATAACCATTAAAGGACTATCCAAATCTTCTGGACACTCCTCTGCCACCTCCTATTGTGGCGAAAGGCAAAGAATGACTGGGGGATAGGGAAAGTGGAGGGATATTTAAGGCCTTTGGCTTGGGTGTCTTTGCCTCCTCCTGGCGGCCAGGTTTTGTATTTCCCAACAGTAAGGAATGAAGTTGTGGACTCTCCCTGCCATATGGAAGGAAATTTGGGTTTCATATCACTAAGAAGTTTTAACTAACATGAGACACGTATGCCATTAGGACTGCAATTTATGCACTGCTTACAGACCACCCTGCTTCTTGCCTATAGATTTACGATTGTAAAACTACATTATAGACCCCCACTCCAGATGAGTTTCAGGTAGGGGGCAGAATTAAACTGTTTTCAGGAGGCTGGAGAGGAAAGTCTATTGCAGACTCTTGGGTTTTAGGAACTATGTGTTAAGGGTACCAAATCAGCTTTCGATCCAGACTTCCCTGTCAGAGATTTCTCATATCTCAAATCATTGAGATCTCTTAAAGGCCAAATCTTTCCTGGACTGTGTGAAATATTTTTAGGAATCAAAAAGGGTATTAAAGGGACAGTGTACACCAATTTTCTTGCACAGATACTGATATAAAAAATCGAGTATAAAACCGTTTAAAAACTTACTTGGAAGCTTCCAGTTTAGCTCTGTTTAATAAGGTTACTGGAACACCCCACCACAAGTGGGAAATATCAAACCCTCCCCCCTTCCTTTGCATATGAAAAGATTCTTTACATAAACAGAAGCAAGCCGGAGTAGGTATACGTCCTAAAACTTTGGGGCTTGGTTAGGAGTCTGAAAATCAGAGCAATATTATTAAAAATAAGAAAAAACATCCATTTAAAAAAAAAAAAAAAAAATACTTTATGTGCTATATAAATGGGACCATCTACAAAGAAAAAACGAGTGTATAAAGTCCCCTTTAAACCTAGTTCCCTTAAAGAACATAACAGCTATTCTACTCTAACCTCTTTGTAGTTACAAAAAAAATTCCACTTGGAGTGAAGATGATTTCCACTATTCTTCCTTTAGTGTAGGAGAGCCAATTTACGTCTACCATAGACTTAAAAGATCTTATTTGCATATCACCATTCCAAGGGACTATGTGAAATTTAACCTTTTTAAACAGACATTACCAATTTATGGAGCTCCTATTTGGACTTGGTATTAACAAAAGTCCTAGGGCCTTGCAGCTAGTAATACAGGCTCAAGGCAACATATATAGACACCATTTTGGTGCAGGCACCTTCTCATCAACAGCTGTGAAAAACAGATATGATGTTCTTCAGCTGCTTACAGATGCATGGTTGGCACATCAATTGCAATCGACCACTTTAACTCCACAAACTCATTGCCCTTCCTAGGTTCATTATAGTTAAGTAACAACCAAAAGGAAGAACTGCTACTGAGTGAAAATGTACTTGACCTTCAGCACACTCTCCTGCCTTCAGTAGCTCAGTTCATTGAAGTGGTAGAACCCATGGTGGCTGCTTCAGCTGCATTTCCCTTTGCCAGGTTTCCCAGGCCTCTGCGGCTATCTTTTATTTGGCTGTGAAATGAAGATTATGAGAAACTGTCTCAGATACTCTTCCATGATTAAGAGACAAGAAAGTCCTTCACGTGGTGGCAGACACACCAATCCCTTATCCATAGAACTTCCTTTCTTCTGCCAATTAGACAATGATCACAACTGATGCCAGTCAGCTGGGTTGGGAAGCAGTCTGGGGGTCTCTGAAAGGATAGGAAATTTGGGTCTCTTGGGAGGCAAGGTTACCAATCAACAAACCAGAACTCCAAGCAATATTCAGGGCTCCACAGAGCTGGTGCAGCCTCTGGCAGGAATTCTTCACCTAATTTAAGTTAGACAATATCATATCAGTGGCTTACATTAATCATCAAATGGCAAATCAGCATTCCCTAGTGATTGCCTAGGAAGGGTCTCATCATCAGATTGACAGAAAGCCATCAGTGTATGATTTAAGCCATCCAAATTCCGGGAATAAATAATTTGTAGGCAGATCTTAGTTGCCAGCGTCTCCATCAGGGGGGGTCTATAAACAGAAGGTGTGCAACCAATAAGTTAGACGTTGGTGTTTACCCTCAATCACAAGCTAAACTATTGTGCAAAGTCTCTAATCCTCAAATGGACCTAGTAGATGCTCTAGTGGGTACATGGTCATTCAGACTAATGTACATTTTCCTCCGTTTGTGTTGCTGCCCAGAGTGATAGCCAAAATAAAGCATAAACGAGCTTGGCAATTGTACCTAATTGTGGCTCACAGAGGTATGTCAGAATAGGTAATTGATACCTTAAATCAGGCCAAAAAGCTTTCTTCCAAAGTTGTAAATGCAGATACTATCAGTCAGAAAATGTAAATGTAGGTTTCTTCCTTGTACACAGATAATAAGAATTATAAAAAAAAACATAAATTATGCTTACCTGATATTTTCTTTTCTTCAGATGGAGGAACAAGGAACAGTAGAATTAATACCAGGATGAAAAGGTGTCAGAAGAATAAAAACTAAGACACCCCACATAAAAAATATGGGTGGTTAGCTGTGGACTTTTTACATCTGAAGAAAAGAAAATTAACAGGTAAGTATAATTTATGTATTTCTTCATAAATGGAAAGAGGTCCACAGCTGCATTCATTACTTTTGGGAAAACAATACCCAAGCTATAGAGGACTCTAAAGGGCAAAGGCAGGAGGGTAGAATAGGAGGCCCATTCTGAGGGCACCATGCCTGAAAAAGAACCACAACCCAACCAAATCCTGTTTCGTCGGAGCTGGGCAAAAGAACTAGAAGGAAAAGGCCCAAGGACACTGACCCACAGATAGTCCGAAGGAAGAACTAGAGACCCGCAAGCAGACTCACCGTGCCAACACTCCTCAAGGAGAACCATCGCCCAGCAGTCGGTCCCCATACTAGTACAGTACGAAAATCCCCCAAAATGGAGAGGACAAGGGTAAACCAAGGGATACCCAAAGGTACAGCAAAAATCAATAAAGTAAAAAAAACAAACAAACAAGAAAAGACAAGTCCTACAGAGACCTGAAATGATCTCGAGAACAAGGGGAGATGAAACCCAACTCACAAGGAGCAACCGGGCATCAGCAGGAGAAGAAACATCTCCCAAACATGTGCAACAGCACCGAAAAGACAGCTGAGAATAAAGTCCTCAAAACAACAGAACTCAGAGACTGAGTACAGAAAATTACAAGCAGCAAAACTCAGAAGAAACATCTAAGGCCGGTAACACGCTGCCAACCGTAAAAAGACACGGAGAAAACACTATACGTAAGAAAGAAGCGGCCCAAGACAGAGATTGCCCAACCTCCAAGAAGAGGACACTCACCAAGCAATCTAGGCCACCAAGCCTACTCACAGATCTTAAAGGGGGAGAGGCAACAGAACCTCTAAAAAAAGAAGGTCACCCCCCAAGACCTGAAGATAAACAACAGGTCACAGATCCTACACCTAGCCGGACCAGCCGAAGCAACAACAGATCTGAAGTAAGGGAACCGGAAAGGAGATCTAGCAAGGCCACCAGATTAAGTCTCAATGAGCCAGCAGCTCCCCCAGATGGAAAGGAATAACTCAAAGAGCAGACCAGTCCCCGAACCAGATAAACATCTGTTCCAACTTCCCGAACACAGGAGAGGGCCCCCAAAAAGTGAAACACACCTCCATAAGGAGGACAAATAGCCCTCTGAAGAGGAGAGCGTTTATAAACACCTGCCCATAAGGCAGGAAGTCGTAGGAAGAACCGAGAGGACACAAGGCCACGAACACGGAAGAACCCCATAAAACACTTAATGTGCGAGCACACATACAGGCGCAAAAGTGACAGCTGAGCAACCGCAAAACCTTCCGTTTGCTAGGCAGGAAAGCCACACCATCATGTCCCATTAGTTGGCTGTCCCAGAGGAACTGTATTTTCGCACAAGACAAGGCCCAAGGAGCCCCAGCTTCTCAATAAATCTAGCCAAGTTGTAAAACAGAACAGCCAGAACAAGGGCGAAGCCCATGCACCCAGGAAACTGGAACCCCCAGGCCAGTGCTAGGATCATAAGGTCTCGGGTAACATCCCACAGCGGAATCCCCAAAGAGAAAACGCTGAGAGCCAAAGCCTTGACAACCGATAGATCAGGACAAGAAGCCCGGCCCCCACAAATGTTTGGATTAACAAACTTCCAGACACATAAATTCCCCGTCTGATATGAAGAAAACAGACTTCCCAGGGGAAAATCCAGAATAAAACCGGATAACAAGAGGCAAGTAGCCTTTGCAAGTCCCGACTCAAAGGGAAGAGGAGCACCCCTTGCAGGAGCCAAACACTCCAAAGACCTAGGGCCAGAAAAGCACAAGGCGCTGCTCATTTTTCAACCTCGAAAGGAGGAAAGGCTGAGTAGACCTCTCGCGGCGATCAAATTAGCAACCCTTGGTTTGCTACAGTACAGAGTAGCCACAGAGCACTAGAATGCTGAGCTAGCTGTCCAGCTAGCCACGAGCTCCAGACACTAGGGTAACGGAGAAAACAAGTCAACCAAACAGAGCAACAGCAACCCTCCACATCACCTCGATTTGAAGTCAGAGGACAGTAAAATATGGGTTTGGATGCCACGCGGGATGGCAATACCTGAACCATATGAGTGGAAAACCACTAGGAACTCTTCTATCCCAGAAAAAGATGCTGAGCATTCCCAACACCCGGGGAAGGAACCCTAACCGGAGCCCAAAAAGACCTCACTGACTAAAGTCCCGAAAAAAAGAACAACCAACTCCCGAGGGAAATCCAAGTCCCCCGAAGGCGACCCATCCACAAGGAGAAACTGACAATCCAGAGGTCTCAATGAAGAAGAGAACCACTAAAGGAACAAGTCCAAAAAGGACAATTTCCTAAGCAACATCGCCCGGCACCGGCGAAAAGAGGCGCTAAACCCTCTAATTTTCCCACCACGTGCAAAGTAATACTCTAGGTTCTGAGGGTATCGGAAGCAACAGAGAGTGAGTGAGCAAAATTCACTGATCCAGTCACCAGAGAAACGGCTATTTAGGACTGAAACAATCCCGAGAGCCGCACGGACCCACAAGTCCTCTTGAGAATGCTTAGCGGAAACTTGAAAAACAAACTTAAATACTGTTAATAGCACTCGGCACCCCAACCTGACCAGCAAGGTATAATAGGGCGCCACGTGTCCTGATAAGCCATAAGACAGAAGATCTAAACCCAAGCAGGACCAGCCTGCAACCAGGGTCATAACTGCCAAGCTGTCTAAATCCACCCTCAGAGAGGAAGGAAGGATAAACAGACAAACATGGGACTAACGTGTCCCGAACAACTTCTATAGAAGCAAACAGCGAGTATCAATCCCAGAGAAGTTCCCGCAGGAAACATAGTATGAAAAGGAAAAATAAAATGAATCCTAACCGGATAAATAAAATAACAGGCAACTTGAGGGTTAACGCCCAAAAAGAACAGAAGGTCCGCAGGACCAGCCTAACGGATACCCTGTCTTCCAACAACACTTGGAAAGATCTCGATAACAAGACTGAATGAGATTACTTAATCCCCACATGTCTAACAAGGTGCGCCGTTCAAAGGAGGAGACTGATGAGTCCCATACCCAAGAAGGATAGGGTCCCCCAAGCAGCTCAAAAATGTGTCTGAGTAAAACACTAAGGGCGAGCCAGCCTGTACGAAAGGGAACTGTACATGCCCTCCAGAGGCCGAGGGCCTTGAGCAATCGGGCATGAGCACAATCGCGAACAAACATCTGGACATTGCAGACGCGCAAACAGTCTCTTGAATCCCCGAGCCCGAGGAACAAGGGCGCTCTATCACGGTCTAAAGAACATAACCAACTGACCTGAGTCAATGGGGCCAATTCGCATTCTTCACTGGACGAAGAATCTGAATCAGAAAACTGACCGATCTCAACATCAGTATCCTCCATGACCGGATCAAGGATACCCAAAAATTGACTATATATATAAAACAATTTGAACGGCACACTTGACACCCACAATGGCTGGGGCACTCACTACCTCCTATGTATCAGACACTAGTGGACTAAAATTCTCCGTCGCCACACAGTTAGGAATGTGGAAATGGAACAGGACGTTATGTTCTAAGCCACAAGCCCAGTAAATACTACACATAAGCAAATTGAATCACATAACCCCCACTCAGGAGATATTAACCCTTGATTCCAAGAAACTTAAAGGACCAGTCAACACTGTAGATTTGCATAATCAACAAATGCAAGATAACAAGACAATGCAATAGCACTTAGTCTGAACTTCAAATGAGTAGTAGATTTTTTTCTGACAAATTTTAAAAGTTATGTCTTTTTCCACTCCCCCTGGTGCCATGTGACAGCCATCAGCAATCACAAATGCATACACGTACCATGTGACAGCTATCAGCCATTCACAAATGCATACACACTTATTCTTGCACATGTTCAGTAGGAGCTGGTCACTCAAAAAGTTTAATATAAAAAGACTGTGCACATTTTGTTAATGGAAGTAAATTAGAAAGTTGTTTAAAATTGCATGCTCTATCTGAATAATGAAAGTTTATTTTGATTGAGTGTCCCTTTAAAGGAATCTCACTGAGACCCTGTATTTTTCATGAAGTTCGCAGGAACAAATGAGGTTAAAGTACATTCATGAAGAAGTAAAATGAAACGATCTTACAAGAATCTACGCCGTGGAACAGGAACACGGCCCTTCAAGTGTGATGCATAGTAGCCTCACCTCCCGCCATGGACTTGAGAGAAGAAAGCAGGCAGCGAAGCGAAGTTCGACAACGCTGATTGCTTAAGGAGCTGTTAACATGAGTCAGGAAGGTTTCGCAGAAAGACTCTTCCTGCATCTCCGGACTCTAACTTCATCCAAGCCCTCACTGAGAGACTGACAGGATTACTTAAAACTCCCGTCCCATGTTGAAGAGTACTACCCTCCATAAAGAGACAAAATAAATTCTGCTGGCAGGTAAAAAAATAAAAAAAAAATGAAATAAGATGAACAGCAGCCAATCAGCATCAGCAGTGCTGAGGTCATGAACTCTTACTGTGATCTCATGAGATTTCACTTAACTCTCATGAGATTTCATAGTAAGCTTCCTTTACCTGATTGGTGAAATAATATGAGAGTGCACGATGCTAGTCCCTTCAGATGTCCCAGGACAAACACACTAAAATGCTGCTTAGAAATCCTTTACAATGGAGGTGGCTACTGAGGAACTTTTGAGGTAAAAACAGAATTTATGTTTACCTGATAAATTACTTTCTCCAACGGTGTGTCCGGTCCACGCGTCATCCTTACTTGTGGGATATTCTCTTCCCCAACAGAAATGGCAAAGAGCCCAGCAAAGCTGGTCACATGATCCCTCCTAGCTCCGCCTACCCCAGTCATTCGACCGACGTTAAGGAGGAATATTTGCATAGGAGAAACCATATGGTACCGTGGTGACTGTAGTTAAAGAAAATAAATTATCAGACCTGATTAAAAAAAAAAAACCAGGCGGGCCGTGGACCGGACACACCGTTGGAGAAAGTAATTTATCAGGTAAACATAAATTCTGTTTTCTCCAACATCGGGTGTGTCCGGT
Source organism: Bombina bombina (assembly GCF_027579735.1). Taxonomy (NCBI): domain Eukaryota; kingdom Metazoa; phylum Chordata; class Amphibia; order Anura; family Bombinatoridae; genus Bombina; species Bombina bombina. The sequence continues at coordinate 874,572,626 of NC_069503.1, read as the reverse complement.
CCACGGCGTCATCCTTACTTGTGGGAACCAATACCAAAGCTTTAGGACACGGATGAAGGGAGGGAGCAAATCAGGTCACCTAAATGGAAGGCACCACGGCTTGCAAAACCTTTCTCCCAAAAATAGCCTCAGAAGAAGCAAAAGTATCAAACTTGTAAAATTTGGTAAAAGTGTGCAGTGAAGACCAAGGTCGCTGCCCTACATATCTGATCAACAGAAGCCTCGTTCTTGAAGGCCCATGTGGAAGCCACAGCCCTAGTGGAATGAGCTTGTGATCTTTCGGGAGGCTGCCGACCGGCAGTCTCGTAAGCCAATCTGATGATGCTTTTAATCCAAAAAGAGAGAGAGGTAGAAGTTGCTTTTTGACCTCTCCTTTTACCTGAATAAACAACAAACAAGGAAGATGTTTGTCTAAAATCCTTTGTAGCATCTAAATAGAATTTTAGAGCGCGAACAACATCCAAATTGTGCAACAAACGTTCCTTCTTTGAAACTGGTTAAACACTAAAAAACTCTAAGCCATCTCCGTGGAGATGTTGCCTGTACAACGGCAAAGAGAATGACTGGGGTAGGCGGAGCCTAGGAGGGATCATGTGACCAGCTTTGCTGGGCTCTTTGCCATTTCCTGTTGGGGAAGAGAATATCCCACAAGTAAGGATGACGCCGTGGACCGGACACACCTATGTTGGAGAAATACCTTTCTTTTTTACATAGAGATGTTCAGGTGATATTTTCTAATCAGCTTGCATCACTTTCAAGTGTTTTAACATTTGGGTATTATGGCCCTTTAATAAAAAACATTAATTTATTGTGTAAGTATATATATATATATCATTTTTTATTTAAGCAGAGGTAACACTTTTAAGGAGGTGAAAGAAAAAAACTTTACTACTTTTTAAAATGTCCTATTTTAGATGTTAAAAGCAACACTCCAATGTGACTTTAAAAAGGCAATGATTAAATATGTGCAGCAAAATAACTTTACAGTATAGTTGTATTATTTATTTTGACTCCTTGTCTGTAATTTAACTCTAATAAATTAAGACTTTTCCAACTAATAAAGGTGTCATTGTATTTACACTTTATCACACTAATCCAGTATGGTAATTATCAGAAGATGGCAGAAAATATACACTATCTTTTCTAATGTGTTTCTATGTTGTAAATTTCATGGCTGAGCACTGTGGTTAGGGTCTTAATGTATGATAAAGTCTAATAAAAATTCAAAGTTATTTCTAGATGTAAAATAATTATATAAACAATCAGTAGCTAGACTGAATTTTAAAGATATATTGGATCCCCATATAACTGCAATAAGCTTTAACCATTTACCCCTGAAAATGTAGGTTGTTGTACCCTTTTCTAGAATGCAACCCTGACTCTACAACATTCTACACTGTGTTTGCTTGATAAGTGAAGGAGCTCATGTATATATGTTCATATGTGGCCACAAAAAAAGCATATGAGAAACAACACTCAAAAGGCTTTTCAATGGATGGTGCCATTAGACTGTTCTAAGACGGTAAAACAGTACAATTACAGTGTGAATGCTTAATAAGCATTTTATTTTATTTGCCTATATATTGCAATGCAGTGCTTAATTAATTAAATAAACAAATCAATGTATATAAAATATTTGAATATCCATATGAAGGGATGAATGTGGAACCAGAGAAGAAGGTGTGTATATATATATATAATAATGTAAATTAATGCAAAATGGAATCCAGAAGTGCAATTTTACAAATAGTGGCTGTTTATTATGATTTTTACATAACCAGAGTTAAAATGTATAAATGATATATTTGTTTGCAGCTTAAAACCATTAGCCAAAGCTCTTACCTAAAGGCATCTTGCATTCAGATTCACACTGATGCCTCCAAAAGCTAACTGCAGACCTCTCTCTATTCTGTAGCCGGTTGAGCCTCTCTGCTAAGCCTCCCCTGCAAAGAAATGAAAAATGTGCCACATGGCCATGAGTTAGCATTTAGTGTTACCAAAGGATAAAATAAAGGACACAGAAGGGACCATTTACTTTTTACTTCCCACACAGAAACATAAAAAAATGCATTCTACCAATTTGTTCAGACAGTTAAGCTTTCTTAAAGCCCTCTTTAGGCCTAAAAAAAAGGAAATTTATTCTTACTTGACACGGTGAGTCCACGGATCATCATAATTACTATTGGGATATTCACTCCTGGCCTGCAGGAGGAGGCAAAGAGCACCACAGCAAAGCTGTTAAATACCACTCCCCGTACCCACAACCCCAGTCATTCGACCAAAGGGAAAGGAGAAAGGAAAGTAATATAAAAGGTGCAGTGGTGCCTGATGTTTATGAAAAAAAATAAACTGTCTGAAAATACAGGGCAGAGCCGTGGACTCACTGTGTCAAAAAATAAACAAATTTATCAGGTAAGAATGAATTTCATTTTCTTTCTAATGACACTGTGAGTCCACGGATCATAATTACTATTGGGAATCAATACCCAAGCTAGAGGACACGGATGATAAGGGAGGGACAAGACAGTTAACCTAAACAGAAGGCACCACTGCTTGAAGAACCTTTCTGCCAAAAACAGCCTCAGCCGAAGCAAAAGTATCAAATTTGTAAAATTTAGAAAAAGTGTGTAAAGATGACCAAGTGGCAGACTTGCAAATCTGATCAACAGAACCACAATTTTTGAAAGCCCAAGTAGAAGAAAACATAATTTATGCTTACCTGATAAATTCCTTTCTTCTGTAGTGTGATCAGTCCACGGGTCATCATTACTTCTGGGATATTACTCCTCCCCAACAGGAAGTGCAAGAGGATTCACCCAGCAGAGCTGCATATAGCTCCTCCCCTCTACGTCACTCCCAGTCATTCGACCAAGGACCAACGAGAAAGGAAAAGCCAAGGGTGAAGTGGTGACTGGAGTATAAATTAAAAAATATTTACCTGCCTTAAAAACAGGGCGGGCCGTGGACTGATCACACTACAGAAGAAAGGAATTTATCAGGTAAGCATAAATTATGTTTTCTTCTGTTAAGTGTGATCAGTCCACGGGTCATCATTACTTCTGGGATACCAATACCAAAGCAAAAGTACACGGATGACGGGAGGGATAGGCAGGCTCTTTATACAGAAGGAACCACTGCCTGAAGAACCTTTCTCCCAAAAATAGCCTCCGATGAAGCAAAAGTGTCAAATTTGTAAAATTTGGAAAAAGTATGAAGCGAAGACCAAGTTGCAGCTTGCAAATCTGTTCAACAGAGGCCTCATTCTTGAAGGCCCAAGTGGAAGCCACAGCTCTAGTAGAAATGTAGCTGTAATTCTTTCAGGAGGCTGCTGTCCAGCAGTCCTCATAAGCTAAACGAATTATGCTACGAAGCCAAAAAGAAAGAGAGGTAGCGGAAGCTTTTTGACCTCATCCTCTGCCCAGAGTAAATGACAAAACAGAGAAGACGTTTGTCGAAATTCCTTAGTTTGCCTGTAAGTAAAATTTTAGAGCACGGACTACATCCAGGTTGTGCAGTAGACGTTCCTTCTTTGAAGAAGGATTTGGGCATAAAGAAGGAACAACAATCTCTTGATTGATATTCCTGTTAGTAACTACCTTAGGTAAGAACCCAGGTTTAGTACGCAGGACTACCTTATCCGAATGAAAAATCAAATAAGGAGAATCACAATGTAAGGCTGATAATTCAGAGACTCTTCGAGCCGAGGAAATAGCCATTAAAAATAGAACTTTCCAAGATAACAACTTTATATCAATGGAATGAAGGGGTTCAAACGGAACGCCCTGTAAAACATTAAGAACAAGGTTTAAACTCATGGTGGAGCAACAGTTTTAAACACAGGCTTAATCCTGGCCAAAGCCTGACAAAAAGCCTGGACGTCAGGAACTTCTGACAGACGTTTTGTGTAACAGAATGGACAGAGCTAGATCTGTCCCTTTAAAGAACTAGCAGATAAACCCTTTTCTAAACCTTCTTGTAGAAAAGATAATATCCTAGGAATCCTAACCTTACTCCAAGAGTAACCTTTGGATTCACACCAATATAGGTATTTACGCCATATCTTATGGTAAATCTTTCTGGTAACAGGTTTCCTAGCCTGTATTAAGGTATCAATAACTGACTCAGAAAACCCACGTCTTGATAAAATCAAGCGTTCAATTTCCAAGCAGTCAGCTTCAGAGAAGTTAGATTTTGATGTTTGAAGGGACCCTGTATCAGAAGGTCCTGTTTCAGAGGTAGAGACCAAGGTGGACAGGATGACATGTCCACCAGGTCTGCATACCAAGTCCTGCGTGGCCACGCAGGTGCTATTAGAATCACTGATGCTCTCTCTTGTTTGATTCTGGCAATCAATCGAGGAAGCAACGGAAAGGGTGGAAACACGTAAGCCATCCTGAAGTCCCAAGGTGCTGTCAGAGCATCTATCAGGACTGCTCCTGGATCCCTGGATCTGGACCCGTAACGAGGAAGCTTGGCGTTCTGTCGAGACGCCATGAGATCTATCTCTGGTTTGCCCCAACGTCGAAGTATTTGGGCAAAGACCTCCGGATGAAGTTCCCACTCCCCCGGATGAAAAGTCTGACGACTTAAGAAATCCGCCTCCCAGTTCTCCACTCCCGGGATGTGGATTGCTGACAGGTGGCAAGAGTGAGACTCTGCCCAGCGAATTATCTTTGATACTTCCATCATAGCTAGGGAGCTTCTTGTCCCTCCCTGATGGTTTGATGTAAGCTACAGTCGTGATGTTGTCCGACTGAAACCTGATGAACCCCCGAGTTGTCAACTGGGGCCAGGCAAGGAGGGGCATTGAGAACTGCTCTCAATTCCAGAATGTTTATTGGCAGGAGACTCTCCTCCTGACTCCATTGTCCCTGAGCCTTCAGAGAATTCCAGACGGCACCCCAACCTAGAAGGCTGGCGTCTGTTGTTACAATTGTCCAGTCTGGTCTGCTGAATGGCATCCCCCTGGACAGATGTGGCCGAGAAAGCCACCATAGAAGAGAATTTCTGGTCTCTTGATCCAGATTCAGAGAAGGGGATAAGTCTGAGTAATCCCCATTCCACTGACTTAGCATGCACAGTTGCAGTGGTCTGAGGTGTAAGCGTGCAAAGGGTACTATGTCCATTGCCGCTACCATTAAGCCGATTACCTCCATGCATTGAGCCACTGACGGGTGTTGAATGGAATGAAGGGTGCGGCAAGCACTTTGAAGTCTTGTTAGCCTGTCCTCTGTCAGGTAAATCTTCATTTCTACAGAATCTATAAGAGTCCCCAGGAAGGGAACTCTTGTGAGTGGAACGAGTGAACTTTTCTTTTCGTTCACCTTCCATCCATGTGACCTTAGAAATGCCAGCACTAACTCTGTATGAGACTTGGCAGTTTGAAAGCTTGAAGCTTGTATCAGAATGTCGTCTAGGTATGGAGCTACCGAGATTCCCCGCGGTCTTAGTACCGCCAGAAGAGCACCCAGAACCTTTGTGAAGATTCTTGGAGCTGTAGCCAATCCGAATGGAAGAGCCACAAACTGGTAATGCCTGTCTAGGAAGGCAAACCTTAGGTACCGATAATGATCTTTGTGAATCGGTATGTGAAGGTAAGCATCTTTTAAATCTACAGTGGTCATGTACTGACCTTCTTGGATCATAGGTAAAATTGTCCGAATAGTCTCCATCTTGAACGATAGAACTCTTAGGAATTTGTTTAGGATCTTTAAGTCCAGGATTGGTCTGAAAGTTCCCTCTTTTTTGGGAACCACAAACAGATTTGAGTAAAACCCCTGTCCCTGTTCTGATCGTGGAACTGGATGGATTACTCCCATTAACAAGAGCTCTTGTACACAGCGTAGAAACGCCTCTTTCTTTGTCTGGATTGTTGACAATCTTGACAGATGAAATCTCTGTCTTGGAGGAGAGTATTTGAAGTCCAGAAGGTATCCCTGAGATATTATCTCTAGCGCCCAGGGATCCTGAACATCTCTTGCCCAAGCCTGGGGCGAAGAGAGAAAGTCTGCCCCCCACTAGATTCGATCCCGGATCGGGGGGCCCTCAATTCATGCTGTTTTAGGGGCAGCAGCAGGTTTCCTAGTCTGCTTGCCCTTGTTCCAGGACTGGTTAGGTTTCCAGCCTTGTCTGTAGCGAGCAACAGCTCCTTCCTGTTTTGGTGCAGAGGAAGTTGATGCTGCTCCTGCTTTGAAATTACGAAAGGAACGAAAATTAGACTGTCTAGTCTTGGCTTTGGCTTTGTCCTGAGGCAGGGCATGGCCTTTACCCTCCTGTAATGTCAGCGATAATCTCTTTCAACCCGGGCCCGAATAAGGTCTGCCCTTTGAAAGGTATATTAAGCAATTTAGACTTAGAAGTAACATCAGCTGACCAGGATTTTAGCCAAAGCGCCCTGCGTGCCTGAATGGCGAATCCTGAATTCTTCGCCGTAAGTTTAGTAAGATGTACTACGGCCTCCGAAATGAATGAATTAGCTAGTTTAAGGACTCTAAGCCTGTCCGTAATGTCGTCCAGAGTAGCTGAACCAATGTTCTCTTCCAGAGACTCAATCCAGAATGCCGCTGCAGCCGTGATCGGCGCAATGCATGCAAGGGGTTGCAATATAAAACCTTGTTGAACAAACATTTTCTTAAGGTAACCCTCTAACTTTTTTATCCATTGGATCTGAAAAAGCACAGCTATCCTCCACCGGGATAGTGGTACGCTTAGCTAAGGTAGAAACTGCTCCCTCCACCTTAGGGACCGTTTGCCATAAGTCCCTTGTGGTGGCGTCTATTGGAAACATTTTTCTAAATATCGGAGGGGGTGAGAACGGCACACCGGGTCTATCCCACTCCTTAGTAACAATTTCAGTAAGTCTCTTAGGTATAGGAAAAACCTCAGTACTCGTCGGTACCCAGCAAAATATTTATCCAACCTACACATTTTCTCTGGTATTGCAACTGTGTTACAATCATTCAGAGCCGCTAACACCTCCCCTAGTAATACACGGAGGTTTTCCAGTTTAAATTTAAAATTTGAAATATCTGAATCCAGTCTGTTTGGATCAGAACCGTCACCCACAGAATGAAGTTCTCCGTCCTCATGTTCTGCCACCTGTGACGCAGTGTCTGACATGGCCCTAATATTATCAGCGCACTCTGTTCTCACCCCAGAGTGATCACGCTTACCTCTTAGTTCTGGTAATTTAGCCAAAACCTCAGTCATAACAGTAGCCATATCCTGTAATGTGATTTGTAATGGCCGCCCAGATGTACTCGGCGCTACAATATCACGCACCTCCCTCTGAGCGGGAGATGTAGGTACTGACACGTGAGGCGAGTTAGTCGGCATAACTCTCCCCTCGTTGTTTGGTGAAATTTGTTCAATTTGTACAGATTGATTTTTATTTAAAGTAGCATCAATACAGTTAGTACATAAATTTCTATTGGGCTCCACTTTGGCATTGCAACAAATGACACAGGTATCATCCTCTGAATCAGACATGTTTAACACACTAGCAAATAAACTTGCAACTTGGAAATACAATTCAATTAGAATAATATTAAAACGTACTGTGCCTTTAAGAAGCACAGAAGATCTATGACAGTTGAAAATTAATAAATTGAAACAGTTATAGCCTCAATCCTTGTAAACAACACAACTTTAGCAAAGGTTTAATCCCATTAGCAAAGATAACAAATTCTGAAAGCAGGAAACAAATTACAGAATAAACGTTTTTTATCTCAGTCAAACTATAATTCTCACAGCTCTGCTGAGAGAAATTACCTCCCTCAAAATAAGTTTTGAAGACCCCTGAGCTCTGTAGAGATGAACCGGATCATGCAGGGAATACAATGAGTTGCTGACTGAAATATTTGATGCATAGTAAAAGCGCCACAAAACGGCCCCTCCCCCTCACACACAGCAGTGAGGGAGAACAGAAACTGTCAGAAAACAGATTAAGCAACTGCCAAGTGGAAAAATAGTGCCCAAACATTTATTCACTCAGTACCTCAGCAAATGAAAACGATTTTACATTCCAGCAAAAACGTTAAACATAATCTCTAGTTATTAAACAGCTTTATGTATTTCTTACAGTGTAATTCTAGTGAAGTACCATTCCCCAGAATACTGAAGTGTAAAGTATACATACATGACATTATATCGGTATGGCAGGATTTTCTCATCAATTCCATTGTCAGAAAATAAAAACTGCTACATACCTCTATGCAGATTCATCTGCCCGCTGTCCCCTGATCTGAAGTTTACCTCTCCTCAGATGGCCGAGAAACAGCAATATGATCTTAACTACTCCGGCTAAAATCATAACAAAAACTCTGGTAGAATCTTCTTCAAACTCTGCCAGAGAGATAATAACACACTCCGGTGCTATTTTAAAATAACAAACTTTTGATTGAAGATATAAAACTAAGTATAATCACCATAGTCCTCTCACACATCCTATCTAGTCGTTGGGTGCAAGAGAATGACTGGAGTGACGTAGAGGGGAGGAGCTATATGCAGCTCTGCTGGGTGAATCCTCTTGCACTTCCTGTTGGGGAGGAGTAATATCCCAGAAGTAATGATGACCCGTGGACTGATCACACTTAACAGAAGAAACAGCCCTCGTAGAATGAGCCGTGATTTTCTCAGGAGGCTGCTGATCAGCAGTCTCATATGTCAAGTGAATAACACTCCTCAACCAACAAGAAAGAGAAGTAGCTGTAGCTTTCTGAACTTTAAATTTCCCAGAAAAAAACAACAAATAAAGGCCTAGATTTGGAGTTCGGCGGTAGCCGTCAAAACCAGCGTTAGAGGCGTTGGAGTCAGTGATTAAAGGGTCTAACGCTCACTTTTCAGCCGCGACTTTTCCATACCGCAGATCCCCCTACGCCATTTGCGTATCCTATCTTTTCAATGGGATCTTCCTAACGCCGGTATTTAGAGTCGTTTCTGAAGTGAGCGTTAGAGCTCTAACGACAAAACTCCAGCCGCCTGAAAATAGCAGGAGTTAAGAGCTTTCTGGCTAACGCCGGTTCATAAAGCTCTTAACTACTGTACCCTAAAGTACACTAACACCCATAAACTACCTATGTACCCCTAAACCGAGCTCCCCCCACATCGCCGCCACTCGATTTAAATTTGTAACCCCTAATCTGCCGACCGCCACCTACGTTATACTTATGTACCCCTAATCTGCTGCCCCTAACCCCGCCGACCCCTGTATTACATTTATTAACCCCTAACCTGCCCCCCACAACGTCGCCGCCAGCTACTTAAAATAATTAACCCCTAATCTTCCGACCGCAAAGCGCCGCCACCTACGTTATCCCTATGTACCCCTAATCTGCTACCCCTAACACCGCCGACCCCTATATTATATTTATTAACCCCTAATCTGCCCCCTCAACGTCGCCGACACCTGCCTACACTTATTAACCCCTAATCTGCCGAGCGGACCGCACCGCTACTATAATAAAGTTATTAACCCCTAACCCGCCTCACTAACCCTATCATAAATAGTATTAACCCCTAATCTGCCCTCCCTAACATCGCCGACACCTAACTTCAATTATTAACCCCTAATCTGACGACCGGAGCTCACCGCTATTCTAATAAATTGATTAACCCCTAAAGCTAAGTCTAACCCTAACACTAACACCCCCCTAACTTAAATATAATTTACATCTAACTAAATAAATTAACTCTTATTAAATAAATTATTCCTATTTAAAGCTAAATACTTACCTGTAAAATAAATCCTAATATAGCTACAATATAAATTATAATTATATTATAGCTATTTTAGGATTAATATTTATTTTACAGGTAACTTTGTAATTATTTTAACCAGGTACAATAGCTATTAAATAGTTAAGAACTATTTAATAGTTACCTAGTTAAAATAATAACAAATTTACCTGTAAAATAAATCCTAACCTAAGATATAATTAAACCTAACACTACCCTATCAATAAATTAATTAAATAAAATACCTACAATTACCTACAATTAACCTAACACTACACTATCAATAAATTAATTAAACACAATTGCTACAAATAAATACAATTACATAAACTAGCTAAAGTACAAAAAATAAAAAAGAACTAAGTTACAAAAAATAATAAAATATTTACAAACATAAGAAAAATATTACAACAATTTTAAACTAATTACACCTACTCTAAGCCCCCTAATAAAATAACAAAGCCCCCCAAAATAAAAAATTCCCTACCCTATTCTAAATTAAAAAAGTTACAAGCTCTTTTACCTTACCAGCCCTGAAACAGGGCCCTTTGCGGGGCATGCCCCAAGGATTTCAGCTCTTTTGCCTGTAAAAAAAAAACATACCATACCCCCCCCCCCCAACATTACAACCCACCACCCACATACCCCTCATCTACCCCAAACCCCCTTAAATAAACCTAACACTAATCCCCTGAAGATCTTCCTACCTTGTCTTCACCATACCAGGTTCACCGATCCGTCCTGGCTCCAACATCTTCATCCAACCCAAGCGGGGGTTGGCGATCCATCATCCGGTGCTGAAGAGGTCCAGAAGAGGCTCCAAAGTCTTCCTCCTATCCGGCAAGAAGAGGACATCCGGACCGGCAAACATCTTCTCCAAGCGGCATCTTCAATCTTCTTCCATCCGGTGCGGAGCGGGTCCATCTTGAAGCAGGCGACGCGGATCCATCCTCTTCTTCCGTTGTCTCCCGACGAATGACGGTTCCTTTAAGGGACGTCATCCAAGATGGCGTCCCTCGAATTCCGATTGGCTGATAGGATTCTATCAGCCAATCGGAATTAAGGTAGGAATTTTCTGATTGGCTGATGGAATCAGCCAATCAGAATCAAGTTCAATCCGATTGGCTGATCCAATCAGCCAATCAGATTGAGCTTGCATTCTATTGGCTGATCAGAACAGGGGTATGTGGGTGGTGGGTTGTAATGTTGGGGGGGGTATGGTATGTTTTTTTTTTACAGGCAAAAGAGCTGAAATCCTTGGGGCATGCCCCGCAAAGGGCCCTGTTCAGGGCTGGTAAGGTAAAAGAGCTTGTAACTTTTTTAATTTAGAATAGGGTAGGGAATTTTTTATTTTGGGGGGCTTTGTTATTTTATTAGGGGGCTTAGAGTAGGTGTAATTAGTTTAAAATTGTTGTAATATTTTTCTTATGTTTGTAAATATTTTATTATTTTTTGTAACTTAGTTCTTTTTTATTTTTTGTACTTTAGCTAGTTTATGTAATTGTATTTATTTGTAGCAATTGTGTTTAATTAATTTATTGATAGTGTAGTGTTAGGTTAATTGTAGGTAATTGTAGGTATTTTATTTAATTAATTTAATGATAGTATAGTGTTAGGTTTAATTATATCTTAGGTTAGGATTTATTTTACAGGTAAATTTGTTATTATTTTAACTAGGTAACTATTAAATAGTTCTTAACTATTTAATAGCTATTGTACCTGGTTAAAATAATTACAAAGTTGCCTGTAAAATAAATATTAATCCTAAAATAGCTATAATATAATTATAATTTATATTGTAGCTATATTAGGATTTATTTTACAGGTAAGTATTTAGCTTTAAATAGGAATAAGTTATTTAATAAGAGTTAATTTATTTCGTTAGATTAAAATTATATTTAAGTTAGGGGGGGTGTTAGTGTTAGGGTTAGACTTAGCTTTAGGGGTTAATACATTTAATTATAGTAGCGGTGAGGTCCGCTCGGCAGATTAGGGGTTAATAATTGAAGTTAGGTGTCGGCGATGTTAGGGAGGGCAGATTAGGGGTTAATACTATTTATGATAGGGTTAGTGAGGCGGATTAGGGGTTAATAACTTTATTATAGTAGCGGTGCGGTCCGCTCGGCAGATTAGGAGTTAATAAGTGTAGGCAGGTGTCGGCGACGTTGAGGGGGGCAGATTAGGGGTTAATAAATATAATATAGGGGTCGGCGATGTTAGGGCAGCAGATTCGGGGTACATAGGGATAACGTAGGTTGCGGCGGTTTACGGAGCGGCAGATTAGGGGTTAAAAAAAATATGCAGGGGTCAGCGATAGCGGGGGCGGCAGATTAGGGGTTAATAAGTGTAAGGTTAGGGGTGTTTAGACTCGGGGTACATGTTAGAGTGTTAGGTGCAGACGTAGGAAGTGTTTCCCCATAGGAAACAATGGGGCTGCGTTAGGAGCTGAACGCTGCTTTTTTGCAGGTGTTAGGTTTTTTTTCAGCTCAAACAGCCCCATTGTTTCCTATGGGAGAATCGTGCACGAGCACGTTTTTGAGGCCGGCCCGCGTCCGTAAGCAACTCTGGTATCGAGAGTTGCATTTGCGGTAAAAATGCTCTACGCTCCTTTTTTGGAGCCTAACGCAGCATTTGTTTAAACTCTCGATACCAGAGTTAAATTTATGGTGCGGCCAGAAAAAAGCCCGCGGAGCGTTAACAGCCCTTTTACCGCCGAACTCCAAATCTAGGCCAAAGACTGGCAAAAATCCTTAGTCGCCTGCAAATAATATTTCAAAGCACGAACTACATCCAAATTGTGCAACAAATGTTCCTTATGAGAAGAAGGATTAGGACACAAAGAAGGAACAACAATCTCCTGATTAATATTCTTATCAGAAACAACCTTGGGAAGAAACCCTAATGCAGTACGAAGTACCACCTTATCAGAATGAAAAATAAGAAGGAGACTCACATTGCAAAACAGAAATCTCCGAAACTCTTTGAGCCGAAGAGATAGCAACCAAAAACAAAACCTTCCAGGTTAACAACTTAATATCCAAAGAATGCATAGGCTCAAACGGAGCCTGTTGAAGAACTCTCAGAACTAAATTAAGACTCCAAGGAGGAGTCGCAAACTTAAACATAGGCCGAATTCTCACCAAGGCCTGACAAAAAGACTGAACATCTGGCACATCCGCCAGGCGTTTATGTAACAAAGTAGATAAAGCAGAAATTTGACCCTTCAGGGTATTAGCAGACAAACATTTCTCCAGACCCTCCTGGAGAAAAGACAAAATTATAGGAATCCTAACTCTACTCCAAGAGTAGCCCTTAGATTCACACCAGTACAGATGATATTTACGCCATATCTTGTAATAAATCTTTCTAGTTACAGGCTTACGTGCCTGATTCATAGTCTCAATAACTGACTCAGAAAAACCACACTTAGATAGAATCAAGCATTCAATCTTCAAGCAGTCAGCGTCAGAGAAACGAGATTTGGATGAAGGAAGGGACCCTGAAGTAGAAGATCCTTGCTCAACGGAAAACTCCAAGGTGGAAAGGATGACATCTCCATCAGATTTGCATACCAGATCCTGCGAGGCCACGCCGGTGCAATGAGAATTACCGACACCCTCTCCTGTCGGATCCGAGCAATTACTCGAGGAAGAAGGGCAAATGGAGGAAGCACGTATGCCAGACTGAACTTCCAAGGAACTGCTAGAGCATCTATTAGAACCGCTTGAGGATCCCTTGACCTCGAACCGTACTTCGGAAGCTTGTGACGAGATGCCATAAGATCCAACTCCGGTTGACCACACTTGAGAATCAAACTGGAAAACACCTCCAGATAAAGTTCCCACTCCCCCGGATGAAAAGACTGCCTGCTCAGAAAATCCACTTCCCTGATGATCCATGTAAGCCAGAGATGTTATATTGTCCGACTGAAATCTGATAAACTGGGTTGAAGCCAATTGAGGCCAGACTAGGAGAGAATTGAAAATTGCAATCAATTCAAAGACATTTATAGAAAGAACCGATTCTTCCAGGGTCCACCGACCCTGAGCATTCAGAGAACCCCAGACAGCTCCCCAACCCAGCAGACTGGCATCCGTGGTCACAATCACCCAGGTAGGCCTGTGAAAACAGGTTCCCTGGGAAAGATGATCCAGAGACAACCACCACGGAAGAGAATCTCTTGCAGCCTGATCTAGAACAATCTTCGGAGAAAGGTTTGTATAATCCCCGTTCCACTGTCTGAGCATGCATAACTGCAGAGATCTGAGATGAAACCGAGCAAACGGAATGATGTCCATGACCGAAACCATCAGACCAATAACCTCCATACACTGGACCACCGACGGCCGAGGAGATGACTGAAGAGCCAGACATGAATCGAACAAATGTTTCCACAGAATCTATAACGGTTCCCAAGAATACCACCTTGTAGCCGGAATCAAGGGACTTTTTCCTAAATTCACCTTCCAACAGTGGAAGCGCAGAAAAGACAACAACAACTCTGTGTGGAAGTTTGCTTGTTAAAAACATGGAGCCTGAACTAGAATATTGTCCAAGCTAGTCTAGAAAAGAGAATCTAAGAAACTTGTGATGATCCTTGTGAATAGGAATATGTAGATATGCATCCTTCAGATCTACTGTAGTCATGAACTGACCCTCCTGAACCAGAGGTAGAATAGACTGAATAGTCTCCATCATGAACAATGGAACCTTGAGAAATCCGTTTACCAATTTGAGATCTAAAATGGGTCTGAAAGTTCCCTCCTTTTTGGGAACGATAAAAAGATTAGAATAAAACCCTAGTCCCTGCTCCTGAACTGGAACAGGCATGATCACTCCCATATCGGAAAGATCCTGGGCACATCTTAAGAATGCCTCGCTTTTTAACTGATTTACCGATAACTTTGAAAGATGAAACCTGCCCCTGGGAGGAAAAGTCTTTAACTCCAGTCTGTATCCCTGGGATATAATATCTACTACCCAAGGATCTGGGACATCCCTTGCCCAGGCTTGAACGAACAAAAACAGCCTGCTCCCCACGCAATCCATTCCCAGATCGGGGTCAGGCCCTTTATGCTGACTTTGAGTCAGCAGCAGGCTTCTTAGATTGCCTCCCCTTGCTCCAGGATTGATTATGTCTCCAAGAAGATCTGGATTGATCTTGCTTGGAGGAGGAAGAGGAAGACTTACCAGCGAAGTTGTGAAAGAAACGAAAATTACTCTGATAAACTGTTTATTTCTCTTATCCTGAGGAAGAGAATGTCCCTTTCCACCAGTAATATCAGAAATAATTTCAGCCAAACCAGGCCCAAACAAAGTCTTCCCTTTGTAAGGAATTGATAAAAGCTTAGACTTAGAGGATACATCCACATACCAGGGCTTTAACCATAACCCTGCGAGCCAAAACAGCAAAACCAGAAATCTTTGCTCCCAACTTAACAACCTGTAAAGAGGCATCCGCAATAAAAGAATTGGCCAATTTTAAAGCCTTAATTCTATCCTGAAACTCTTCCAGAGAAGTCTCATGAAGAATAGAATCAGACAATGCATCAAACCAATAGGCAGCCGCACTGGTAAGCGTAACAACACACGCAACAGGCTGCCATTGGAGCTCCTGGTGAACATAAATCCTCTTAAGTAAAGCCTCCAACTTCTTATCCATGGGATCCTTAAAAGCACAACTATCCTCAATAGGAATAGTGGTCCTCTTGGCCAAAGTGGAAATAGCTCCCTCAACCTTAGGGACTGTCTGCCAAGATGCCTTAAAGGGACACTGAACCCAAATTTTTCTTTTGTGATTCAGATAGAGCATGTAATTTTAATCAAATTTCTAATTTACTCCTATAATCAATTTTTCTTTGTTCACTTGCTATCTTTATTTCAAAAGAAGGCATCTCATCTTATTTTTTTTTTGTTTCAGGACTCTGGACACCACATTTTTATTGGTGGATGAATTTATCCACCAATCAGCAAGAATAACCCAGGTTATTCACCAAAAATGGGCCAGCATCTAAACTTGCATTCTTGCCTTTCAAATAAAGATACCAAGAGAAGGAAGAAAATTTTATAATAGGAGTAAATTAGAAAGTTGCTTAAAATTGCATGATAAATCTGAATCACGAAAGAAAAAATTTGGGTTCAGTGTCCCTTTAATAGAATCCGCAATAGGAAACATCTTCCTAAAAATAGGAGAAGGGGAAAAAGGAATACCAGGCTTCTCCCATTCCCGAGAAATAATCTCTGAAACCCTATACGGGACAGGAAAATCATCCGCCACGGAAGGAGCATCAAAAAACTTATTAAGCTTACTAGCCTTCTTGGGAGTAACTATGACCAGTGAATCAGAATAATCCAAAGTAGTCAAAACCTCCCTGGGTAACAAACGGAGGTGCACCAACTTAAATCTGAAAGAAACCACCTCAGAATCAGTCAAAGGAGACACACTATCAGAGTCTGAAATATCACCCTCAGATGCAACTGAAATATCTTCTTCCTCAGTCCTATGAGAAGGAACATTAGATAAAACTGCAACAGAGTCAGAAGTCCTTCTGCGTTTACCCTGAAACACAGGAAAAGCAGACAATGCATCAGATATAGCAGGAGATATGAGAGTAGACAAATCCTTTAAAGAAAAACTAGCCTGAGACGAGACGCAGAGCACTGCATGTGAAGAGGAATGAGACTACGAGGAATGGGGAGAAAGCTGAGCTACAGCTTGAACAGGAGGCTCCTGAACAACAGCCTCCTTAGAAAAACATAATTTATGTAAGAATTTAACTGATATAAATACACCCCCACCACACCCACAATTCAGTTTAACGAATAGCCAAGAAGTGGGGTGATAAGAAAAAAGTGCGAAAGCATCAACAAGGAATTGGAATAATTGTGCTTTATACAAAAAATCATAACCACCATAAAAAGGGTGGGCCTCATGGACTCTTCCCAATATAAAAGAAATTAATTTATCAGGTAAATTCTTACATAAATTATGTTTTCTTTCAAGTAATTGGCAAGAGTCAGTGAGCTAGTGACATATGGGATAGCAAATACCCAAGATGTGGAACTCGCAAGAGTCACTAGAGAGGGAGGGATAAAAATAAAGACAGCCAATTCCGCTAAAAAATAAATCCACAATCCAAATCAAAATCTTCATAATGAAAAAAACTGAAATTATAAGCAGAAGAATCAAACTGAAACAGCTGCCTGAAGTATTTTTCTACCAAAAACTGCTTCTGAAGAAGAGAAAACATCAAAATGGTAGAATTTAGTAAAAGTATGCAAAGAAGACCAAGTTGCTGCTTTGCAAATCTGATCAACAGAAGCTTCAATCTTAAAAGCCCAGGAAGTAGAAACTGACCTAGTAGAATGAGCCGTAATCCTCTGAGGCGGGGATTTACACGACTCCAAATAAGCATGATGAATTTAAAGCTTTAACCAAGATGCCAAATAAATTGCAGAAGCCTTCTGACCTTTCCTACAACCAGAAAAGATAACAAATAGACTAGAAGTCTTTCTGAAATCTTTAGTAGCTTCAACATAATATTTCAAAGCTCTAACCACATCCAAAGAATGTAAAGATCTCTCCAGAGAATTCTTTGGATTACGACACAATGAAGGGACAACAATTTCTCTACTAATGTTGTTGGAATTCACAACTTTAGGTAAAAATTTAAATGAAGTCCGCAAAACCGCCTTATCCTGATGAAAAATCAGAAAGGGAGACTCACAAGAAAGAGCAGATAATTCAGAAACTCTTCTAGCAGAAGAAATGGCCAAAAGGAACAATACTTTCCAAGAAAGTAATTTAATTTCCAGAGAATGCATAGGCTCAAACAGAGGAGCCTGTAAAGCCCTCAAAACCAAATTAAGACTCCAAGGAGGAGAGATTGACTTAATGACAGGCTTGATACAAACCAAAGCCTGTACAAAACAATGAATATCAGGAAGATTAGCAATTTTTCTGTGGAACAGAACAGAAGAGCAGAGATTTGTCCTTTCAAGGAACTTGCAGACAAACCCTTATCTAAACCATCCTGAAGAAACTGTAAAATTCTAGGAATTCTAAAAGAATGCCAAGAGAATTTATGAGAAGAACACCATGAAATGTAAGTCTTCCAAACTCTGTAATAAATCTTTCTAGATACAGATTTACGAGCCTGCAACATAGTATTAATCACTGAGTCAGAGAAACCTCTATGACTAATCACTAAGCGTTCAATCTCCATACCTTCAAATTTAATGATTGGAGATCCTGATGGAAAAATGGGCCTTGAGATAGATCTGGCCTTAACGGAAGTGGCCAAGGTTGGCAACTGGACATCCGAACAAGATCCGCATACCAAAACCTGTGAGGCCATGCTGGAGCCACCAGCAGTACAAATGAACGCTCCATTATGATTTTGGAAATCACTCTTGGAAGAAGAACTAGAGGCGGAAAGAAATAAGCAGGTTGAAAACTCCAAGGAAGTGTCAATGCATCCACTGCTTCCACCTGAGGATCCCTGGACCTGGACAGATACCTGGGAAGTTTCCTGTTTAGATAAGAAGCCATCAGATCTATTTCTCGAAGCCCCCACATCTGAACAATCTGAAAAACACATCTGGGTGAAGAGACTACTCTCCCGGATGTAAAGTCTGGCGACTGAGATAATCGCTTCCCAATTGTCTATACCTGGGATATGGACCGCAGAAATTAGACAGGAGCTGGATTCCGCCCATGCAAGTATCCGAGATACTTCTTTCATAGCTTGAGGACTGTGAGTCCCACCTTGATGATTGACATATGCCACGGTTGTGACATTGTCTGTTTGAAAACAAATAAACGGTTCTTTTTTCAGAAGAGGCCAAAACTGAAGAGCTCTGAGAATCGCACAGAGCTCCAAAATATTGATTGGTAATCTTGCCTCTTGAGACTTCCAACCCCCCTGCACTGTCAGAGATCCCCAGACAGCTCCCCAACCTGAAAGACTCGCATCTGTTGTGATCACAGTCCAAGCTGGACGAACAAAAGAAGCCCCTTGAACTAAACGATGGTGATCTAACCACCAAGTCAGAGATAGTCGAACATTGGGATTTAAGGATATTAATTGTGATATCTTTGTATAATCCCTGCACCATTGGCTCAGCATGTGAAAACGAGCAAAGGGGATCGCGTCCGATGCTGCAGTCATGAGACTTAAAACTTCCATGCACATAGCTACTGAAGGGAATGATTGAAACTGAAGGTTTCGACAAGCTGAAATCAATTTCAGACGTCTTTTGTCTGTTAGAGACAAAGTCATGGATACTGAATCTATTTGGAATCCTAAAAAGGTGACCCTTATCTGAGGAATCAAGGAACTTTTTGGTAAATTAATCCTCCAACCATGTCTTTGAAGAAACAACACTAGTTGATTCGTGTGAGATTCTGCAGAATGTAAAGACTGAGCAAGTACCAAGATATCGTCCAAATAAGGAAACACCGCAATACCCCGCGCTCTCTGATTACAGAGAATAGGGCACTGAGAAACTTTGAAAAGATCCTTGGAGCTGTTGCTAGGCCAAAAGGAAGAGCAACAAATTGGTTATGCTTGTCTAGAAAAGAGAATCTCAGGAACTGATAGTGATCTGGATGAATTGGAATATGAAGATATGCATCCTGTAAGTCTATTGTGGACATATAATGCCCTTGCTGAACAAAAGGCAGAATAGCCCTTATAGTCACCATCTTGAATGATGGTATTCTTACATAACAATTCAAAATTTTTAGATTCAGAACTGGTCTGAAAGAATTCTTCTTCTTTGGAACAATGAAAAGATTTGAATAAAACCCCAGACCCCGTTCCTGAAAAGGAACTGGCACAAATACTCCAGATACCTCTAGGTCTGAAACACACTTCAGGAAAGCCTGAGCCTTTACTGGGTTCACTGGAATGCGTGAGAGAAAAAAAATTCTCACAGGCGGTCTTACTTTGAAACCTATTCTGTACCCTTGAGAAATAATGTTCTGAATCCAATGATTTTGGATTGAATTTATCCAAACATCCTTGTAAAATCTTAGTCTGCCCCTACCAGCTGCGCTGGAATGAGGGCCGCACCTTCATGCGGACTTGGGGGCGGATTTAGATTTTTTAAATGGCTTGGATTTATTCCAGATTGGAGAAGGCTTCCAATTGGAAACCGTTCCCTTAGGGGAAGGGTCAGATTTCTGTTCCTTATTTTGACGAAAGGAACGAAAACGGTTAGCAGCCCTAAAGTTACCCTTAGATTTTTTATCCTGAGGCAAAAAAGCTCCCTTCCCCCCAGTGACAGTTGAAATAATAGAATCCAACTGAGAACCAAATAATTTATTACCTTGGAAAGAGAGAGATAGCAACGTTGATTTAGAAGTCATATCAGCATTCCAAGTTTTAAGCCATAAAGCTCTTCTAGCTAATATAGCTAAAGACATATATCTTACATCAATTCTAATGATATCAAAAATGGCATCACAAGTGAAATTATTAGCATGTTGAATTAACAATGCTATACACATTATGATCTGGTACTTGGTGTGCTAAAGTTTCCAACCAAAAGGTTGAAGCAGCAGCAACATCAGCCAAATAAATAGCAGGCCTAAGAAGATGACCTGAACATAAATAAGCCTTCCTTAGAAAAGATTCAAGTTTCCTATCTAAAGGATCTTTAAAAGAAGTACTATCTGCCGTAGGAATAGTAGTACGTTTAGCAAGAGTAGAGATGGCCCTTCAACTTTGGGGATCTTTTCCCAAAACTCCAATCTATTAGTTGGCAAAGGATACAGTTTTTTAAACCTTGAAGAAGGAGTAAAATAAGTACCCAGTCTATTCCATTCCCTAGAAATTACATCTGAAATAGCATCAGGAACTGGAAAAACCTCTGGAATAACTACATGAGGTTTAAAAACCAAATTTAAACGTTTACTGGTTTTAATATCAAGAGGACTAGTCTCCTCCATATCTAATGCAATCAACACCTCTTTTAATAAGGAACGAATATACTCCATTTTAAATAAATATAAGGATTTGTCAGTGTCAATATCTGAGGTAGAATCTTCTGAACCAGATAGATCCTCATCAGTGATAGATAAATCAGAATGCTGTTGGTCATTTAAAAATTCATCAAATTTATGAGAAGTTTTAAAAGACCTTGTTGAAGGAACAACAACAGGTAATGGATTATTACTAATGGAAATATTATCTGCTTTTGAAAGTTTATCATGACAACTAGCACAAACTACAGCCGGAGGAACAGTTACCACAGTTTACAACAAATGCACTTAGCTTTGGTAGAACCGACATCAGGCAGCTGGTTTCCAGTAGAAGATTCTGATACAGGGTCAGCTTGAGACATCTTGCAATATGTAATAGAAAAAATAACATATAAAGAAAAATGATCAATTTCCCTATAAGACAGTTTCAGGAATGGGAAAAAATGCAAACAAAATAAGCCTCTGGAAACCAGAAGCAAAATTATATAAGGACTTAAATAATGTCAAAAATCTGGCGTCAAGTATGACGCACAACTAACAAAATATTTTTTGGCGCCAAGAACATCTGCAACAAACACGAGCGTCATAGATGACGCAACTACGTGAAAACTCTCGGCGACAACTAAGACGCCGGAAATGACGATATTGCATCAACAAACGTAATTCTCGCGCCAAAAAAGTCTTGCGCCAAGAAGGACGCAATAAATTATAGCATTTTGCGCTCCCGCGAGCCTAACAGCCCGCAATTTAGAAAAGAAAGTCATTTTTTTAAAAATATATATATATTTATAAATGCATTTCCCAAAAAATTAAACTGACAGTCTGTAAGAAGGAAATATACTGATTAACCTGAATCATGGCAAATATAATTACAAACATTATATTTAGAACTTTACATATAAAGTGCCAAACCATAGCTGAGAGTGTCTTAAATAAAAGAAAAACATACTTACCAAAAGACACTCATCTACATAAAGTAAATAGCCAAACCAGTACTGAAACGAGAATCAGTAGAGGTAATGGTATATAAGAGTATATCGTCGATCTGAAAAGGGAGGTAGGAGATGAATCTCTACGACCGATAACAGAGAACCTATGAAATAGATCCCCATTAGGATGACCATTGTATTCAATAGGTAATACTCCCTTCACATCCCTCTGTCATTCACTGCACTCTGAGAGGAACCGGGCTTCAGCACGCTGAGAAGCGCATGTCAACGTAGAAATCTAGCACAAACTTATTTCACCACCTCCATAGGAGGCAAAGTTTGTAAAACTAAATTGTGGGGGTGTATTTATAGGCATTTTGAGGTTTGGGAAACTTTCCCCCTCCTGGTAGGAATACGTCACTAGCTCATGGACTCTTGCCAATTACATGAAAGAAATGAAGGTTCTGTATCAAAGAGTCTACCCCTGTACTGCATATTCCTCTCTATACAAGAGGAACAGAAAGGAATAGGAGGCTCTGCATTAGCATCTAGAAATAAATTACAGGTAGCAAGTCGTCCTGGTCCATTGAACACACAGTTAAATAGAAAAATATATTTGACTGAGAAAAAAAAAAACAGCCCCAAATAAAAACGTTTACTGTCCCTTTAACAAACGTGTCAAAAAACAAACAGGTTAAACTTTAAATGAAAAAACTTCTAAAAAATGTTTTCCACAGCACCTCTACACCTCAACAACAGAACGCTTGCTTAGGTGCAAACCTTACCCCCTCCAACCAGAAAGTCGCTACAGAAATAAAGAGACTGATCCCGGTCTGCGCACACTGTAAGACACAGACCACAACAAACAGGAAATGCACACCTAACGGCAGCTCCATAGCAATGAGGAGGAAAACGCACAAAACCTTGCGCCAAAGAAAAACACCACCCATCGTGGGTGTGTCTCACCACCTCCCGGTCGGCATTAGACTAAAACAAACAGCCGCCGGGGAGAAACCATAAACGCCTCCAGCACTGATAATAAAAAAAAAAACCCACTGCTGTGAAAAACAAAAAAACAGACCACAAATGCTGAGTAAATAAAAACTAAGAGCCATTTCCCAAATATCCTGCACAGTGCCCTACGTCAATAACACTGCCAGAATAGATAACCCGCACAACCAGGGCTATCTCAAAAGTGCCAAAATTATTTTTCTGCGACCCAACAGAAGAATAATAACAAAATAGCACTTACCTCTAGTACCAACTGCCCGGCAGCAGGACAGTTCACAAGGCTTGAGAGGAAATCATCCAAACAAGGAACCTGTAGAAAGAAACAAAAGACTAAGTAAACCTACATAGTCAATTTGTCACAAAAAAAGGGCAGCGACACATCCTGAGAGGCACAGAAGGGATTATACCCCCCAAGTTCTAAAAAGTTTAAAAGTCACCACAGCTCTATTGAAGAGACTGACGTGGAATACAGCTAAACCCCCTAGGAAAAAAACAAAACCAAACTTGCTTTGTTTAAAATAAAAAAATCTTGATTGAAGAATCAGACACCTAACTTTACCACCTCCATGCACTGCAAGCAAAGAGAATGACAGCGGGTTGTGGGTACAGAAAGTGGTATTTAACAGCTTTGCTGTGGTGCTCTTTGCCTCCTCCTGCTGGCCAGGAGTGAATATCCAAATAGAAATTATGCTGATCCATGGACTCACCGTGTCATTAGAAAGAAATGTTAATTTTTTTTACTTTAAAGCGATACTTTTGCTGCCAATTGAATATCTATAAATCTTAAAACTTCATAATTTTCTGTTTATTGGCCTTGAAAGCAAAAGCCCTTTATTAAAGGGACACTCAAGTCAAAATTAAACTTTCATAATTCAGATTGAGCATGCAATTTTAAACAACTTTGCAACTTACTTCCATTAACAATATGTGTAAAGTCTTTTTATATTTACTCTTGCTCTATGCACCTACTGAGCATGTGCCAGAAGTCACAGAATATGTGATTGGCTGATGGCTGTCACAAAATACAGAAAGAGTGAAAAAAGACATCTTTGAAATTTGTAAGAAAAAAAATGTACTACAAAAAACATAATTTATGCTTACCTGATAAATGTATTTCTCTTGTAGTGTATCCAGTCCACGGATCATCCATTACTTATGGGATATTCTCCTTCCCAACAGGAAGTTGCAAGAGGATCACCCACAGCAGAGCTGCTATATAGCTCCTCCCCTAACTGCCATATCCAGTCATTTGACCGAAACAAACAGAGAAAGGAGAAACCATAGGGTGCAGTGGTGACTGTAGTTTAATTAAATTTTAGACCTTCCTTAAAATGACAGGGTGGGCCGTGGACTGGATACACTACAAGAGAAATAAATTTATCAGGTAAGCATAAATTATGTTTTCTCTTGTTAAGTGTCTTACTTATGGGATACCAATACCAAAGCTAAAGTACACGAATGATGGGAGGGACAAGGCAGGGATTAAGCGGAAGGAACCACTGCCTGAAGAACCTTTCTCCCAAAAACAGCCTCCGAAGAAGCAAAAGTATCAAATTTGTAAAATTTTGAAAAAGTGTGAAGTGAAGACCAAGTCGCGGCCTTGCAAATCTGTTCAACAGAGGCCTCATTTTTAAAGGCCCAGGTGGAAGCCACAGCTCTAGTAGAATGAGCTGTAATCCTTTCAGGGGGCTGCTGTCCAGCAGTCTCATAGGCTAGGCGTATAATACTCCAAAGCCAAAAGGAGAGGTTGCCGAAGCTTTTTGACCTCTCCTCTGTCCAGAATAAACGACAAACAGGGAAGATGTTTGACAAAAATCTTTAGTAGCTTGTAAGTAAAACTTCAAGGCACGGACTACGTCCAGATTATGTAAAAGACGTTCCTTCTTTGAAGAAGGATTAGGACACTATGATGGAACAACAATCTCTTGATTGATATTCTTGTTAGAAACCACCTTTGGTAAAAACCTAGGTTTGGTACGCAGAACTACTTTATCTGCATGAAAAATCAGATAAGGAGAATCACATTGTAAGGCAGATAGCTCAGAGACTCTCCGAGCCGAGGAAATAGCCATCAAAAACAGAACTTTCCAAGATAAAAGCTTAATATCAATGGAATGAAGGGGTTCAAAAGGAACTCTTGAAGAACTTTAAGAACCAAGTTTAAGCTCCATGGGGGAGCAACAGGTTTAAACACAGGCTTAATTCTAACCAAAGCCTGACAAAATGCCTGGACGTCTGGAACTTCTGCCAGACGCTTGTGCAAAAGAATAGACAAAGCAGAAATCTGTCCCTTTAAGGAACTAGCTGATAATCCTTTGTCCAAACCCTCTTGGAGAAAGGACAATATCCTAGGAATCCTAACCTTACTCCATGAGTAATTCTTGGATTCACACCAGTAAAGATATGTACGCCATATCTTGTGATAGATTTTCCTGGTAACAGGCTTTCGTGCCTGTATTAAAATATCAATGACTGACTCGGAGAAGCCACGCTTTGATAGAATCAAGCGTTCAATCTCCATGCAGTCAGTCTCAGAGAAATTAAATTTGGATGATTGAAAGGACCTTGTATTAGAAGGTCCTGTCTTAGAGGCAGAGTCCATGGTGGAAAGGATGACATGTCCACTAGGTCTGCATACCAGGTCCTGTGTGGCCACGCAGGCGCTATTAGAATCACCGATGCTCTCTCCTGTTTGATTTTGGCAATCAGTCGAGGGAGCAGAGGAAACGGTGGAAACACATAAGCCAGGTTGAAGAACCAAGGCGCTGCTAGAGCATCTATCAGCGCCGCTTCTGGGTCCCTGGACCTGGATCCGTAACAAGGAAGCTTGGCGTTCTGGCGAGACGCCATGAGATCCAACTCTGGTTTGCCCCAACGATGAATCAACTGAGCAAACACCTCCGGATGGTTTCTGTTTATTGGCCTTGAAAGCAAAAGCCCTTTATTAAAGGGACACTCAAGTCAAAATTAAACTTTCATAATTCAGATTGAGCATGCAATTTTAAACAACTTTGCAACTTACTTCCATTAACAATATGTGTAAAGTCTTTTTATATTTACTCTTGCTCTATGCACCTACTGAGCATGTGCAAGAAGTCACAGAATATGTGATTGGCTGATGGCTGTCACAAAATACAGAAAGAGTGAAAAAAGACATCTTTGAAATTTGTAAGAAAAAAAATGTACTACAAAAAACATAATTTATGCTTACCTGATAAATGTATTTCTCTTGTAGTGTATCCAGTCCACGGATCATCCATTACTTATGGGATATTCTCCTTCCCAACAGGAAGTTGCAAGAGGATCACCCACAGCAGAGCTGCTATATAGCTCCTCCCCTAACTGCCATATCCAGTCATTTGACCGAAACAAACAGAGAAAGGAGAAACCATAGGGTGCAGTGGTGACTGTAGTTTAATTAAATTTTAGACCTTCCTTAAAATGACAGGGTGGGCCGTGGACTGGATACACTACAAGAGAAATAAATTTATCAGGTAAGCATAAATTATGTTTTCTCTTGTTAAGTGTCTTACTTATGGGATACCAATACCAAAGCTAAAGTACACGAATGATGGGAGGGACAAGGCAGGGATTAAGCGGAAGGAACCACTGCCTGAAGAACCTTTCTCCCAAAAACAGCCTCCGAAGAAGCAAAAGTATCAAATTTGTAAAATTTTGAAAAAGTGTGAAGTGAAGACCAAGTCGCGGCCTTGCAAATCTGTTCAACAGAGGCCTCATTTTTAAAGGCCCAGGTGGAAGCCACAGCTCTAGTAGAATGAGCTGTAATCCTTTCAGGGGGCTGCTGTCCAGCAGTCTCATAGGCTAGGCGTATAATACTCCAAAGCCAAAAGGAGAGGTTGCCGAAGCTTTTTGACCTCTCCTCTGTCCAGAATAAACGACAAACAGGGAAGATGTTTGACAAAAATCTTTAGTAGCTTGTAAGTAAAACTTCAAGGCACGGACTACGTCCAGATTATGTAAAAGACGTTCCTTCTTTGAAGAAGGATTAGGACACTATGATGGAACAACAATCTCTTGATTGATATTCTTGTTAGAAACCACCTTTGGTAAAAACCTAGGTTTGGTACGCAGAACTACTTTATCTGCATGAAAAATCAGATAAGGAGAATCACATTGTAAGGCAGATAGCTCAGAGACTCTCCGAGCCGAGGAAATAGCCATCAAAAACAGAACTTTCCAAGATAAAAGCTTAATATCAATGGAATGAAGGGGTTCAAAAGGAACTCTTGAAGAACTTTAAGAACCAAGTTTAAGCTCCATGGGGGAGCAACAGGTTTAAACACAGGCTTAATTCTAACCAAAGCCTGACAAAATGCCTGGACGTCTGGAACTTCTGCCAGACGCTTGTGCAAAAGAATAGACAAAGCAGAAATCTGTCCCTTTAAGGAACTAGCTGATAATCCTTTGTCCAAACCCTCTTGGAGAAAGGACAATATCCTAGGAATCCTAACCTTACTCCATGAGTAATTCTTGGATTCACACCAGTAAAGATATGTACGCCATATCTTGTGATAGATTTTCCTGGTAACAGGCTTTCGTGCCTGTATTAAAATATCAATGACTGACTCGGAGAAGCCACGCTTTGATAGAATCAAGCGTTCAATCTCCATGCAGTCAGTCTCAGAGAAATTAAATTTGGATGATTGAAAGGACCTTGTATTAGAAGGTCCTGTCTTAGAGGCAGAGTCCATGGTGGAAAGGATGACATGTCCACTAGGTCTGCATACCAGGTCCTGTGTGGCCACGCAGGCGCTATTAGAATCACCGATGCTCTCTCCTGTTTGATTTTGGCAATCAGTCGAGGGAGCAGAGGAAACGGTGGAAACACATAAGCCAGGTTGAAGAACCAAGGCGCTGCTAGAGCATCTATCAGCGCCGCTTCTGGGTCCCTGGACCTGGATCCGTAACAAGGAAGCTTGGCGTTCTGGCGAGACGCCATGAGATCCAACTCTGGTTTGCCCCAACGATGAATCAACTGAGCAAACACCTCCGGATGGAGTTCCCACTCCCCCGGGTGAAAAGTCTGACGACTTAGAAAATCCGCCTCCCAGTTCTCCACGCCTGGGATATGGATTGCTGACAGGTTGCAAGAGTGAGTCTCTGCCCAGCGAATTATTTTTGAGACTTCTAACATCGCTAGGGACCTCCTGGTTCCCCCTTGATGGTTGATGTAAGCCACAGTCGTGATATTGTCTGACTGAAATCTGATGAACCTCAGTGTTGCTAACTAAGGCCAAGCCAGAAGAGCATTGAATATTGCTCTTAACTCCAGAATATTTATCGGAAGCAGTTTCTCCTCCGGAGTCCACGATCCCTGTGCCTTCAGGGAGTTCCAGACTGCACCCCAACCTAGAAGGCTGGCATCTGTTGTTACAATTGTCCAATCTGGCCTGCGAAAGGTCATACCCTCGGACAGGTGGACCCGAGACAACCACCAGAGAAGAGAATCTCTGGTCTCTTGATCCAGATTTAGCAGAGGGGACAAATCTGTGTAATCCCCATTCCACTGACTTAGCATGCAGAATTGCAGCGGTCTGAGATGTAGGCGCGCAAATGGCACTATGTCCATTGCCGCTTACCATTAAGCCGATCACCTCCATACACTGAGCCACCGAAGGGCGCGGAATGGAATGAAGAATACGGCAAGCATTTAGAAGCTTTGATAACCTGGACTCCGTCAGGTAAATTTTCATCTCTACAGAATCTATAAGAGTCCCTAAGAAGGAGACTCTTGTGAGTGGGGATAGAGAACTCTTTTCCTCGTTCACTTTCCACCAGTGCGATCTCAGAAATGCCAGAACTATCTCTGTATGAGACTTGGCAATTTGAAAGCTTGACGCCTGTATCAGGATGTCGTCTAGATACGGAGCCACCGCTATGCCTCGCGGTCTTAGAACCGCCAGAAGTGAGCCCAGAACCTTCGTAAAGATTCTCGGGGCTGTAGCCAACCCGAAGGGAAGAGCTACAAATTGGTAATGCCTGTCTAGAAAGGCAAACCTTAGGAACCGATGATGATCTTTGTGAATCGGTATGTGAAGGTAGGCATCCTTTAAGTCCACTGTGGTCATGTACTGACCCTCTTGGATCATGGGTAGGATGGTTCGAATAGTTTCCATTTTGAAAGACGGAACTCTGAGGAATTTGTTTAAGATCTTTAGATCCAAAATTGGTCTGAAGGTTCCCTCTTTTTTGGGAACCACAAACAGATTTGAATAAAAACCCTGTCCTTGTTCCGTCCGCGAAACTGGATGGATCACTCCCATTACTAGGAGGTCTTGCACACAGCGTAGGAATGCCTCTTTCTTTATCTGATTTGCAGATAACCTTGAAAGATGAAATCTCCCTTGTGGAGGGGAAGCTTTGAAGTCCAGAAGATATCCCTGAGATATGATCTCCAACGCCCAGGGATCCTGAACATCTCTTGCCCACGCCTGGGCGAAGAGAAAAAGTCTGCCCCTACTAGATCCGTCGCCGGATAGGGGGCCGTTCCTTCATGCTGTCTTAGAGGCAGCAGCAGGCTTTCTGGCCTGCTTGCATTTGTTCCAGGACTGGTTAGGTTTCCAGGCCTGCTTTGATTGAGCAAAAGTTCCCTCTTGTCTTGAAGCGGAGGAAGTTGATGCTGCACCTGCCTTGGAATTTCGAAAGGCACGAAAATTAGACTGTTTGGCCTTTGATTTGGCCCTGTCCTGAGGAAGGGTATGACCCTTACCTCCAGTAATGTCAGCAATAATTTCTTTCAAACCAGGCCCGAATAAGGTCTGCCCCTTGAAAGGAATGTTGAGTAATTTAGACTTTGAAGTCACATCAGCTGACCAGGATTTGAGCCATAGCGCCCTACGCGCCTGGATGGCGAATCCGGAATTCTTAGCCGTTAGTTTAGTCAAATGAACAATGGCATCAGAAACAAATGAGTTAGCTAGCTTAAGAGTTCTAAGCTTGTCAACAATTTCAGTCAATGGAGCTGTATGGATGGCCTCTTCCAGGGCCTCAAACCAGAATGTCGCCGCAGCAGTGACCGGCGCAATGCATGCAAGGGGCTGTAAAATAAAACCTTGTTGAATAAACATTTTCTTAACGTAACCCTCTAATTTTTTATCCATTGGATCTGAAAAAGCACAACTGTCCTCAACCGGGATAGTGGTACGCTTTGCTAAAGTAGAAACTGCTCCCTCCACCTTAGGGATAGTCTGCCATAAGTCCCGTGTAGTGGCATCTATTGGAAACATTTTTCTAAATATAGGAGGTGGGGAAAAGGGCACACCGGGCCTATCCCACTCCTTACTAATAATTTCTGTAAGCCTTTTAGGTATTGGAAAAACATCAGTACTTACCGGCACTGCATAGTATTTATCCAGCCTACACAATTTCTCTGGCACTGCAATTGTGTCACAGTCATTCAGAGCAGCTAATACCTCCCCAAGCAATACACGGAGGTTCTCAAGCTTAAATTTAAAATTAGAAATCTCTGAATCAGGTCTCCCCGAATCAGAGACGTCACCCACAGACTGAAGCTCTCCGTCCTCAGGTTCTGCATATTGTGACGCAGTATCAGACATGGCTCTTACTGCATCTACGCGCTCTGTATCTCGTCTAACCCCAGAGCTATCGCGCTTGCCTCTCAATTCAGGCAATCTGGATAATACCTCTGACAGGGTATTATTCATGATTGCAGCCATGTCCTGCAAAGTAATCACTATGGGCATCCCTGATGTACTTGGCGCCATATTAGCGTGCGTCCCTTGAGCGGGAGGCGAAGGGTCCGACATGTGGAGAGAGTTAGTCGGCATAACTTCCCCCTCGACAGACCCCTCTGGTGACAATTATTTTATAGATAAAGACTGATCTTTACTGTTTAAGGTGAAATCAATACATTTAGTACACATTCTCCTATGGGGCTCCACCATGGCTTTTAAACATAATGAACAAGTATCCTCTGTGTCAGACATGTTTGTACAGACTAGCAATGAGACTAGCAAGCTTGGAAAACACTTTAAAGCAAGTTAACAAGCAATATAAAAAACGTTACTGTGCCTTTAAGAGAAACAAATTTTGACAAAATTTGAAATAACAGTGAAAAAAGGCAGTTACGGGGGGCGGAGCCAACTACCAAAGGTGATAGACGTTATACAGCAGAGCTCCTGAAGAATAATTGCTAAAGCTTTAATTCACAGAACCCTAGGACCCAATATCCTTTGCGTATCTTACTCCTAGGATGGAGGACTTTTCTACACACATCTTTTCTCTTTTGGCAGGCTTGCTGGACAAAGCTGACAGTCAATATAGCAACTTAAGATCCGTCTTTGCAGAGCTGCGTAGCCAAGATGGCGCTGCTTGCATACTCAATTCTGACATCCTCATGGCGAGTCAGACAGAAGACCCACTGATTACTGCACCTTGCTCTGACCAGTTCCAAGAAAGGCAGCCTAATGGGAACTCAATTCGCATTCTACTGGGAACTACTAATGGCAACCCGATACAATCTTATGCAACTGACACACTCCACATGGCAGCTGTCACTTCAGGATCAACAGGATTCCCTCAGGACAAGACTGCGCAGCGCCCGTTGCCCACTGTGTCTCCTTGCCGAAGCCTACAATCACCTCTGAGCCCTAAAAAGCGTAAGACACTAAGTGCTAAAGGAGGTCACTATGAGCAATTGAGGGACCACTCAAAACAGCCGCTTATAGCGCTCACCGCTCTTAGCACTTCTACAGCAGCAGTCCCTGTGGAGGTCTCGATGCGATGGTCCACCAAGGGTAAGAGATATCGGTGGGGAGATGACATGGGGGAGACTCAGCACAAAGGTTCCGGAGTGGAGAGTAAGGGAACACGGAGATCCGCTCCGGCAGGGAAGCTAACCCCTCACAAGTGGGACTTGATTGCTGGGGCTGACCAGTGCCACCGCTCCCAGCTAAGGAAATGTTTTGATACATTTACCTGCCCTGTCTTTAAAAGCCTGTATGTGAGAGAAGGTGTCGGCTGAAATCCCTGCCGTTACAAGTCAGATCAAAGGGCTCAATCGTATGGCCTTTCGCCTAGCCATAAACTGACTGTAAGAGAAAGAGCTAATTTGAATGCACCTAATATGCGCTCGTTTGGGACACTATATACATTCACAGCTCCTGCATAAAACCTACAATCCCAGTTGGTAAACTATATGTTAGGACCTTTACACACTAATATGAAGTGCAACAGTACTGTCTTACCCCTCATGAAGAGAAAGAGTTGGAAATTGGGACACCACTGAAAATTTAGCCAGTATTTCTTTGCTAGTACCTTGTTCAGTTTCACAGGGCATTTGTTTTTCTTTTGCTAACATGTCACTGAGATTTGTTGCCACAAAGCACCTTCTGTGCTGTCCTTTTGAATGCAGACTTCATTGTGACTTTTGCCTTTTATACTTCTGTGGCACTATATCATAAACCATGCTATTTTAACCTGTATGCTGGCAATGATGTATTGGTGTTGGTGTGCTGCTTACCTTGAGTACACATTCACATTTAGAGCTTTAAGGTTATGGATGTGATATGTAGATTTGTACCTATGTCTGTGGAGATATGAGAATAATACTTCTACATAGACCTGTGTAACATAATGTCACTGTTTGAACATAACCTAACTGTACAAGATATGCTATGCAAATACCTCCGGTTATTGAGCTTTGTCTGCTTAAAGTAAGCCAGAGTGTTTGAGTTTAGATAATTAACCCCTATGATATACACTCAGCATTAGAGATGGCAGGAGAGACCGCTATCATACCATCTTCCTTCGCCAGACATAGTTAGTCTCAGCTTAGATTAAAAGTTATCTTTATATAACATTTAATAGCTTATTTAAACTACGCCATTGCAGAATAGCCTCTTTTCTACCTCTGCTATTATTTTGAGATGAGCAGCAAACCTATGCCTTAGTGGAATGTTTTTAATCCCATAACTCTAGTCAATACCGTAACTTCTTTTCATGTTAAGGCTGGAAGCCACAAGAAAAGAAACTTATGTTTAAGAGGATGCCAAGCTTTCTCTCTTTCCTACACTATATAGATTCCCACTGACTCCTACAGCTCATCTGCTCCCTAGTTTATACAGCATGAACTAGTTGTTCCCCTCCACAAAACTCTTTACTATAGATACTTAGACCTTTTATGATGATAACATTGTCTGATGTCCTGGCCTCTGATTTATCTATAACATAAGACCTGTATGTTTTAGTTCTGTTTTGGGATACTCTAATGGTGTCACAAGAGCCATTACTATTTCTGCTGTTTTATTACTATGTTTATACCTACGTTCTGATTACTGTTGCATTCTGTGAAAGCCTCTACAATACTAGCTTCCTACACACCCCTCCCTGTACACCATAGAGCGGCTTATATACTATTGATAGGTAGTTGGTTGACACAAATATTTGATACATATATTTAAACTATTAACATACAGTTCAATTAGCTGGGACATCTTAAGGGGAGTTATTTCTATTACCAGCAACATACTAGTTTATGAATGATTAACAGCAACTGGGTAACAAGTCCCAAACCTGTTCTATGTTGTGTTTAATAGTTATTGTTGTTTATTTATATTATTTGTTACTAACTATCATTTTCTGTGGCTGTATGAATATCATCCCTAATTTATTTATGCGCTTGCTCATATTTCTAGCACATAATAGTTGTTTTTGTTGAGCCTCTCTCCTCCCTTTCCCGCTGGTACTTCATGCCTACGGGTCATATCCCTTCTCCTTTTTCCCGCATCGCCTATAGGTGGCACTCCCCTAGGAGAGGGGCTCACCCAGAGGCTCCCCAGGTCCCCCAGACACTGGCTATTCAGGATATGGCCTTCTTAGACACCTCCCAATTCTATCTGACCCCTCTCCTCCCTTTCCCGCTGGCGATTAGTACCTGCGGGTCATATCCCTTCTCCTTTTACCTGCATCGCCTATAGATAGCACCTTCCCTGGAGAGGGGGTCATGTAGTGGCCCTTAACTAACTTTTTGTGTCTATAGAAATGCCCCCCCCCCCCCCCCGTTAGTATCCTCTTTGGCAATCTCCCTTACATCCACATGCTCTAGTTTTCATATTTTAGAGATGTTATCCAGGAGTATACTCAAAAGCCCTGAGATCCCATTCCATTCCATTTCACATCGCCCTGTAGTTTATATTTTTAAGACAAATTATCTAGCTCCGCTCCCCCTCCCCTTCCCTTCTCCCCTCTCCCCCATATTATGAGCGGCTCTTGCCCGCTGCATCCCTCATCCCCCTATATACGCAGGCCTACGGGAGGCCTGATAAATGCCAGCTCCCTTCCTCTCACTATTTTCAGCGTATAGAATACCCCTTATTTGAGAGTAGGGACCACTAGTTACCTGTATTATAAAACTGAGACTTCATTTCTATATGCCCCAGTCACACGTTTTGATTTCACTGTGCGCATTCTGTATTTAAGGTCATAAAGTCGGTGCTATAACTTACGTCAAATGTTATCTCTCTGTTTTCAACCTAGATATCTTCCATATCATTGACTCCTATTATTATATAAATATTGAAACTCTATTGTCTAGATAATATCTTAACAAATCCTATATTAGCACACCAATGTCTTAATTCTTATGTACCTTTCATATGTGATCTGTATCAGCTATTTTTCTTTTTGTATTTGTCTTGTGCTGGGACACACTCCCTTTTCTGTTATTTCTATCCATTGTCTCAATAAAAAATTATTTAAAAAAAAAAAAAAAGGCAGTTACACTAACAAAATTTTTACAGTGTATGTAACAAGTCAGCAGAGCATTGCACCCACTTGCAAATGGATGATTAACCCCTTAATAACAAAAACAGAATAATAAATGACAAAAACGTTTTTTAAACACAGTCACAACTGCCACAGTCTACTGTGATTGTTACCCTCCTCAAACACGACTTTGAAGCCTTTTGAGCCCTTCAGAGATGTCCTGTATCATGCAGAGGGAAGCTGAATGTCTCTGTCAGTATTTTTAGCTACACAGAAAAGCACTAAAATAGGCCCTTCCCACTCATATTGCAACAGTGGAAAGCTTCAGGAAACTGTCTCTAGGCAGAAATCAAACCAGCCATGTGGAAAAAAACTAGGCCCCAATAAGTTTTGTCAACAAATACATATAAAAACGATAAAACATGCCAGCAAACGTTTTATATTACACTTTTATAAGAGTATGCCTCTCTATTAATAAGCCTGATACCAGTAGCTATCACTGCATTTAAGGCTTTACTTACATTAATCCGGTATAAGCAGCATTTTCTAGCAAATTCCATCCCTAGAAAAATATTAACTGCACATACCTTATTGCAGGAAAACCTGCACGCCATTCCCTCTCTGAAGTTACCTCACTCCTCAGAATATGTGAGAACAGCCATGGATCTTAGTTACTTCTGCTAAGATCATAGAAAATGCAGGCAGATTCTTCTTCTAAATACTGCCTGAGATAAACAGCACACTCCGGTACCATTTAAAAATAACACACTTTTGATTGAAGAAATAAACTAAGTATAAAACACCACTCTCCTCTTACGACCTCCATCTTTGTTGAGGGTTGCAAAAGAATGACTGGATATGGCAGTTAGGGGAGGAGCTATATAGCAGCTCTGCTGTGGGTGATCCTCTTGCAACTTCCTGTTGGGAAGGAGAATATCCCATAAGTAATGGATGATCCGTGGACTGGATACACTTAACAAGAGAAAAGGGGCATGACCAAGCAGTGCAGGCTCGTCTGTATTTTCCTGCGGCCAGGAGTGCCCTATTTGAAATGGGCCAACACGGCGCAGCAGTGCGCTCACTGAAACTAAAAATCGACAGACAAAATCAAGAGTTCAATCTCCAAGCAGTTCAGTTGGGAGACTAAAGATTTTCATAGAAGAATGGACCCTGAACGAGAAGGTCCTGATGCAGAGGAAGGCGCCATGGCGGAGCACTCAACATCCCGACCAGATCTGCATACCAAGTCCATCAAGGCCAAGCAGGATCTATCAGTATTGCTGCGATGCCCTCCTGTATAAGACGAGCCACCATTCTGTGCAGAAGCACAATTGGGAGAAAAGGTGCCACAGAAGCACAATTGGGAGAAAAGGTGCCACAATTGGGAGAAAAGGTGCCTGCAACCATAGCATAGCTTTTGATTGAGCCTGGATGCCATCAAATCTATCTCTGGACGTCCCCAGCAATATATTCACAGAATGAATATCTCCTAATAGAGAGACCATTTCCATAGATAGAGAGTCTGGCGGCTAAGATAGTCTGCTATCATTTGTCAACTCCCAGGATATGAAAGTCTGAAATCAGACATAGATTTTGTTCTAATAAATAAAAACAGAGAAGCGCTCATCCTGGGAACGAACAACAGCATAATAGCTTGTTCTATGGCTAGTTACAACCCAAAACGCAGTCTCTTTTTGCCTAACATGTGCCTGTCACAGAGAAGAACTTTCCTGTAGCATATCAGTATGATCCTGACTTAAAAGTGCAGTACAGTCCTGAAAAACCAGGCAATAACTCTCTGAACGAGAGAAACGGCAAAACCCCAGACGTACGTTTCGGCCTATTGTGGGCCTTGTCAGTGAGGTGGAACCATACCCCCCTAGTCACACAGAGCAACGGGATCACGTCTAGCTTCCCGCATCACCCTTAGGGATACTTCCCTCAGGGTCATAATTTGCATAAATAAAAACAGAGAAGCGCTCAACCTGGGAATGAACAACAGCATAATAGCTTGCTCTATGGCTAGTTACCACCCAAGAAGCAGCTTCTTTTTGTTTAACATGTGCCTTTCACAGAGAAGAACTTTCCTGTAGCATATCAGTCTGATCCTGACTAAACAGTGCAGTCCAGCCCCTAAATACCAGGCAATCACTCTCTGACCGAGAGAAACGGCAAAACCCCAGATGTACGTTTCCAGGTTCAGCGCTTCTCTCTTTTAATTTATATAGATTTTGTTCTGCCAAAGTCAAAATGCGAGATATCTCCTTCATTGCAAGGTGACTGTGAATGCCTCCCTGACGGTTTATGTATGCCACCGCTGTGACATTGTCTGTTTGAGAGTGAATGAAAGGTACTGAGCAGAGAGATAGCCAAGACTTTAGAGGACCAGAGCATTGAAAAGCGAGTTCTAGGATATTGAAGGGTTCCACTACTTCTTGTGGTGACCAGACACCTTGAGCACGTAGATGACCCAAAAACCACTCCCCAGCCTGACTGGCGTCTGGTGTGATAATCACCCATAATCGACATAGAAACCACATCCCCCTTGACACTGGTTCTGGGGACGACCACTTAGAAAGAGACTGCCTTGTCAAGGTCACAAAAAAACCTGGCAAACTGAACTGCGTCTGGAGCCGTGAACATGAGTCTCACAACCTCCATACACTGAGCTATCGAGGAAAAAGATATTGACTGAAGCTGATGACAGGCCAACTGCAGCTTTAGTTTGCATTGCTCTTTCCAAAAAAAGCTTAATTTCCACTATTGTGCTTGGAGTGAGAGAGCTCTTTGCAACATTTACCTTCCAGCCATGACTGTGACATAAATTGACCCTGCAAAACTAAATGGAGGATCGATCTGATCGTTTCCATCTTGAATGATGGAACCCTTAGAAACATGTTCAGTTTCTTTAAATATAAAATTGGATGGAAGGTTCCTTCCTTCTTTGGAAAAACAAATAAATTGGAATAAAGACCATTTCCCTGTTCCATCAAAGCTACTGGGACGATGACCCCCATGTTCTCTAGATTTCTTACACAGCGATGGAAGGAAACTATATTTTCTGTTCTTTTGGAAAAGTGAGACAGAACAATCCTTAACCGAGGAAGACGCAACTTAAAACCTAATCTGTAACCCTGGGACAAAATCTCCATGACCCACAATTCCTGAACTAAGTGATCCCACACCTCCTGAAAAAAGCTTAGTCTGCCCCCTACAGGAGCACCTTCATGCAGATTTTTACTCTGAAGTCTTCTTGTACTGTTTGAACTTAGACCACACAGGGTTTCGCTTCCAAAGTGGTTTTAAGGACTCCATCCTTAATGAAGAATTAAATCTCTGATTCTTGATTTGACGAGAGGGACGAAAACGCCCCCCCCTCCAGGCATACTCTTAGGTCGAGCCTTTTTGTCCTGAGGTAAGAAAGCTCCAATAACCCCAGTTACAGTAGACATAATTGAATCCCATCCCAGACCGAAAGGACCCTTAAAGGGTAAGGATAATAGTCTAGACTTAAACTAAAGTACCATACTGGCTAGAACCGTTAAAGCAGTGTTGGCATTGATGTGAATGATCTGAACAACTGCATCATAAATAAAATAATTTTGCAGATTTCAGGAATTTAATTTGGTCCTGAATCTCCTCAGACTAATCCGGATAGCGTGTCACACCAAAAAGCATCCTGAATCTCCTCTAAGGATGACTCAACCAAGACTAATTTGGATAGAGAGTCACACAAAAAAGCAGCCACACCGGTCAATGCCACCGTACTAATGGCCAGCAGGAAAAGCAGACCACCCTGCAAAAAGTCCCAGCTCAGATAACTCTCCAATTTTCGATTATCAGGTCCTTAAAGGAGGTACTATCCTCTAAAGGAATCATACTTTTCTTGGCTAAAGTAGATATAGCACCATCTACCTTAGGCACAGACCTTCATAATTCCAGACTAGAATCTGGAACAGAAAAAAAAATCTTAAAATTAGGGGAGAATGCCAAGCTTATCCTAATCCTTTGATATAATCTCTGACACCAAAGAAGGGACAGGAAAGAACTCAGCAGCTTTAGATTTGGGTCTGAAAATAATGTCTAGCTTATGCGCCGGAATGATAACCGCTGGTTTATCCTGACCCCTGAGTGATATACGACAGCAAAATCGCCTTAGGAGATACACCTGGCTCTTGGGATTGGCTCTGTAGAAATGATAAACAGGAGACCAAAAAGCTGTGCCGGGGAGCAAACTAACTAATTTACACAATAAGCATTTATCTAGTGTAAAGCTAATGCTGGAGGATTTACCAACAGGGAATACTTTCACTTTGGTTTCAGTCCCAAATTCCATTCCCTACAAGAAACAGTTGCATGAAAGTCAAATCTATGATCATCCAGGAAAGACAACCTTGTAAACTCTTTGATACGTTTACCGTCCAGCTACGACTGAGAGGTAACCAAAGTAGTTTTCCCATATGTGCTATCCCTAAAGGAAAAGATTGTGCCTTAACCTTGGTGAATATTGTGGGAGCTGAAGCTAGATCAAAGGGAAGAGCTACAAACTGATAGAGTCTGTTCAGAAAGGTAAAGCAGAAAAAACATAATTTATGCAAGAACTTAACTGATAAATTCATTTCTTTCATATTAGCAAGAGTCCATGAGCTAGTGACGTATGGGATATACATTCCTACCAGGAGGGGCAAAGTTTCCCAAACCTCAAAATGCCTACAAATACACCCCTCACCACACCCACAAATCAGTTTAACGAATAGCAAAGAAGTGGGGTGATAAGAAAAAAGTGCGAAAGCATAAAAAATAAGGAATTGGAATAATTGTGCTTTATACAAAAAAATCATAACCACCACAAAAAGGGTGGGCCTCATGGACTCTTGCTAATATGAAAGAAATGAATTTATCAGGTAAGTTCTTACATAAATTATGTTTTCTTTCATGTAATTAGCAAGAGTCCATGAGCTAGTGACGTATGGGATAATGACTACCCAAGATGTGGATCTTTCCACGCAAGAGTCACTAGAGAGGGAGGGATAAAATAAAGACAGCCAATTCTGCTGAAAAATAATCCACACCCAAAATAAAGTTTAAATTTTATAATGAAAAAAACTGAAAACATAAGCAGAAGATTCAAACTGAAACAGCTGCCTGAAGTATTTTTCTACCAAAAATAGCTTCAGAAGAAGAAAACACATCAAAATGGTAGAATTTAGTAAAAGTATGCAAAGAAGACCAAGTTGCTGCTTTGCAAATCTGATCAACCGAAGCTTCATTCCTAAACGCCCAGGAAGTAGAAACTGACCTAGTAGAATGAGCTGTAATCCTTTGAGGCAGAGTTTTACCCGACTCGACATAAGCATGATGAATTAAAGATTTCAACCAAGATGCCAAAGAAATGGCAGAGGCCTTCTGACCTTTCCTAGAACCGGAAAAGATAACAAATAGACTAGAAGTCTTTCGGAAATTCTTAGTAGCTTCAACATAATATTTCAAAGCTCTAACTACATCCAAAGAATGCAATGATTTCTCCTTAGAATTCTTAGGATTAGGACATAATGAAGGAACCACAATTTCTCTACTAATGTTGTTGGAATTCACAATCTTAGGTAAAAATTCAAAAGAAGTTCGCAACACCGCCTTATCCTGATGAAAAATCAGAAAAGGAGACTCACAAGAAAGAGCAGATAATTCAGAAACTCTTCATATGCATCCTGTAAATCGATGGTAGACATATAATGCCCTTGCTGAACAAAAGGCAGGATAGTCCTTACAGTTACCATTTTGAATGTTGGTATCCTTACATAACGATTCAATATTTTTAGATCCAGAACTGGTCTGAAGGAATTCTCCTTCTTTGGTACAATGAAGAGATTTGAATAAAACCCCAGCCCCTGTTCCAGAACTGGAACTGGCATAATTACTCCAGCCAACTCTAGATCTGAAACACATTTCAGAAATGCTTGAGCCTTCGCTGGATTTACTGGGACACGGGAAAGAAAAAATCTCTTTGCAGGAGGCCTTATCTTGAAGCCAATTCTGTACCCTTCTGAAACAATATTCTGAATCCAAAGATTGTGAACGGAATTGATCCAAATTAATTCCTTTGAAAAAACGTAATCTGCCCCCTACCAGCTGAGCTGGAATGAGGGCCGCACCTTCATGTGGACTTAGGAGCTGGCTTTGATTTTCTAAAAGGCTTGGATTTATTCCAGACTGGAGATGGTTTCCAAACTGATACCGCTCCTGAGGATGAAGGATCAGGGTTTTGTTCCTTGTTGTGACGAAAGGAACGAAAACGATTATTAGACCTAAATTTACCTTTAGATTTTTTATCCTGTGGTAAAAAAGTTCCTTTCCCTCCAGTAACAGTTGAGATAATAGAATCCAACTGAGAACCAAATAATTTATTACCCTGGAAAGAAAGGGAAAGCAGAGTAGACTTAGAAGACATATCAGCATTCCAAGTTTTAAGCCATAAAGCTCTTCTAGCTAAAATAGCTAGAGACATATACCTGACATCAACTCTAATGATATCAAAGATGGCATCACAAATAAAATTATTAGCATGTTGAAGAAGAATAATAATGCTATGAGAATTATGATCTGTTACTTGTTGCGCTAAAGCTTCCAACCAAAAAGTTGAAGCTGCAGCAACATCCGCCAAAGATATAGCAGGTCTAAGATGATTACCTGAACACAAGTAAGCTTTTCTTAGAAAGGATTCAATTTTCCTATCTAAAGGATCCTTAAAAGACGTACCATCTGCCGTAGGAATGGTAGTACGCTTAGCAAGAGTAGAGACAGCCCCATCAACCTTAGGGATTTTGTCCCAAAATTCTAATCTGTCAGATGGCACAGGATATAATTGCTTAAAACGTTTAGAAGGAGTAAATGAATTACCCAAATTATTCCATTCTCTGGAAATTACTTCAGAAATAGCACCAGGAACAGGAAAAACTTCTGGAATAACTACAGGAGATTTAAAAACCTTATCTAAACGTTTAGATTTAGTATCAAGAGGACCAGAATCCTCAATTTCTAATGCAATTAGGACTTCTTTAAGTAAAGAACGAATAAATTCCATTTTAAATAAATATGAAGATTTATCAGCATCAACCTCTGAGACAGAATCCTCTGAACCAGAAGAGCCATTATCAGAATCAGAATGATGATGTTCATTTAAAAATTCATCTGAAAAATGAGAAGTTTTAAAAGACTTTTTACGTTTACTAGAAGGAGGAATAACAGACATAGCCTTCTTAATGGATTTAGAAACAAAATCTCTTATGTTATCAGGAACACTCTGAGTATTAGATGTTGATGGAACAGCAACAGGTAATGTAACTTTACTAAAGGAAATATTATCTGCATTAACAAGTTTGTCATGACATGCAATACAAACAACAGCTGGAGGAACAGCTACCAAAAGTTTACAGCAGATACACTTAGCTTTGGTAGCTCCAGCACCAGGCAGCGATTTTCCAGAAGTATCTTCTGACTCAGCTTCAACATGGGACATCTTGCAATATGTAATAGAAAAAACAACATATAAAGCAAAATTGATCAAATTCCTTAAATGACAGTTTCAGGAATGGGAAAAAATGCCAGTGAACAAGCTTCTAGCAACCAGAAGCAATAAAAAAATGAGACTTAAATAATGTGGAGATAAAAGTGACGCCCATATTTTTTTAGCGCCAAATAAGACGCCCACATTATTTGGCGCCTAAATGCTTTTGGCGCCAAAAATGACGCCACATCCGGAACGCCGACATTTTTGGCGCAAAAGAACGTCAAAAATGACGCAACTTCCGGCGACACGTATGACGCCGGAAACAGAAAAAAAATTTCCGCCAAAAAAGTCCGCGCCAAGAATGACGCA
Source organism: Bombina bombina (assembly GCF_027579735.1). NCBI lineage: Eukaryota > Metazoa > Chordata > Amphibia > Anura > Bombinatoridae > Bombina > Bombina bombina. Next base: position 874,530,343 of record NC_069503.1, on the reverse strand, counting down.
ATAAAATGAAGCATTTTCAGCCCCCGCGAGCCTAACAGCCCACAGGGAAAAAGTCAAATTTTAAGGTAAGAAAAAATGATTGATTCAAATGCATTATCCCAAATATGAAACTGACTGTCTGAAAATAAGGAATGTTGAACATCCTGAGTCAAGGCAAATAAATGTTTGAATACATATATTTAGAACTTTATAAAAAAGTGCCCAACCATAGCTTAGAGTGTCACAGAAAATAAGACTTACTTACCCCAGGACACTCATCTACATGTTGTAGAAAGCCAAACCAGTACTGAAACGAAAATCAGCAGAGGTAATGGTATATATATATATATATATATATATATATATATATATATATATATATATATATATATATATATAAGAGTATATCGTCGATCTGAAAAGGGAGGTAAGAGATGAATCTCTACGACCGATAACAGAGAACCTATGAAATAGACCCCGTAGAAGGAGATCATTGAATTCAAATAGGCAATACTCTCCTCACATCCCTCTGACATTCACTGCACGCTGAGAGGAAAACCGGGCTCCAACCTGCTGCGGAGTGCATATCAACGTAGAATCTAGCACAAACTTACTTCACCACCTCCATAGGAGGCAAAGTTTGTAAAACTGATTTGTGGGTGTGGTGAGGGGTGTATTTGTAGGCATTTTGAGGTTTGGGAAACTTTGCCCCTCCTGGTAGGAATGTATATCCCATACGTCACTAGCTCATGGACTCTTGCTAATTACATGAAAGAAACATAATTTATGTAAGAACTTACCTGATAAATTCATTTCTTTCATATTAGCAAGAGTCCATGAGCTAGTGACGTATGGGATATACATTCCTACCAGGAGGGGCAAAGTTTCCCAAACCTCAAATGCCTATAAATACACCCCTCACCACACCCACAAATCAGTTTAACGAATAGCCAAGAAGTGGGGTGATAAGACAAAAGTGTGAAAGCATAAAAAATAAGGAATTGGAATAATTGTGCTTTATACAAAAAAATCATAACCACCACAAAAAAAGGGTGGGCCTCATGGAAGAAATGAATTTATCAGGTAAGTTCTTACATAAATTATGTTTTCTTTCATGTAATTAGCAAGAGTCCATGAGCTAGTGACGTATGGGATAATGACTACCCAAGATGTGGATCTTCCACGCAAGAGTCACTAGAGAGGGAGGGATAAAATAAAGACAGCCAATTCCGCTGAAAATAATCCACACCCAAAACAAAGTTTAAATCTTATAATGAAAAAAAACTGAAATTATAAGCAGAAGAATCAAACTGAAACAGCTGCCTGAAGTATTTTTCTACCAAAAACTGCTTCAGAAGAAGAAAACACATCAAAATGGTAGAGTTTAGTAAAAATATGCAAAGAAGATCAAGTTGCTGCTTTGCAAATCTGATCAACCGAAGCTTCATTCCTAAACGCCCAGGAAGTAGAAACTGACCTAGTAGAATGAGCTGTAATCCTTTGAGGCAGAGTTTTACCCGACTCGACATAAGCATGATGAATCAAAGATTTCCACCAAGATGCCAAAGAAATGGCAGAGGCCTTCTGACCTTTCCTAGAACAGGAAAAGATAACAAAAAGACTAGAAGTCTTTCGGAAATTCTTAGTAGCTTCAACATAATGTTTCAAAGCTCTAACTACATCCAAAGAATGCAATGAACTTAGCTTTGGTAGAACTGAAACTCAGTTACGCATTTTTCCAGAAGTGGCTTCTGACTCAGGGCCAATCGTAGACATCTTGCAATATGTAATAGAAAAAACAACATATAAAGCAAAATTGATCAAATTCCTTAAATGACAGTTTCAGGAATGGGAAAAAATGCTAGTGAGCAAACTTCTAGCAACCAGAAGCAATAATTAATGAGACTTAAATAATGTGGAGACAATAGTGACGCCCATATTTTTTAGCGCCAAAAGACGCCCACATTATTTGGCGCCTAAATGCTTTTGGCGCCAAAAATGACGCCACATCCGGAACGCCGACAGTTTTGGCGCAAAAAAACGTCAAAAAATGACGCAACTTCCGGCGACACGTATGACGCCGGAAACATAAAAAAAAAATTGCGCCAAAAAAGTCCGCGCCAAGAATGACGCAATAAAATGAAGCATTTTCAGCCCCCGCGAGCCTAACAGCCCATAGGGAAAAAAGTCAAATTGTAAGGTAAGAAAAAAATTGCATTATCCCAAATATGAAACTGACTGTCTGAAATAAGGAATGTTTGAACATCCTGAGTCAAGGCAAATAAATGTTTGAATACATATATTTAGAACTTTATATAAAAGTGCCCAACCATAGCTTAGAGTGTCACAGAAAATAAGACTTACTTACCCCAGGACACTCATCTACATGTAGTAGAAAGCCAAACCAGTACTGAAACGAGAATCAGTAGAGGTAATGGTATATATAAGAGTATATCGTCGAGCTGAAAAGGGAGGTAAGAGATGAATCTCTACGACCGATAACAGAGAACCTATTAAATAGACCCCGTAGAAGGAGATCATTGAATTCAAATAGGCAATACTCTCCTCACATCCCTCTGACATTCACTGCACGCTGAGAGGAAAACCGGGCTCCAACCTGCTGCGGAGCGCATATCAACGTAGAATCTAGCACAAACTTACTTCACCACCTCCATAGGAGGCAAAGTTTGTAAAAACTGATTTGTGGGTGTGGTGAGGGGTGTATTTATAGGCATTTGAGGTTTGGGAAACTTTGCCTCTCCTGGTAGGAATGTATATCCCATACGTCACTAGCTCATGGACTCTTGCTAATTACATGAAAGAAAACTGGTTTTCAAGTCTATGGTTGACCTTGTAAAAACAAAAGGAAGACATCTGATCATTTCCATTTTGAATTAAAGTACCCTCAAAAACATATTAAGGGTCTTTAGATCCAGAAGGAGCCTGAACTGTCACCATTATCTTTAAAATAATAAAGATTGGAGGAAAAAACAACTCTTCCCTTGCTGTGACAGAGGAACAGGAACAATTACTCCCATGTCCTTCAGATCTTGAATACATTTAAGGAATGCTGATCTATTTTCTGGTCTCTTTGAGACTTGAGACAAAAGAAACCTCCCTCGAGGAGACTTTGATCAAAAAGCTATTCTGTACCCCTGATAGATAATCTCCATTACTTAGGGTTACTGAACAAACTGAGACCAGGCTTTCTGAAAAAGGCTTAACATGCCCCCTACCAGCAACGAGTCTGGATAAGGGGCCACACCTTCATGCAGATTTTGCATTGGAAGGAGCCCTTCTTGAACTGCTTGTATTTATTCCATACTAGATTGGGCTTCCATTTAGACTTTGTGGATTTTGAAGTGAAAGGAGAGAAAACTATTATTGGATTTACCCTTAGATCTAGATTTTTTATTTTGGGGTAAAAAGCTCTCTTGACACTTATAACCGTGGAAACTATATATAAACAAACTACCTGATCTGTCATACCTGGAAATTCAATTTTGACAAATCTTAGGATCCCCTATATATATATATATATATATATATATATATATATATATATATATATATATATATATATATATATATATATATATACTTTCCTTGAAGCCCACAACTGCTATTTAGGAAAGATAGGTTTAAGAAAACAGGCCCAAAAAACTGAACCCTGTGGCACAGCATTAGTAGGGTATGCATTACTTTGGTGAGTAGCTGTCATTTTTAGAAGAAAAGGCAGGGAACAGAGCAGGCTGGATAATCACAGCTTTACTGTAGTTGTATGCAAGTACACAGGAGTGAGTAACAAATAAATTTTGGAATGCACCAAAAATTTGTATTATACTGCCCACATTATAACATGCCACACTTCACAACCCACACAAGCACTTATAAACAGCTAAACCTGAAAACCATAACAACAACAAAAACATAAATTATGCTTACCAGATAATTTCCTTTCCATCTTTATCAGGAGAGTCCACGACTTCATTCCTTACTTGTGGGAAATACTGAACCTGGCCACCAGGAGGAGGCAAAGACACCCCAGCCAAAGGCTTAAATACCTCCCCCACTCCCCTCATCCCCCAGTCATTCTGTCGAGGGAACAAGGAACAGTAGGAGAAATATCAGGGTATAAATGGTGCCAGAAGAACAAAAAAATTTTGGTCTGACCAACGGAGAAAATGTGCAGGGGCCGTGGACTCTCCTCATACAGATGGAAAGGAAATTATCTGGTAAGCATAATTTATATTTTCCATCTTAATATGAGGAGAGTCCACGGCTTCATTCCTATTTTGTGGGAAACATATACCCAAGCTCTAGAGAACACAATGAAACGGGAGGGTAAAAAACTAATTATGCTTACCTGATAATGTTCTTTTCTTCTGACGGGAAGAGTCCACAGCTGCATTCAATACTTTTGGGAATAAGAACCTGGCCACCAGGAGGAGGCAAAGAAACCCCAGCCAAAGGCTTAAATACCTCTCCCACTTCCCTCATCCCCTAGTCATTCTGCCAAGGGAACAAAGAACAGTAGGAGAAATATCAGGGTGAAAAAGGTGCCAGAAGAACAAAAATTAAATACCACCGCCACATAGATAAAACACGGGTGTGGAGCTGTGGACTCTTCCTGACAGAAGAAAAGAAAATTATCAGGTAAGCATAATTTAATTTTTTTTTCTTAAACGGGAAGAGTCCACAGCTGCATTCATTACTTTTGGGAAAACAATACCCAAGCTATAGAGGACACTGAAAGCAACAAAAGGGTGGTTACAGAAGGCAGCCCCTTCGTAGGGCACCACAGCCTGAAAAACCCCAGAGCCCTACAAAAAAATTGTAACACTTAGAACAAAGTGTGAGAAACCTGAAAGGACCCAGTAACTGCCCATCAGTTAAACAACCTACAAGGCCGTGCTAGAGATCACTCAAATCCCTAGATCCATTGAGCACAAAAAGCCCCCAAGGAACCAAGTCCCACGGGCGTTCTGACCAACAGAACAACCCTCGACCCGAAGGAAGAGCTTCACCTACCCCAGAGGGGGGGAAAAACCGAGGACCCAAGAATCTAAAGGACCACTGACTAAGGAAGAAACCTCAACACAACTAAAGTGAACACAAGGTTACGAAGACAACCACCCAGAGGAGAACTCCCTAACAGGATCAGAACCAGAGATCAATACTACACCGAAGGTGCAGCCCGAGACCCCAAAGGTCTATCCTCACGACTCATGGTTCTACAAAGAGCCACAAGCTTATATTGTACCCTAGTCTAGCAACACAGTAACTAAACTAGACAACGTAGATAGGGAACCTCTACGACCCGAAGCAATTTGGATCTAGCAGCCAAGGATGATTATCCTAACGAGAAAAAGGCTAACACATGAAATTCTGAACAAGAACTCGCGAACTCAGACTTAAGCCAGCAAAGCTGGCTCTAAGTCAACATGGGAGACCTCGAAACGAGAACCTATGAGGCCTCAAGGAAACCGTACCACTTCAATGACCTCCCCGAAGGGAGTCAAACGCAAAGGAACCGCTTCTCCAGCCTAAGACTTGGTGAAGAGAAGGGAGAAATTGTAAAAACCATAGATAAGATACCCAACATCTCAGGTGAAAACAACTACCACGTGCCCACATCAAAGTGGCATAGTAGTCCCCTGACAACAACCGTAAAATCTCAGTTGAGAGACAGCAAATTAGCCCTCAGACAGATGCGAACTTGTCCCTGGAAGGACAAGTGGAGGTTGAACCAAGGCAAGAACCTTAAACAGCATGTAACACACATTCAAGGTGTAAAGAGCTGTAGCTGGTTTCCCCAGAAAACAATCCAGAACCGGATCCGAAACCATAGACAAGGATATGGCCATAAGCCAGACCTCCAGGACCAGGAATCAGTCTAAGTATTAACTCCCTGAAGACCATCCAGTGATCTTAGATGGAGGAGAGCCCCCAGCAGAGCACTCTCGCACCCCAATGACCATGGATCATGGCCTTCTCAATAGAGAAACATACCAAAGAATCTAAGGAGAAATCCTACCAGGTCAAGTAAGAGGGCAGCCAGTACCCAAAGGTGCCCCCTGACCCCGGGCCCCTTGCTAAAACCCACAGGGAAAGATTTCTTAGAGCATCAAAGTGAACACCCCTCTCTACCGACCACAGGGTACAAGGGACAGGCACAAAACAAGTCAGAGGGATGAAAAGATGACAACATCTTCAAAGATCTTCACAGGATCAGTCTCGCATAAATCCTGTCATAGGAAACTACATGGAAGCCTCACAACTCCTGGCAGACAAGTCGACCAAGGGAGAAACCTGGGAAACAAAGGGGAAAAAACCCAGACCCCTGCGCTCCTATGGAAAAGAGCAATATTTTAAATGAGTAAGAAAAGGGGGAAAACCGAAGTTCCAAACCCCGATGACCCGACCCCTAAGAAGGGGTTAAGGAGCCCTGGCAACCTAAGAGAGGTGCCAGTCACTAGCCCCAAAATTTAGACGTTCAGAGCTACCATATGGAAAACGAAAACATTATCCAACTTGAACCCCCGACGTCTAAATGTAATCCAACCTCCAAACCCGATGGGAATGGAGAAAGCTCGGTTCCCAGGCCAAAAGGTTCTCACGATGAACCTCAGCAGGTTCCAATCTAGGAACCCCCTAAAGAGTAGCACATGAGGATGTAGTCAAACTCCTATTTTGGGCTTCATAAGCATACATGCCACCCATAAAAAAAACCTTAAAGTAGAAAACCGGGAGGTGGACCCTGCTAGGCATGGTAGGTATCCCTTAGGCCACTTAGTCCTGATAAGCAGCCCTCCGTCTTCTAACAAGGATGCAACCAGAAACACTTATCAAAGTGAAACATCTCAGCATCCAACAGGGTAACCAGTATACTGGCACCACGTGGATGACATGAACCATAAAGGAACAGCCTCTATCGCATGACCAGGACCCGCCTGGCACGAGTACATTCCGAAACTGTCCCCGGTCCAAGGAAAATCCCTGAAGGGATCGATAACATGAACAATAAACATAACTATGTATTATATAGTACTGCGCAACTTCCGAAGAAGAGCTCACACGACCACAAAAACGCAAGTATCAATTCCAGAGAAAGAAATGTTCAGAAACGGAACTATAACAAACATGAGCTTCGTAAAACAAATTAAACACATCCTAACAGGATGAAAATAAAATAAAAAGGCAGAACCCGCTGGTGAACGCCCAAGGAGAAAAGGCATGCCAATGGAACCAGCCGATTAGAGGTCCCAATCTCCTAAGCTCAGAACTGGAACGGATAATAATTGGATACTTGTATAGCGCACAACCTCAAACTTAATTGACTCGCAGCACTGAAAACAGGTATTATTAATACCCAACTTATTGGTACTCATTTTACCGACCGCAGTAGGATGAAAGGCTGAGTGTACCGTGCTGGGATAGAACCTGCAACCCTTGGGTTGCCACAGATCTCTGTAACAGTGCATTAGCACGATGAGCTATCTGTCCGGCTTATACAATAAAGGAAGAATAAGGCGACGTGAAGGAGATTGACTTCATCCCCCAATGTCTAACCTAGTTTGCACTTCGGCACAGAAGATTAAGAATCCCTCGGCATAGTAGGACCTGAATCCTCCAGCACCGCCAAAACATGCCTCAGTAGGACACGACGGAAGGCAAAATGTTCCCTCGCCGGATCGATGGACGACCAATGCCCCGAGGGAGGGACCCCTGAAGCCTCAGAGGCCATCGCTTCCCCAGAAGGTCAAACTGACTCAGGCGATCTCACGCTCGACGGACCCTGGTTAACAGAACAAGGACAGTATATAAGAAATACTTCTCTTGAGAGATATAAATGCGCCTGCGCCATAGATATGGCCATGCGGAACCATGCCGTAATCATTGGAGGAAACAAGCCGCCTTCTGGAGAAAGAGTAACAGTTTTGAAAAGAAAGAAAGAGAAAGAAAGAGAAAGAAAGAGTTTTGCGTAGCAAAAGAATGTTCTGGGGCATGTGCCTCACTGGATCTGGAATCATCAGGGGCGGATGGCTCAACGCACTCAACGCTCCCTGAATCAGGGGAAGAGAGTACTCTAGTATGGTAATCGGAAAATAATAACTGATGGGATTGGGTAACCCGGACCATTTCATTTTTCTCACAAGACGTATACTCCGAGTCGGAGATGTCCGTCTCTAACAAAATCAGAATCCTCCATAACTTGGAGATTGAAAACATAGTTTTGGAGAATTCAAATATGGACAAAAGCTCAACGGCACCTTACACCCCCAATGGCTGGGGCATTCACCACCTCCTGAGAACCAGACTACCGTCGTCACTCACAGTGCACAGTGTAAGCTTAAGAAAAAGGTGTGCCGCTCCAAAAGGACAGCGCAATCTGATGATAGGCCGTTCTGTTCCGAAGAGCTCTGAGCCCAAGTATCACTACACATTTAGCAGACAGAATCAAATAACAAACATGAATAAAGTCCCCTCTGTTCAATAACCCCCACAGGAGATATTAATCCTTGATTCCATAAGATAAAAGGAGTCCACAGGGACCCTGACTTCTTTTGTTAACATTACATTCCCATATTGAAATAAAATGAAATGATCTTACCGGAATCTACGCAGTGGAACAGGAACACGGCCCTTCAAGTGTGACAGATAGTAGTATCGCTTCTGATTTGGACTTGAGAGAATAAAGGCAGGCAGCGAAACTCGTCGATGCTGATTGCCAAGGAGCTGTTAACAGGGAAGACACTCCTTACATCTCTGGACTCTAACTTTCATCCATGCTCTCACTGACAGGCTGACAGGATTACTTAAAACTCCAGTCCCATTCCGAAGAGTACTACCCTCCATAAGAGACTATCTTCAACTTCTGACACTTCTCTGCCAACCTCCTGTGATGAAAGGCAAACAATGACTGGGGGATGAGGGAATTGGGGGATGTATTTAAGCCTTTGGCTGGGGTGTCTTTGCCTCCCCCTGGTGGCCAGGTTCATATTCCCAAAAGTAATTAATGCAGCTGTGGACTCTTCCCGTTTAAGAAGAAAAGAGAGGTGGACCCTAATCTGAGGGCACCACAGCCTGCAAAACCATTCTTCCAAAAGATGCTTCAGTGGAAGCAAAAACATGAAACTTGTAAAATTTTGAAAAGGTATGTAAGGAGGACCAGGTAGCCGCTTTACAAATCTTTTCCACAGATGCATCATTCTTAAAGGCCCAAGAGGATGCCACTGCTCTAGTAGAATGAGCCTTAATTCTCTGAGGAGGCTTATGTCCCGCTGTTTCATAAGCTAAGTGAATAATGCTGCTAAAACCAAAAAGATGGACGAGGCTTTCTGCCCCTTACACTTCCCAGAATAGACAAAAAAAAACAAAGAAGTCTGTCTAAACTCCTTAGTGGCTTGAAGATAGAACTTCAAGGCCAGAACTACATCCAAATAATGAAGTAACCGCTCCTTCAAAGAAGAGGGGCTAGGGTACAAGGAAGGAACAATAATCTGCTGATTGAGGTTGCGAACAGAAACAACCTTAGGAAGAAAACCTAACCCAGTACGAAGAACAGCCTTATTAGCATGGAATACTAGGTAAGGGGGCTCCCATTGCAAGGCAGCCATTTTAGATACTCTGTGTGCCGAGGCAATAGTCAGTAAAAAGAGAACCTTCTAAGATAATAATTTAATGTCAAGGCCGTGAATAGGCTCAAACAGAGCCCTCTGCAAAAACTTAAAAAGAATGTAAAGTTTACTGTTACTGAATACTGCAATGCATGTATAATAAAGTCCCTTTATGTAGTCGCTAACTTTTTTTTAAAAGCAAAACTATTGTTTTTAAAATAAATAGTGTTTCGAATTTCTACCTTTTTACTTGCGACTCCTCCCCAACCATACTTCATTGTTCGGATCGTGTGACGTCTCCGGCGGTCCCACCCGCTTTCTACGTCACTCCAAAGCGCGTGCACGATCTTGATTTTCACTGCGTATGCATCAAACTCCGTAACTGACACATAGTATTCAATGAATGAATTACTACATTTATTGGAGTACTATACCATTGTGGCTAGCAGCTGCATTTTTGCGATCGTCTAACCGATCTGTAAGTTATAGACATAATATTTACAAGTTTGAGAAATGATCCCTACTGAGCATGCGTGTCTCGTGAATGAGCATTTAGAATATACAGTGTTATTCCGGACATAACGCCTGTGCATATTAATCCCGTGACGTAGATGATAGTGTAGATGATAGTGTGCTGATAACCATGGTTGAATCAATCTGACTCGCCTGTCAATCAGTCAAAATGGCGGGCGGAGAAACAAAGTTCATCATATGAAGTTTTAAATGTAAAAAAATGCAGTAAATAGTTATATTTAAAAAATATGATGAATTAAACTTGTGTTATTTTTCAAAGATCTATACACCTACGTGACCGAGTTGTCTTAACTTTACATTCACTTTAAGAACAAGACAAACTCCAAGGAGGACACAGGTCTGATTCTAGACAGAGCTTGAACAAAAGACTGGACATCTAGAAGCTCAGCGAGCTGCTTCTGCAGTAAAACAGATAGGGACGAAATCTGTCCCTTAAGAGAGCTAGTCGAAAGGCCCTTCTGCAGACCATCCTGGAGAAAAGAAAGAATACTGGAAACCCTGACCTTATACCAGGGAAATCCACGCTCTTCACACCAGAAAAAGTAGGTCCTCCAAACCTTATGATAGATGCGACGAGTAACCAGCTTATGGGCTTGAATGAGAGTATCAATAACTCTCTCAGAAAAACCTCTCTTGGCTACGACTAAGTGTTCAATCTCCACGCAGTCAGCCCCAGATAATCTAGATTTTGAAGAACAAAAGGACCTTGTTCCAGCAGATCCCTGCGACAAGGTAACCTCCATGGAGGAGAAGATGACATCCCCACTAGATCCGCAAACCACATCCTTCGCGGCCACGATGGAGCAATCAGTATCACTGACACCTGCTCCTGCTTGATGCGGGCCACTACACGAGGAAGGAACTGTAACGGCAGGAAAAGGTAGATTAGCCTGAACCTCCAAGGCACTGCTAATGAATATAATAGCTCCGCCTGAGGATCCCTTAACCTCGACCCATATCTGGGTAGCTTGGTATTGAGACGAGACGCCATGAGATCTATCTCCAGCGTCCCCTATATGTTGCAGAACTCCGCAAACACTTTGGGATGGAGAGACCATTCCCCCGGATGAAAGGATTGTCTGCTGAGAAAATCCGCTTCCCAGTTGTCCACACCCGGAATGTGGATCGCTGACAGCGAGCAGCTGTGGGCCTCCGCCCACTCAAGAATCCGAGATACTTCCCTCATTGCTAGGGAGCTTCTCGTTCCCCACTGATGGTTGATGTTAGCCACCGAGGTTATGTTTTCTGATTGGAATCTGATAAACTGGGTCGAACCCAGAAGAGGCCAAGCCTTCAGAGCATTGAAGATTGCTTAAAGTTCAAAGATGTTTATCGGGAGGAGGGATTCCTCTCGAATCCACAGGCCCTGTGCCTTTCTGGCACCCCAAAAAAGCACCCCATCCTGAGAGACTCATGTCCGTAGTCATAATCTCCCAGGATGGTCTCAAGGAGGACATCCCTTGTGACAGGTGATCTGGACAAAGCCACCAGGAGAACGATTCTCTTGACGGGATGTCCAGAGAAATCTGTTGAGACAGATCTGAATGATTGCCGTTCCACTGTCTCAGCATGCACAGCTGAAGAGGTTTGAGATAGAATCTGCCAAAGCGGATGATGTCCATGCAGGACACCATGAGTCAAATTACCTCCATACACCGAGTCACAGATGGTCTGAAGGAGGTCTGGAGGGCAAGACAATTGGAAATTAGCTTGTAACGTCTCCGGTCTGTAAGAAATATCCTATAGACATGGAGTCTATTAACGTACCCAGGAACTCCACCCTTGTACTGGGAATAAGATAACTGTTTTCTAAGTTTATCATCCATCCATGAGATCGAAGAAGAGAAAAAAGAGCTTTCGAATGGTCCTCTGCCAGACGACAGGACGGTGTTTGAACCAAAATATCATCTAAGTACGGCGCCCCTGCAATCTCTCTGGTTCTGGCCACTGCTAGCAGAGCCCCCAGAACCTTCGTAAAAACTCTTGGAGCAGTGGCTAGACAGAACGGAAGTGCAATGAACTGGAAATGATGGTCCAGGAACGCAAATCTTAGGAACTTGAAGTGTTCCTTGTGTATAGGGATGTGAAGGTAGGCATCCTTCAGGTCTATTGTGGTCATAAATTGTCCTTCCTGGACTAAAGGAAGAATGGACCTTATTGTATTATCTTGAATGAGGGAACAGACAGGAATTTGTTTAAACACCTTACATCCAGAATCGGACGAAAAGTACCCTCCTTCTTTGGGACCAAATACAGATTTGAGTAGTATCCCAGACCTCTCTCTGCTGGAGGTACCGGTACAATGACCCCCAGGGTTGAGAGATCCCTCACACACCCTAGAAAAGCCTCTCTATTCTGGCCTTGAAGACAGGTTTGATAAGAGGAAACTGCCCCTGGGACGATGAGACTTGAAACCTATCCTGTATCCCTGATCGATGACCTCCAGTACCCACGGGTCTTGCACATGCACAAACCAAGCTTCTGAAAAAAGTGTCTGCCCCCTACCAGATCCAAAGTTGGATCGGGGGCCACTCCTTTATGCTGACTTTGACTCAGTGGGCTTCTTATTCAGCTAGGTTTTATTCCAGGACTAAGGAGGCTTCCAAGTTCCCTTGGAATGCTATGTCTTTGCAGAGGGCTGCTGACGATGGGATTTGTCCGAACGAAAGGAACGAAAATTAGGACCTTGTCCCTTAGGCTTGTTCTTCTTATCCTGCGGTAAAAAGGCACCTTTGCCTCGAGAACCGTGGATAAGATAGATTCCAGGCTTGGACCAAAAATAATCTTTCCCTTGAATGGGAGGGAAAGACGTCTAGACTTCAAAGTCTTGTCTGGAGACCAGGACTTCCGCCAGTGCGCACTATGGGCTAGTACAGAGAAACCTGAAGCCTTGGCGTTCAGCTGAATAATCTGCATATTTGCATCACAAATAAAATAATTAGCTACTGTTAAGGCCATAATTCTTTCCAGGATTGTGTCGAGGGGACCCTCCACCTCAATCAACTCAGATAAGGAGTCGCAACAGTAGGTAGCTGCTCCGACAACCGCAGCCACAGCTGGTTGAAACAAATATCCTGTATGCTGAAACATTTTTCTTAATAGTTTCCAGCTTCTTATCCATGGGCTCATTAAACGACAAACTATCCTAAAGAGGGATAGTAGTGCGTTTAGCAAGCGTGGAGATAGCACCATCTACCTTAGGGACGGAACCCCATAACTCCAACTGAGAGTCCGGAACCGGTAACAAATTCTTAAAGGAAGAAGAAGGGGAAAAAGAAGAACCGAGTCTTTCCCATTAATTCTTAATAATGTTCGCCATCTTTACGGGAACTGGGAAAGTCCGTGGTACAACCCTGTCCTCATAGACCTTGTCTAATTTAGGAATGCAAGTTTCCTCAGGTAATTTAGGTTCTGGAACCTCTAAAGTAGCCAACACCTCCTTTAGCAGAAAGCGTAAGTGTTCAATCCTAAATCTAAAGTCTGGGTCCTCCGCAGCTGGAGGCTTAGAGGCAGCAGATTCCGACCCAGAAAGAGCATCCTCTGAAGTATCAGAGGCGTCTTCATCATTGGATAATCTTGTATCAGATAATTCCAATAAGCTAGTAGATAACCCCTAGGAAGGATAGCAATATTTAACCTTTCACTTGCGATTAGCAGTGAGAGGTAAAGCACTAAAGGCCACAGACACTGCTATCTGTAACTGTTTAGTAAAGTCTGGCGGTAAAAGGGCCCCTCCAGATGGAGAAATAGGAGTGCTACGGGAAGCTGCATGTGTATTAGGAAATGAATGTAGGATGCGCACCTCACGGGAAGGAGACTCCTCAGAGGTCGAAGGATCAGTAGTACTAAACATATTAGCTTTCTTTGATAAGATTACTTTATCAAGGCATGTGGAACATAATTGAGCAGGCAGGTATACTGTGGCTTCCTCACAATATAGGCAGGCATTAGCTTAAGAGGGAGTACCCTCTAACGTATCAGAGTCCTCCATAGTTTTAGCTTATAAAAAGGACTAAAGACAAAGATAAATGACACCTTTATACCCCCAATGACTGGGGCACTCACCACCTCCTATAACCCAGGACCAAGAGAGAAACTGCTTCGTCTCCAGACACTGCACTGTCAGGAAGAAGAAAATCACTGGGACCACAACCGGTCATGTGGTGTGCCATGTAGGACCGCCCCTGCACCACTAACAGCGCACCAAACCTAACTAGTTGCCCAGCGCTCCAAAACGAAAGTAAAACCTGTACGTTCCAACATCTGCCTGAGCCACATCTTACACATGTCACAGCATAAACACGATATTAAAAAACATAATTTATGCTTACCTGATAAATTCCTTTCTTCTGTAGTGTGATCAGTCCACGGGTCATCATTACTTCTGGGATATTACTCCTCCCCAACAGGAAGTGCAAGAGGATTCACCCAGCAGAGCTGCATATAGCTCCTCCCCTCTACGTCACTCCCAGTCATTCGACCAAGGACCAACGAGAAAGGAAAAGCCAAGGGTGAAGTGGTGACTGGAGTATAAATTAAAAAATATTTACCTGCCTTAAAAACAGGGCGGGCCGTGGACTGATCACACTACAGAAGAAAGGAATTTATCAGGTAAGCATAAATTATGTTTTCTTCTGTTAAGTGTGATCAGTCCACGGGTCATCATTACTTCTGGGATACCAATACCAAAGCAAAAGTACACGGATGACGGGAGGGATAGGCAGGCTCTTTATACAGAAGGAACCACTGCCTGAAGAACCTTTCTCCCAAAAATAGCCTCCGATGAAGCAAAAGTGTCAAATTTGTAAAATTTGGAAAAAGTATGAAGCGAAGACCAAGTTGCAGCCTTGCAAATCTGTTCAACAGAGGCCTCATTCTTGAAGGCCCAAGTGGAAGCCACAGCTCTAGTAGAATGAGCTGTAATTCTTTCAGGAGGCTGCTGTCCAGCAGTCTCATAAGCTAAACGAATTATGCTACGAAGCCAAAAAGAAAGAGAGGTAGAGGAAGCTTTTTGACCTCTCCTCTGCCCAGAGTAAATGACAAACAGAGAAGACGTTTGTCGAAATTCCTTAGTTGCCTGTAAGTAAAATTTTAGAGCACGGACTACATCCAGGTTGTGCAGTAGACGTTCCTTCTTTGAAGAAGGATTTGGGCATAAAGAAGGAACAACAATCTCTTGATTGATATTCCTGTTAGTAACTACCTTAGGTAAGAACCCAGGTTTAGTACGCAGGACTACCTTATCCGAATCAAATAAGGAGAATCACAATGTAAGGCTGATAATTCAGAGACTCTTCGAGCCGAGGAAATAGCCATTAAAAATAGAACTTTCCAAGATAACAACTTTATATCAATGGAATGAAGGGGTTCAAACGGAACGCCCTGTAAAACATTAAGAACAAGGTTTAAACTCCATGGTGGAGCAACAGTTTTAAACACAGGCTTAATCCTGGCCAAAGCCTGACAAAAAGCCTGGACGTCAGGAACTTCTGACAGACGTTTGTGTAACAGAATGGACAGAGCTGAGATCTGTCCCTTTAATGAACTAGCAGATAAACCCTTTTCTAAACCTTCTTGTAGAAAAGACAATATCCTAGGAATCCTAACCTTACTCCAAGAGTAACCTTTGGATTCACACCAATATAGGTATTTACGCCATATCTTATGGTAAATCTTTCTGGTAACAGGTTTCCTAGCCTGTATTAAGGTATCAATAACTGACTCAGAAAACCCACGTCTTGATAAAATCAAGCGTTCAATTTCCAAGCAGTCAGCTTCAGAGAAGTTAGATTTTGATGTTTGAAGGGACCCTGTATCAGAAGGTCCTGTTTCAGAGGTAGAGACCAAGGTGGACAGGATGACATGTCCACCAGGTCTGCATACCAAGTCCTGCGTGGCCACGCAGGTGCTATTAGAATCACTGATGCTCTCTCTTGTTTGATTCTGGCAATCAATCGAGGAAGCAACGGGAAGGGTGGAAACACGTAAGCCATCCTGAAGTCCCAAGGTGCTGTCAGAGCATCTATCAGGACTGCTCCTGGATCCCTGGATCTGGACCCGTAACGAGGAAGCTTGGCGTTCTGTCGAGACGCCATGAGATCTATCTCTGGTTTGCCCCAACGTCGAAGTATTTGGGCAAAGACCTCCGGATGAAGTTCCCACTCCCCCGGATGAAAAGTCTGACGACTTAAGAAATCCGCCTCCCAGTTCTCCACTCCCGGGATGTGGATTGCTGACAGGTGGCAAGAGTGAGACTCTGCCCAGCGAATTATCTTTGATACTTCCATCATAGCTAGGGAGCTTCTTGTCCCTCCCTGATGGTTGATGTAAGCTACAGTCGTGATGTTGTCCGACTGAAACCTGATGAACCCCCGAGTTGTCAACTGGGGCCAAGCCAGGAGGGCATTGAGAACTGCTCTCAATTCCAGAATGTTTATTGGCAGGAGACTCTCCTCCTGACTCCATTGTCCCTGAGCCTTCAGAGAATTCCAGACGGCACCCCAACCTAGAAGGCTGGCGTCTGTTGTTACAATTGTCCAGTCTGGTCTGCTGAATGGCATCCCCCTGGACAGATGTGGCCGAGAAAGCCACCATAGAAGAGAATTTCTGGTCTCTTGATCCAGATTCAGAGAAGGGGATAAGTCTGAGTAATCCCCATTCCACTGACTTAGCATGCACAGTTGCAGTGGTCTGAGGTGTAAGCGTGCAAAGGGTACTATGTCCATTGCCGCTACCATTAAGCCGATTACCTCCATGCATTGAGCCACTGACGGGTGTTGAATGGAATGAAGGGTGCGGCAAGCACTTTGAAGTCTTGTTAGCCTGTCCTCTGTCAGGTAAATCTTCATTTCTACAGAATCTATAAGAGTCCCCAGGAAGGGAACTCTTGTGAGTGGAACGAGTGAACTTTTCTTTTCGTTCACCTTCCATCCATGTGACCTTAGAAATGCCAGCACTAACTCTGTATGAGACTTGGCAGTTTGAAAGCTTGAAGCTTGTATCAGAATGTCGTCTAGGTATGGAGCTACCGAGATTCCCCGCGGTCTTAGTACCGCCAGAAGAGCACCCAGAACCTTTGTGAAGATTCTTGGAGCTGTAGCCAATCCGAATGGAAGAGCCACAAACTGGTAATGCCTGTCTAGGAAGGCAAACCTTAGGTACCGATAATGATCTTTGTGAATCGGTATGTGAAGGTAAGCATCTTTTAAATCTACAGTGGTCATGTACTGACCCTCTTGGATCATAGGTAAAATTGTCCGAATAGTCTCCATCTTGAACGATGGAACTCTTAGGAATTTGTTTAGGATCTTTAAGTCCAGGATTGGTCTGAAAGTTCCCTCTTTTTTGGGAACCACAAACAGATTTGAGTAAAACCCCTGTCCCTGTTCCGATCGTGGAACTGGATGGATTACTCCCATTAACAAGAGCTCTTGTACGCAGCGTAGAAACGCCTCTTTCTTTGTCTGGATTGTTGACAATCTTGACAGATGAAATCTCTGTCTTGGAGGAGAGTATTTGAAGTCCAGAAGGTATCCCTGAGATATTATCTCTAGCGCCCAGGGATCCTGAACATCTCTTGCCCAAGCCTGGGCGAAGAGAGAAAGTCTGCCCCCCACTAGATCCGATCCCGGATCGGGGGCCCTCAATTCATGCTGTTTTAGGGGCAGCAGCAGGTTTCCTAGTCTGCTTGCCCTTGTTCCAGGACTGGTTAGGTTTCCAGCCTTGTCTGTAGCGAGCAACAGCTCCTTCCTGTTTTGGTGCAGAGGAAGTTGATGCTGCTCCTGCTTTGAAATTACGAAAGGAACGAAAATTAGACTGTCTAGTCTTGGCTTTGGCTTTGTCCTGAGGCAGGGCATGGCCTTTACCTCCTGTAATGTCAGCGATAATCTCTTTCAACCCGGGCCCGAATAAGGTCTGCCCTTTGAAAGGTATATTAAGCAATTTAGACTTAGAAGTAACATCAGCTGACCAGGATTTCAGCCACAGCGCCCTGCGTGCCTGAATGGCGAATCCTGAATTCTTCGCCGTAAGTTTAGTAAGATGTACTACGGCCTCCGAAATGAATGAATTAGCTAGTTTAAGGACTCTAAGCCTGTCCGTAATGTCGTCCAGAGTAGCTGAACCAATGTTCTCTTCCAGAGACTCAATCCAGAATGCCGCTGCAGCCGTGATCCGCGCAATGCATGCAAGGGGTTGCAATATAAAACCTTGTTGAACAAACATTTTCTTAAGGTAACCCTCTAATTTTTTATCCATTGGATCTGAAAAAGCACAGCTATCCTCCACCGGGATAGTGGTACGCTTAGCTAAGGTAGAAACTGCTCCCTCCACCTTAGGGACCGTTTGCCATAAGTCCCTTGTGGTGGCGTCTATTGGAAACATTTTTCTAAATATCGGAGGGGGTGAGAACGGCACACCGGGTCTATCCCACTCCTTAGTAACAATTTCAGTAAGTCTCTTAGGTATAGGAAAAACCTCAGTACTCGTCGGTACCGCAAAATATTTATCCAACCTACACATTTTCTCTGGTATTGCAACTGTGTTACAATCATTCAGAGCCGCTAACACCTCCCCTAGTAATACACAGAGGTTTTCCAGTTTAAATTTAAAATTTGAAATATCTGAATCCAGTCTGTTTGGATCAGAACCGTCACCCACAGAATGAAGTTCTCCGTCCTCATGTTCTGCCACCTGTGACGCAGTGTCTGACATGGCCCTAATATTATCAGCGCACTCTGTTCTCACCCCAGAGTGATCACGCTTACCTCTTAGTTCTGGTAATTTAGCCAAAACCTCAGTCATAACAGTAGCCATATCCTGTAATGTGATTTGTAATGGCCACCCAGATGTACTCGGCGCTACAATATCACGCACCTCCCTCTGAGCGGGAGATGTAGGTACTGACACGTGAGGCGAGTTAGTCGGCATAACTCTCCCCTCGTTGTTTGGTGAAATTTGTTCAATTTGTACAGATTGACTTTTATTTAAAGTAGCATCAATACAGTTAGTACATAAATTTCTATTGGGCTCCACTTTGGCATTGCAACAAATGACACAGGTATCATCCTCTGAATCAGACATGTTTAACACACTAGCAAATAAACTTGTAACTTGGAAATACAATTCAATTAGAATAATATTAAAATGTACTGTGCCTTTAAGAAGCACAGAAGATCTATGACAGTTGAAAATTAATAAATTGAAACAGTTATAGCCTCAATCCTTGTAAATAACACAACTTTAGCAAAGGTTTAATCCCATTAGCAAAGATAACAAATTCTGAAAGCAGGAAACAAATTACAGAATAAACGTTTTTTATCTCAGTCAAACTATAATTCTCACAGCTCTGCTGAGAGAAATTACCTCCCTCAAAATAAGTTTTGAAGACCCCTGAGCTCTGTAGAGATGAACCGGATCATGCAGGGAATACAATGAGTTGCTGACTGAAATATTTGATGCGTAGTAAAAGCGCCAAAAAACGGCCCCTCCCCCTCACACACAGCAGTGAGGGAGAACAGAAACTGTCAGAAAACAGATTAAGCAACTGCCAAGTGGAAAAATAGTGCCCAAACATTTATTCACTCAGTACCTCAGCAAATGAAAACGATTTTACATTCCAGCAAAAACGTTAAACATAATCTCTAGTTATTAAACAGCTTTATGTATTTCTTACAGTGTAATTCTAGTGAAGTACCATTCCCCAGAATACTGAAGTGTAAAGTATACATACATGACATTATATCGGTATGGCAGGATTTTCTCATCAATTCCATTGTCAGAAAATAAAAACTGCTACATACCTCTATGCAGATTCATCTGCCCGCTGTCCCCTGATCTGAAGTTTACCTCTCCTCAGATGGCCGAGAAACAGCAATATGATCTTAACTACTCCGGCTAAAATCATAACAAAAACTCTGGTAGATTCTTCTTCAAACTCTGCCAGAGAGATAATAACACACTCCGGTGCTATTTTAAAATAACAAACTTTTGATTGAAGATATAAAACTAAGTATAATCACCATAGTCCTCTCACACATCCTATCTAGTCGTTGGGTGCAAGAGAATGACTGGGAGTGACGTAGAGGGGAGGAGCTATATGCAGCTCTGCTGGGTGAATCCTCTTGCACTTCCTGTTGGGGAGGAGTAATATCCCAGAAGTAATGATGACCCGTGGACTGATCACACTTAACAGAAGAAATATGTGATTAATCCCTCCTGTTCAATAATTATCTTCCGGAGAACTTAACCCTCTATTCCATTTAGATAAAAAGGAGTCACACTGTGACCCTGTCTTTATGCGTTATCAAACGTGTATAAAAAATGAAACGATCTTACCGGAATCTATGCCATGGAATAGAAACACAGCCTCTCAAGTTTGACAGTCTTGAAGCATCGCTCCTGACATGGACTTGAGTGATATAAGCAGGCAAAGAAACTCGTCAACACTGATTGCTTAGGAGCTGTTAATACAAGTCTGGATGGGTTTGCAGAAAGACTCTCCCTGCATTTCCAGACCCTAACATTCGTCAATGCTCTCACTGAGAGGCTGACAAGACTACTTAAAACTCCTGTCCCATTTCAAAGATTACTACCCTCCATAAGGTACTACTCCGTATTACCTGACACTTCTCTGACAACCTCCTGTGACGAAAGGCAAAGAATGACTGGGGAATGAGGGAAGTGGGGGAGGTATTTAAGCCTTTGGCTAGGGTGTCTTTGCCTCCTCTTGGTTGCCAGGTTTAGTATTTCCCACAATTAAGGGATGAAGTTGTGGACTCTCCTCATATTAAGATGGAAAGCAGGTATATAACAGAGTAAAATTACTATAAAACACTGCATTAGAACAATATTTAAACTGCATTAAAAGTAGCATGTACCAAACATTTTAGAGAAAACAACAAAAAACATAAATTATGCTTACCTGGTCATTTTCTTTTTTTCTGACGGGGAGAATCCGCAGCTGCATTCATTACTTTTGGGAATTCAGAACCTGGCCACTAGGAAGAGGCAAAGACACCCCAACCAAAGGCTTAAATACCTCCCTTACTTCCTCATCCCCTAGTCATTCTGCCAAGGGAACAAGGAACAGTAGGAGAAATATCAGGTGAAAAAAAGGTGCCAAAATAATAAATTAAAACATGGCCACCCCCATAAAAAATGTGGGCGAGAAGCTGTGAACTCTCCCCGTCAGAAGAAAAGAAAATTATCAGGTAAGCATAATTTATGTTTTTCTTCTTAAACGGGGAGAGTCCACAGCTGCATTCATTACTTCTGGGAAAACAATACACAAGCTATAGAGGACACTGAATGCAAAAAAAGGGCGGGTAGACAAGGTGGCCCATTCAAAGGGCACCACAGCCTGAAATTACACAAACCAATCAACAACTGCTGTGCCAAGCAGAACAAAAAAACACTGAAAGGACTAAGTAACTGCGCAACAGTTCATTTAGCAAAGCCCAGATAGAGACCACTCAAAGGTATTAGATTCCACCGAGCACAAAGCCCCTCGAAGAGACAAGTCCCGCCGGCTCCAAGCCCGAACCGATTCCCAGAAGGGAAAGGAAAAAGAAATATAGAACTATTTCTGAACTTTAACCCGGACTTGATTTCATCACAGCGAGGAACACTGTTCTAACAGTTTTCCATAGACGATGAACACCCATTGTGCAGGATGGACTACAGTGCAGGAAAAAGTTCACGGAGAAAATATTAGTTTGTTACAGCAAGTTCCACACTCGTCGTTTTACTACAAGGAACCAGAGAATAAGTGTGAACTTACACACGAATCATCTTTGCTGCACAACATTGTTGGGAAAACCATAAAGGATACAGGTTTCCAACACATGTGTTAACATTCCACTTGTTACAATTACATTCACAGGTTACTTTTTGTATGCAAACCCTACCTCAATTTTTTAACATCATTGCCTCATATCTATTATTAATTATACTTGGTTAATGTAATATACTTGGTTAATTAAATATTTATCATTGTTTTTATTTTAGTAGTTTAGAAATACGTTTTTTATTGATGCCGGCATCACATTTTTATTTATCTAGTATTAATTGTTAGATTATTCGTATATCAATTGTCATCTAATAAATTTTATAATTTGATCCTATATATCTAATTCATTTTTTGGGCAATATTGGCATTATTGGTTGGTTTATGGTAGTGATCATTTTACCTTCTTCAGAGATATTGTATAACATAATCCATTTTTCTCTTTTTCAAACGCACATTGTTGTTGGTCTCTTTAAACACATTAATTAATGCTGTTTTTTTAATATTTGTATTATTTGTTATCAAATAAATATTTGCCCCTTTTATCAGCCCTCAGCTATTTACAGCGCTATCCAATCACTTTCATTTTTTCACTTAGTTTATGGGTGGACCTCTAAGGTTGGTTCACTTTTTTTGGGATTAGCTTTTTGAGAGAAAGAGTGTAGCATCTTTTAATCACACCCCTTGTACTTAGATGGTTTCCCCTGAGTCTCAAGAGGACAGTTCTTATGTGTGTGATATGGTTTTCTATGGTATCAGAGTATATGAGAATGTCGTCCAGATAGATTACTATACAGGAGTCTAGGAGGTCTCTAAATAGGTCATTAATGAAGTACTGAAATGTTGCGGGGGCATTGCACAACCCGAAGGGTATCACGGCATATTCATACAAACCGTAGTGAGTACGTAATGCCGTGAGCCATTCATCCCCTTTTCTAATTCTAACTAGATTATACGCTCCTCTTAGGTCTAGCTTCGTATATATTTTAGCACCCTGTAGGCGTTCGATCAATTCTGGTATAAGAGGCAGGGGATACCTGTTTTTGATGGTACATTTATTTAACTCCCTATAGTCGATGATAGGTCTGAGGCTGCTGTCTTTATTCCTCACAAAGAATATACCTGCACCCGCTGGCAAGGTGGAAGGACGAATAAAACCCTTTTTTAGGTTTTCGTCGACGTATTCTTTGAGGTGAGTAAGTTCAGGTTCGGGCAAAGGGTAGATGTGTCTGAAAGGTATTTTTGACCCAGGAATCAAGTCAATGGGACAGTCAAAAGGTCTGTGAGGAGGTAGGGTTTGTGCTTGTTTTTTTTATCGAAAACGTCAAAGAATTCGGTGTAGATGTTCGGTATACGTCCTGTCTCTATATGTAAAAGGGACTGAGGAGGAATACAATGCGTAGAACAGAAGTCAGAATTAAAACATAGTACCGTCCTGCCAATGTATTCTAGGCTGATGTTTCTTAAGCCAATCTAACCCTAGAATAACTGGGAATAAATGTGAGTGTATGACATCAAAGGTACAAGTCTCAATATGACAATTAGCAAAGCTTATATCAATTGGGGTTGTGTGGCGTGTAATAGGACCCGAGTTAATCAAAGAACCATCCACTACTCGTATAGCAAGTGAGATGTGCTTTTTTGTTAGAGGAATTTTATTTGTGCGAACAAATGTGGAATCAATGAAATTATTGGTAGCTCCTGAGTCAATCACAACCTGGGAGGATACGTGATGTTGGGCCATCTGTAGGGAAACAGGGTAAAATGTGAGGAAGTTGGTAAGGCAGTATAGCTGTTATGCAGTAGGTTGTAGTTCTTACCCTTTTTTGACTTGAGTAAACTGGGACAGTCCATTACACCATGTTCCTTTGCAGCAAAATAAAGACAAAGATTGTTGACTCTGCGGCGAGTTTTTTCCTCGGGTTTCAGAGGGCCTCTGACAAAGGCAATATCCATAGGTTCTTCCAGGAATTTGGTAGTGAACGAAAAAGGAGCAGATTAGGATTTTTTATGTGTGTGATCACTCATCCCTTTTTCATACTTCCTCTCCCTAAGACGGCGATCTATGGAAATTGTTACGGTCAATAGAGTTTCTAAATTTTCAGAAATTTCTGCACGTGCAAGCTCATCCTTCAGGGAATCAGACAGCCCTATACGGAACTGATTTCTGAGTGCTTGAGTATTCCAAAGAGTGTCTGGAGCCCATCTCTTGAATTCAGGATTGTACTGCTCAACGGGACGTCTTCCCTGTTCAAGTGATCTGATAGCTGTCTCTGCAGTATTATGCTTATCATGATCTTCGTATAATAAAGACATGGCGTTAAAGAATGAGCCAAGTGAGTTGAGTATAGGGTCATCGTTCTCGTAATAGGCGTTAGCCCAACTTTTAGCCTCACCCCTTAAGTATGATATAACTGTTAGTACTCTTATCTTTTCTGTTGGATAGCTACTGTGTTTGAGTGAGAAAACAGAATTTATGCTTACCTGATAAATTACTTTCTCCAACGGTGTGTCCGGTCCACGGTGTCATCCTTACTTGTGGGATATTCTCTTCCCCAACAGGAAATGGCAAAGAGTCCCAGCAAAGCTGGTCACAAGATCCCTTCTAGGCTCCGCCCACCCCAGTCATTCGACCGACGGACAGGAGGAAATATATATAGGAGAAACCATATGATACCGTGGTGACTGTAGTTAGAGAAAATAATTCATCAGACCTGATTAAAAAACCAGGGCGGGCCGTGGACCGGACACACCGTTGGAGAAAGTAATTTATCAGGTAAGCATAAATTCTGTTTTCTCCAACATTGGTGTGTCCGGTCCACGGCGTCATCCTTACTTGTGGGAACCAATACCAAAGCTTTAGGATACGGATGAAGGGAGGGAGCAAATCAGGTCACCTAAATGGAAGGCACCACGGCTTGCAAAACCTTTCTCCCAAAAATAGCCTCCGAAGAAGCAAAAGTATCAAATTTGTAAAATTTGGCAAAAGTGTGCAGTGAAGACCAAGTCGCTGCCTTACATA
Source organism: Bombina bombina (assembly GCF_027579735.1). Classification (NCBI taxonomy): domain Eukaryota; kingdom Metazoa; phylum Chordata; class Amphibia; order Anura; family Bombinatoridae; genus Bombina; species Bombina bombina. The sequence continues at coordinate 874,505,403 of NC_069503.1, read as the reverse complement.
TCTGGTCAACAGAAGCCTCGTTCTTGAAGGCCCATGTGGAAGCCACAGCCCTAGTGGAGTGAGCTGTGATTCTTTCAGGAGGCTGCCGTCCGGCAGTCTCATAAGCCAATCGGATAATGCTTTTAAGCCAAAAGGAAAAAGAGGTAGAAGTCGCTTTTTGACCTCTCCTTTTACCAGAATAAACAACAAACAAGGAAGATGTTTGTCTGAAATCTTTAGTAGCCTCTAAATAGAATTTTAGAGCACGGACTACGTCCAAATTGTGTAACAAACGTTCCTTCTTTGAAACTGGATTCGGACACAAAGAAGGTACAACTATCTCCTGGTTAATATTTTTGTTGGAAACAACTTTCGGAAGAAAACCAGGCTTAGTACGCAAAACCACCTTATCTGCATGGAACACCAGATAGGGCGGAGAACACTGCAGAGCAGATAACTCTGAAACTCTTCTAGCAGAAGAAATTGCAACCAAAAACAAAACTTTCCAAGATAATAACTTAATATCTACGGAATGTAAGGGTTCAAACGGAACCCCTTGAAGAACTGAAAGAACTAGATTTAGACTCCAGGGAGGAGTCAAAGGTCTGTAAACAGGCTTGATCCTAACCAGAGCCTGAACAAATGCTTGAACATCTGGCACAGCTGCCAGTCTTTTGTGAAGTAAAACAGATAAAGCAGAGATCTGTCCCTTCAGAGAACTTGCAGATAATCCTTTCTCCAAACCTTCTTGTAGAAAGGATAGAATCTTAGGAATTTTTATCTTGTTCCATGGGAATCCTTTAGATTCACACCAACAGATATATTTTTTCCATATTTTATGGTAAATTTTTCTAGTTACAGGCTTTCTAGCCTGAATCAGAGTATCTATTACAGAATCTGAAAACCCACGCTTTGATAAAATCAAGCGTTCAATCTCCAAGCCGTCAGTTGGAGGGAAACCAGATTCGGATGTTCGAATGGACCCTGAACAAGAAGGTCCTGTCTCAAAGGTAGCTTCCATGGTGAAGCCGATGACATATTGACCAGGTCTGCATACCAAGTCCTGCGTGGCCACGCAGGAGCTATCAAGATCACCGAGGCCCTCTCCTGATTGATCCTGGCTACCAGCCTGGGGATGAGAGGAAACGGTGGGAATACATAAGCTAGGTTGAAGGTCCAAGGTGCTACTAGTGCATCTACTAGGGTCGCCTTGGGATCCCTGGATCTGGACCCGTAGCAAGGAACCTTGAAGTTCTGACGAGATGCCATCAGATCCATGTCTGGAATGCCCCATAATTGAGTTATTTGGGCAAAGATTTCCGGATGGAGTTCCCACTCCCCCGGATGGAATGTCTGACAACTCAGAAAATCCGCTTCCCAATTTTCCACTCCTGGGATGTGGATCGCAGACAAGTGGCAGGAGTGATCCTCCGCCCATTGAATTATCTTGGTCACTTTTTTCATTGCCAGGGAAGTCCTTGTTCCCCCCTGATGATTGATATATGCAACGGTCGTCATGTTGTCTGACTGAAACCTTATGAATTTGGCCTTTGCTAGTTGAGGCCAAGCTCTGAGAGCATTGAATATCGCTCTCAGTTCCAGAATGTTTATCGGGAGAAGAGACTCTTCCCGAGACCATAGACCCTGAGCTTTCAGGGATTCCCAGACCGCGCCCCAGCCCACTAGGCTGGCGTCGGTCGTGACAATGACCCACTCTGGTCTGCGGAAGCTCATTCCCTGTGACAGATTGTCCAGGGTCAGCCACCAACGGAGTGAATCTCTGGTCTTTTGATCTACTTGAATCGTCGGAGACAAGTCTGTATAATCCCCATTCCACTGTCTGAGCATGCACAGTTGTAATGGTCTTAGATGAATTCGTGCAAAAGGAACTATGTCCATTGTTGCAACCATCAATCCTATTACTTCCATGCACTGCGCTATGGAAGGACGAGGAACAGAATGAAGTACTTGACAAGAGCTTAGAAGTTTTGATTTTCTGACCTCTGTCAGAAAAATCCTCATTTCTAAGGAATCTATTATTGTTCCCAAGAAGGGAACTCTTGTTGACGGGGACAGAGAACTTTTTTCTTTGTTCACCTTCCATCCGTGAGATCTGAGAAAGGCTAGGACGATGTCCGTATGAGCCTTTGCTTTTGACAGGGACGACGCTTGAATCAGGATGTCGTCCAAGTAAGGTACTACTGCAATGCCCCTTGGTCTTAGAACCGCTAGAAGGGACCCTAGTACCTTTGTGAAAATCCTTGGAGCAGTGGCTAATCCAAATGGAAGTGCCACAAACTGGTAATGCTTGTCCAGAAAAGCGAACCTTAGGAACTGATGATGTTCCTTGTGGATAGGAATATGTAGGTACGCATCCTTTAAATCCACGGTAGTCATAAATTGATTTTCCTGGATAGTAGGTAGGATCGTTCGAATAGTTTCCATTTTGAACGATGGTACCCTGAGAAATTTGTTTAGGATCTTTAGATCCAAAATTGGTCTGAATGTTCCCTCTTTTTTGGGAACTATGAACAGATTGGAATAAAATCCCATTCCTTGTTCTCTTATTGGAACTGGATGTATCACTCCCATCTTTAACAGGTCTTCTACACAATGTAAGAATGCCTGTCTCTTTATTTGGTTTGAAGATAATTGAGACCTGTGGAACCTTCCCCTTGGGGGTAGTTCCTTGAATTCCAGGAGATAACCTTGAGAAACTATTTCTAGCGCCCAAGGATCCTGAACATCTCTTGCCCAAGCCTGAGCAAAGAGAGAAAGTCTGCCCCCCACTAGATCCGGTCCCGGATCGGGGGCTATCCCTTCATGCTGTTTTGGTAGCAGTGGTAGGCTTCTTGGCCTGCTTACCCTTGTTCCAGCCTTGCATTGGTTTCCAGGCTGGTTTGGGTTGTGAAGTATTACCCTCTTGCTTAGAGGATACAGAATTAGAGACTGGTCCGTTTCTGCGAAAGGGACGAAAATTAGGCTTATTATTAGCCTTAAAAGACCTATCCTGTGGGAGGGCGTGGCCCTTTCCCCCAGTGATGTCTGAAATAATCTCTTTCAAATCAGGTCCAAATAATGTTTTACCTTTGAAAGGAATGTTAAGCAATTTTGTCTTGGAAGACACATCCGCTGACCAAGACTTTAGCCAAAGCACTCTGCGCGCCACGACAGCAAACCCTGAATTTTTCGCCGCTAATCTAGCTAATTGCAAAGCGGCATCTAAAACAAAAGAGTTAGCCAATTTAAGTGCTTGAACTCTGTCCATAACCTCCTCATACGAAGATTCTTTACTGAGCGATTTTTCTAGTTCCTCGAACCAGAAACACGCTGCCGTAGTGACAGGAACAATGCATGAAATTGGTTGTAGAAGGTAACCTTGCTGTACAAAAATCTTTTTAAGCAAACCCTCTAATTTCTTATCCATAGGATCTTTGAAAGCACAACTATCTTCGATAGGAATAGTAGTGCGTTTGTTTAGAGTAGAAACCGCCCCCTAGACCTTGGGGACTGTCTGCCATAAGTCCTTTCTGGGGTCGACTATAGGAAATAATTTCTTAAATATAGGGGGGGGGACAAAAGGTATGCCGGGCCTTTCCCACTCTTTATTTACTATGTCCGCCTCCCGCTTGGGTATAGGAAAAGCGTTGGGGGGCACCGGAACCTCTAGGAACTTGTCCATCTTACATAATTTCTCTGGAATGACCAAATTGTCACAATCATCCAGAGTAGATAACACCTCCTTAAGCAGTGCGCGGAGATGTTCTAATTTAAATTTAAATGTCACAACATCAGGTTCAGCTTGATGAGAAATTTTTCCTGAATCTGAAATTTCTCCATCAGACAAAACCTCCCTCATGGCCCCTTGAGATTGGTGTGAGGGTATGTCAGAACAGTTATCATCAGCGTCCTCTTGCTCTTCAGTGTTTAAAACAGAGCAATCGCGCTTTCTCTGATAAGTAGGCATTTTGGATAAAAGATTTGCTATGGAGTTATCCATTACAGCCGTTAATTGTTGCATGGTAATAAGAATTGGCGCACTAGATGTACTAGGGGCCTCCTGTGTGGGCATAACTGGTGTAGACACAGAAGGGGATGATGTAGTATCATGTTTACTCCCCTCATTTGAGGAATCATCTTGGGCAATATCATTATCTGTGGCATTACTGTCCTTACTTTGTTTGGACACTATGGCACAATTATCACATAAATTTAAATGGGGAGACACATTGGCTTTCATACATATAGAACATAGCTTATCTGATGGTACAAACATGTTAAACAGGCTTAAACTTGTCAACAAAGCACAAAAAACGTTTTAAAATAAAACCGTTACTGTCACTTTAAATTTCAAATTGAAAACACTTTATTACTGAATATGTGAAAAAGTATGAAGGAATTGTTCAAAATTCACCAAAATTTCACCACAGTGTCTTAAAGCATTAAAAGTATTGCACACAAAATTTCAGAGCTTTAACCCTTAAATTAACGGAACCGGAGCCGTTTTTACATTTAACCCCTATACAGTCCCAGAATGAGGCTCTGTCTATAACTAGAAAGGCCCCCATCTGAAAAAGGTGTCCAACACAGTGCCTGCCGTTTTTCTAAACGTTCCCCAAGATTATAATACCAATAATTAGTTAGAATCTGCATAATATGCCTAGTAAAGCAATTGTTTTAGCCCAGAAAAATGTCTACCAGTTTTTAAGCCCTTTTTGAAGCCCTTTATTCTTTTATGTTTAACTAAGAAAATGGCTTACCGGCCCCATGAGGGGAAATGACAGCCTTCCAGCATTACATGGTCTTGTTAGAAATATGGCTAGTCATACCTTAAGCAGAAAAGACTGCTAACTGTTTCCCCCAACTGAAGTTACTTCATCTCAACAGTCCTGTGTGGAAACAGCAATCGATTTTAGTTACTGTCTGCTAAAATCATCTTCCTCTTACAAACAGAAATCTTCATCCTTTTCTGTTTCAGAGTAAATAGTACATACCAGCACTATTTTAAAATAACAAACACTTGATAGAAGAATAAAACTACATTTAAACACCAAAAAACTCTTAACCATCTCCGTGGAGATGTTGCCTGTGCAACGGCAAAGAGAATGACTGGGGTGGGCGGAGCCTAGGAGGGATCTTGTGACCAGCTTTGCTGGGACTCTTTGCCATTTCCTGTTGGGGAAGAGAATATCCCACAAGTAAGGATGACGCTGTGGACAGGACACACCAATGTTGGAGAAATAAAGAGTACATGAGTTCTTGAATTCTCAAAACTGGGATCTGTCCCCAGATAATTTTTCCGGTGGGCATATTTAGGGTTCAGGAGGTAGTGTGTCAGAAGTAGGTTTTTATTGGGCTGCTTGTTCATGGATATATTTGCGTAACTCCTGATTTTCTGCTTGCATGTCCCTAAGCCCCTGAATCATTAGATCCATGTTTTGGGCTAAAGCTCCTACTCGGGTTGTATGTCCATCTTTTCTGGGTGTATATAGATGTATATGTATGGGTATGTTTTTTTACGGCTAGGTAATATGTAAGAATACAAGGGTAATACCCAATTATATCTATATGTTCACAGTACCACTCAGTCTCACACCACACCTTGGGTATTAAATAAATGTAACTCCCTGGTTTTGCTCACAGAACTGAGGGTGACCCACTAGGGATCAAGAGATGTAATAGAACTCGTGCTACAATGTAGGTGGTAAATGAATAGTGTGGCCAAGCTCGGTACAGCAAGGGTAAGTACTCAAGTGTGGTTGTTCTCTACTGATGGCTGCAAAACTTGTAGAGGAATAATTAGTTAGACCTGAAGTTATTGTGCAAGTGATACACAAGTAGTTATCGCAGTTTTTTAAAGATCAATGGCAAAATTAATATTGTATTAGAGAAGCAGGGTTAGGCCATCAACAGAGGTTAAGCTCAGCTGAGAGTTGCTAGAGAGAGATGGTTAAGAAATCAAGCAGGGTAAGCACAAGTTAGTGTTAGTCTCCGGTGAAGCGTTGATACACACAAATGCAATAGCTGTCAGGCAAGCACAGATAAAGTCTGGTGTACACAGTCCGTTAGAAGCTGACGGCCCCTTTGATGACGTCACACGCTCCGGTGTGTTGTAGTGAGAGATCCTGGAAAGGCTGTCCGTGCCGCGCTACACGCTGTAGCTAAATACAGAATTAGTGTAAGTCATTAGTATGCCTAAAGGAAGTGTAGGAAAGGAACTTCCAGGCAATCTTGTTTGAAATCAGCAAAAGTCATATGCTAGGTGGTAGAGCAGAGTCAGGCTGTATGATATCCTATAAGTTCAAATTACCTAGCAACCATAGGAGGGCTGATTACGGTTAAATAGGGAAGTGAGGTCACATGTCAAGATATTTAAAGAGAAAGTATGTCTATACCTGTCAAATATGAATGGTTCCTGACAGTTGCAAAGCCCCAAAAACCCACCAGTAGGTTACATGGGCTACTTCCTCGAAACAAAGGCGCCTGGCATGTCCGAAGATGAGGAAATAAATCCCCGTATTTCCCCGAAATGAAAAGAGGACTAAAGGATAACAAAGGGTAAGCAAACCCTGACCATATGTAACAAGCTTGGCAAGCTAAATCACCAAGCCGGAACAGGAAATAGTACGATCTCGGGTTGCAGAACCCAGACCCAGATTCCTTCTCTACAGGAAGGTGAACTCCCACATAAAGGGAGACCACACACTGACACAACAGTGGGAACACAATACCAGAATCACCCCAACCTGACTGTACCACAAGGACGAGGGACCCCCCCTCTGAAAATTAGGCGGACACTGTGGTATATCCCGCTTCCCCTAAGGGGAGGGAAATGAAAAAACAGAATTTATGTTTACCTGATAAATTACTTTCTCCAACGGTGTGTCCGGTCCACGGCGTCATCCTTACTTGTGGGATATTCTCTTCCCCAACAGGAAATGGCAAAGAGCCCAGCAAAGCTGGTCACATGATCCCTCCTAGGCTCCGCCTACCCCAGTCATTCGACCGACGTTAAGGAGGAATATTTGCATAGGAGAAACCATATGGTACCGTGGTGACTGTAGTTAAAGAAAATAAATTATCAGACCTGATTAAAAAAACCAGGGCGGGCCGTGGACCGGACACACCGTTGGAGAAAGTAATTTATCAGGTAAACATAAATTCTGTTTTCTCCAACATCGGTGTGTCCGGTCCACGGCGTCATCCTTACTTGTGGGAACCAATACCAAAGCTTTAGGACACGGATGAAGGGAGGGAGCAAATCAGGTCACCTAAATGGAAGGCACCACGGCTTGCAAAACCTTTCTCCCAAAAATAGCCTCAGAAGAAGCAAAAGTATCAAACTTGTAAAATTTGGTAAAAGTGTGCAGTGAAGACCAAGTCGCTGCCCTACATATCTGATCAACAGAAGCCTCGTTCTTGAAGGCCCATGTGGAAGCCACAGCCCTAGTGGAATGAGCTGTGATTCTTTCGGGAGGCTGCCGTCCGGCAGTCTCGTAAGCCAATCTGATGATGCTTTTAATCCAAAAAGAGAGAGAGGTAGAAGTTGCTTTTTGACCTCTCCTTTTACCAGAATAAACAACAAACAAGGAAGATGTTTGTCTAAAATCCTTTGTAGCATCTAAATAGAATTTTAGAGCGCGAACAACATCCAAATTGTGCAACAAACGTTCCTTCTTTGAAACTGGTTTCGGACACAGAGAAGGTACGATAATCTCCTGGTTAATGTTTTTGTTAGAAACAACTTTTGGAAGAAAACCAGGTTTAGTACGTAAAACCACCTTATCTGCATGGAACACCAGATAAGGAGGAGAACACTGCAGAGCAGATAATTCTGAAACTCTTCTGGCAGAAGAAATTGCAACTAAAAACAAAACTTTCCAAGATAATAACTTAATATCAACGGAATGCAAGGGTTCAAACGGAACCCCCTGAAGAACTGAAAGAACTAAATTGAGACTCCAAGGAGGAGTCAAAGGTTTGTAAACAGGCTTAATTCTAACCAGAGCCTGAACAAAGGCTTGAACATCTGGCACAGCAGCCAGTTTTTTGTGAAGTAACACCGACAAGGCAGAAATCTGTCCCTTCAGGGAACTTGCAGATAATCCTTTTTCCAATCCTTCTTGAAGGAAGGATAGAATCCTAGGAATCTTAACCTTGTCCCAAGAGAATCCTTTAGATTCACACCAACAGATATATTTTTTCCAAATTTTGTGGTAAATCTTTCTAGTTACAGGCTTTCTGGCCTGAACAAGAGTATCAATAACAGAATCTGAGAACCCTCGCTTCGATAAAATCAAGCGTTCAATCTCCAAGCAGTCAGCTGGAGTGAAACCAGATTCGGATGTTCGAACGGACCCTGAACAAGAAGGTCTCGTCTCAAAGGTAGCTTCCAAGGTGGAGCCGATGACATATTCACCAGATCTGCATACCAAGTCCTGCGTGGCCACGCAGGAGCTATCAAGATCACCGACGCCCTCTCCTGATTGATCCTGGCTACCAGCCTGGGGATGAGAGGAAACGGCGGGAACACATAAGCTAGTTTGAAGGTCCAAGGTGCTACTAGTGCATCCACTAGAGCCGCCTTGGGATCCCTGGATCTGGACCCGTAGCAAGGAACTTTGAAGTTCTGACGAGAGGCCATCAGATCCATGTCTGGAATGCCCCACAGCTGAGTGACTTGGGCAAAGATTTCCGGATGGAGTTCCCACTCCCCCGGATGCAATGTCTGACGACTCAGAAAATCCGCTTCCCAATTTTCCACTCCTGGGATGTGGATAGCAGACAGGTGGCAGGAGTGAGACTCCGCCCATAGAATGATTTTGGTCACTTCTTCCATCGCTAGGGAACTCCTTGTTCCCCCCTGATGGTTGATGTACGCAACAGTTGTCATGTTGTCTAATTGAAACCGTATGAACTTGGCCCTCGCTAGCTGAGGCCAAGCCTTGAGAGCATTGAATATCGCTCTCAGTTCCAGAATATTTATCGGTAGAAGAGATTCTTCCCGAGACCAAAGACCCTGAGCTTTCAGGGATCCCCAGACCGCGCCCCAGCCCATCAGACTGGCGTCGGTCGTGACAATGACCCACTCTGGTCTGCGGAATGTCATCCCTTGTGACAGGTTGTCCAGGGACAGCCACCAACGGAGTGAGTCTCTGGTCCTCTGATTTACTTGTATCTTCGGAGACAAGTCTGTATAGTCCCCATTCCACTGACTGAGCATGCACAGTTGTAATGGTCTTAGATGAATGCGCGCAAAAGGAACTATGTCCATTGCCGCTACCATCAACCCGATCACTTCCATGCACTGAGCTATGGAAGGAAGAGGAACGGAATGAAGTATCCGACAAGAGTCTAGAAGCTTTGTTTTTCTGGCCTCTGTCAGAAAAATCCTCATTTCTAAGGAGTCTATTATTGTTCCCAAGAAGGGAACCCTTGTTGACGGGGATAGAGAACTCTTTTCCACGTTCACTTTCCATCCGTGAGATCTGAGAAAGGCCAGGACAATGTCCGTGTGAGCCTTTGCTTGAGGAAGGGACGACGCTTGAATCAGAATGTCGTCCAAGTAAGGTACTACAGCAATGCCCCTTGGTCTTAGCACAGCTAGAAGGGACCCTAGTACCTTTGTGAAAATCCTTGGAGCAGTGGCTAATCCGAAAGGAAGCGCCACGAACTGGTAATGTTTGTCCAGGAATGCGAACCTTAGGAACCGATGATGTTCCTTGTGGATAGGAATATGTAGATACGCATCCTTTAAATCCACCGTGGTCATGAATTGACCTTCCTGGATGGAAGGAAGAATAGTTCGAATGGTTTCCATCTTGAACGATGGAACCTAGAGAAACTTGTTTAAGATCTTGAGATCTAAGATTGGTCTGAACGTTCCCTCTTTTTTGGGAACTATGAACAGATTGGAGTAGAACCCCATCCCTTGTTCTCTTAATGGAACAGGATGAATCACTCCCATTTTTAACAGGTCTTCTACACAATGTAAGAATGCCTGTCTTTTTATGTGGTCTGAAGACAACTGAGACCTGTGGAACCTCCCCCTTGGGGGAAGTCCCTTGAATTCCAGAAGATAACCTTGGGAGACTATTTCTAGCGCCCAAGGATCCAGAACATCTCTTGCCCAAGCCTGAGCGAAGAGAGAGAGTCTGCCCCCCACCAGATCCGGTCCCGGATCGGGGGCCAACATTTCATGCTGTCTTGGTAGCAGTGGCAGGTTTCTTGGCCTGCTTTCCCTTGTTCCAGCCTTGCATTGGTCTCCAAGCTGGCTTGGCTTGAGAAGTATTACCCTCTTGCTTAGAGGACGTAGCACCTTGGGCTGGTCCGTTTCTACGAAAGGGACGAAAATTAGGTTTATTTTTTGCCTTGAAAGGCCGATCCTGAGGAAGGGCGTGGCCCTTACCCCCAGTGATATCAGAGATAATCTCTTTCAAGTCAGGGCCAAACAGCGTTTTCCCCTTGAAAGGAATGTTAAGTAGCTTGTTCTTGGAAGACGCATCAGCCGACCAAGATTTCAACCAAAGCGCTCTGCGCGCCACAATAGCAAACCCAGAATTCTTAGCCGCTAACCTAGCCAATTGCAAAGTGGCGTCTAGGGTGAAAGAATTAGCCAATTTGAGAGCATTGATTCTGTCCATAATCTCCTCCAAAGGAGGAGAATCACTATCGACCGCTCTTATCAGATCATCGAACCAGAAACATGCGGCTGTAGCGACAGGGACAATGCATGAAATTGGTTGTAGAAGGTAACCTTGCTGAACAAACATTTTTTTAAGCAAACCTTCTAATTTTTTATCCATAGGATCTTTGAAAGCACAACTATCCTCTATGGGTATAGTGGTGCGTTTGTTTAAAGTGGAAACCGCTCCCTCGACCTTGGGGACTGTCTGCCATAAGTCCTTTCTGGGGTCGACCATAGGAAACAATTTTTTAAATATGGGGGGAGGGACGAAAGGAATACCGGGCCTTTCCCATTCTTTATTAACAATGTCCGCCACCCGCTTGGGTATAGGAAAAGCTTCTGGGAGCCCCGGCACCTCTAGGAACTTGTCCATTTTACAAAGTTTCTCTGGGATGACCAACTTGTCACAATCATCCAGAGTGGATAATACCTCCTTAAGCAGAATGCGGAGATGTTCCAACTTAAATTTAAATGCAATCACATCAGGTTCAGCCTGTTGAGAAATGTTCCCTGAATCAGTAATTTCTCCCTCAGACAAAACCTCCCTGGCCCCATCAGACTGGGTTAGGGGCCCTTCGGAAATATTATTATCAGCGTCGTCATGCTCTTCAGTATCTAAAACAGAGCAGCCGCGCTTACGCTGATAAGTGTTCATTTTGGCTAAAATGTTTTTGACAGAATTATCCATTACAGCCGTTAATTGTTGCATAGTAAGGAGTATTGGCGCGCTAGATGTACTAGGGGCCTCCTGAGTGGGCAAGACTCGTGTAGACGAAGGAGGGAATGATGCAGTACCATGCTTACTCCCCTCACTTGAGGAATCATCTTGGGCATCATTGTCATTATCACATAAATCACATTTATTTAAATGAATAGGAATTCTGGCTTCCCCACATTCAGAACACAGTCTATCTGGTAGTTCAGACATGTTAAACAGGTATAAACTTGATAACAAAGTACAAAAAACGTTTTAAAATAAAACCGTTACTGTCACTTTAAATTTTAAACTGAACACACTTTATTACTGCAATTGCGAAAAAACATGAAAGAATTGTTCAAAATTCACCAAATTTTCACCACAGTGTCTTAAAGCCTTAAAAGTATTGCACACCAAATTTGGAAGCTTTAACCCTTAAAATAACGGAACCGGAGCCGTTTTGAACTTTAACCCCTTTACAGTCCCTGGTATCTGCTTTGCTGAGACCCAACCAAGCCCAAAGGGGAATACGATACCAAATGACGCCTTCAGAAAGTCTTTTCTAAGTATCAGAGCTCCTCTCACATGCGACTGCATGCCATGCCTCTCAAAAACAAGTGCGCAACACCGGCGCGAAAATGAGGCTCTGCTTATGCTTTGGGAAAGCCCCTAAAGAATAAGGTGTCTAAACCAGTGCCTGCCGATATTATTATATCAAAATACCCAGATAAAATGATTCCTCAAGGCTAAATATGTGTTAATAATGAATCGATTTAGCCCAAAAAAAGTCTACAGTTTTAATAAGCCCTTGTGAAGCCCTTATTTACGATCGTAATAAACATGGCTTACCGGATCCCATAGGGAAAATGACAGCTTCCAGCATTACATCGTCTTGTTAGAATGTGTCATACCTCAAGCAGCAAGAGACTGCACACTGTTCCCCCAACTGAAGTTAATTGCTCTCAACAGTCCTGTGTGGAACAGCCATGGATTTTAGTGACGGTTGCTAAAATCATTTTCCTCATACAAACAGAAATCTTCATCTCTTTTCTGTTTCTGAGTAAATAGTACATACCAGCACTATTTCAAAATAACAAACTCTTGATTGAATAATAAAAACTACAGTTAAACACTAAAAAACTCTAAGCCATCTCCGTGGAGATGTTGCCTGTACAACGGCAAAGAGAATGACTGGGGTAGGCGGAGCCTAGGAGGGATCATGTGACCAGCTTTGCTGGGCTCTTTGCCATTTCCTGTTGGGGAAGAGAATATCCCACAAGTAAGGATGACGCCGTGGACCGGACACACCTATGTTGGAGAAAACACCTGCTCACCCACCCACAGGTACGGAGCATATGTCATCGAACAGACGGCGGAAAACAGAACCGACTGAAAAGGGTACCCTCCGGCTGTAACAGTCGGTCCACGAGCCAAACAGACAGCCCGCGAGTCCACCTATAAATTGGAACGGCTGAAGAAGAGAGCAATCTCCAGCTTGTTAGGCAGCTAACAAACCATCAAGCCCTTCTCAAGTCTCCGCCCAAAGGAGCAAGCAGATGACACAACCTCAAGGGCTGAATCACTCATGATCCAACTAGGAGGTCCGGACATAGGTTCTCTGTTATCGGTCATAGAGATTCATCTCCTATTTCCCTTTTCAGATCGACGATATACTCTCATATACCATTACCTCTACTGATAACAGTTTCAGTACTGGTTTGGCTATCTGCTATATATGGATGGGTGTCTTTGGGTAAGTATGTTTTTATTACTTAAGACACCTCAGCTATGGTTTTGGCACTTTATGCATTTATATAAAGTTCTAAATATATGTATTGTACTTATATTTGCCATGAGTCAGGTTCATGTATTTCCTTTTGCAGATTGTCAGTTTCATATTTGGGGAAAGTTAATATTGAGAAATATTTTTTTCTTACCTGGGGTTTAGTCTTTTTTTCAATTGACTACTTTGTTTCAAATTGCGGGCTGACTTAGGCTCATGGGTGCGCCAAATGCTATATTTTATTGCGTCATTCTTGGCACGATCATTTTTTTGGCGCGAAAGGCACGTTCGTTGACGCAAGTTCGTCATTTCCGGCATCATAATTGACGCAGAAGTTTCACACAGGGGTGCGTCGTTAATGACGCAAGTGTGTCATTTCTGGACATGGTTGGCGGCAAAAAAAATTTAAGTAACGTTGTGCGTCATACTTGGCGACAAACTTTTTTCATTATTTGGTTGCCTCATTGCTGTTTGCCTCTTGCCTTTTTCTCTATCAGAGGGCTATGCTATTTGCATTTTTTCCCATTCTTGAAACTGTCATATAAGAAAATTGATAATTTTGCTTTATATGTTGTTTTTTCTTTTACATTCTGCAAGATGTCTCAATTTGATCCTGCCTCAGAAGTATCTGTTGGAACTTTGCTGCATGACATCGGTTCTACCAAAGCTAAGTGCATTTGTTGTAAAATTAGTGGAGATTATATCTCCTAATGTCATTTGTAATAGTTGCCATGATAAACTTTTACATGCAGATAGTGTGTCCATCAGTAATAGTACATTGCCAGTTGCAATTCCTTCAACTTCTAATGTACATGATATACCTATGAATTTTAAAGAATTTGTTACGGATTCTATTCAGAAGGCTTTGTCTGCATTTCCGCCTTCTAATAAGCGTAAGAGGTCTTTTAAAACCTCTCATAAAGTTGATGAAATTTCAAATGACCGACAACATAATGAATTATCCACCTCTGATGAGGATCTATCTGATTCAGAATATCCTTCCTCAGATATTGACACTGACAAATCTACTTATTTATTTAAAATGGACTATATGCGTTCTTTGTTAAAAACATAATTTATGCTTACCTGATAAATTTATTTCTCTTGTAGTGTATCCAGTCCACGGATCATTCATTACTTGTGGGATAATCTCCTTCCCAACAGGAAGTTGCAAGAGGATCACCCACAGCAGAGCTGCTATATAGCTCCTCCCCTCACTGCCATATCCAGTCATTCGACCGAAACAAGACAAGAAAGGAGAAACCATAGGGTGCAGTGGTGACTGTAGTTTAATTAAAATGTAGACCTGCCTTAAAAGGACAGGGCGGGCCGTGGACTGGATACACTACAAGAGAAATAAATGTATCAGGTAAGCATAAATTATGTTTTCTCTTGTTAAGTGTATAAAGTCCACGGATCTACCATTACTTGTGGGATACCAATACCAAAGCTAAAGTACACGGATGATGGGAGGGACAAGGCAGGAACTTAAACGGAAGGAACCACTGCCTGTAGAATCTTTCTCCCAAAAACAGCCTCCGAAGAAGCAAAAGTGTCAAATTTGTAAAATTTTGAAAAGGTGTGAAGCGAAGACCAAGTCGCAGCCTTGCAAATCTGTTCAACAGAGGCCTCATTTTTAAAAGGCCCAGGTGGAAGCCACAGCTCTAGCAGAATGAGCTGTAATCCTTTCAGGGGGCTGCTGTCCAGCAGTCTCATAGGCTGTGTATTATGCTCCGAAGCCAAAAGGATAGAGAGGTTGTCAAAGCTTTTTGACCTCTCCTCTGTCCAGAGTAAACGACAAACAGGGCAGATGTTTGACGAAAATCTTTAGTAGCCTGTAAGTAAAACTTCAAGGCACGGACTACGTCCAGATTATGCAAACGACGTTCCTTCTTTGAAGAAGGATTAGGACACAATGATGGAACAACAATCTCTTGATTGATATTCCTGTTAGAAACCACCTTAGGTAAAAACCCAGGTTTGGTACGCAGAACTACCTTGTCTGAATAAAAAATCAGATAAGGAGAATCACAATGTAAGGCAGATAACTCAGAGACTCTCCCTCCACCTTTGCTAAACTAGAAACTGCTCCCTCCACCTTAGGGACCGTCTGCCATAAGTCCCGTGTAGTGGCGTCTATTGGAAACATTTTTCTAAATATAGGAGGTGGGGAAAAGGGCACACCGGGTCTATCCCACTCCTTGCTAATAATTTCTGTAAGCCTTTTAGGTATAGGAAAAACGTCAGTACACACCGGCACCGCATAGTATCTATCCAGCCTACACAATTTCTCTGGAATTGCAACTGTGTTACAGTCATTCAGAGCAGCTAATACCTCCCCAAGCAATACACGGAGGTTCTCAAGCTTAAATTTAAAATTAGAAATCTCTGAATCAGGTTTTCCCGAGTCAGAGATGTCACCCACAGACTGAAGCTCTCCGTCCTCATGTTCTGCATACTGTGACGCAGTATAAGACATGGCTCTAACAGCATTTGCGCGCTCGGTATCTCTCCTAACCCCAGAGCTATCGCACTTGCCTCTTAATTCAGGCAATCTAGATAATACCTCTGACAGGGTATTATTCATGATTGCAGCCATGTCCTGCAAGGTAATCGCTATGGGCGTCCCTGATGTAATTGGCGCCATATTAGCGTGCATCCCCTGAGCGGGAGGCGAAGGGTCTGACACGTGGGGAGAGTTAGTCGGCATAACTTCCCCCTCGACAGAACCCTCTGGTGATAATTCTTTTATAGATAAAGACTCATCTTTACTGTTTAAGGTGAAATCAATATATTTAGTACACATTCTCCTATGGGGCTCCACCATGGCTTTCAAACATAATGAACAAGTAGGTTCCTCTGTGTCAGAAAAGTTTAAACAGACTAGCAATGAGACTAGCAAGCTTGGAAAACACTTTAAAACAAGTTTACAAGCAATATAAAAAACGTTACTGCGCCTTTAAGAAAACATAATTTATGCTTACCTGATAAATTTATTTCTCTTGTAGTGTATCCAGTCCACGGATCATCCATTACTTATGGGATATTCTCCTTCCCAACAGGAAGTTGCAAGAGGATCACCCACAGCAGAGCTGCTATATAGCTCCTCCCCTAACTGTCATATCCAGTCATTCGACCGAAAACAAACAGAGAAAGGAGAAACCATAGGGTGCAGTGGTGACTGTAGTTTAATTAAAATTTAGACCTGCCTTAATAGGACAGGGCGGGCCGTGGACTGGATACACTACAAGAGAAATAAATTTATCAGGTAAGCATAAATTATGTTTTCTCTTGTTAAGTGTATCCAGTCCACGGATGAGAGGGACAAGGCAGGATTAAGTGGAAGGAACCACTGCCTGAAGAACCTTTCTCCCAAAAACAGCCTCCGAAGAAGCAAAAGTATCAAATTTGGAAAATTTGGAAAATGTGTGAAGCGAAGACCAAGTCGCGGCCTTGCAAATCTGTTCAACAGAGGCCTCATTTTTAAAGGCCCAGGTGGAAGCCACAGCTCTAGTAGAATGAGCTGTAATCCTTTCAGGGGGCTGCTGTCCAGCAGTCTCATAGGCTAGGCGTATTATGCTCCGAAGCCAAAAGGAAAGAGAGGTTGCCGAAACTTTTTGACCTCTCCTCTGTCCAGAGTAAACGACAAACAGGGTAGATGTTTGACGAAAATCTTTAGTAGCTTGTAAGTAAAACTTCAAGGCACGGACTACGTCCAGATTATGTAAAAGACGTTGCTTCTTTGAAGAAGGATTAGGACACAATGATGGAACAACAATCTCTTGATTGATATTCTTGTTAGAAACCACCTTAGGTAAAAACCCAGGTTTGGTACGCAGGACTACCTTATCTACATGAATAATCAGATAAGGAGAATCACATTGTAAGGCAGATAGCTCAGAGACTCTCCGAGCCGAGGAAATAGCCATCAAAAACAGAACTTTCCAAGATAAAAGTTTAATATCAATGGAATGAAGGGGTTCCAACGGAACTCCTTGAAGAACGTTAAGAACCAAATTTAAGCTCCACGGGGGAGCAACAGGTTTAAACACAGGCTTAATTCTAACCAAAGCCTGGCAAAATGCCTGGACGTCTGGAACCTCTGCCAGACGCTTGTGCAAAAGAATAGACAGAGCAGAAATCTGTCCCTTTAAGGAACTAGCTGATAATCCTTTGTCCAAGCCCTCTTGGAGAAAAGACAATATTCTAGGAATCCTAACCTTACTCCATGAGTAATTCTTGGATTCACACCAATAAAGATATTTACTCCATATCTTGTGGTAGATTTTCCTGGTAACAGGCTTTCGTGCCTGTATTAAAGTATCAATGACCGACTCGGAGAAGCCACGCTTTGATAGAATCAAGCGTTCAATCTCCATGCAGTCAGTCTCAGAGAAATTAGATTTGGATGATTGAAAGGACCTTGTATCAGAAGGTCCTGTCTTAGAGGCAGAGTCCATGGTGGAAAGGATGACATGTCCACTAGGTCTGCATACCAAGTCCTGCGTGGCCACGCAGGTGCTATCAGAATCACCAATACTCTCTCCTGTTTGATTTTGGCAATCAGTCGAGGGAGCAGAGGAAACGGTGGAAACACATAAGCCAGGTTGAAGAAACAAGGCGCTGCTAGAGTATCTATCAGCGTCGCTTCTGGGTCCCTAGACCTGGATCCGTAAGAAGGAAGCTTGGCGTTCTGGCGAGACGTCATGAGATCCAACTCTGGTTTGCTCCAACGATGAATCAACTGAGCAAACACCTCCGGATGGAGTTCCCACTCCCCCGGATGGAAAGTCTGACGACTTAGAAAATCCGCCTCCCAGTTCTCCATGCCTGGGATATGGATTGCTGACAGGTGGCAAGAGTGGTACTCTGCCCAGCGAATTATATTTGAGACTTCTAACATCGCTAGGGAACTCCTGGTTCCCCCTTGATGGTTGATGTAAGCCATAGTCGTGATGTTGTCCGACTGAAATCTGATGAACCTCAGTGTTGCTAACTGAGGCCAAGCCAGAAGAGCATTGAATATCTCTCTTAACTCCAGAATATTTATTGGAAGGAGTTTCTCCTCCTGAGTCCACGATCCCTGTGCCTTCAGGGAATTCCAGACTGCACCCCAACCTAGAAGGCTGGCATCTGTTGTTACAATTGTCCAATCAGGCCTGCGAAAGGTCATACCCTTGGACAGGTGTACCCGAGACAACCACCAGAGAAGAGAATCTCTGGTCTCTTGATCCAGATTTAGCAGAGGGGACAAATCTGTGTAATCCCCATTCCACTTACTCAGCATGCATAATTGCAGCGGTCTGAGATGCAGGCGCGCAAATGGCACTATGTCCATTGCCGCTACCATTAAGCCGATTACCTCCATACACTGAGCTACCGAAGGGCGCGGAATGGAGTGAAGAACACGGCAAGCATTTAGAAGTTTTGATAACCTGGACTCCGTCAGGTAAATTTTCATTTCTACAGATCTATAAGAGTCCCTAAGAAGGAGACTCTTGTGAGTGGGGATAGAGAACTCTTTTCCTCGTTCACTTTCCACCCGTGCGACCTCAGAAATGCCAGAACTATCTCTGTATGAGACTTGGCAACTTGAAAGCTTGACGCCTGTATCAGGATGTCGTCTAGACACGGAGCCACCGCTATGCCTCGCGGTCTTAGAACCGCCAGAAGTGAGCCCAGAACCTTTGTAAAGATTCTCGGGGCTGTAGCCAACCCGAAGGGAAGAACTACAAATTGGTAATGCCTGTCTAGAAAGGCAAACCTTAGAAACCGATGATGATCTTTGTGAATCGGTATGTGAAGGTAGGCATCCTTTAAGTCCACTGTGGTCATGTTCTGACCTTCTTGGATCATGGGTAGGATGGTCCGAATAGTTTCCATTTTGAAAGATGGAACTCTGAGGAATTTGTTTAAGATCTTTAGATCCAAAATTGGTCTGAAGGTTCCCTCTTTCTTGGGAACCACAAACAGATTTGAATAAAATCCCTGTCCTTGTTCTGTCCGCGGAACTGGATGGATCACTCCCATTACTAGGAGGTCTTGCACACAGCTTAGGAATGCCTCTTTCTTTATCTGTTTTGCAGATAGCCTTGAATGATGAAATCTCCCTTGTGGAGGGGATGCTTTGAAGTCCAGAAGATATCCCTGAGATATGATCTCCAACGCCCAGGGATCCTGAACATCTCTTGCCCACGCCTGGGCGAAGAGAGAAAGTCTGCCCCCTACTAGATCCGTCCCCGGATAGGGGGCCGTTCCTTTATGCTGTCTTAGAGGCAGCAGCAGGCTTTCTGGCCTGCTTGCCTTTGTTCCAGGACTGGTGAGGTTTCCAGGCCTGCTTAGATTGAGCAAAAGTTCCCTCTTGTTTTGAAGCGGAGGAAGTTGATGCTGCACCTGCCTTGCAATTTCGAAAGGCACGAACATTAGACTGTTTGGCCTTTGCTTTGGCCCTGTCCTGAGGAAGGGTGTGACCCTTACCTCCAGTAATGTCAGCAATAATTTCCATCAAACCAGGCCCGAATAAGGTCTGCCCCTTGAAAGGAATGTTGAGTAATTTAGACTTCGAAGTCACGTCAGCTGACCAGGATTTAAGCCATAGCGCCCTACGCGCTTGGATGGCGAATCCGGAATTCTAGCCGTTAGTTTAGTCAAATGAACAATGGCATCAGAAACAAATGAGTTAGCTAGCTTAAGTGTTCTAAGCTTGTCAATAATTTCAGTCAATGGAGCTGTATGGATGGCCTCTTCCAGGGCCTCAAACCAGAATGCCGCCGCGGCTGTGACAGGCGCAATGCATGCAAGGGGCTGTAAAATAAAACCTTGTTGAATAAACATTTTCTTAAGGTAACCCTCCAATTTTTTATCCATTGGATCTGAAAAAGCACAACTGTCCTCAACCGGGATAGTAGTACGCTTTGCTAAAGTAGAAACTGCTCCCTCCACCTTAGGGACCGTCTGCCATAAGTCCCGTGTAGTGGCGTCTATTGGAAACATTTTTCTAAATATAGGAGGTGGGGAAAAAGGCACACCGGGTCTATCCCACTCCTTGCTAATAATTTCTGTAAGCCTTTTAGGTATAGGAAAAACATCAATACACACCGGTACCGCATAGTATTTATCCAGCTAACCCAATTTCTCTGGTACTGCAACTGTGTTACAGTCATTCAGAGCAGCTAATACCTCCCCAAGCAACACACGGAGGTTCTCAAGCTTAAATTTAAAATTAGAAATCTCTGAATCAGGTTTCCCCGAATCAGAGATGTCACCCACAGACTGAAGCTCTCCGTCCTCATGATCTGCATATTGTGACGCAGTATCAGACATGGCCCTTACAGCATCTGCGCGCTCTGTATTTCTCCTAACCCCAGAGCAATCGCGCTTGCCTCTTAATTCAGGCAACCTGGATAATACCTCTGACAGGGTATTATTCATGATTGCAGCCATGTCCTGCAAGGTAATCGCTATGGGCGTCCATGATGTAATTGGCGCCATATTAGCGTGCATCCCCTGAGCGGGAGGCGAAGGGTCTGACACGTGAGGAGAGTTAGTCGGCATAACTTCCCCCTCGTCAGAATCTTCTGGTGATATTTCTTTTATAGTTAAAGACTGATCTTTACTGTTTAAGGTGAAATCAATACATTTAGTACACATTCTCCTATGGGGCTCCACCATGGCTTTCAAACATAATGAACAAGTAGTTTACTCTGTGTCAGACATGTTTAAACAGACTAGCAATGAGACTAGCAAGCTTGGAAAACACTTTAAACAAGTTTACAAGCAATATAAAAAACGTTACTGCACCTTTAAGAAACACAAATTTTGTCAAAATTTGAAATAACAGTGAAAAAAGGCAGTTACACAAACGAAATTTTTACAGTGTAACAAGTTAGCAGAGCATTGCACCCACTTGCAAATGGATGATTAACCCCTTAATACCCAAAAAATAATAAAAGACAAAAACTTTTTTTTTTTTTTTTCCCAAACAGTCACAACAACTGCCACAGCTCTACTGTGGCTTTTTACCTCCCTCAAAAACGACTTTGAAGCCTTTTGAGCCCTCCAGAGATGTCCTGGATCATGCAGGAAGAAGCTGGATGTCTGTGTCTGTAATTTTTGCTGGCAAAATAGGCCCCTCCCACTCATATTACAACAGTGGAAAGTCTAAGGAAACTGTTTCTAGGCCAAATTCAAGCCAGCCATGTGGAAAAAAACTAGGCCTCAATAAGTTTTATCACCAAATACATATAAAAACGATTAAACATGCCAGCAAACGTTTTATATTACATTTTTATAAGAGTATGCATCTCTATTAATAAGCCTGATACCAGTCGCTATCACTGCATTTAAGGCTTTACTTACATTAGTTTGGTATCAGCAGCATTTTCTAGAAAATTCCATCCCTAGAAAAATATTAACTGCACATACCTTATTGCAGGAAAACCTGCACGCCATTCCCTCTCTGAAGTTACCTCACTCCTCAGAATATGTGAGAACAGCCATGGATCTTAGTTACTTCTGCTAAGATCATAGAAAACGCAGGCAGATTCTTCTTCTAAATACTGCCTGAGATAAACAGTACACTCCGGCACCATTTAAAAATAACAAACTTTTGATTGAAGAATAAACTAAGTATAAAACACCACACTCCTCTTACGACATCCAGCTTGGTTGAGGCTTGCAAGAGAATGACTGGATATGACAGTTAGGGGAGGAGCTATATAGCAGCTCTGCTGTGGGTGATCCTCTTGCAACTTCCTGTTGGGAAGGAGAATATCCCATAAGTAATGGATGATCCGTGGACTGGATACACTTAACAAGAGAAACACAAATTTTCCCAAATTTTGAAATAACAGTGAAAAAATGCAGTTACACTAACGAAATTTTTACAGTGTATGTAATAAGTTAGCAGAGCATTGCACCCACTTGCAAATGGATGATTAACCCCTTAATACCAAAAATGGAATAATAAATGACAAAAATGTTTTTTAAACAGTCACAACAACTGCCACAGCTCTACTGTGGCTTTTTACCTCCCTCAATACGACTTTTGAAGCCTTTTGAGCCCTTCAGAGAAGTCCTGGATCATGCAGGAAGAAGCTGGATGTCTGTGTCTGTAATTTTTGCTGTGCAAAAAAAACGCCAAAATAGGCCCCTCCCACTCATATTACAACAGTGGGAAGCCTCAGGGAACTGTTTCTAGGCAAAATTCAAGCCAGCCATGTGGAAAAAAACTAGGCCCCAATAAGTTTTATCACCAAACATATGTAAAAAACGATTAAACATGCCAGCAAACGTTTTAAAATACACTTTTATAAGAGTATGTATCTCTATTAATAAGCCTGATACCAGTCGCTATCACTGCATTTAAGGCTTTACTTACATTACTTCGGTATCAGCAGCATTTACTAGCAAATTCCATCCCTAGAAAAATATTTTAACTGCACATACCTTATTACAGGAAAACCTGCACGCTATTCCCCCTCTGAAGTTACCTCACTCCTCAGAATATGTGAGAACAGCAAAGGATCTTAGTTACTTCTGCTAAGATCATAGAAAACGCAGGCAGATTCTTCTTCTAAATACTGCCTGAGATAAACAGTACACTCCGGTACCATTTAAAAATAACAAACTTTTGATTGAAGAAATAAACTAAGTATAAAACACCACAGTCCTCTTACGACCTCCATCTTAGTTGAGAGTTGCAAGAGAATGACTGGGTATGGCAGTGAGGGGAGGAGCTATATAGCAGCTCTGCTGTGGGTGATCCTCTTGCAACTTCCTGTTGGGAAGGAGAATATCCCACAAGTAATGGATGGTCCGTGGACTGGATACACTTAACAAGAGAAAGAGGTGTTAATTACTTTGGATATTGAGGAAGCTAGTCCTCTTGATATTAAAACCAGTAAACGTTTAAATTCTGTTTTTAAACCTCCTGTGGTTACTCCAGAGGTTTTTCCTATTCCTGATGCTATTTCTGATATGATTTCTAAGGAATGGAATAAGCCGGGTACTCCTTTTAATCCTTCTGCAAGGTTTAAAAAAAAAAATCTGAAATTTCAATGAAGTTTTGGGAAAAGATCCCCAAAGTTGATGGGGCTATTTCTACTCTTGCTAAACAAACCACTATTCCTATGGAAGATAGTACTTCCTTTAAAGATCCTTTAGATAGGAAGCTTGAATCGTATCTAGGGAAAGCCTATTTATATTCAGGTCATCTTCTTAGGCCTGCAATTTCTTTGGCTGATGTTGGAGCTGCTTCAACTTTTTGGTTGGAGAATATAGCGGAACAAGAATTGGATTCTGACTTATATAGCATTGTTTGTTTACTACAACATGCTAATCATTTTATTTGTGATGCAATTTTTGATAGTATCAAAATTTATGTTAGATCCATGTCTTTAGCTATTTTAGCTAGAAGAGCATTGTGGCTTAAATCTTGGAATGCTGATATGACATTTAAGTCTAGATTACTATCTCTTTCTTTCCAAGGTAATAATTTATTTGGTTCTCAGTTGGATTCTATTATTTCAACTGTTACTGGTGGGAAATTAGTTTTTTTGCCTCAGGATAAACAACCTAAGGGTAAATCTAAGGCTTCTAATCGTTTTCGTTCCTTTCATCAAAATAAGGAACAAAAACCTAATCCTTCCCCCAAGGAAACTGTTGCCTTCCTCAAATTGGAATAAATCCAATCCTTTTAAGAAACCAAAGTCAGCCCCTAAGTCCGCATGAAGATGCGGCCCTCATTCCAGCTCAGCTGGTAGGGGGCAGATTAAGGTTTTTCAAGGATGTTTGGGCAAATTCTGTCCAAAATCAATGGATTCAGAGCATTGTCTCTCAGGGGTACCGAATAGGATTCAGAGTAAGACCTCCTGTGAGAAGATTTTTTCTCTCACGCATCCCAGTAAAAGCTCAGGCTTTCCTGAAGTGTGTTTTAGACCTAGAGGTTTTAGGGGTAATCATGCCGGTTCCTCCTCAGGAACAAGGTCTGGCGTTTTATTCAAATCTATTCATTGTCCCAAAGAAAGAAAATGATTTCAGACCAGTTCTGGATCTGAAGATTTTGAATCGTTATGTAAGAGTACCAACTTTCAAGATGGTGACTATAAGGATTATTCTGCCTTTTGTTCAGCAAGGGCATTAAATGTCTACAATAGACTTGCAGGATGCTTACCTTCATATTACGATTCATCCAGAACATTATCAGTTCCTGAGATTCTCTTTTCTAGACAAGCATTACCAATTTGTTGCTCTTCCATTTGGCTTAGCAACAGCTCCAAGAATCTTTTCAAAGGTTCTGGGTGCCCTACTCTCTGTAATCAGAGAACAGGGTATTGCGGTGTTTCCTTATTTGGACGATATCTTGGTACTAGCTCAGTCTTTACGTTCTGCAGAATCTCACACGAATCAACTAGTGTTGTTTCTTCAAACACATAGTTGGAGGATCAATTTACCAAAAAGTTTCTTGATTCCTCAGACAAGGGTTACCTTTTTAGGTTTCCAGATAGATTCAGTGTCCATGACTCTGTCTCTAACAGACAAGAGACGTTTGAAATTGGTTGCAGCATGTCGGCACCTTCAGTCTCAGTCATTCCCTTCAGTGGCTATGCATGGAAGTTTTAGGCCTCATGACTGCAGCATCGGACACGATTCCTTTTGCTCGTTTTCACATGAGACCTCTCCAGCTTTGTATGCTGAATCAATGGTTTCGGGATTATACAAAGATATCACAATTATTATCCTTAAATCCCAATGTACGACACTCTCTGACATGGTGGTTAAATCACCAGCGTTTAGTTCAAGGGGCATCTTTCGTTCGGCCAACCTGGACTGTGATCACAACTGATGCGAGTCTTTCAGGTTGGGGAGCTGTCTGGGAATCTCTGACAGCACAAGGGGTTTGGAAATCTCAAGAAGCGAGATTACCAATCAATATTTTAGAACTCCGTGCAATTCTCAGAGCTCTTCAGTTTTGGCCTCTGTTGAAGAGAAAACCGTTCATTTGTTTTCAGACAGACAATGTTACAACGGTGGCATATGTCTATCATCAGGGTGGCACTCACAGTCCCCAAGCTATGAAAGAAGTATCTCGGATACTTGTTTGGGCAGAATCCAGCTCCTGTCTAATTTCTGCAGTTCATACCCCAGCCGTCAGACTTTACATCCAGGGGAGTGGTCTCTCCATCCGGATGTGTTTTCTCAGATTGTTCAGATGTGGGGTCTTCCAGAAATAGATCTGATGGCTTCTCATCTAAACAAGAAACTTCCCAGATACCTGTCCAGGACCAGGGATTCTCAGGCGGAAGCAGTGGATGCGCTGACACTTCCTTGGTGTTATCAACCTGCTTATATTTTCCCGCCTCTAGTTCTTCTTCCAAGAGTGATCTCCAAAATCATCATGGAACAATCATTTGTGTTGCTGGTGGCTCCAGCATGGCCCCACAGGTTTTGGTATGCGGATCTTGTTCGGATGTCCAGTTGCCAACCTTGGCCACTTCTGTTAAAGTGATGGTAAACTCTCCCCTTTTTAAAATCAGATCTGGAATGTAAGCGCTATTTTAGATGGGGTTTTATTCATCATGTGTAATGAAGATGCGCTATAACTTAGTTATTAATATAGATATGAAATTCAAATACCCCACGTTACACCACCCACTTCAAAAGTCAATTTTCCTGTCAGCTAAATGATTGAATTACTCTCCAATCAATGCTCTAGCTACAACAAAAGTGCCATATGGGGAGAGCGCTGATTGGACAACAATTCAATCTGTTAGCTCACAGAAAATTTTACTTTTGAAGTGGGCGGAGGAGCATGCAGTATTTGAATTTCATATCTATAATAAAAAGCATGTTATACTGCATCTTCATTACAGCTAATGAATTAAACTTCATCTAAAATAGCGCTTACATTCCAGATCTGATTTTAAAAAGGGGAGAGTTTACCATCACTTTAAGGCCGGACCTACTGTCTCAAGGTCCGTTTTTCCATCAGGATCTCAAACCATTAAATTTGAAGGTATGGAGATTGAACGCTTAGTGTTAAGTCATAGAGGTTTCTCTGACTCAGTAATTAATACTATGTTACAAGCTCATAAATCTGTCTCTAGGAAGATTTATTATCGAGTTTGGAAGACTTACATTTCATGGTGTTCTTCTCATAAATTCTCTTTGCATTCTTTTAGAATTCCTAGAATTTTACAGTTTCTTCAGGATGGTTTGGATAAAGGTTTGTCTGCAAGTTCCCTGAAGGGACAAATCTCTGCTCTTTCTGTTTTATGTCACAGAAAGATTGCTACTCTTCCTGATATTCACTGTTTTATACAGGCTTTAGTTCGTATTAAGCCTGTCATTAAATCAATTTCTCCTCCTTGGAGTCTTAATTTGGTTATGAGGGTATTACAGGCTCCTCCATTTTAGCCTATGCACTCTTTGGACATTAAACTACTTTCTTGGAAAGTATTGTTCCCTTTGGCCATCTCTTCTGCTAGAAGAGTTTCTGCTCTTTCTTGTGAATCTCCTTTTCTGATTTTTCATCAGGATAAGGCGGTTTTGCGGACTTCATTTCAGTTCTTACCTAAGGTTGTGAATTCTAACAACATTAGTAAAGAAATCGTTGTCCCTTCCTTGTGTCCTAATCCTAAGAATTCTTTGGAAAAATCCTTACATTTTTTGGATGTGGTGAGGGCTTTGAAATATTATGTTGAAGCTACTAATGATTTCAGAAAGACTTCTAGTCTATTTGTTATATTCTCTGGTTCTAGGAAAGGTCAGAAGGCTTCTGCTATTTCCTTGGCTTCTTGGTTAAAGCTTTTGATTCGTCAAGCTTATTTAGAGTCGGGTCAGGCCCCGCCTCAGAGAATTACAGCGCTTTTAAGAATGAAGCTTCAGTTGATCAGATTTACAAAGCGGCAACTTGGTCCTCTTTGTATACATTTACTAAATTCTACCGTTTTGATGTATTTGCTTCTTCCGAAGAAGTTTTTGGTAGAAAAGGTCTTCAGGCAGCTGTTTCAGTTTGAATCTTTTTTCTTCATGAGAATAACTTATATTTTGGGTTGTGGATTAATTTTTCAGCATATGGCTGTTGTTTATTTGTATCCCTGCCTCTCTAGTGACTCTTGCGTGGAGTTCCATATCTTGGGTATTTGATATCCCATACGTCACTAGCTCATGGACTCTTGCCAATAACATGAAATAAAACACAATTTGTGTAAGAACTTACCTGATAAATTAATTTCTTTCATATTGGCAAGAGTCTGTGAGTCCCACCCTTTTTATGGTGGTTATGATTTTCTTGTATAAAGCACAATTATTTCCAGATTCCTTTGTTGATGTTTTTTACTCCTTTCTTTATCACCCCACTACTTCGCTATTCGTTAAACTGAATTGTGGGTGTGGTGAGGGGTGAATTTATAGGCATTTTGAGGTTTGGGAAACTTTGCCCCTCCTGGTAGGATTGTATATCCCATATGTCACTAGCTCATGGACTCTTGCCAATATGAAAGAAATTAATTTATCAGGTAAGTTCTTACATAAACTATGTTTTTCCAAAATTCCGAGGCAATAACCTCCAGACTGACAGCTAAGAAGCTGCCAATAAACGCCCACCTCTTGCAACAGAGGCTGCCAAAATCAAAAACAATCCATCTGGGTCCCCCTAGGACCAAGGGATAACAGGATGATGAACATTGATATCCCAAAACCAACATATCAACTGATATGATGTAAGGAAGGGTAGCTCCAGGATCCCCAAAGGGATCAACACATTCTATATAGTCCCTAAAAACATCGGAGCAGACGAGAAGCAGTAAAAGTAAGAAAGGCGGACTAAAATGCCCATCAAAACTGATGACCTCCAATGGCTGGGGCACTCACCACCTCCTATGACCCAGAAAACTAGTGGAATAGACTCTCTCCGTTGCCAAGTGGTCAGGAATATGGAAATGGTGACTAGAAACGTGACCACGCCCGGTCACAAGGTACACCATGCAGGCCAACTAAAAAAGCCACAAGGACTGCGCAGCCTGACAAAAAAAGGCTGTTATGTTCCGAACTAGCCACGAGTCCCAATATCACTACTATTAGCAGACAGAATCACATAACAAACATGATTAAAGTCCCCCCTGTTCAATAACCCCCCTCAGGCGATATTAACCCTCGATTCCATAAGATAAAGGAGTCCCACTGAGACCCTGACTTCTTCATTTTACTTAACACTTCACACATCTTAAGTAAAATGAAACAATCTTAACGGAATCTATGCTGTGGAACAGGAACACGGCCCTTCAAGAGTAACAGATAGTAGCCTTGCTTATGACATGGACTTGAGCGAATAAAGCAGGCAGCGAAACTCGTCAACGCTGATTGCTAAGGAGCTGTTAATATGAGTCGGGATGGTTTTGCAGAAAGACTCCCCATGCATCTCTGGACTCTAACTTTCATCCAAGCTCTCAATGAGAGGCTGACAGGACTACTTAAAACTCCAGTCCCATTCCGTAGAGTACTACCCTCCATAAGGAACTACTCTGTATCATCTGACACTTCTCTGCCAACCTCCTGTGACAAAAGGCAAAGAATGACTGGGGGATGAGGGAAGTGGGGTAGGTATTTAAGCCTTTGGCTGGGGTGTTTTTGCCTCCTCCAGGTTCTGAATTCCCAAAAGTAATGAATGCAGCTGTGGACTCTCCCCGTTTAAGAAGAAAAGGACCATTAAATACGCTAGAAAACATAATTTATGTAAGAACTTACCTGATAAATTCATTTCTTTCATATTAGCAAGAGTCCATGAGCTAGTGACGTATGGGATATACATTCCTACCAGGAGGGGCAAAGTTTCCCAAACCTCAAAATGCCTATAAATACACCCCTCACCACACCCACAAATCAGTTTAACGCATAGCCAAGAAGTGGGGTGATAAGACAAAAGTGCGAAAGCATAAAAAAATAAGGAATTGGAATAATTGTGCTTTATACAAAAAAATCATAACCACCACAAAAAAGGGTGGGCCTCATGGACTCTTGCTAATATGAAAGAAATGAATTTATCAGGTAAGTTCTTACATAAATTATGTTTTCTTTCATGTAATTAGCAAGAGTCCATGAGCTAGTCACGTATGGGATAATGAATACCCAAGATGTGGATCTTCCACGCAAGAGTCACTAGAGAGGGAGGGATAAAATAAAGACAGCCAATTCCGCTGAAAATAATCCACACCCAAAATAAAGTTTAATGAAAAAAAACATAATTTATGCTTACCTGATAAATTTATTTCTCTTGTAGTGTGTTCAGTCCACGGGTCATCCATTACTTATGGGATATATTTTCCTTCCCAACAGGAAGTTGCAAGAGGATCACCCAAGCAGAGCTGCTATATAGCTCCTCCCCTCACATGTCATATCCAGTCATTCGACCGAAACAAGACAAGAAAGGAGAAACTATAGGGTGCAGTGGTGACTGGAGTTTTAATTAAAATTTAGAACTGCCTCAAAAAAAAAAAAGACAGGGCGGGCCGTGGACTGAACACACTACAAGAGAAATAAATTTATCAGGTAAGCATAAATTATGTTTTCTCTTGTTAAGTGTGTTCAGTCCACGGGTCATCCATTACTTATGGGATACCAATACCAAAGCTTAAGTACACGGATGATGGGAGGGACAAGGCAGGAACATTTAAACAGAAGGAACCACTGCCTGTAGAACCTTTCTCCCAAAAACAGCCTCCGAAGAAGCAAAAGTGTCAAATTTGTAAAATTTTGAAAAGGTATGAAGTGAAGACCAAGTTGCAGCCTTGAAAATCTGTTCAACAGAGGCCTCATTCTTAAAGGCCCAGGTGGAAGCCACAGCTCTAGCAGTCTCATAGGCTAAACGTATTATGCTACAAAGCCAAAAAGAGAGAGAGGTGGCCGAAGCCTTTTGACCTCTCCTCTGTCAAGAATAAACGACAAACAGAGAAGAAGTTTGCCGAAAATCTTTAGCTGCCTGTAAGTAGAACTTCAGGGCACGGACTACGTCCAGATTATGCAAAAGACGTTCCTTCTTTGAAGAAGGATTAGGACATAATGATGGAACAACAATCTCTTGATTGATATTCCTGTTAGAAACTACCTTAGGTAAAAACCCAGGTTTAGTACGCAGAACTACCTTGTCTGAATGAAAAATCAGATAAGGAGAATCACAATGTAAGGCAGATAACTCAGAGACTCTTCGAGCCGAGGAAATAGCCATCAAAAACAGAACTTTTCAAGATAACAGTTTAATATCAATGGAATGAAGGCGTTCAAACGGAACACCTTGAAGAACTTTAAGAACTAAGTTTAAGCTCCACGGCGGAGCAACAGTCTTAAACACAGGCTTAATCCTAGCTAAAGCCTTACAAAAAGCCTGAATGTCTGGAACTTCTGCCAGACGTTTGTGTAAAAGAATAGACAGAGCAGAAAACAGAATTTATGTTTACCTGATAAATTACTTTCTCCAACGGTGTGTCCGGTCCACGGCGTCATCCTTACTTGTGGGATATTCTCTTCCCCAACAGGAAATGGCAAAGAGCCCAGCAAAGCTGGTCACATGATCCCTCCTAGGCTCCGCCTACCCCAGTCATTCGACCGACGTTAAGGAGGAATATTTGCATAGGAGAAACCATATGGTACCGTGGTGACTGTAGTTAAAGAAAATAAATTATCAGACCTGATTAAAAAAACCAGGGCGGGCCGTGGACCGGACACACCGTTGGAGAAAGTAATTTATCAGGTAAACATAAATTCTGTTTTCTCCAACATTGGTGTGTCCGGTCCACGGCGTCATCCTTACTTGTGGGAACCAATACCAAAGCTTTAGGACACGGATGAAGGGAGGGAGCAAATCAGGTCACCTAAATGGAAGGCACCACGGCTTGCAAAACCTTTCTCCCAAAAATAGCCTCAGAAGAAGCAAAAGTATCAAACTTGTAAAATTTGGTAAAAGTGTGCAGTGAAGACCAAGTCGCTGCCCCACATATCTGATCATCAGAATCCTCGTTCTTGAAGGCCCATGTGGAAGCCACAGCCCTAGTGGAATGAGCTGTGATTCTTTCGGGAGGCTGCCGTCCGGCAGTCTCGTAAGCCAATCTGATGATGCTTTTAATCCAAAAAGAGAGAGAGGTAGAAGTTGCTTTTTGACCTCTCCTTTTACCGGAATAAACAACAAACAAGGAAGATGTTTGTCTAAAATCCTTTGTAGCATCTAAATTGTGCAACAAACGTTCCTTCTTTGAAACTGGTTTCGGACACAGAGAAGGTACGATAAGCTCCTGGTTAATGTTTTTTGTTAGAAACAACTTTAGGAAGAAAACCAGGTTTAGTACGTAAAACCACCTTATCTGCATGGAACACCAGATAAGGAGGAGAACACTGCAGAGCAGATAATTCTGAAACTCTCTAGCAGAAGAAATTGCAACTAAAAACAAAACTTTCCAAGATAATAACTAATATCAACGGAATGTAAGGGTTCAAACGGAACCCCCTGAAGAACTGAAAGAACTAAATTGAGACTCCAAGGAGGAGTCAAAGGTTTGTAAACAGGCTTAATTCTAACCAGAGCCTGAACAAAGGCTTGAACATCTGGCACAGCTGCCAGCTTTTTGTGAAGAAACACAGACAAGGCAGAAATCTGTCCCTTCAGGGAACTTGCAGATAATCCTTTTTCCAATCCTTCTTGAAGGAAGGATAGAATCTTAGGAATCTTAACCTTGTCCCAAGGGACTCCTTTAGATTCACACCAACAGATATATTTTGTGGTAAATCTTTCTAGTTACAGGCTTTCTGGCCTGGACAAGAGTATCGATGACAGAATCTGAGAATCCTCGCTTCGATAAGATCAAGCGTTCAATCTCCAAGCAGTCAGCTGGAGTGAAACCAGATTCGGATGTTCGAACGGACCTGAACAAGCAGGTCTCGTCTCAAAGGTAGCTTTCCAAGGTGGAGCCGATGACATATTCACCAGATCTGCATACCAAGTCCTGCGTGGCCACGCAGGAGCTATCAAGATCACCGACGCCCTCTCCTGATTGATCCTGGCTACCAGCCTGGGGATGAGAGGAAACGGCGGGGGAACACATAAGCTAGTTTGAGGATCCCAAGGTGCTACTAGTGCATCCACTAGAGCCGCCTTGGGATCCCTGGATCTGGACCCGTAGCAAGGAACTTTGAAGTTCTGACGAGAGGCCATCAGATCCATGTCTGGAATGCCCCACAGCTGAGTGACTTGGGCAAAGATTTCCGGATGGAGTTCCCACTCCCCCGGATGCAATGTCTGACGACTCAGAAAATCCGCTTCCCAATATTCCACTCCTGGGATGTGGATAGCAGACAGGTGGCAGGAGTGAGACTCCGCCCATAGAATGATTCTGGTCACTTCTTCCATCGCTAGGGAACTCCTTGTTCCCCCCTGATGGTTGATGTACGCAACAGTTGTCATGTTGTCTGATTGAAACCGTATGAACTTGGCCCTCGCTAGCTGAGGCCAAGCCTTGAGAGCATTGAATATCGCTCTCAGTTCCAGAGTATTATCGGTAGAAGAGATTCTTCCCGAGACCAAAGACCCTGAGCTTTCAGGGATCCCCAGACCGCGCCCCAGCCCATCAGACTGGCGTCGGTCGTGACAATGACCCACTCTGGTCTGCGGAATGTCATCCCTTGTGACTAAGGTTGTCCAGGGACAGCCACCAACGGAGTGAGTCTCTGGTCCTCTGATTTACTTGTATCTTCGGAGACAAGTCTGTATAGTCCCCATTCCACTGACTGAGCATGCACAGTTGTAATGGTCTTAGATGAATGCGCGCAAAAGGAACTATGTCCATTGCCGCTACCATCAACCCGATTACTTCCATGCACTGAGCTATGGAAGGAAGAGGAACAGAATGAAGTATCCGACAAGAGTCTAGAAGTTTTGTATTTCTGGCCTCTGTCAGAAAAATCCTCATTTCTAAGGAGTCTATTATTGTCCCCAAGAAGGGAACCCTTGTAGACGGAGATAGAGAACTCTTTTCCGCGTTCATCTGAGAAAGGCCAGGACAATGTCCGTGTGAGCCTTTGCTTGAGGAAGGGACGACGCTTGAATCAGAATGTCGTCCAAGTAAGGTACTACAGCAATGCCCCTTGGTCTTAGCACAGCTAGAAGGGACCCTAGTACCTTTGTGAAAATCCTTGGAGCAGTGGCTAATCCGAAAGGAAGCGCCACGAACTGGTAATGCTTGTCCAGGAATGCGAACCTTAGGAACCGATGATGTTCCTTGTGGATAGGAATATGTAGATACGCATCCTTTAAATCCACAGTGGTCATGAATTGACCTTCCTGGATGGAAGGAAGAATAGTTCGAATGGTTTCCATCTTGAACGATGGAACCTTGAGAAACTTGTTTAAGATCTTGAGATCTAAGATTGGTCTGAACGTTCCCTCTTTTTTGGGAACTATGAACAGAATGGAGTAGAACCCCATCCCTTGTTCTCTTAATGGAACAGGATGAATCACTCCCATTTTTAACAGGTCTTCTACACAATGTAAGAATGCCTGGTCTTTTTATGTGGTCTGAAGACAACTGAGACCTGTGGAATCTCCCCCCCTCGGGGGAAGTCCCTTGAATTCCAGAAGATAACCTTGGGAGACTATTTCTAGCGCCCAAGGATCCAGAACATCTCTTGCCCAAGCCTGAGCGAAGAGAGAGAGTCTGCCTCCCACCAGATCCGATCCCGGATCGGGGGCCAACATTTCATGCTGTCTTGGTAGCGAGTGGCAGGTTTCTTGGCCTGCTTTCCCTTGTTCCAGCCATGCATTGGTCTCCAAGCTGGCTTGGCTTGAGAAGTATTACCCTCTTGCTTAGAGGACGTAGCACTTTGGGCTGGTCCGTTTCTACGAAAGGGACGAAAATTAGGTTTATTTTTTGCCTTGAAAGGCCGATCCTGAGGAAGGGCGTGGCCCTTACCCCCAGTGATATCAGAGATAATCTCTTTCAAGTCAGGGCCAAACAGCGTTTTCCCCTTGAAAGGAATGTTAAGTAGCTTGTTCTTGGAAGATGCAGCAGCCAACCAAGATTTTAACCAGAGCGCTCTGCGCGCCACAATAGCAAACCCAGAATTCTTAGCCGCTAACCTCGCCAATTGCAAAGTGGCGTCTAGGGTGAAAGAATTAGCCAATTTGAGAGCATTGATTCTGTCCATAATCTCCTCATAAGGAGGAGAATACTATCGACCGCCTTTATTAGCTCATCGAACCAGAAACATGCGGCTTGTCTAAGCGACAGGGACAATGCATGAAATTGGTTGTAGAAGGTAACCCTGCTGAACACAAACATCTTTTTAAGCAAACCTTCTAATTTTTTATCCATAGGATCTTTGAAAGCACAACTATCCTCTATGGGCTTTTAGTGGTGCGTTTGTTTACAGTGGAAACCGCTCCCTCGACCATTGGGGGACTGTCTGCCATAACGTCCTTTCTGGGGTCGACCATAGGAAAACAATATTTTAAATATGGGGGGAGGGACGAAAGGAATACCGGGCCTTTCCCATTCTTTATTAACAATGTCCGCCACCCGCTTTGGGTATAGGAAAAGCTTCTGGGAGCCCCCAGGCACCTCTAGGAAACTTGTCCATTTTACATAGTTTCTCTGGGATGACAACTTGTCACAATCATCCAGAGTGGATAATACCTCCTTAAGCAGAATGCGGAGATGTTCCACTTAAATTTAAATGTAATCACATCAGGTTCAGCTTGTTGAGAAATGTTCCTGAATCAGTAATTTCTCCCTCAGAAAACCCTCCCTGGCCCCATCAGACTGGGTTATGGGCCCTTCAGAAATATTATTATCAGCGTCGTCATGCTCTTCAGTATCTAAAACAGAGCAGTCGCGCTTACGCTGATAAGTGTTCATTTTGGCTAAAATGTTTTTTGACAGAATTATCCCATTACAGCGTTAATTGTTGCCATAGTAAGGAGTATTGGGGCGCTCTAGATGTACTAGGGGCCTCCTGAGTGGCAAGACTGTGTAGAGAAGGATGGGAATGATGCAGTACCTATGCTTACTCCCCCTCACTTGAGGAATCATCTTGGGCATCATTGTCATTGTCAACTTAAATCACATTTATTTAAATGAATGGGAATTCCCCACATTCAGACACAGTCTATCTGGTAGTTCAGACATGTAAAACAGGCATACACTTGATAACAAGTACAAAAACGTTTTAAAATAAAAACCGTTACTGTCACTTTAAATTTTAAACTGACACACTTTATTACTGCAATTGCGAAAAACATGAAGGAATTGTTAAAATTCACCAAATTTTCACCACAGTGTCTTAAAGCCTTAAAAGTATTGCACACAAATTTGGAAGCTTTAACCTTAAAATAACGGACGGAGCGTTTTTATATTTAACCCTTTACAGTCCCTGGAATCTGCTTTGCTGAGACCCCAACAAGCCCAAAGGGGAATACGATACCAAATGATGCCTTCAAGGAAAGACTTTTCTATGTATCAGAGCTCCACACACATGCAGCTGCATGCCATGCTGTTTCTCAAAAACCAAGTGCGCCATACCGGCGCGAAAATGAGGCTCTGACTATGATTAGGGAAAGCCCCTATAGATTAAAGTGTCTAAAACAGTGCCTGCCGATATTATTTTACAAAAAATACCCCGATTAAATGATTCCTCAAGGCTAAATATGTGTAAATATGATCGATCTTAGCCCAGAAAAAGTTACAGTCTTAATAAGCCCTTGTGAAGCCCTTATTTACTGATCGTAATAAACATGGCTCTACCGGATCCCATAGGGAAAATGACAGCTTCCAGCATTACATCGTCTTGTTAGAATGTGTCATACTCAAGCAGCAAAGAGACTGCTCACTGTTCCCCCAACTGAAGTTAATTGCTCCAAACAGTCCTGTGTGGAACAGCCATGGATTTTAGTGACGGTTGCTAAAATCATTTTCCTCATACCAAACAGAAATCTTCATCTCTTTTCTGTTTCTGAAGTAAATAGTACATACCAGCACTATTTCAAAATAACAAACTCTTGATTGAATAATAAAAACTACAGTTAAACACTTAAAAAACTCTAAGCCATCTCCGTGGAGATGTTGCCTGTAACAACGGCAAAGAGAATGACTGGGGTAGGCGGAGCCTAGGAGGGATCATGTGACCAGCTTTGCTGGGCCTCTTTGCCATTCTCCCTGTTGGGAGAAGAGAATATCCCACAAGTCAGGATGACGCCGTGTGGGACCGGGACACACCTATGTTGGAGAAATCTGTCCCTTTAACGAACTAGCAGATAAACCCTTTTCTAAACCCTCTTGTAGAAAAGACAATATCCTAGGAATCCTAACCTTACTCATGAGTAACTCTTGGATTCAGACCAATATAAATATTTACGCCATATTCTATGGTAAATTTTTCTGCGGTATAACAGGTTTCCGAGCCTGTATTAATGTATCAATAAACCGGACTCCGAGAAACCCACGCTTTGATAGAATCAAAGCGTCTCAATCTCCATGCAGTTCAGCGCTCAGAAATTAGGCTCTGGATAGTTGAAAGGACCTGAATTAGAAGGTCCTGCCTCAGAGACAGAGGACCATGGTGGACAGGACGACATGTCCACTAGGTCTGCATACCAGGTCCTGCGTGGCCACGCAGGCGCTATCAGAATCCACGATGCTCTCTCTGTTTGATCCTGGCAATCAGTCGCAGGCAGAGCAACGGAAACGGTGGAAACACATAAGCCATGTTGAAAAACCCAAGGGGCTGCTAGTGCATCTATCAGCACCGCTCCGGGTCCCTGGACCTGGATCCCGTAACAAGGAAAGCCTTGGCGTTCTGGCGGGGATGCCATGAGAATCCAGTTCCGGTTCGCCCCAACGAAGAATCAGTTGGGCAAAGACCTCGGGTTGAAGTTCCCACTCCCCGGATGAAAGGTCTGGCGACTTAGAAAGTCCGCCTCCCAGTTCTCCACGCTGGGATGTAAGATCGCTGACAGGTGGCAAGAGTGAGACTCTGCCCAGCGAATTATCTTCGAGACTTCTACCATCGCTAGGGAACTCCTGGTTCCCCCCTTGATGGTTGATGTAAGCAACAGTCGTGATGTTGTCGACCTGAAATCTGATGAACCTCAGAGTTGCTAACTGAAGGCCAAGCTAGGAGAGCATTGATATTGCTCTTAATTCCAGAATGTTTATTGGGAGGAGTTTCTCTTCCTGAGTCCACGATCCCTGAGCCTTCAGGGAGTTCCAGACTGCGCCCCAGCCTAGTAGGCTGGCATCTGTTGTTACAACTCGTCCCAATCTGGCCTGCGAAAGGTCATTCCTTTGGACAGATGGACCCGAGGACAAACCACCAGAGAAGAGAATCTCTGGCATCCTGGTCCAGATTCAGTAGAGGGGACAGATCTGAGTAATCCCCATTCCACTGACTTAGCATGCATAATTGCAGCGGTCTGAGATGCAGGCGCGCAAATGGCACTAGTGTCATTGCGCGACCATAAGCCGATTACTTCCCCATGCAACTGAGCTACTGATGGGCTTGAATGGAATGAAGGACACGGCAAGCATTTAGAATTTTTGATAACCTGGACTCCGTCAGGTAATCTTCATCTCTACAGAATCTATAAGAGTCCTAGAAAGGGACCCTTGTGAGTGGTAATAGAGAACTCTTTTCCATGTTCACTTTCCCCCATGCGACCTCAGAAAAGCTAGAACTATCTCTGTATGAGACTCTTGCATTTGAAAATTGACGCTTGTATCAGAATGTCGTCTAGGTACGGAGCCACCGCTATGCCTGCGGTCTTAGTACGCCCAAGAAGTGAGCCCAGAACCTTTGTAAAAATTCTCGGGGCCGTAGCTAACCCGAAAGGGAAGAGCTACAAACTGGTAATGCTGTCTAGAAAGGCAAATCTTAGGTACCGATAATGATCTTTGTGAATCGGTATGTGAAGGTAGGCTCCTTTAAGTCCACTGTGGTCATATACTGACCCTCTTGGATCATGGGTAGGATGGTTCAAATAGTTTCCATTCTTGAACGATGGAACCCTTAGGAACTTGTTTAAGATCCTTTAGGTCTAAGATTGGTCTGAAGGTTCCCTCTTTTTTGGGAACACAAACAGATTTGAGTAAAAACCTTGCCCTTGTTTCCTTGTCCCGCGGAACTGGGTGGATCACTCCCATTACTAAGAGGTCTTGTACACATTGTAGAAATGCTCTTTCTTTATTAGGTCTCTGTAGATAACCTTGACAGGTGAAATCTCCCTTGTGAAGAGACAGCTCTTGAAAGTCCAGAAGGTATCCCTGAGATATGATCTCCAGCGTCCAGGGATCCTGGACATCTCTTGCCCAAGCCTGGGCGAAGAGAGAAAGTCTGCCCCCCACTAGATCCGTTTCCGGATAGGGGGCCCTTTCTTCATGCTGTCTTAGGGGCAGAAGTAGGCTTTTCTGGCCTGCATTGCCCTTGTTCCAGGATTGGTTGCCTTTCCAACCCTGTCTGTAACGAGCAGCAGTTCCTTCCTGTTTTGGAGCGGAGGAAGTTGATGCTGCTCCTGCCTTGAAATTACGAAAGGCACGAAACTTAGACTGTTTGGCCTTTGATTTGGCCCTTGTCCTGAGGAAGGGTGTGACCCTTACCTCCAGTAATGTCAGCAATAATTTATTTTCAAGCCGGGCCGCCCGAATAAGGTTTGCCCTTTAAAAGGAATATTAAGCAATTTAGATTTAGAAGTCACGTCTGCTGACCAGGATTAAAGCCATAGCGCTCTGCGCGCTCGGATGGTGAGAATCCGGAGTTCTTAGCCGTTAGTTTGGTTAAATGCACAACGGCATCCGAAACACAACGCATTAGCTAGCTTAAGTGCTTTAAGCTTGTTCATAAATCTCATCCAATGGTGCTGTGCAAATAGCTCTTCCAGAGACTCAAACCCAGAATGCCGCCGCAGCAGTGACGGGCGCAATGCATGCAAGGGGCTGTAATATAAAACCTTGTTGAAACAAACATTTTCTTAAGGTAACCTTCTAATTTTTTATCCATTGGATCTGAGAAAGCACAACTATCCTCCACCGGGATAGTGGTCGCTTAGCTAAAGTAGAAACTGCTCCCCTCCACCTTAGGGACCGTCTGCCATAAGTCTCGTGTTGGTAGCGTCTCTTGGGGAACATTTTTCTAAATATCGGAGAAGGGGAAAAAGGCACACCGGGGTCTATCCCACTCCTTGTTAATAATCTCTGTAAGCCTTTTAGGTATAGGAAAAACGTCAGTACACACCGGTACCGCAAAGTATTTATCCAGCCTACATAATTTCTCTGGGATTGCAACCGTGTTCACAATCATTCAGAGCCGCTAACACCTCCCCTAGCAATACACGGAGGTTCTCAAGCATAAATTTAAAATTTGAAATTTCTGAATCCGGTCTCCCTGGATCAGATCCGTCACCACAGAATGAAGCTCTCCGTCCTCATGTTCTGCAAATTGTGAACGAGTATCGGACATGGCTCTCGTGTCATCAGCGCGCTCTGTCCCTTAACCCAGAGCTATCGCGCCTTGCCTCTTAACTCAGGCAAGTTAGATAATACTTCTGTCATAACATTAGCCCATATCTTGCAAAGTGATTTGTAAGGGCCTTGATGTACTTGGCGCCACAATATCACGCACCTCCTGAGCGGGAGGCGAAGGTACTGACACGTGAGGAGAGTTAGCCGGCATAACTTCCCCCTCGTTGTCTGGTGATAATTTCTTTACCGGGTAAAGACTCGACTTTTATTTAAAGTAACATCAATACAATTGGTACACATATTTCTATTGGGCTCCACATTGGCTTTTAACATAATGAACAAGCAGATTCATCATGTATCAGACATGTTTAAACAGACTAGCAATGAGGCTAGCAAGCTTGGAAAATACTTTCAATAAACTTTACAAGCAATATAAAAAACGCTGCTGCGCTTTTTAAAAACACAAAAAAACCTGTCACAGTTGAAATAACAATGAACTAATTCAGTTATAGCAACCAAATTTTAACAGTAAATGTATGAAATTAGCAGAGGATTGCACCACTAGCAAAAGGATGAATTAACCCCTTAATACCCAAAAACGGATAATCAATTTAACAGTGAAGTTTTTATCACAGTCAAAACACACTGTCACAGGTCTGCTGTGGACTGATTACCTCCCTCAAAAATAAATTTTTAAGACCCCCTGAGCTCTCTGGAGACGTCCTGGATCAAGGAGGAAGAAGCAGGAAAGACTGTGATTGAATTTTAAACTGCGCAACAAGGCGCAAAAAAAGGCCCCTCCCACTCATATTACAACAGTGGGAGACCTGATATAACGGTTTCCATGCAGAAATATACGTTAGCCATGTGGAAAAAAAAATCAT
The DNA here is from genome assembly GCF_027579735.1 of Bombina bombina. Taxonomy (NCBI): domain Eukaryota; kingdom Metazoa; phylum Chordata; class Amphibia; order Anura; family Bombinatoridae; genus Bombina; species Bombina bombina. The sequence continues at coordinate 874,464,881 of NC_069503.1, read as the reverse complement.
GCCCTAAAAGATTTATCACCAAGTACCTCACAAAACGATTAACATGCCAGTAAACGTTTTAAAAACAAACATTTCAAATGTTATGTAAAGTTATCACTAAGGCCTGCTACCAGTCGCTTCTACTGCAGTTAAGGCTCATACATTATTTCAGTATTACATTATTTCTCAGTCAAATTCCATTCCCTAGAAAATAACTCTACTGCGCATACATTTATCAGCCTGATACCAGTCGCTACTACTGCATTTAAGGCTGTACTTACATCATATGGGTATCAGCAGTGTTTTCTTAGTCAATTCCATTCCTTAGAAATATTTTACTGCACATACCTCATTTGCAGGGGACCCGCATGCTATTCCCTTTTCTGAAGTTACCCCACTCCTCAGAATGTACGAGAACAGCCAGTGGATCTTAGTTACGTCTGCTAAGATCATAGAAAACGCAGGCAGATTCTTCTTCTAAATACTGCCTGAGAAAAAAAAAACCAGCACACTCCGGTGCCATTTAAAATAACAAACTTTTGATTGAAGAATAATTAAGTAAAAAACTCCTAACTCCTCTCACGACCTCCTTCTTTGTTGAGAGTTTGCAAGAGAATGACTGGGTATGACATGTGAGGGGAGGAGCTATATAGCAGCTCTGCTTGGGTGATCCTCTTGCAACTTCCTGTTGGGAAGGAGAATATATCCCATAAGTAATGGATGACCCGTGGACTGAACACACTTAACAAGAGAAACTGAAATTATAAGCAGAAGAATCAAACTGAAACAGCTGCCTGAAGTACTTTTCTACCAAAAACTGCTTCAGAAGAAGAAAACACATCAAAATGGTAGAATTTAGTAAAAGTATGCAAAGAAGACCAAAGTTGCTGCTTTGCAAATCTGATCAACTGAAGCTTCATTCCTAAACGCCCCAGGAAGTAGAAACTGACCCAGTAGAATGAGCTGTAGTTTTACCCGACTCGACATAAGCATGATGAATCAAAGATTTTAACCAAGACGCCAAAGAAATGGCAGAGGCCTTCTGACCTTTCCTAGAACCGGAATAGATAACAAATAGACTAGAAGTCTTTCGGAAATATTAGTAGCTTCAACATAATATTTTAAAGCTCTAACTACATCCAAAGAATGCAACGATCTTTCCTTAGAATTCTTAGGATTAGGACACAATGAAGGAACCACATTTCTCTACTAATGTTGTTAGAATTCACAACCTTAGGTAAAAATTTAAAAGAAGTTCGCAACACCGCCTTATCCTGATGAAAAATCAGAAAAGGAGATTCACAAGAAAGAGCAGATAAATCAGAAACTCTTCTAGCAGAAGAGATGGCCAAAAGAAACAAAACTTTCCAAGAAAGTAATTTAATGTCCAGCGAATGCATAGGTTCAAACGGAGGAGCTTGAAGAGCCCCCAGAACCAAATTCAAACTCCAAGGAGGAGAAATTGACTTAATAACAGGTTTTATACGAACCGAAGCTTGTACAAAACAATGAATATCAGGAAGACTAGCAATCTTTCTGTGAAAAAGAACAGAAAGAGCAGAGATTTGTCCTTTCAAGGAACTGATAGACAAACCTTTATCCAAACCATCCTGAAGAAACTGTAAAATTCTAGGAATTCTAAAAGAATGCCAAGAAAAAAGATGAGAAAAACATCAAGAAATGGAAATCTTCCAGACTCGATAATATATCTTCCTAGATACAGATTTACGAGCCTGTAACATAGTATTAATCACGGAGTCAGAGAAACCTCTATGACTGAGAATCAAGCGTTCAATCTCCATACCTTCAAATTAAAGGATTTGAGATCCTGATGGAAAAAAAGGACCTTGTGATAGAAGGTCTGGTCTTAACGGAAGAGTCCACGGTTGGCAAGTGGCCATCCGGACAAGATCCGCATACCAAAAACCTGTGAGGCCATGCTGGAGCCACCAGCAGAACAAACGAGCACTCCTTTAGAATCTTGGAAATTACTCTTGGAAGAAGAACTAGAGGTGGAAAGATATAGGCAGAATGATACTTCCAAGGAAGTGACAATGCATCCACTGCCTCCGCCTGAGGATCCCTGGATCTGGACAGATACCTGGGAAGCTTCTTGTTTAGATGAGAAGCCATCAGACCTATTTCTGGAAGTCCCCACATTTGAACAATCTGAAGAAATACCTCTGGGTGAAGAGACCATTCCCCGGATGTAACGTTTGGCGACTGAGATAATCCGCTTCCCAATTGTCTATACCTGGGATATAAACCGCAGAAATTAGACAGGAGCTGGATTCTGCCCATACCTGAATTCGAGATACTTCTTTCATAGCCAGAGGACTGTGAGTCCCTCCTTGATGATTGACATATGCCACAGTTGTGACATTGTCCGTCTGAAAACAATGAACGGCTTTCTCTTTAGAAGAGGCCATGACTGAAGAGCTCTGAAAATTGCACGGAGGTTTAAAATATTGATTGGTAATCTCACCTCCTGAGATTCCCAAACCCCTTGTGCTGTCAGAGACCCCCAAACAGCTCCCAAACCTGTCAGACTTGCATCTTGTTGAAATCACAGTCCAGGTTGGAAGAACAAAAGAAGCCCCTTGAACTAAACGATGGTGGTCTGACCACCACGTCAGAGAGTGTCGTACAATCGGTTTTAAAGATATTAATTGAGATATCTTTGTATAATCCCTACACCACTGGTTCAGCATACAGAGCTGAAGAGGTCGCATGTGAAAATGAGCAAAGGGAACCGCGTCCAATGCAGCAGACATAAGACCTAGAATTTCCATGCATAAGATTACCGAAGGGAAAGATTGAGACTGAAGGTTTCGACAAGCTGAAACCAAATTCAGACGTCTTTTGTCCGACAGAGACAGAGTCAAAGACACTGAATCTATCAGGAAACCTAAAAAGGTTACCCTTGTCTGAGGAATCAACGAACTTTTTGGTAAATTGATCCTCCAACCATGTTCTCGAAGAAACAACACTCATAAAAGACTGAAAGATTATTTCTAGTAAAAATTAGCAAAGGGAATTGAATCCAATGCTAATGGCCATAAGACCTAAAACTTCTATGCATATATAGCAACTGAAGGAAATAATAGAGACTAAAGGTACCGACAGGACAGAACCCAAAAGAATTATCCCTTGTCTGATAGAGACAAAGACAGTGACACAAACTATCTGAAACCTAAAAAGGTGACCCCTTGTGTGAGGAATCAAGAGCTTTTGAAAAAAAGATCTCTAACTATGTCCCGAAGAGCAAGTGAATCATATGAGATTCCGCGTCCTCAGAAAATAATCTGAATGAAAACAGAAAAAATGAAAATATGCATTTATTGTATCTAATGAAAACAAATAATGCTATCAATGACCATAAAAGGGCAAAATAGTTTGAATAAAAACTCCAAACCCGGTTCCTAAAAAAAGAACTGGAAGAAATACCCCAGAAGATTTCAAGTCTGAGCAGCGCTTGAACCCCATGGGTGCCCAGCCATGCTTCAACAGTACCCAAAATATATAGGACAGAAACACACTTAAAGAAAGTGTTAGCCTTACTGGAATAAAATCAAAGAAATTTGGACAAAATAGAACCAAATAAATTTCAAAGAAGTCTTAACCTGCCCCTTACCAGCCAAGCTGGAATACGGCACGTACATCGTAATATTAGGGAGCTGATTTCGAACCCCAATTATAAACATGTTACTTGGGAAAGAACTCAGGAATTCGTTCCTTAATAAGAACAACCAAACTAGTATAAGCTTAAAGTTTTAGTCTTAGAACTCAATCTTGAAGCCCAGAGTAACAGTTAAGAAATATGGATTTTTTTTTATTTTTTTTTTAAAAATCACAAAATTCTTCTAGCTAAAATAGCTAAAGACATAGAATAACCCTCATTTGCGAAATCTAGCACAAACTTACTTCACCACCTCCACAGGAGGCAAAGTTTGTAAAACTGATTTGTGGGTGTGGTGAGGGGTGTATTTATAGGCATTTTGAGGTTTGGGAAACTTTGCCCCTCCTGGTAGGAATGTATATCCCATACGTCACTAGCTCATGGACTCTTGCTAATTACATGAAAGAAATGCACAATAAGAAGGCAACACAATCAAACATTCTCTGAAATTTCAATGAGCAGTAGATTTTTTTCTGAAAAAATTGGAAAATGTACTTCTACATACAAAATATATGTAAATAGTGAAAACTCAAGCACATGCTTAGTGGAAGCTGGCACCTCTGAAAGTGTGCATATAAAAAGACTATGCACAATTTGAAAAAGTTAATTGTAAAGTTTCTCAAACCTGCATGTTCTATTTTAATCATGAAAGTTTAATTTTGACTTTAGTGTCCCATGAAAGACATACAGTAACTATCGAACAACCAGAAAAGACACAAGCAACAGTAGAAACGGATGCATACATACACATCCATGATCCCCCTAATTAAAAGTGAACATACAGTCTAATTTCTAATATGTGAAGGATTATCTCCTACAAATTTACAATTCCTTTTGGCACTCAATTATATCAGAAAAATAAAACATAAAAGTTTAGAGCATTATTTATGAGAAAATTATAAGGTATAGAGGAATCAGTATTGTTAGTTTTTTGTGTATACATTAATGTATATGTCAACTATCATGCTTTGTTAAATGATTAATTATGTAATGGCACTGTCATTAATAAAAGAAAATTTAAATAAAAAATAAATAAAAATAGAGCATAAACAAAAGACATAAATATTAGCAGATGTTTAGTACAAGATCCAAGTTGCTTTTGTATGTATGTTTAATTATAAAAATCCCAATGTCATTGAAAGACTACAAAACAGTTTGTTAAGAAACCCCACCTGAGGAACCTTCTTTTTTTCTTGGCTGAATCCTCTGGGGTCTTGCAAGGTTTGTCTAATTTTTTTTCAGGTGTCTGAAGCAGAGCTTGTGCTGTCTTTACCCAATCACTTGCAGATCTTCCAACTAAAGTGGCACCTCCATCATCATTTAATGGAAATTTTGACCCACTAGCTGACATAAGCGTATCCTCTAGGGAATTGTCCGAGGAATATTCTGATATCTCCACAGTTGTAGTCTGAAATACAAATATACTACATTTTTACATCAATTTTAACAGTAACATGCTAAATAAAAATAAACAGAAAAGCAGATGACATTTTTAGGATATTACAAGAATGTGCACCAGAAAGACAAAAATACTGTTTTGCATATCATGTTGACAACCATGTTAAGAGAAATAGTAAAGGATCACAGAAACGTCCATTTTATTTGCATGGCATAAAAGCTGGTGAAATATCAGTTGGCAAGTATATTTTTATGTTTTTTCTCTTAAAAAAAAAAGCTAAACAATCACAACACTTTCCATGTAGATGAGGTAGAAGCATGAGTTCACATATGTGCAGTAGGAGAAAAATAAAAGGCTCTACACAGCAAAGCCCTTCTCTCTTTTCCACTAGTGGTTTATAATATATTTAACAGGTATATTAAACAAACCCAAACTTGATTCTAATATGTACTCAGTAACTAATAATACATTTATGTTTATACATTCACATCTTTAAGGGTTTACAGTCCAAATATGTAGCCTTAGCTGTGAGGTACTGTGCATGTTTTTGTTGTTTTAAATAATCAATCAAATAATCTGGTACCCTTACTCTATTTAAAGTGAATGTAAATTTTCATTATTTATTGCCTGGTTTTTAAAAATACTAAGCACCGTATTTTTACAGATACTTACCTTTCTCTTGTGCAAAGCTGGATCGTCGATCCCCCACCTGCTTCTCCTGCTGTACTTACACAGCAATGACGAAATTGGCTTCCTCCAATCATGGCATAGCCTCACGAGAAGGATGCTCTGGGGGGGAAGCCATGATTGGAGGAAGCCAAACAGCATACACAGTGCTGAGGTCATGAACTGTTTTACTGTGATTTCATAGTAAACTTCCTTAAACTGAATAGGGAAATAACATGAGTGTGCATGAGGCACACTCCCTTGCAAGTCCTGGGACAGGCATAATGATTTGTTGCTTAAGTCCTTTAAAGTGGGGGGTGAATATTTAAGATATTATGAGGTAAAATATCTTTTGTTTTTACATAGAGATGTTCAGGTGATATTTTGCAGTCCACTTTTTACAGCTATGCTGCATCACTTTCAAGTGTTTCAACATTTGGGTATCATGTCCCTTTAAGAGACTTTTCAGTAAATTCCTATTATCAAATTGTGCTATTGGTGTTCTTTGTTGAAAAGCATACATACATAGGCTCAGAAGCAGTAATGCACTACTAGGAGGTATGCCCATTAGTGGCTACATATGTTTCTTCTCTCACCAGCATGAATTAAGCCCAGCACTACACTGCAGCTCTGGAGCTCACTTTAAATGGATATTACTTGTTGTATATTTAAAGGTGGCAATCTCAATCAAGCAGTGGTTTTCAAATTGTAAGGCAGGAATCCCCAGGTGGACGCTAGAGCATATAAAGAGAGTCGCAGGAGCAGTGACATTTTTCACTATTCTATGGAAACAACAATTAGCAGTAGCTGACTGGTAAAAAGATACAATGGTTTTTAAGAACCAACAATAATACGTGCCATGCAGTGGTGGAGTACAGCAAAGGGCAGGATGTAGGTGAAAGGCACTGGGGTCAAAATTGCTTAGACACTGTATTGAGTTGTTGTCTTGATCAGTAACTTGTATTTAAAGGGACCTTAAACACTAAATACTTTTCTTATAGAGGTTATTCACCTCCTTTCTCTAGTCATGGGTGCTGCCATATCAAAATCGGTCTATCACTACAATCTAGTGCTAACATGTATGCACATATGCAGCAACTCACCTTCAATTACCTGCAGTGTAACCTAAGTTCCAAAATAGCAGCACCCATGAGTAGAGGGCGGTGCACAAAATGTTTTTAGTGTTTTGAGTCCCTTTAACACAGGATTGAAAAGCTGTATTTTGGAAGTAAAAATAAGCAGGCAACGTATTATTTAAATGGGACAAGACTTAGCCAAACACAGGAGGAAAGGGATTTGGGAGTAGTAATAGATAACAAGCTAAAGATGGGTGCACAATGCAGGGCAGCAGCTTCAAAGGCTAATAAGATACTAGCATGTATTAAAAGAGACATTAACTCAAGGGAGGAAAGCATAATTCTGTCACTATATAAAGCCCTGGTAAGACCTCACCTTGAGTATGGAGTGCAGTTCTGGGGACCGATCACAAAAAAAGATATTGCAGAACTAGAAAAAGTTCAGAGAAGGGCCACAAAGCTAATAAGGGGATTGGAGAATTTAACCTATGAGGAGAGGCTAGCCAAACTGGGTTTGTTTTCTTTAGAAAAAAGGCGCTTAAGAGGTGACATGATTACTTTATATAAATATATTCAAGGCCCATATACAGAGATGGCAGAAGCGCTGTTTATTCCAATAAAATTGTTTGTCACCAGAGGTCACAATTTAAGGTTGGAGGAAAGGAGATTTAATCTCCTGCAACGGAAACGTTTTTTTCACGATAAGAGCAATAAAATTGTGGAACTCATTACCAAAGGAGGTAGCGAATGCCAATACCCTAGATACATTTAAAAAATATTTGGATACATGTCTGTCTATAAACAAAATTCATGGATATGATTGCTAGTATTAAATGAGTCACCTATTAGTGGGATTATTTAAGCTTAACTGGAGCTTTTTGTATATATTTTAGATTTGTATAGGTTGAACTCGATGGACTTCGGTCTTTTTTCAACCTCATCTACTATGTTACTATGTTACTATGTAAATTCACCAAATTAAAACTAAAAATAGAGAATATTTTAATATTTAAAGAGAAAAACATAATTTATGCTTACCAGATATATTCCTTTCCTTCCTGGCAGGGAGAGTCAACAACTTTGTTCCTTACTGTTGGAAAATACAACACCTGGCCACCAGGGGGAGGCAAACACACCCTAGCAAAAGGCTTGAATATCCCTCTCACTTCCCCTATCCCCCAGCCATTCTGCCGAGGGAACAAGGAAAAGTAAAAGAAACATCAGGGTATAAAGGTGCCAGAAGAATTAATATAAAAAAGGGAGCCGCCCATCAAACAATAAATAATGGGCAGGGTTGTGGACTTTATCTGGTAAGCATAAATTATGTTTTCCCTTCCATAACACAGGGAGAGTACACATCTTTATTCCTTACTGTTGGGAAAACTATTCCCAAGCTCCAGAGGACACTGAACGAATAACGAGAGGGAACAGAAGAAAAGAGGCAGACCCTATTCTGAGGGAACCACAGCCTGCAAAACTTTCTCCCGAAAGCTGCGCAAACTTGTAAAATTTGGGGAAAAAGTGTGTAAGTAGGACCAGATAGTCGCCTTACAAATCTGATCCATTGAGGCTTCGTTCTTAAAAGCCAAAGAGGAGGTCACTGCTCCAGTGGAATGAGCCGTTATCCTCTCAGGAGGCTGTCGTCCCGCTGTCTCAAAAGCTAAGCGAATGACACTCCTCAACCAGAAAGATAGGGAAGTCATAGTAGCCTTCTGCCCTTACACTTCCCTGTATAGACGACAAACAAAGAGGAAGATTGTCTGAATTCCTTAGTAGCCTGAAGATAGAACTTCAAGGCACGAACCACTTCCAAGATAACAATTTAATGTCAACAGCATGCATAGGCTCAAAAGGAGCCTGCTGCAAAACACTAAGAACAAGATTTAGGCTCCAAGGCAGAGCCCCAGATCTAAACACAGGTCTGATCCTAGTCAGAGCCTTAACAAAGGACTGCACATCCGGAAGATCAGCCAATCTCTTGTGCAGTAACACCGACAGGGCCGATATCTGTCCCTTCAGAGAACTAGCAGATAAGACCCCTCTCCAGTGCATCCTGGAGAAAAAGATTTTGTCAACCTTATGCCAGGAAAACCCACGCTCTTCGCACCAGTACAAATAAGTCCTCCACAGCCTATGGTAAATACGACGAGTAACTGGCTTACGAGCTTGAACCAGAGTGTCGATAATACTGTCAGAAAACCCTCTCTTGGCTAAGACTAATCGTTCAATCGCCACGCAGTCAGCCTCAGAGAATCTAGATTTTGATGAACGAAGGGTCCCTGTATCAGCAGATCTCTGCGACAAGGTAACCTCCACTGAGGACATCCCTACCAGATCCGCAAACCACGTCCTTCGCTGCCACGGTGGAGCAATCAGAATAACTGATGCTTGCTCCTGCTTGATGCGAGCCACCACACGAGGGAGAAGCGGTAATGGAGGAAAAAGATATACGAGTTTGAACCTTCATGGTACTGATAGGGCATCTATCAATTCGGCCTGAGTATCCCTCGACCTCGACCCATACCTGGGTAGCTTGGTATTGAGGCGGAATTATCTATCTACGGCATTCCCCACTTGCTGCATATCTCTGCAAACACCTCAGAGTGGAGAGACCATTCCCCTGGGTGAAATGATTGCTTGCTTAGGAAGTCCACTTCCCAGTTGTCCACACCCGGAATGTGAATCGCTGACAGCGTACATCTGTGAGTCACAATGGCTATCCCAAATTGGCTCACACCTCCCCACAGCCCAAGTCCGTGGTTATGCTGGTAAAGCAGTGAGATAAACAAGGAAAGACATCCACTGCATCTTCTAAAACCAATATTTATTCTTCACAATGTTAAAAGGGAAGATGGCATCAACTTGCACACAAGATAGGCGGTGTGGCACTAATGGCTTACGCGTTTCGGCAGTGAGCCATAATCATAGCCCGTATGATTACGGCTCACTGCTGAAATGCGTAAGCCATTAGTGCCACACCGCCTATCTTGTGTGCAAGTTGATGCCATCTTCCCTTTTAACGTTGTGAAGAATAAATATTGGTTTTAGAAGATGCCGTGGATACTTCTTTCATCACCAAGGAACTTCTCGCTCCCCCCTGATGGTTGATGTAGGCAAGCAAGGTTATATTTTCTGATTGGATTCTGATAAACTGGGGCAAACCCAAAAGGGGCCAAGCCTTCAAGGAATTGAAGATTGCCCAGAGATCCAAAATATTGATCGGAAGGGAGGACTCCTCCTGAGTACACAGACCTTGTGTCTTCTTGGAACCCCAGCCGGCTCCCCAGACGGAAAAGGCTTGCGTCCGTAGTCGCAATCTTCCAGGACGTACTCAAGAAGCACGTGCCTTGGGACAGATGATCTGGACAGAGTGAGTCTCTCGACAGGTTGACCAGCATGATCTGTTGAGACAAATCTGAATGGTCGCCGTTCCATTGTCTCAGCATGCATAGTTGTAAGGGTCTGAGATGGAATCTGGCAAAAGGAATGATGTCCATACAGGACACCATGAGTTCAATCACCTCCATACACTAACCCACTGAGAGTCTCAAGGAGGCCTGGAGGGCAAGACATGCAGAAGTTAGCATATACCATCTCTGATCTGTGAGGAATATCCTCATGAATATGGAGTCTATTGTTGTCACCAGGAAGATCAACCTTGTATTTGGAGTGAGAGAACTCTTTTCCCAATTTATCTTCCATCCATGTGATCGAAGAAGATTGAGAAGGGACTCTGAATGTTTTTCCGCTAGACAAAAAGATGGTGCCTGTACCAAGATATCGTCCAGGTAAGGCGCTACTGCAATACCTTGTGTTCTGGCAACGGCTAGCAGATCCCCAGAACCTTCGAAAATATCCTTGGAGCTATGAACTGGAATTGCTGGTCCAGAAAGGCAAACCTCTGGAACTGAAAATGTTCCCTGTGTATCTGGACATAAAGGTATGCATCCTTCAGGTCTATTGTGGTCATAAACTGTCCTTCCAGAATCAGAGGAAGGATTAACCATATTGTCTCCATCTTGAAAGAGGGAACACTCGGAAACTTGTTTAGGCACATTAAGTCCCTCCTTCTTTGGAACCACGAAAAGGTTTGAATAAAACCCCAAACCTCTTTCTGCTGTCGGTCCCGGAACAATTACTCTTAGAGAGGAGAGATCCCGTATGCAACCTAAGAAGGCAGCCCTCTTTTCTGGTCTTGAAGACAGACTGGAGAGAAGGAATCTGCCTCTGGAAGGATGAGACTTGAATCCTATCCTGTATCCCTGAGAAACAACCTCCAGGACCCAAGGGTCCTGTATATCCTGGAACCAAGCGTCTGAAAAGAGACAGTCTGCCCCCTACTCCGTCTGATCCCAGATTGGGGGCCGCCCCTTCATGCTGATTTGTTCTCAGCGGGTTTCTTAGTCTGTTTGGACTAATTCCAGGACTGAGCCGGCTTCCAAGTACTCTTGGGCTGCTTGGACCTTGAGGAAGATTGCTGTCATTGTGATTTGTCAGAACGAAAATAAGACAATTGCCGTCCCTTCTGCCTATTTTTCTTATCCTGCGGTAGGAAGGCACCTTTCCATCCGGTAACCGTAGAAATAATAGAGTTCAGCCCTGGACCGAATAAAATCATTCCCCTTGAACTGATGAGAAAGGAGTCTGGATTTAGAAGTCATATTCGTAGACCAAGACTTCAACCAGAGAGCATGGCAGGCTAGGACCGCAAAGCCAAAAGCCTTTGCATTTATGCGAATAATCTGCATATATGCATCACAGATGAAGGAGTTGGCAATTCTCAGAGCCTTAATTCTCTCCTGAATATCCTCTAGGGGAGTCTCCCCATCAATGAGCTCCGACAGAGTGTCGCACCAGTAGATAGCTGCTCCAGCAACCACGGCTACAGCTGCCGCGGGTTGAAATAAAAGCCCGATATGTTGAAACATCTTCCTCAGAAAGGTTTCCATAATCTTATCTATAGGCTGTCTAAAAGAAAAACTATTCTCCAGAGGGATAGCAGTAAGCTAAGTCAGCGTAGAAACTTAGGGATGGAACCCTACAAGTCTAATTGAGAGTCAGGAATCGGGAATAATTTTTTAAAAGTAGACGAGGGGTAAAAAGAAGTTCCTATTCTTTCCCATTTGTAACAAATAATGTTCGCCATCTTAACTGGCACAGGAAACAAAATGTATGGTTACCTGATAAATGTATTTCTTTCCGGATATGGAGAGTCCACAACGTCATCAACTACTAGTGGGAATATCACTCTTGGCCCCCAGGAGGCGGCAAAGAGCACCACAGTAAAGCTGTTAAGTATCACTCTACTTCCCACAATCCCCAGTCATTCGACCGAAGGGAAATGGAAAAAAGGAATAACACAAAGGTGCAGAGGTGCCTGAGGTTTAGTAAAAAAATAACTGTCTGAAAAATTAAGGGAGGGGTTGTGGACTCTCCATATCCGGAAATAAATACATTTATCAGGTAAGCATAAATTTTGGTATGGAGAGTCCTCAACGTCATCAATTACTAGTGGGAACCAATACCCAAGCTAGAGGACACAGATGACTAGGGAGGGAGAACAAGAAAGGCAGACCTAAACAGAAGGTACCACCGCTTGAAGAACCTTTCTCCCAAAAGAAACCTCAGCCAAGGCAAAAGAATCAATTTTGTGAAATTTGGAAAAAATATGCAGAGAGCGCCAAGTTGCAGCCTTGCAAATCAGTTTCACAGAAGCTTCATTTTTGAAAGCCCAAGAAGAGGAGACAGCCCTTCGTGGAATGAGCCGTAATTCTCTCAGGAGGCTGCTGACCACCAGTCTCATAAGCAAAACGAAAATATTTCTCAACCAAAGAGAAAAAGCTGTAGCTTTCTGACCTTTACGCATTCCAGAGAAACAAACAAACAGGACAGAATATACTGGCGAAAATCCAGTCGCCTGTAGAAAAATATTAAAGCATGCTCAACATCCAAATCATGCAACAAACGATCCTTATGAAAGAAGGATTAGGACATAGAGCAGGAACAACAATTTCCTGATTAATATTTCTATCCGAAACCACTGCCGGAAAAAAAATAAGATAAGGCGAATCACACTGCAAAGCCGAGAGTTCCAAAACTCTCCAAGCAGAAGAGATAGTCATAAGCAACAAAACCTTCCAAGATAACAACTCATATCTATGAAATGCAATGGCTCAAACAAAGCCTGCTACCAAACTTTAAGAACAAGGTTAAAGGGACACTGAAACCCAATTTTTTCTTTTCTGATTCAGATAGAACATGCAATTTTAAGCAACTTTCTAATTTACTCCTATTATAAAATTTTCTTCATTCTCTTGGTATCTTTATTTGAAAAGCAAGAATGTAAGTTTAGATGCTGGCCCATTTTTGGTGAACAACCTGGGTTGTTCATGCTGATTGGTGGATAAATTCACCCACCAATAAACAAGTGCTGTCCAGGGTACTGAACCAAAAAAGTTTGACTCCTAAGCTTAGATGCCTTTTTTCAAATAAAGATAACAAGAGAACGAAGAAAAATTGATAATAGGAGTAAATTAGAAAGTTGCTTAAAATTTGGGTTCAGTGTCCCTTTAAGGCTCCAATGAGAAGCAACATACTTAAACACAGACCTGATTCTGACCAGAGCCTGACAAAAAGATAGCACATCTGGCACAAAAATCCAGATGCCTGCATAATAAAATAGAAAATGCAGAAAGCTGACCCTTCAGAGTACTGATTGACAAACCCTTCGCCAGACCTTCCTGGAGAAAGGACAAATCCTAGGAATCCTGACCCTACTTCAAGAGTACCTCTTGGAATCACACCAATAAAAGTATATATGCCATACCATATGGTAAAACTTTCTAGTAACAGGCTTATGAGCCTGAATCATGGTCTCAATGACCAACTCCGAAAAAACACGCTTAGACAGAACTAAGCGTTCAATCACCAAGCAGTCAGCTTCAGAGAAACGAGATTGGATGAAGGAAAGGACCCTGAAAGGTCCTTCCTCAGAAGCAACCTCCAAGGTTGAAGGAATGACATCTTCACTAGGTCTGCAGACCAGATCCTGCGAGGCCATGCAGGAGCTATTAGAATTACCAATGCTCTCTCCTGTTTGATACGAGTAATGACTAGTGGAAAGAGAGCAAACGGATGCTAGACTGAAATCCCAAGGCACTGCCAGAGCACCTATCAGGGCGGCCTGCGGATCTCTTGACCTTGAATCATACTTAGAAAGCTTGGTGTTCTGCCGAGACGCCAACAGATCCAACTCTGGTACCCCCCATCTAGGTGTCACCCTGGAGAACACCTCCGGAAGGAGAGTACACTCCCCGGGAAGAAATGTCTGTCTGCTCAGAAAAGCCGTTTCCCAGTTGTCCACTCCTAGACTGTGGATGGCAGATAGACAACAATTGTGAAGTTTTGCCCACTGAACAATCCAAGCCAACTCTTTCATGGCTAAGGAACTCCAAGATCCTCCCTGGTGGCTGATGTAGGCCACTGAAGTGAATTGTCCGACTGGAACCTGATAAACCAGGCTAAGGACAACTGAGGCCAAGCCACCAGAGCATTGTAAATTGCTCTCAACTCCAAGATGATTATAGGGAAAGCAGAATCCTCCCAAGCCATAGTCCTTGGTTAACGAGTCCCAGACTGCTTCCCAGTCCAGCAGGCTGGCGTCCGTGGTTACAATCACCCAGAAAGGTTTCCGGAAGGATGTGCCCTGAGACATATGCTCCTGAGAAAACCACCACGGAAGAGAGTCTCGCGTCGACTGATCTAGAGCTATCCTCTGAGACAGATCAGAATGGTTTCGGTTCCATTGTATGAGCATGCATAAATGCAGAGCTCTCAAATAGAATCTAGCAAAGGGAATGATGTCCATGAAAGCGACCATCAGACCAATTACCTCCATACATTGAGCCACTGATGGCCGAACAGTAGACTGCAGAGAGAGGCAAGAGGAAAGAATTTTGGATTTTCTGACCTCTGTCAGAAAAATTTACTGGATAGGGAATCTATTAAGTTCCCTGTGAAAACTACCCTTGTAGCTGGAATAAGGGAACTCATTTCCAGATTAACTTCTCATGCACAGGAACGTAGAAAAGACAACAAGATCTCTGAATGAGAGTAAGCTTGTTGAAAGGATGGCGCCTGAACCAATATGTAATCCAGGTAGGTCGCCACTGCAATCCCCCAAGACCTGATCGCTGCCAAGAGAGCCCCCAGAACCTATGAGAAAATTCTGGGAGCTGTGGAAAGGCCAACGGAAGAGCCACAAATCGAAAGTGTTTGACTAGAAAGACGAATCTCAGGAACTTGAGAAATCCCGGGATTAGAACATGAAGATACACATCATTCAGGCCATGGTCGTCATGAGCTGACCCTCTTGGACCCAAGCAAAAATGGAACTAATGGTTTCCATTTTGAAGGACGGTATTCAGAGAAATTTGATAAGACACTAAGTCTAGAAAGTGTCAAAAAATTCCCTCTTATTTGGGAGCCACAAACAGAACTGAGCAGAATCCAGGCCTCGTTCCCTTACTAGAACTTGACTACCACTCCTAGGGAAGAAAGATCCTGAACGCAGTTCAAGAAGATTTAATTCTTCATTGTATCCCTGAAATACAATTTCCACAGCCCAAGGCTCTGGAACTTCTCGAATTCATGCTTAATCAAACAGAAGAAGTCTAATCCTCACTTGATCCGATCCTGGACCAGGAGCAGACCCTTCCTGCTGACTTATACACAGCTGCGGGTTTCTTTGATTGCTTCCCCTTGTCCCAAAAATGATTGGGCTACCAAGAAGACTCTAACTTCCTTTAGGTCTACTCTATTTGTCCAGTGGAAGAAAAGACCCTTACATCCGCTAGACCAGGACCAAACAAAGTTTTACCCTTGTAAGGAAGCGCCAAAAACTTGGACTTAGATATAAAATTGAGCAAAATTTAGGCCACAACGCCCAGTGGGCTAGGACAGTGAAGCCATCCTGACTTCCTGTCTAATAACTTGTATATTAGCAACAAAAATAAAGAAATTGGCTATATAAAGAGTCTTAATCCTATCTAGTATAACCTACAAAGGAGTCTTTACTATAATTGATTCAGACAAGGTGTCGCACCAATAAGATGCTGCACTTGCTATTGTGGCAATGCAAACTGCAGGTTGCCATTGAAGACCTAGATGAACAAATGTCTTCTTTAGATAAGCCTCCAGCTTTGAAACCATGGGATCCTTAAAGGAACTCTCTATAGTTCTCTTAGCCAGGGTAGAAAAAAAACCTTCTACCTTAGGCAATGTGAGCCATGAATGTAAATGGAGACAGTAACTATAAACATCTTGTTAAATACAGGAGACAGGGAGAACATATCCTAAATGCTCCCATTCCTGGAAAAAGCCTGAAACACACAGACTGGAACAGGAAAATCATAGAATTTATTATGATATACAGGGTTGACAACGACAAGAGCATCAGAGTCGTCCAAAGTAGCCAATACCTCATTTAACAGTACACAAAGGTATTCAAGCTGAAATCTGACTTCAGCATCAGATAAAGGATTTACACTGTCAGAATCTAAGTGTGCTTAGAGGAATGTGGCTGCACCTCACTGACGAGGCCCATAGGAGGCCGAAACGATCGTCTGGGGTTGTCATGTTCCTTGTTCAGAGGAGAATTGCCTGGTATTTCGGGGCTGGACTGACCTTACTTGGCGGGATCAGACTGATATACTTCAGGAAAGTTTTCTTCTGTGAAAAGCACACTGGTCTAAAAGAGGCTGCTTCCGGGTGGTAAATCGCCATAGAACAAGCCACTGAGCTGTTGTTCGTTCCTGGTAGAGCGCTTCTCTCTTTGTATGCAAATTATTATGACCCTGGGGAAGTCTCCCTATGGGTGATGGGGGAAACCAGACGTGGACTCCTTGCCCAGTGTGCTTAGAGGAATGTGGCTGCACCTCACTGACGAGGCCCATAGGAGGCCGAAACGATCGTCTGGGGTTGTCATGTTCCTTGTTCAGAGGAGAATTGCCTGGTATTTCGGGGCTGGACTGACCTTACTTGGCGGGATCAGACTGATATACTTCAGGAAAGTTTTCTTCTGTGAAAAGCACACTGGTCTAAAAGAGGCTGCTTCCGGGTGGTAAATCGCCATAGAACAAGCCACTGAGCTGTTGTTCGTTCCTGGTAGAGCGCTTCTCTCTTTGTATGCAAATTATTATGACCCTGGGGAAGTCTCCCTATGGGTGATGGGGGAAACCAGACGTGGACTCCTTGCCCAGTGTGCTTAGAGGAATTTGGCTGCACCTCACTGACGAGGCCCATAGGAGGCCGAAACGATCGTCTGGGGTTGTCATGTTCCTTGTTCAGAGGAGAATTGCCTGGTATTTCGGGGCTGGACTGACCTTACTTGGCGGGATCAGACTGATATACTTCAGGAAAGTTTTCTTCTGTGAAAAGCACACTGGTCTAAAAGAGGCTGCTTCCGGGTGGTAAATCGCCATAGAACAAGCCACTGAGCTGTTGTTCGTTCCTGGTAGAGCGCTTCTCTCTTTGTATGCAAATTATTATGACCCTGGGGAAGTCTCCCTATGGGTGATGGGGGAAACCAGACGTGGACTCCTTGCCCAGTGTGCTTAGAGGAATGTGGCTGCACCTCACTGACGAGGCCCATAGGAGGCCGAAACGATCGTCTGGGGTTGTCATGTTCCTTGTTCAGAGGAGAATTGCCTGGTATTTCGGGGCTGGACTGACCTTACTTGGCGGGATCAGACTGATATACTTCAGGAAAGTTTTCTTCTGTGAAAAGCACACTGGTCTAAAAGAGGCTGCTTCCGGGTGGTAAATCGCCATAGAACAAGCCACTGAGCTGTTGTTCGTTCCTGGTAGAGCGCTTCTCTCTTTGTATGCAAATTATTATGACCCTGGGGAAGTCTCCCTATGGGTGATGGGGGAAACCAGACGTGGACTCCTTGCCCAGTGTGCTTAGAGGAATGTGGCTGCACCTCACTGACGAGGCCCATAGGAGGCCGAAACGATCGTCTGGGGTTGTCATGTTCCTTGTTCAGAGGAGAATTGCCTGGTATTTCGGGGCTGGACTGACCTTACTTGGCGGGATCAGACTGATATACTTCAGGAAAGTTTTCTTCTGTGAAAAGCACACTGGTCTAAAAGAGGCTGCTTCCGGGTGGTAAATCGCCATAGAACAAGCCACTGAGCTGTTGTTCGTTCCTGGTAGAGCGCTTCTCTCTTTGTATGCAAATTATTATGACCCTGGGGAAGTCTCCCTATGGGTGATGGGGGAAACCAGACGTGGACTCCTTGCCCAGTGTGCTTAGAGGAATGTGGCTGCACCTCACTGACGAGGCCCATAGGAGGCCGAAACGATCGTCTGGGGTTGTCATGTTCCTTGTTCAGAGGAGAATTGCCTGGTATTTCGGGGCTGGACCAGACTGATATACTTCAGGAAAGTTTTCTTCTGTGAAAAGCACACTGGTCTAAAAGAGGCTGCTTCCGGGTGGTAAATCGCCATAGAACAAGCCACTGAGCTGTTGTTCGTTCCTGGTAGAGCGCTTCTCTCTTTGTATGCAAATTATTATGACCCTGGGGAAGTCTCCCTATGGGTGATGGGGGAAACCAGACGTGGACTCCTTGCCCAGTGTGCTTAGAGGAATGTGGCTGCACCTCACTGACGAGGCCCATAGGAGGCCGAAACGATCGTCTGGGGTTGTCATGTTCCTTGTTCAGAGGAGAATTGCCTGGTATTTCGGGGCTGGACTGACCTTACTTGGCGGGATCAGACTGATATACTTCAGGAAAGTTTTCTTCTGTGAAAAGCACACTGGTCTAAAAGAGGCTGCTTCCGGGTGGTAAATCGCCATAGAACAAGCCACTGAGCTGTTGTTCGTTCCTGGTAGAGCGCTTCTCTCTTTGTATGCAAATTATTATGACCCTGGGGAAGTCTCCCTATGGGTGATGGGGGAAACCAGACGTGGACTCCTTGCCCAGTGTGCTTAGAGGAATGTGGCTGCACCTCACTGACGAGGCCCATAGGAGGCCGAAACGATCGTCTGGGGTTGTCATGTTCCTTGTTCAGAGGAGAATTGCCTGGTATTTCGGGGCTGGACTGACCTTACTTGGCGGGATCAGACTGATATACTTCAGGAAAGTTTTTTTCTGTGAAAAGCACACTGGTCTAAAAGAGGCTGCTTCCGGGTGGTAAATCGCCATAGAACAAGCCACTGAGCTGTTGTTCGTTCCTGGTAGAGCGCTTCTCTCTTTGTATGCAAATTATTATGACCCTGGGGAAGTCTCCCTATGGGTGATGGGGGAAACCAGACGTGGACTCCTTGCCCAGTGTGCTTAGAGGAATGTGGCTGCACCTCACTGACGAGGCCCATAGGAGGCCGAAACGATCGTCTGGGGTTGTCATGTTCCTTGTTCAGAGGAGAATTGCCTGGTATTTCGGGGCTGGACTGACCTTACTTGGCGGGATCAGACTGATATACTTCAGGAAAGTTTTCTTCTGTGAAAAGCACACTGGTCTAAAAGAGGCTGCTTCCGGGTGGTAAATCGCCATAGAACAAGCCACTGAGCTGTTGTTCGTTCCTGGTAGAGCGCTTCTCTCTTTGTATGCAGAATCTAAAATTACACACTCAGAAGCCCCAGAAGTAACCTCCTTATCAGGGTTATTTAGGAGGGCAACCTGCAAAGCAGCAGATAAAAGACACCTTACTATCTGAAAAGTATATAAACTTCCTCTTGTGTTTCCCCAATACAGGAAAAGTAGATGACACCACAGATACCGCAGAAGATA
The DNA here is from genome assembly GCF_027579735.1 of Bombina bombina. Lineage (NCBI taxonomy): Eukaryota > Metazoa > Chordata > Amphibia > Anura > Bombinatoridae > Bombina > Bombina bombina. Next base: position 874,445,289 of record NC_069503.1, on the reverse strand, counting down.
ACTGTGCAGCTAATCAACAGGCAAATATACGCCTCCAGGAGGCTGAGAGGAACCGCAGGGCACTGCATGTGACATCATTGAGGCTTGGGACGTATGAGGAGAAAGCTGCGGCATTGCCTGAACAGCATCATCCTAAGAGACATTGGGCTCAGTGGGAAACAATCTATCTTAAAATTCATGCAGCACAGAATTGCATAAATAAAACAATTTGTGCATCAGGGCATAACAGGAATATAAAAAGACACAGAAACATCCATGTCCACATCCACATAAAATGACAAAAAAGTGGAATATGCAAAATGTGTCACTTTATTTATGTTTAAATATTTTTATTGGAATTTTCATAAAATATATGCCAAAATAAATAAGGCATTACAGAAAAAAGACAATAAAAGAAAAAGTACAAAAAATATAAGGCATTGGGACCCTGTATGGGGGAAGGTTGACATCAGAACATCATTCTAATACAACAGTTGCTGCCCGTGTATATAAAGATAAAATAAGAAAAGAAAAAAAGAAAGAAAAAAAAATCAAAGAAAAGAAAAATAGAACAAACCCATCATCAACACATATCCTTTATATAACAGTCTCTTGCCTTTAATTTTATGAAAAAACTCTTAATAATTGCTTTGCATTGACCAATTGATTACTCTCACTTGGTCCCATTGTAATTAATATCCCTGAGTACCATTTGGTTTCCAACGCTATAAACTAGTGTTTTTATTCTTTATGTGCTAGGTGGTAAGTGTGTTATTCATGATCCAATAGAACCAGATTTTCTCAAATGACTCCCTAGTATTCATGATCCATGAAGCGGATTCATACATTCTAAACGTGTTGTTTATCTTATTCCTTATTTCCATCCATGATGGAACCCCCGTTTTCCAATGGTAAGCTATAGCTGTCCTAGTGATTGTACACATTATTCTAATGAAAGTGGTAATATGTTTGTTATATTTTTTGTCGCCTATGTGTAACAAAGACTGTGATATGTTGAGCTCTATCTCCTCATCTAGTATCGTGCTAAGTAGTATTGAGAGGGAATGCCAGATCTGTTTGACCCCCTCACACTCCCACCACATATGCTTAAAGGTACCTACATTCCCTCATCCCCTGTAACATAGGCTTGATTTGGCTAATGACATGTGGGAGGTTATGACTGGTGTAAGATACCAACGAAATGCTGTTTTAAGGGAATTTTCACATAGATCTGCGCTAATCAGACCTTTGCTAATCGAGCTAAATATGTTCTCCCATGTGCGTTTGTCATAAGTGATGTTGACGTCCTCTTCCCACTTAAGCATCAGAGATGACTTTGGGGTATCATTGTTGTCCTGAATAGCTATGTATAAGATTGATATCGTGTGTTTAGGTCTAGATGCAAAGGAGTTTTTCCAGTGCTGTGGGGGGGGGGGGGGATCCAAGTGTTGCCTATATATTTCCGTATGGATGAGGATAGCTGTAGGTATTGAAACCACCTTATCTGTATTGGTGTCAGTTTGTCCTGAATCTGAGTATAAGTCATACGGCTCTGTACAGCCCTTTATTGGCCCATTTGTCTATAGTAACATGAAGTTCTTTAGGTAAAAATTTTCTAAGTGGGATCATCACTGTTTGTAGAGGTAGTATTTTGTTGTGTGTCGTTATCCATTTCTTAACTTGTCTGGTGGATGCATATGTCGGAGATCTGTATGTAAGTGTACGATCTGTTTGATCACTCTACAAGATGTCATCCACCTGTGGCAGAGCCTCTATCTCCGCCTCCACTTTAGGCCAGAGTATATCCCCCTGTCTTCTCCCTATCAGCATTGTTTGGGATATTCTTGCTGCTTTATAATGATCTAACAAGTTTGGGATGCCCACTCCCCCCAGAGTTTTATGATGTGTCAGTGTATTTGATGGAATTCTCGCTTTTTTGCTACCTCTGACATAAGCGATTAGTTCTTTCTGCAGTGTGGGCAATTCCAGGGTTGGGATTGGTATGGGCAAAGTTCGAAATAAGTAAAGTAGTCGTGGGAAAATGTTCATTTTGACTGCGTAAAGGCGGCCATACCAAGAAAAGGTGTAGCTCTTCCATTTCTGGAGGTCTTGTCTTATGGATTTATAGAGTGGTATGTAGTTATATTTATACAATAGATTGAACTGTGCTGTCAGTTGTATCCCCAGGTATTTGAGAGAGTGTTTTACCCACTTAAATTCAAAATTAAGTTCTATGGTTTTCTTAGTATGGGGGGGGGGGGTAGAGCTATTGGTAGTGCCTCACACTTCTCAAGATTAATTTTATATCCTGAGATCTTTGAAAATCTATCGAGAATATTATATAAGTTCGGGAGAGATATCAAGAGCTTTGTGATTGTAACTAAGATATTGTCTGCAAGGGTCAGTTTGTAGTCGTGATTAGCTATTTTTGCACCGGTTACGTCTGGGGACAAACGTATTCTTGCTGCTAGGGGTTCTATGCAGAGTGCGAATATTAGGGGAGAAAGAGGGCACCCCTGTCTGGTTCCATTCCATATGGGAAATGGTTTAGACCTATATCCTGCCAAAACCACCTGTGCTGTGGGATTAGAGTAGATTGCTTGGATTGTCTTAATAAAGGGACCATCAAAGCCCATATGTTGGAGAACCTTCATCATATATCTCCAGTCTACCCTATCGAACGCCTTCTCCACATCCAACGATAGGAGCACAGAAGGCGTTTTCTCTCTACCAAGGTGATCTATGATGTTTATCATTCTCCTTATATTATCAGGGGCCTCCCTATTCGCCACAAATCCCACCTGGTCTGGGTGGACAAGTGAGGGTAGTATTGTTTTCAAACGGTTGGCCAGTATTTTGGTAAAGATCTTTAGATCCTGATTGATAAGCGATATAGGGCGATAGCTGGAACACAGTTTAAGATTTTTCCCTGCTTTAGGAATAACTACTATTTTAGCTCCTAGTAGCTCCCTCGGTATCTCATGGCCTTCTAAGAGGTGATTACAGAATTTTGTGAGGTGAGTCAGCAATGACGTACGAAAAAGTTTATAATAGTCTCCCGGGAATCCATTCAGACCCGCCACTTTTCCCACCTTTAACTCTTTTATGACCCGTATGACCTCTACAGGAGATATGGAGGCATTCACAATTTCCTTATCTTTCTCAGAGATGACTGGAAGGTGGGCATCCAGTAGGAAGTCATGGGTGTCCTGTGCAGTACTGTCACTTTATTTAAAGGGACAATGAACCCAATTTTTTTCTTTCGGGATTCAGATAGAGCATGACATTTTAAGCAACTTTCTAATTTACTCCTATTATCAAATTTTCTTCATTCTCTTGGTATCTTTATTTGAAATGCAAGAATGTAAGTTTAGACGTCGGCCTATTTTTGGTGAACAACCTGGGTTCTTCTTGCTGATTGGTGGATAAATTCATCCACCAATAAAAAAGTGCTGTCCGGAGTACTGAACCAAAAATGTAAAAAAAAACAGAATTTATGTTTACCTGATAAATTACTTTCTCCAACGGTGTGTCCGGTCCACGGCGTCATCCTTACTTGTGGGATATTCTCTTCCCCAACAGGAAATGGCAAAGAGCCCAGCAAAGCTGGTCACATGATCCCTCCTAGGCTCCGCCTACCCCAGTCATTCGACCGACGTTAAGGAGGAATATTAGCATAGGAGAAACCATATGGTACCGTGGTGACTGTAGTTAAAGAAAATAAATTATCAGACCTGATTAAAAAAACCAGGGCGGGCCGTGGACCGGACACACCGTTGGAGAAAGTAATTTATCAGGTAAACATAAATTCTGTTTTCTCCAACATAGGTGTGTCCGGTCCACGGCGTCATCCTTACTTGTGGGAACCAATACCAAAGCTTTAGGACACGGATGAAGGGAGGGAGCAAATCAGGTCACCTAAATGGAAGGCACCACGGCTTGCAAAACCTTTCTCCCAAAAATAGCCTCAGAAGAAGCAAAAGTATCAAACTTGTAAAATTTGGTAAAAGTGTGCAGTGAAGACCAAGTCGCTGCCCTACATATCTGATCAACAGAAGCCTCGTTCTTGAAGGCCCATGTGGAAGCCACAGCCCTAGTGGAATGAGCTGTGATTCTTTCGGGAGGCTGCCGTCCGGCAGTCTCGTAAGCCAATCTGATGATGCTTTTAATCCAAAAAGAGAGAGAGGTAGAAGTTGCTTTTTGACCTCTCCTTTTACCGGAATAAACAACAAACAAGGAAGATGTTTGTCTAAAATCCTTTGTAGCATCTAAATAGAATTTTAGAGCGCGAACAACATCCAAATTGTGCAACAAACGTTCCTTCTTTGAAACTGGTTTCGGACACAGAGAAGGTACGATAATCTCCTGGTTAATGTTTTTGTTAGAAACAACTTTTGGAAGAAAACCAGGTTTAGTACGTAAAACCACCTTATCTGCATGGAACACCAGATAAGGAGGAGAACACTGCAGAGCAGATAATTCTGAAACTCTTCTAGCAGAAGAAATTGCAACGAAAAACAAAACTTTCCAAGATAATAACTTAATATCAACGGAATGTAAGGGTTCAAACGGAACCCCCTGAAGAACTGAAAGAACTAAATTGAGACTCCAAGGAGGAGTCAAAGGTTTGTAAACAGGCTTAATTCTAACCAGAGCCTGAACAAAGGCTTGAACATCTGGCACAGCTGCCAGCTTTTTGTGAAGTAACACAGACAAGGCAGAAATCTGTCCCTTCAGGGAACTTGCAGACAATCCTTTTTCCAATCCTTCTTGAAGGAAGGATAGAATCTTAGGAATCTTAACCTTATCCCAAGGGAATCCTTTAGATTCACACCAACAGATATATTTTTTCCAAATTTTGTGGTAAATCTTTCTAGTTACAGGCTTTCTGGCCTGAACCAGAGTATCGATAACAGAATCTGAGAACCCTCGCTTCGATAGGATCAAGCGTTCAATCTCCAAGCAGTCAGCTGGAGTGAAACCAGGTTCGGATGTTCGAACGGACCCTGAACAAGAAGGTCTCGTCTCAAAGGTAGCTTCCAAGGTGGAGCCGATGACATATTCACCAGATCTGCATACCAAGTCCTGCGTGGCCACGCAGGAGCTATCAAGATCACCGACGCCCTCTCCTGATTGATCCTGGCTACCAGCCTGGGGATGAGAGGAAACGGCGGGAACACATAAGCTAGTTTGAAGGTCCAAGGTGCTACTAGTGCATCCACTAGAGCCGCCTTGGGATCCCTGGATCTGGACCCGTAGCAAGGAACTTTGAAGTTCTGACGAGAGGCCATCAGATCCATGTCTGGAATGCCCCACAGCTGAGTGACTTGGGCAAAGATTTCCGGATGGAGTTCCCACTCCCCCGGATGCAATGTCTGACGACTCAGAAAATCCGCTTCCCAATTTTCCACTCCTGGGATGTGGATAGCAGACAGGTGGCAGGAGTGAGACTCCGCCCATAGAATGATCTTGGTCACTTCTTCCATCGCCAGGGAACTCCTTGTTCCCCCCTGATGGTTGATGTACGCAACAGTTGTCATGTTGTCTGATTGAAACCGTATGAACTTGGCCCTCGCTAGCTGAGGCCAAGCCTTGAGAGCATTGAATATCGCTCTCAGTTCCAGAATATTTATCGGTAGAAGAGATTCTTCCCGAGACCAAAGACCCTGAGCTTTCAGGGATCCCCAGACCGCGCCCCAGCCCATCAGACTGGCGTCGGTCGTGACAATGACCCACTCTGGTCTGCGGAATGTCATCCCTCGTGACAGGTTGTCCAGGGACAGCCACCAACGGAGTGAGTCTCTGGTCTTCTGATTTACTTGTATCTTCGGAGACAAGTCTGTATAGTCCCCATTCCACTGACTGAGCATGCACAGTTGTAATGGTCTTAGATGAATGCATGCAAAAGGAACTATGTCCATTGCCGCTACCATCAACCCGATCACTTCCATGCACTGAGCTATGGAAGGAAGAGGAACGGAATGAAGTATCCGACAAGAGTCTAGAAGCTTTGTTTTTCTGGCCTCTGTCAGAAATATCCTCATTTCTAAGGAGTCTATTATTGTTCCCAAGAAGGGAACCCTTGTTGACGGAGATAGAGAACTCTTTTCCACGTTCACTTTCCATCCGTGAGATCTGAGAAAGGCCAGGACTATGTCCGTGTGAGCCTTTGCTTGAGTAAGGGACGACGCTTGAATTAGAATGTCGTCCAAGTAAGGTACTACAGCAATGCCCCTTGGTCTTAGCACAGCTAGAAGGGACCCTAGTACCTTTGTGAAAATCCTTGGAGCAGTGGCTAATCCGAAAGGAAGCGCCACGAACTGGTAATGCTTGTCCAGGAATGCGAACCTTAGGAACCGATGATGTTCCTTGTGGATAGGAATATGTAGATACGCATCCTTTAAATCCACCGTGGTCATGAATTGACCTTCCTGGATGGAAGGAAGAATAGTTCGAATGGTTTCCATCTTGAACGATGGAACCTTGAGAAACTTGTTTAGGATCTTGAGATCTAAGATTGGTCTGAACGTTCCCTCTTTTTTTGGGAACTATGAACAGATTGGAGTAGAACCCCATCCCTTGTTCTCTTAATGGAACAGGATGAATCACTCCCATTTTTAACAGGTCTTCTACACAATGTAAGAATGCCTGTCTTTTTATGTGGTCTGAAGACAACTGAGACCTGTGTAACCTCCCCCTTGGGGGAAGCCCCTTGAATTCCAGAAGATAACCTTGGGAGACTATTTCTAGTGCCCAAGGATCCAGAACATCTCTTGCCCAAGCCTGAGCGAAGAGAGAAAGTCTGCCCCCCACCAGATCCGGTCCCGGATCGGGGGCCAACATTTCATGCTGTCTTGGTAGCAGTGGCAGGTTTCTTGGCCTGTTTTCCCTTGTTCCAGCCTTGCATTGGTCTCCAAGCTGGCTTGGCTTGAGAAGTATTACCCTCTTGCTTAGAGGACGTAGCACTTTGGGCTGGTCCGTTTCTACGAAAGGGACGAAAATTAGGTTTATTTTTTGTCTTGAAAGGCCGATCCTGAGGAAGGGCGTGGCCCTTACCCCCAGTGATATCAGAGATAATCTCTTTCAAGTCAGGGCCAAACAGCGTTTTCCCCTTGAAAGGAATGTTAAGTAGCTTGTTCTTGGAAGACGCATCAGCCGACCAAGATCTCAACCAAAGCGCTCTGCGCGCCACAATAGCAAACCCAGAATTCTTAGCCGCTAATCTAGCCAATTGCAAAGTGGCGTCTAGGGTAAAAGAATTAGCCAATTTGAGAGCATTGATTCTGTCCATAATCTCCTCATAAGGAGGAGAATCACTATCGACCGCCTTTATCAGCTCATCGAACCAGAAACATGCGGTTGTAGCGACAGGGACAACGCATGAAATTGGTTGTAGAAGGTAACCCTGCTGAACAAACATCTTTTTAAGCAAACCTTCTAATTTTTTATCCATAGGATCTTTGAAAGCACAACTATCCTCTATGGGTATAGTGGTGCGTTTGTTTAAAGTGGAAACCGCTCCCTCGACCTTGGGGACTGTCTGCCATAAGTCCTTTCTGGGGTCGACCATAGGAAACAATTTTTTAAATATGGGGGGAGGGACGAAAGGAATACCGGGCCTTTCCCATTCTTTATTAACAATGTCCGCCACCCGCTTGGGTATAGGAAAAGCTTCTGGGAGCCCCGGCACCTCTAGGAACTTGTCCATTTTACATAGTTTCTCTGGGATCACCAACTTGTCACAATCATCCAGAGTGGATAATACCTCCTTAAGCAGAATGCGGAGATGTTCCAACTTAAATTTAAATGTAATCACATCAGGTTCAGCTTGTTGAGAAATGTTCCCTGAATCAGTAATTTCTCCCTCAGACAAAACCTCCCTGGCCCCATCAGACTGAGTTAGGGGCCCTTCAGAAATATTAATATCAGCGTCGTCATGCTCTTCAGTATCTAAAACAGAGCAGTCGCGCTTACGCTGATAAGTGTTCATTTTGGCTAAAATGTTTTTGACAGAATTGTCCATTACAGCCGTTAATTGTTGCATAGTAAGGAGTATTGGCGCGCTAGATGTACTAGGGGCCTCCTGAGTGGGCAAGACTCGTGTAGACGAAGGAGGGAATGATGCAGTACCATGCTTACTCCCCTCACTTGAGGAATCATCTTGGGCATCATTGTCATTGTCACATAAATCACATTTATTTAAATGAATAGGAATTCTGGCTTCCCCACATTCAGAACACAGTCTATCTGGTAGTTCAGACATGTTAAACAGGCATAAACTTGATAACAAAGTACAAAAAACGTTTTAAAATAAAACCGTTACTGTCACTTTAAATTTTAAACTGAACACACTTTATTACTGCAATTGCGAAAAAACATGAAGGAATTGTTCAAAATTCACCAAATTTTCACCACAGTGTCTTAAAGCCTTAAAAGTATTGCACACCAAATTTGGAAGCTTTAACCCTTAAAATAACGGAACCGGAGCCGTTTTTAACTTTAACCCCTTTACAGTCCCTGGTATCTGCTTTGCTGAGACCCAACCAAGCCCAAAGGGGAATACGATACCAAATGACGCCTTCAGAAAGTCTTTTCTAAGTATCAGAGCTCCTCTCACATGCGACTGCATGCCATGCCTCTCAAAAACAAGTGCGCAACACCGGCGCGAAAATGAGACTCTGCCTATGCTTTGGGAAAGCCCCTAAAGAATAAGGTGTCTAAAACAGTGCCTGCCGATATTATTATATCAAAATACCCAAATAAAATGATTCCTCAAGGCTAAATATGTGTTAATAATGAATCGATTTAGCCCAGAAAAAGTCTACAGTCTTAATAAGCCCATGTGAAGCCCTTATTTACAATCGTAATAAACATGGCTTACCGGATCCCATAGGGAAAATGACAGCTTCCAGCATTACATCGTCTTGTTAGAATGTGTCATACCTCAAGCAGCAAGAGACTGCACACTGTTCCCCCAACTGAAGTTAATTGCTCTCAACAGTCCTGTGTGGAACAGCCATGGATTTTAGTGACGGTTGCTAAAATCATTTTCCTCATACAAACAGAAATCTTCATCTCTTTTCTGTTTCTGAGTAAATAGTACATACCAGCACTATTTCAAAATAACAAACTCTTGATTGAATAATAAAAACTACAGTTAAACACTAAAAAACTCTAAGCCATCTCCGTGGAGATGTTGCCTGTACAACGGCAAAGAGAATGACTGGGGTAGGTTGAGCCTAGGAGGGATCATGTGACCAGCTTTGCTGGGCTCTTTGCCATTTCCTGTTGGGGAAGAGAATATCCCACAAGTAAGGATGACGCCGTGGACCGGACACACCTATGTTGGAGAAAAAACCCGCTTAGATGCCTTCTTTTTCAAATAAAGATAGCAAGAGAACGGAGAAAAATTGATAATAGGAGTAAATTAGAAAGTTGTTTAAAATTGCATGCTCTATCTGAATCACTAAAGAAAAAATTTGGGTTCAGTGTCCCTTTAAAATATGAAAGCATACGGAACTGTCACTTTAAGACTTGAACAGAAGAAAAACCCTGAGATAGGTAGGCGCTTCATTGTCACTAACTGGTTAGCCCAAAAAACTTTAAACACCTCTAGTTTAAAATAAGAAACAGCAGAAAGCTCCCTTGCCATCGAGTGAGACACAAGATGTCGGCGACAGAGAGGACACTGCTCCGCTTAGAGAAGAAAGCGGGTCAAGTGGCTAGTCTAAGAGAAACTGTGTAGTGATAATACAAATGCGTGTTTCTCCCTAAGGAAAGTGATCGTAATCTGCAAAAACACTAACCACTTTGGGTCTGTTTTTCTTAACGTAGAGCCCAACTGGATACCTGCCAGCCTTACATACGTTCTTTACAACTGAAAAGGCAGAGTCAAGAGCTATTGCAGACAATAGCTATAACGAACTCAACAGCAAAGTGATACATTATAAGCCCAAGCTGCATTAAAAAACAGAAACAGTGCCTAAAACAAGCAGTCTGCTTAGTTAGACAAACATATGTTTCTGAATGCCGAAAATGAAGTATACTTTAATTCCTAATAAAATAAATAACCCCTTAGTCTCTAAGTTACAAACGTGCCTGCTACCTGCCTTTTAAATACCCTGTATAAAGGATATATATATGTCCCATAAAGTTGCAGCTCATTTTCTTTTATATACTGAAGTGCCCATCTCCATCCCTAGAAAACAAAAAGGCACTTACCTGCAATCTGGCCGTCCGGCAGGAGGACAGCTTACAAGGCGTGACAGGACACATACTCCTATCAGAGACCTGTAGAAAAAAGAAAGAACAGAGTAAACCTACTCTGGCTTTCTATACTAGGACAGCAACATGTAAGGAAAATGCAGCAAGGCCCACCTCACAATTTCCTAACTGCTTTAAAGCCACCACTACCGTACTGAAGAGATTAACGTGGACTATGGCTAGACCCAAAAAATCTTGCTTGCAGCGAAAGAAATCCAATTTTCTTCAGACACCAGAACTTCACCTCCTCCATTGACAAAGGCCAAGAGAATGACTGGGGATTGTGGGAAGGGGAGTGATACTTAACAGCTTTGCTGTGGTGCTCATTGCCTCCTTCTGCTGGCCAGGAGTGATATTCCCACTAGTAATTGATGACGCTGTGGACTCTCCATATCTTAGGAAAGAAAAAGTCAGAGGGACCTTAGTCTAATTTAGGGAACTTAGGTTCCTCAGGGAGTGTAGCCTCTGGAACCTCTAGCGTAGACAGAACCTCCTTTAATAAAAAACGCAGATGCTGAATTTTATTTTTTTGTTGAAATAATTTTTTATTGAGGAAAATAAGCATATACAGCGTATGAAGAGTTGCCAAAACTTAAATATTACAATCATTGGAATATCATTCACAATAGTAAATAGTGTATAATCAGGTAAATACAGATTCAAAACGTAATAGGCAAAAATAACGATATCCTAATTTTAATATTGAAATATACCTCCTCTGAAAATAGTAGGCTACTCTTGGGCCATGGTATAAGATAAAACTCGTCGGAGGTACGTAAATTGGGTCTATAGCCACTTTTGGGCTTGGTATAGTATAGAAACTTAAATATATATATATCAACACAAATTAGGAAATAAGTGTCAACCATCATGAATAACACGTCATTCTCCTGGAAACAAATATGGTAAACTCATCAACATATCCTCATTATCTAAAGAAGAACAATTGCACAAACATCTGCGTACATTTGATATCACAATATTGTTGTGATTACCAATAGGAAATAAAGATGATGAATGAATTAGGTGTTTGTCATGTAAAAAGAAAATTTTCCTTTGCCTACGAGGTAGGCTCAATGGTGTCGGTGGGGGGAACAGGAGTGAAATCATATGGGGTGAGGCTGAAATGGAAAATCAAGAAATATAAGTTTGAGACCGGGTTGGTGAGGGAATATATCACCATTGGATCCCTATTGTAAAAGGACTTATGCAGTATCTCTCCTCAGGGGTTATAGGCAAGGCATACGAGTGGATACAACCCACTCACACATGGAGAGTGGGAAAGGGTGAGGGGAGATACAGTTGGCGGAGAAATATTATGGGAGCTGATAGCCCTATAAACCAGGATCCAAGGGGTATTATATTAAATAAATTACCAAAAACAGCAGGACTAATAGGAAACTGTGCATACACGTAGACAACCTCTATCCCCAGCGTGCAAGTGAACAAGAAAAAAGGAGATACATATAATCTTGTATAAACTTAGATACCTCTATAGACTTCCTAATTATTATCTACAGCATAGGGTACCTCTTGCAGCCTGTCATTGCCTAGCACCTTGCACTCCACAGAATAGCAACTTAGATTATAAGACTTAACTAAGGACCTATATGGTGTTGGGTGTCCAGAAGGGGGGTAAACAATAAGCGCAGGACCTTCAGGCATAAGGTAAGGAGTCTCATATACAGTTAATATTGAACGGTACAAGATGCTTATGCAGGTTTATAATTAAGAAGTAGCCATAGTATAATATCATGACCATATTTCAATGTAAATAGATATTCTCCCCCCGGGTACGGGCCCTATACCCAGGCGGACAGTAGATGGACTGTATTAGTGGTCATAGCATGAATAAAAAAATAGGTAAACAGCACTCTTATTGAAATCTATGTAGCAAGTGGTAAGACAATGATGGATTCGGTGTGATGCTATAGTATCATAACACAGATGACTGGAAATATTAGCTGGGTATTAGGTGGATGATAGAGAGGGTTAATGCACAGTAGGATATATTAAACCCTGTATTAGGTAGGTTCTTATATTTAGCCCCAACTACTATATAGTCTAATGTATAAACTAGTATAAAGGTCTACAAGATATTACAACTAGATAGCACATGTTAGGCAGCTGAGATGTCCAATATATTCATATTAAGGCAATCTATATAGGCATAACTTACAGCCTCCAGTACAGACTCAACTTCTCAACACATATATACTTCAAACAATTATAAGGTTGCAAAATAAGTTTTAGATTATGAAAATGCATAACTTATATTCCAGTCCGCACTAACTCTTGGGAACCTTAAATTCAAGGTCAATTCAATTAACCATCCCATTAACCTAGTGTCCCCTGGTCACATATAATCCAGCCTATTATGTTAGCCAGATCTAGGCTCAATGGGTGGAAAGGCAACCTAGGGAGCATGAATAGCCTCAAAACATGAAACATAAAACTAACAGACTAGGGAATATGAAAAGAAGCTCCCAGGTCCGTATAAGATAAGTTCAGGCACATTGCTGTCATGAGGTCCAGACCTAAGGAGCAAGAGATATAGAGAATACAATACTTTACTGAGGGCAATGGGCTCCAGCTATAGTAAATCTGCTGCAGCGACTGGACTTCAACTTAGCCGATTCCGCTCTTGTTAGGGGGCTGTATAGGATCGTCGTGAGACAATGCAAGGACCTTTTCGGAAAAACTACATGGTTCCTGGGTAAAGTTAGTCCACACTCCCCTCTGTTGAAGTTGTCCTTCTGCACCTTGGAGGGCCAGTGCTCCCGACCTGTTGTTGCAAATAAGAACCTAACGGTCTCCTCTGAATGGGCAGTCTGGACGGACGCTTGTGGATTAGTGGCTGTGCAGTTGGGGACCGTCACTGCTGGTCTCATCCTTTATAGTCTGGTTGTTGTACTGTCCTGCAGTTCACTCTGTGTAACCCCTGACTCTTCAGTCCTTTGGGATAGATGGGTGGCGTGTTGTCTTCGAGAGTCGGCTGCCTCCCACGAGGAGTTATCATACCAGGCTGACTCGTTGTTCCTGTCTATCTGCCTTTGTTCGGTCATAAGCACCAGCAGCTCCAAGATCCGCGTGTTGGAATCCAGGAGAGACTCATCTCTTGGTATTTTTAATGTAAACTCAGAGTTGAGACTTCTTAGTATGGCTGCCTCAAAATTCGCCAGTAGAGCGTGGAGCGCTTGTGATATTGTTTCCATAACGGCTGTTATCAACAGCGGTGCAGGGGTGACAAACAGGTGGCAACTCCCTCACTGAGATCTATCTGGGAGCATAAGTAAGCAGCATCACTTCCAGCGATCCCTGTGGTTTTCATTTAGATCTGGTGAGTTCAGCACATTAGACGATGTTCTCACAGTTCATGAGCATTGGCAGCTTGCACCTAACCAGTCTCTTAGGCCTCAATCTTGCTCTATATGAGACTTTCGTTATAGTCTATCTTTACTTTAAGCCAGCTTTATTGAGCAATTGTCCCTTGGTATGATGTCCATTATCTGTAAAATAGTCGCTGAGACAGATAAAAAGTGGCTTTATAAACTGAATAAGCAGGAGCTCTCGCTCCATGCGACTGTTCCCGTCGACGGCTAGCTCCGCCCCCCGCAGATGCTGAATTTTAAATATAAAGGAGGGTTCCACCACTGAAGGAGGTTTAGAAACTGAAGTCTCCAATTCACAAAGTTCACCCTCTAAAGCTACAGAGGTTAACTCATCCTCGGATAGCTGGGACATTGTAGCTGAATCTGACAAATATTTAGATGACAGCCAGGAGAACTATGTTTAACCTTTCTCTTGCGTTTGTTAGAGCAAGGTAAGGCCCTCAGGGCCACAGACACCACCGATTGTAACTGTGCGGTAAAGTGCGCAGGAAAAAAGCCCCCTCCAGGTGGAGGATTAGATGAGCTGCGGGGAACTGCATGTGGAGCGGGTATTGTAGAAAGGGTAGTATTCTCTTGGGACCCAGATTCCTGAGAGGTAGACGGCTTAGAGGGGCTAATAGCGCTATGAGTATTAGCAGGCTTTGTCTCTCTTCTTAGACTTTAGAACAGTGCATAGGCAAATGGAACAAAATTGAGCAGGAGGGCAAACCACGGACTCCTCACAATCTAAACAGGAATTATTAATCAGTACAGAAGGAGCAGAACCTTCTAATGTAATATCAGAGTCTTCCATAGCTGGGATATATTCAAAGAAGTACAGACAAAAGTAAACACTTTATTCAAAAAAATGGCACCTTTATAATCCCAATGGGTGGGGCACTCACCACCACCTAGACTCAGACAGCTAACAGAGAAAATGCTCTCCTTAGGAGCGATGTTCACAGCAAGATCATAGGAAAAACGAAAAGACCGCACGCGGTCACAAAGTGCGAAGGAAAGGACTTCCCCTGCTATGAAAAAAGTGCTATTATGAGCTGCGCAACACACCAAAACGGAAGTGAAACCTGTTTGTTCCAAGTGAAAATCACACAGTCTAGGAGCCCAAAAAACTCTCACACAAAAGCAGTTATAAATAAAGTTATAAATAACCCCTTGTTGTTCAAATAATCTCCCTGAAGGAGATATTAACAGTTGATCCTATCGAGGCATAAAGGAGCCACACTGTGACCCTGTATAGCAAAATAGTATATAAAAAACGATCTTACTGCTACTGATTGCCCAGTAGCTGTTAGGCAGCAGTCTGGATGGGTTCACAGAAAAACTCTCCCTGCATCTCCAGACTCTAACTTTCATCAAAACTCTCACTGAGAGTTTCATATTAATACTTAAAACTCCTGTCCTTTCTTGAAGGGAACATGCCCATTACAGGACTATCCAAATCTTCTGACACTTCTCTGCCACCTCCTATAGTGAAGAAAGGCAAAGAAAGACATTGAGGATAGGGGAAGTGGGAGGGATATTTAAGCCTTTGGCTGGGGTGTCTTTGCCTCCTCTTGATGGCCAGGTGTTGTATTTCCCAATAATGAAGTTGTGGACTCTCCCTGCCTTATGGAAGGAAATAAAAATAAAGTAACATCTATTATGGGGTGGTTGCTGCTGCCTTGTATATTTCTTCAGAGGGGAGGTCCACAGCCTAAGACTTCATAATAAAAAAAAAAAAGGTGAAAAAACTGCTTTATTTAGCTAAAACATTAGCAACAAATCTGCAAACAAAAACAAAAAATAAGAAAACCAAGCCCCAGCTAATTTTTATGTGATATCAAGCTAACCAATTGAGATTTTTGATGATTGACCAAGCTCCTATAAAAACTAGAGGTGACGAGAGAGAGAGAGAAGGATTTGCAATACAGGGATAGCAAATGGATATGGAGAATAAACCTATGGGATGCATTTTGTCTAAACAGGGAGTTTAATTTAGTTCTATTTTTTTTAGGCCTATATTAAGGTGATGCATCTACTAAACCAATTTTCTAGGATTTGGCAAAATAATCCTTAAGAATTCATTATTCAGAAATATTAGCATTATATAGGTCCCTATTTAGTTAATGTCCTTTTAACAGCAAGATGCTTCTGTATTGTGTTCTTACTGTCAGGTCTAAGCTGTTAAAATATTGGAAGTCAAAATGGAAAGAATGGAAAGAGTTAATGATGGATGACTGGTCTCTCTTTTATCAGTGGGTGTTTACAATGGTGATCTTTTTTTTCATTTTGTACTAGCTTGATAAATGAGCAGGAGCCTGAAACTTTGCTAATGTTTTAGCTTAATACAAAAAAAAATCACTTTATTGAGAGTGCCACCTTTATATATACAACAAGTAATTTCTGTGTCTTAGGAGAGACCTAAAAGGTGTTGCACCCACATTCAAAATACTTTAGGGATATATCATGTTGAAGGATTAATGGAGAGTGCTGGTCTACACCTACAGATTTGTAAATGAACAGTAAACGTCTTGGGAATTCAAAATCATTTGTTTACGTATGTATGGTAAAACAGCTTTGCATTATAATTTCTTTATTTTGTCCCCTTTTCATGTGATTTAGCTCTACAAAATGAGTATTTTCTTATTCTCAGACCCTGCTGACTTATCAAGGCTAACTCTTCTATATATTTCCCTATTTGAAAACAATGCATTGTATACAAACAATATGGCAGTGGCAAGCCTTGTTCTCTGCAAATTCAAGCCCAGATAGGCTCCCCATAAAAGTCAAGTGGTGGGTGGGGTTTGACCGTAGAAAGCAAATGCAGAAATCAAGATGTTAATTCCTTCAAAGGAAGTTTAGACTCTATTAGACTATTCTAAAGCATAACAACTTAATTTATGCTTACCTGATCAATTAATTTCTTTCACATGGGTGAGAGTCCACAATCGATTACCCCTGGGAATTATTCTTCCCTGCTGTTAGGTGGAGGCAAATATTCCCAAACCCCAAGAGATCTATAAAAGCCCTCCTACATAATTTGCACCTCAGTCTAACATATAGCCAAGCAAAAGAAATAGGAAAATAATTAAGAGAAATAAAATAGGGTCAGGGGAAAAAAGATGTGCGCAAGAATAAATCCACACCAGATTAACTCATGATGGGGTCTTGGGGACTCTCACCACAATGAAAGAAATGAATTGATCAGGAAATCATAAATTATGTTTTATTTCATACAGGTGGTGAGAGTCCATGATCCATTACTCTTAGGAACTAATAACCCAAGCTGAAGAGTCTACGAGTAATGAAACCTAAAGGGTCAACTTTTTTCACTGAAGAAGTAAATTCACAACCCCGAAAGTACACAAAAATGGCAAATGCCCTTTCCAGGAACCAGAAAAGAGAGCAAACAAGCAAAGTTTGTCAGAAAACTATAGTAGCGTCAACATATTTCCACGCTCCAACAACATCCAAATTATGCAAAAAAAATCTCTGGTGAATTTTAATGATTAGGACACAAAGAAGGAACAACAAATTCCCCGAATTATAAAGTCAGAAGGTACAACCCTAGGCAAGAAAACAAATGTCGTCCTAAAAAACTGCCTTATCCTTAAAAAATTAAGATAAGTAAAATCTGATGAAAGAGCACATAACCCAAAATCTCTTCTAGCAGAAGAAAAACATAATTTATGCTTACCGGATAAATTTATTTATTTCATTTTGGTGAGAGTCCACGATCCATTTCTCCTGGAAATTACTTTTCTCTACAACTAGGAGGCGGCAAAGATTCCCAAACCCAAGAGCTCTAAAAAATCCCTCCCACCTCACACATTCCTTAGTCTAGTGTATAGCCAAGCAAAGCGAGGTAAGAAAAAAGAATAAGAGAAAGAATAAGAGCCATAAAAGGAGCATGGGAAAAATATGTGCTGAAGAAACTAACCCCAAAAAACTTAAGGGTGGGTTCTGGTGGACTCTCACCACCATGAAAGAATTGAATTTATCAGATAACCATAAATTATGTTTTATTTCATACAAATTGTGGAGTCCACGAGTAATAATGTAAAGGTAGAGATTCAAAAATATATTTCTTTCACTAAGAAATTAAACCCACAACCCCTTTATTATTTTAATACACTTAAAACAAATTAAACAGGCAAAAAATCAAACTGAGACAGCTACCTGAAGAACCTTTCTACCAAAGGCTGCTTCAGAAAAAGCAAAAGCATAAAAATGGTAGAATTGTGTAAAACTATGCAAAGAAGACCAAATAGTAGTTGAAGTGTCAACTGACCTAGCAGAAGAGCAGTAATCCGCTGGGGTGGAGGATAACCTGCCTCCAAGTAAGCTTTGTGAAGAGGCCAAAGAAACTGCAGACACTTTCTAACCCTTCCTAGGACCAGAAAAAACATAATTTATGCTTACCTGATAAATTTATTTCTCTTGTAGTGTAGTCAGTCCACGGGTCATCCATTACTTATGGAAAATATATCTCTTCCTAACAGGAAGCTGCAAGAGTATCACCCAAGCAGAGCTGCTATATAGCTCCTCCCCTCACATGTCATATTCAGTCATTCGACCAAAACCAGACGAGAAAGGAGAAACCATAGGGTGCAGTGGTGACTGGAGTTTAATTAAAATTTAGATCTGCCTTAAAGACAGGGCAGGCCATGGACTGACTACACTAAAAGAGAAATAAATTTATCAGGTAAGCATAAATTATGTTTTCTCTTGTTAAGTGTAGTCAGTCCACTGGTCATCCATTACTTATGGAATACCAATACCAAAGCTAAAGTACACGGATGAAGGGAGGGACAAGGCAGGAACCTTAAACAGAAGGAACCACTGCCTGAAGCACCTTTCTCCCAAAAATAGCCTCCGAAGAAGCAAAAGTGTCAAATTTGTAAAATTTTGAAAAAGTGTGAAGTGAAGACCAAGTTGCAGCCTTGCAAATCTGTTCAACAGAGGCCTCATTTTTAAAGGCCCAGGTGGAAGCCACAGCTCTAGTAGAATGAGCTGTAATCCTTTCAGGGGGCTGCTGTCCAGCAGTCTCATAGGCTAAACGTATTATGCTACGAAGCCAAAAAGAGAGAGAGGTAGCCAAAGCCTTTTGACCTCTTCTCTGTCCAGAGTAAACGACAAACAGGGAAGAAGTTTGACGAAAATCTTTAGTTGCCTTCAAATAGAACTTCAGGGCACGGACTACGTCCAGATTATGCAAAAGTCGTTCCTTCTTTGATGAAGGGTTAGGACACAGTGATGGAACAACAATCTCTTGATTGATATTCCTGTTAGTAACTACCTTAGGTAAGAACCCAGGTTTAGTACGCAGAACTACCTTGTCTGAATGAAAAATCAGATAAGGAGAATCACAATGTAAGGCAGATAACTCAGAGACTCTTCGAGCCGAGGAAATAGCCATCAAAAACAGAACCTTCCAGGATAACAGCTTGATATCATTGGAATGAAGGGGTTCAAATGGAACGCCTTGAAGAACGTTAAGAACTAAGTTTAAGCTCCACAGCGGAGCAACAGTCTTAAATACAGGCTTAACCCTAGCTAAAGCCTGACAAAAAGCCTGAACGTCTGGAACTTCTGCCAGACGTTTGTGTAGAAGAATAGACAGAGCAGAAATCTGTCCCTTTAACGAACTAGCAGATAAGCCCTTTTCTAAACCCTCTTGTAGAAAAGACAATATCCTAGGAATCCTAACCTTACTCCATGAGTAACTCTTGGATTCGCACCAATATAAATATTTACGCCATATCTTATGGTAAATTCTTCTGGTAACAGGCTTCCTAGCCTGTATTAAGGTATCAATAACCGACTCAGAGAAGCCACGCTTTGATAGAATCAAGCGTTCAATCTCCATGCAGTCAGCCTAAGAGAAATTATATTTGGATGGTTGAAAGGACCCTGAATTAGAAGGTCCTGTCTCAGAGGCAGAGACCATGGTGGACAGGACGAAATGTCCACTAGGTCTGCATACCAGGTCCTGCGTGGCCACGCAGGCGCTATCAGAATCACCAAAGCTCTCTCCTGTTTGATCTTGGCAATCAAACGAGGAAGCATCGGAAATGGTGGAAACACATAAGCCATGTTGAAGACCCAAGGGGCTGTCAGAGCATCTATCAGCACCGCTCCCGGGTCCCTGGACCTGGATCCGTAACAAGGAAGCTTGGCGTTCTGGCGAGACGCCATGAGATCCAGATCTGGTTTGCCCCAACGATGAATCAGTTGAGCAAAGACCTCCGGATGAAGTTCCCACTCCCTCGGATGAAAAGTCTGGCGACTTAGAAAATCCGCCTCCCAGTTCTCCACGCCTGGGATGTAAATCGCTGACAGGTGGCAAGAGTGAGACTCTGCCCAGCGAATTATCTTTGAGACTTCCAACATCGCTAGGGAACTTCTGGTTCCCCCTTGATGGTTGATGTAAGCCACAGTCGTGATGTTGTCCGACTGAAATCTGATGAACCTCAGAGTTGCTAACTGAGGCCAAGCTAGGAGAGCATTGAATATTGCTCTTAATTCCAGAATATTTATTGGGAGGAGTTTCTCCTCCTGAGTCCATAGTCCCTGAGCCTTCAGGGAGTTCCAGACTGCGCCCCAGCCTAGAAGGCTGGCGTCTGTTGTTACAATCGTCCAATCTGGCCTGCGAAAGGTCATCCCCTTGGACAGATGTGGCCGAGAAAGCCACCATAGAAGAGAATCTCTGGTCTCTTGATCCAGATTTAGCAGGGGGGACAAATCTGAGTAATCCCCATTCCACTGACTTAGCATGCACAATTGCAGCGGTCTGAGATGCAGGCGCGCAAATGGAACTATGTCCATTGCCGCTACCATTAAGCCGATTACTTCCATGCACTGAGCTACTGACGGGTGTGGAATGGAATGAAGGACATGGCAAGCATTTAGAAGTTTTGATAACCTGGCCTCCGTCAGGTAAATTTTCATCTCTACAGAATCTATAAGAGTCCCTAGAAAGGGAACCCTTGTAAGTGGTAATAGAGAACTCTTTTCCACGTTCACCTTCCACCCATGCGACCTCAGAAATGCCAGAACTATCTCTGTATGAGACTTGGCAGTTTGAAAACTTGACGCTTGTATCAGAATGTTGTCTAGGTATGGAGTCACCGCTATGCCTCGCGGTCTTAGTACCGCCAGAAGTGAGCCCAGAACTTTTGTAAAGATTCTTGGAGCCGTAGCTAATCCGAAGGGAAGAGCTACAAACTGGTAATGCCTGTCTAGGAAAGCAAATCTTAGGTACCGATAATGATCCTTGTGAATCGGTATGTGAAGGTAGGCATCCTTTAAGTCCACTGTGGTCATGTACTGACCCTCTTGGATCATGGGAAGGATGGTTCGAATAGTTTCCATTTTGAATGATGGAACTCTTAGGAATTTGTTTAGGATTTTTAAGCCCAAGATTGGTCTGAAGGTTCCCTCTTTCTTGGGAACCACAAATAGATTTGAATAGAATCCTTGCCCGTGTTCCGTCCGCGGAACTGGGTGGATCACCCCCATTAGTAAGAGGTCTTGTACACAGCGTAGAAACGCCTCTTTCTTTATTTGGTTTGCTGATAACCTTGAAAGATGAAATCTCCCTCGTGGAGGAGAAGTTTTGAAGTCCAGGAGACATCCCTGAGATATGATCTCCAACGCCCAGGGATCCTGGACATCTCTTGCCCAAGCCTGGGCGAAGAGAGAAAGTCTGCCCCCCACTAGATCCGTTTCCGGATAGGGGGCCCTCTCTTCATGCTGTCTTAGGGGCAGCAGCAGGTTTCTTGGCCTGCTTGCCCTTGTTCCAGGACTGGTTAACTTTCCAGCCCTGTCTGTAACCACATCATAGTAACTCGGTATGCTTTGGACCAGCTGCCAGGGACTTAGCACTCCACTTCAAACAGTTGCCGCTTCACAAAACGTCAGGCATGACGCGTTTCGCCCCTCCCCTTAGTGGGCTGACTTTAGGGCTTCATCGGATGCTTATCTGTGGTGATAACACCCCTTTTATAGCTCTATAGCTAATTTAAATATTTAATTGATGACAGTTTTAGCACCATATTGCAACCTCATATTTAAAGATAAACAAAAACTTTTAATTGCACAAACATCATATTTGTTAAATAATTACATGTTATGCAACATATATTTGGGTTTTTCTTTTCCATTCTGGGATGGCAAAATCAGAACTAAACAATTTATCTACCATTGCAATTTTTACATCTCAAAACTTTTACTTATCTGGTCCAAAGCATACCGAGTTACTATGATGTGGTTCTAACAACTGACAAGCACGCAGCAGTCTTGAATGGAAGTTCCGGTTTTGTAAATACAAGGAGGCATTAAAACCGTAATGGAGCCTTAACACAAATCGCTTTGTTTGGAGAATTACCAGGATCCGGCATGAGAAATATGCAAAGCTTGGAGTGATCAAGTGGTAATTATACAAGCTAGTGTTGGAGCGAATACTGGAACTTTGTACCGCGAATGTGGTGAGACTGTTTGCTCAGTGAATCTATAACAGTTGGTTTTCCAATCAGTAACGCTGGAACTGCTTCTTTGTAACACATTTCATTTACAGAGCGTGTGATTCACACTAAGTGCTCTGTTAAAACGGACATTTGTTAATCTGTGTCTCTTTTGAATTATGTTGCAACAGTTTATCTTTCACACATTGTTTGTAACAGCGCATAGTTTAAGATATGTTATATACTTCGAACAATCACTTGTAATAACCGCAGTTTTACGGTAGTGTGTCAGATAAAGTACTAACCAGGCCTGGGTTCAATAGTCACTCCTTTTATTGTTATTAAGGGTTTTGGGAATTTTGTTTTTGACATGTGTAGGTTTACCTAATAAACCACTTGTTATTTATGCAATTTGAGTGCTGCCTTGTCATTCTTTTTCACAGCATCTACTTTTTGGCTGTGACTACTCTCTTATTTATTCATTTTATATTATACACTTATCTAATAGACTGCTTATGAAGCATGTGGTACTGCACTCAAAGACCCTTAGATACTAGAGATACCATTGATAGGCTGAACTTATGTCCCATTACCGCTGTTGGCAATACAAAGTCTACAACCCCGTCGCTAACGCTTATACATCACTTATCAAACCTCTACAGACCACGTTTACTTCTACCTGTTTGACCTCAACAAATAGGATAATGTTAAACCACTTCGACTATTTTCTGATGTTTACATACCCTATTAACCTACCCTCCCTGAGGCCCTCAACTGTCAACCATAGACATATCTGGTTATTTTCATGTATTACCTCACTGCCAACGGTCAATAAGGAAAATAAAGTCCACGCTCCCTTAAAGCTATAACTTTAAGCCCCCCATTAGTCAAACAAAATATGGTGAATCTCATATAGTAACTTTAGGACAAAGATCACATATGCCACATAGGTCCCCATGAAGACAACCACTGTACATACCTACATAATAAGGAAATAACAGTTATATCACACCCATTTCTTCTCTGCTACATCACCCCATATTGTTTTTTGTTTCTCCTGTTGAGATTAAAGTTTCATATTTTGAGGTTTACAGCATCGAATGTTATATCTTGTATGCCGAAAATACATGAATACATTGCATATGCCATTTTTTCTACAGCTTTTTGCACTGCATATTAGGCCGGCGGGGCTCTGGACCCCTCTCCGCATAGCTCTACCCCCAACAATTTAGTTGTACCCCTCTGGCATAGTCCAGACGGAACACTCATTGCGAAAGTGTATATCTATCACTTTTGAACAGCTATAGAGGTTTCCCCCCTAACACCCACTACTCGAAGATTTATTACGCACACCTACCCCCACATAGAGAGAACAAACCCTTACATTTCAATCCCGGACTAGTCTTCTGCCCCTTGGGACCCCAACAGCCCTCCCCCTACTCTCATAATGGCCCCAACACATATAGCTACACTGAACGCGCAGGGCTTAAATTCCCCCACTAAGAGGATGCTCCTACAGCACTACATGTTAATACACACAATTCATATCCTGTTCCTACAGGAAACCCACTGGACAAGAGAGCCCCGAATTTCTGGAATTTCCCAGCACTACCCGGTCTGCGAAATTGCCTCTAACTCTGAAGGCAAAAGCAGAGGTGTGGCCATATTACTCAGCAGAGACCTGTCCTATAAACTGGAATACGTTGAAAGAGATAGTGAAGGTAGATTTCTTATACTTATCTGCTCACTTAATGATACCCTGTTTACCTTAGTCTCACTGTACTCACCCAATACCAAGCAAATACCCTTTCTTCGTAGTCTCTTAACACACATAGATCAGATTAAAAGAGGACGCTTGATAATAGGGGGAGACTTTAATATGGTTTGGGACCCCTCCAAAGACAAACAGTCCACCCTCACAACACACTCTGACAGAAACATCTCATCCACCTCAAATGCCTTTAGGAAACTCATCTACCAGCATAACCTCTATGATACATGGAGGTGCCTAGCACCCTCAGAGAGGGACTAAACGCATTACTCAAAAGCCCACAATTCATATTCTCGACTGGACTACATATTCTGTGACTCTTGGTCCCTAGATCAATTCCTTAACCCCAACATTAGACCATGTACGTGGTCCGATCATGACATGGTATATCTGGACTTCACCGAATTACAGTCCTTATCTGGTAGACCCCCATGGAGACTCCCAGAGCAATGGCTGTCTGACATAGAACTCCCAGCACTTCAGGAGACTGTGAAAGAATTTCTATCACATAACGATACAGGGACCACTGATAATGACATGGTCTGGGCAGCCTTTAAAGCATACATACGTGGACATTTTATTAAAAAAGCGGCGCGACTTTGCAGGGAAGTCAGTCAGCCCTTAGCGAAACTTTACGGAGACCTACGCGGCCTTGAACAGACAAATAAATTAAATCCTACTACCCAAATAGCACACCAAATAGGAATAATCATCAGAGAGGAAATCTCCAAGAGAGATTTGTTGCGGGTCCAAGAAAACTTGCATAAACTCAAGCAACTTTATTACTATAAAGGAAATAGAGCAGATAGGCTCTTGGTCAACAAGCTCCGCAAGCGCACGCAGCAGAAGAGAATACCCCACATCGCGACACCCAGAGGTGTGGTACATTCACCCAAAGATATAGGCACTGCGTTTGCAACCTACTACTCTTTCCTATATGATATTGAGACCGCAGAAGAGATAGATAAATCTAACCATAGTGACATTCATGAATTTTTAGAAAAACTACCCATACCCACCCTTTCTGAGGAAGCTAAGACAGAGTTAGGGCAACAACTTACGTTGACAGAGATCAAAGCAGCCATACATGAACTTGCACCTCATAAGGCCCCAGGCCCAGATGGCTTCACAGTGGCATTTTATCGAGCACTCAGCCCGCTTATAGCCCCAATACTACTCCATTTATTTAAGTGGTCCACCAAAGGCATTTGTCACTTAGGAGTTTTTCTATCCCACGCAAAAACTACAGTGCTTAAAGAGAACTTTGAAACTCTCCTAACAACTATCACCTCTGAACTCCACTCTAATTGATACAGTGAGATATCCTGGTTAGGTAGAATAGCGGCTCTCAAAATGATGATTATTCCTAGACTCACCTATTTGTTCCGCTGTGTTCCGTTACCAGTCCCATATACATTGATTAGGAAGTTCCAGACCCTTTTCAATGCATATACCTGGCACGATAAAAGACCCCGGGTAGCGGCTCATATTTTACAAATGCCATTAGAGAAAGGAGGCCTAGGCCTCCCCAACATCAGAAAATATTATGAAGCGGCAATGATAACGCATGTTACAGCCTGGGGTAAAGATCTTCCCCCAACAAGGTGGAGAGAGCTAGAACAGGCTTCTTTGCCAGCGTACATCCATTTAGAAGATTTGCTCTGGCTGCCCCTGCACTGGCAAACTAAAATACACGTTGCAAATAACATTATAAAGGGCTGTCAACAGACCTGGTTTAAGTTGAGACATAATAAACTAGTGGCCCCACACCCCTCACCGGTACACTCTATAAGAGGACTACTGAAGGACTACCAAACACACTCCTTAGCGCCTGGGCTGACTCAGGAATAAACACTTAAGAAGACTTTTACAAAAATGCACAACTACGAACTCACCAAGATATGCTAGACCTCCCTACCCTGACTCCCAAACTTCGATTTGATTTACTGAGACTACGTACACTGATGAAATCCTGGAGCTTCCTAGACGAATCACTGCGAGACCTGACTACCTGGGAGATGAGGTGGTCGACCAATCTACAGCAGTTTAAACCTCTCTCGATACACTATCACTGCCTTATAGAGGGAGCATCCTCCTCAAAAACGACCCATATGGACTCTTGGGAGAGGGATTTACAATTAACATTCACGTCAGAGACCTGGAATAAAGCAATTAGTCTAACGAAAAAGGCAACACATTGCATTACCCTATATGAGCTTTATTTCAAAGTCATTACCAGATGGCACTTAGTGCCTACAAAATTGCAGAAACTTTTTCCTGAGCACTCGCAGCAGTGCTGGAGGGAATGTGGAGAACCAGGATCCCCCATACATGTCTGGTGGACTTGCCCTAGATTGGCGGACTACTGGCAGAAAGTAGAAAAAATATGTAGAGATCTAGGACTAACAGTAACTCTGAATCCTGCCCTGGCCATACTGCACCTAGACATAGACAAACTCCCCAAAAGCAAACAAAACCTCCTGATATATATCCTTATCTCCGCCAAACTACTTATAGCTAGGAACTGGAAAAAGAGCCAACCTCCAAGACTGCAAAGTGTACTGGAATGTGTAAACTACATTAAAAATATGGAAAACTTTGTAGCTAGAGAACGGGGTCAGCAAAACCATTACTGCCTTACATGGGAACCTTGGGAATCTATGTTGAAACGTCCAATCCCTGTTTAGATACCGACGGAATACATACTGCACCTTTTTTTTTTTACCCTCCCCCCACATCTATTACCACCCCCCCCCCCCCCCTAGGAACTGAACTGATATCCCCACACCCTCCCTTACCCCCGGAAATCCCCTTCCTGAGAATAGTCTGTTAAGTGACAAAATAGAAAAAGTGACTTTTGCTCTGCGAACCAACAGATAAAAGGCGGAGAGGGGTCTACGTGCCCCCCAACCTACCATCATCAGGAGTCTATGATATAATGCAATCTTCTAAGCTATCCTACAGGATTTCCTCTATAGACTGGCTAGCAGTCTTGAAGATCACACCAACGCAGACTGTTACTGCAAAATCTTCCACGCAATAAAAAGTATTGTATATGTATAAGATGCCTCTGTAAAAATGAGGACTCCCACACAGGGTAAGGTGTACACTTCCACTTGTCCTTTATTTGTACAAACTGTTTTCATTCTCTTTGTACATGCAATAATCGATGTTTGTATGCTGTTTTTACCTTACTTTAGAAAGTTTGTATGTTCAATTATGTCCTCAATAAAAAAAGTTATTATAAAAAAAAATAAAAAAATAAGAGACCGCATTTGTCAACATAAGTCGACCATTCGCAATACTATGATGTTACATCTAACTGTCCCAGCACATTTTGCTGAAATGGGTCATCAGGCCAATCAGTTAAGGTACTTGGTAATATATAGTGCCCCTAAGAGACTGAGAGGAGGTGATAGGCATAAGGACTTACTAAATCAGGAAGCCAAATGGATTTGGCTTTTAAACACTTTACACCCCAAGGGGTTAAACAGGGAGTTTGATCTTTTTCCCTTGATATGATAAATATGTATTGTACAAATTCTTTTTATTTACTGTAAACCACTGTCAGTGTTAGTTTGTTTTTTGGGCATTATTGCTTTTTGGTCAGCGACTTGCTGTAAGTGTTTTTAATAGGTTGTCCAATGCTTGCCAAGGGGTGTTAGGGGTTAAATTGTGTGTTGCTTTTCTTTTCCACATGATATGTGATGAGGTCAGTTCCTGTTAAACACACCCCTGCTTTGTAATTGGTTTCCTGTTTTATGTTTGACCCTATAAAAGGGGTATGTGTGTTAGTTACAAATTAGCTTGAGAAAGGGGCAGGAGCCCCGAAACGTTGCTCTAATAAAAGGTTCAGCCTTTTGAAATCGTGTGCTACCTTTATTTCACTGGATAACAGTGTCACTCCCCTACCCATAATCCCCAGTCATTCGACCGAAGGGAAATGAAAAAAGGAATAACACAAAGGTGAAGAGGTGCCTGAGAGTTAGTCAAAAATACTGTCTTAATCAAGGGTGGGATCGTGGACTCTCCATATCTGGAAAGAAAGAAATTTATCATGTAAGCATACATTTTGTTTTCTTTCTTAAGATATGGAGAGTCCACAACATCATTCAATTACTAGTAGGAACAAATACCCAAGCTAGAGGACACAGAATGAATAGGGAGGGAGAACAAGACAGGCACCACCGCTTGAAGAACCTTTCTCCCAAAAGATACCTCAGCCGAGGAAAAAGTATCAAATTTGTAGAATTTGGAAAAAGTATGCAGAGAGGACCAAGTTGCAGCCTTGCAAATCTGTTCCACAGAAGCTTCATTTTTGAAAGCCAAAGAAGAGGAGACAGCCCTAGTCGAATGAGCTTTAATTCTCTCAGGAGTCTGCTGACCAGCAGTCTCATAAGCCAAACGAATTATACTTCTCAATCAGAGGGAAAGAGAAGTAGCAGTAGACTTCTTCTGACCCTTACACTTTCCTGAGAAACAAACAGGGCAGAAAACTGGCGAAAATCCTTAGTTGCCTGTAGGTAGAATTTTAGAGAACGATCAACATCCAAGTTGTGCAACAGACGTTCCTTATGAGAAGGATTGGGACAGAGAGAAGGAACAATAATTTCCTGATTTATATTTCTATCCCAAACCACTTTAGGGAGAAACTCCAATTTAGTACGAAGAACTGCCTTATCCACATGAAAGATAAGATAAGGCAAATCACACTGCAAAGCCGCGAGTTCCGAAACTCTCCGAGTAGAAGAGATCGCAATGAAAAACACAACCTTTCAAGTTAACTTAATATCTATGGAATGCATAGGCTCAAACGGAGCCTTCTGCAAAATTCGAAGAAAAAGGTTAAGGCTCCAAGGAGGAGCAACAGATTTAAACAAAGGCCTGATTCTGACTAGGGCCTGACAAAAATATAGAACATCTGGCACATCTGCCAGACGCTTATGTAAAAAAATAGATAAAGGAGAAATCTGACCTTTCAGAGTACTGACAGACAACCATTTCTCCAGACCTTCCTGGAGAAAGGACAAAATCCTAGGAATCCTACTACAAGAGTAGCCCTTTGATTCACACCAATAAAGGTATTTACACCATACCTTATGGTAAATTGTTAAGAGTAACAGGCTTGCGAGCCTGGATCATGGTCAAAATGATCGACTCAGAAAACCCATGCTTAGAACTAAGTGTTCAATCCCAAAGCTTCAGAGAAACGAGATTTGGATGGAGGAATGGACCCTGAGTTAGAAGGTCCTTTTTCATAGGTAACCTCCAAGGGGAAGAGATGACATCTTCACAAGGTCTGCATATCAGACTCTGTGAGGCCATGCAGGAGCTATTAGAATTATCGACGCTCTCTCCTGTTTGATACGAGCAATGACTCGTGGAAGGAGCGCAAACGGAGGAAACAGGTATGCTAGATCGAAATTCCAAGGAACCGACAGAGCATTTATCAGAGCTGCCTGCGGATCTCTTGACCTTGAACCGTAACTTGGAAGCTTGGCATTCTGCTGAGACTGGATTTGCAGGTAAGTACTTTTGTCTTCTAGGGGAGAAAGATATCCTTGGCTTCTCCCATTCCTGTGTAATAATCTCTGTCACACTGTCTGGAACAGGAAACACTTCCACAGAGGAAGGAACATCATAGTATTTGTTAAGCTTACCTGATTCTTTAGGGTTGACCACGACAGGCGAGTAGGAGTCGTCCAAAGTAGCCAAAACCTCCTTTAACAGTACAAAAAGGTGTTCAAGGTTAAACCTGAAGTTTACTTCTTCAGCATCAGACAAAAGATTAATACTGTCAGAATCTGAGATTTCACCCTCAGAAGCAAACCTCCTCCTCAGAGTTATGAGGGAGAGCAACCTGCATATCAGCAGATGGGACACCTTACTATTTGAAAAATGTTTAGGTTTCCTTTGCGTTTCCCCAATATAGGAAAAGCAGATAATGCCGCAGACACCGCAGAAGATACCTGTGCAGCAAATAAACTTATCCAGGAGGCTGAGAGGAACTGGAGGGCACTGTATGTGACGCCATGGAGGCTTGGGACGTGAGAGGAGAAAGCTGTGGCATTGCCTGAACAAAGCTTTTTCTAAACATGAGGAACAAAATTGCATAGGTAAAACAATTATGGCCTCAAGACACAATAAACATTTGTCCATAGGAACAGACTCCTGCTCCATGTTCAAAGCTTAAAGTGAATTTAAGTTTTGATGAAAAAGTGCCCGGTTTTTAAAATTTTTATTAAAAACAGGGGCACTTTAAATCAAAATTTACATTTCACTCGTTGTGAAAAAATACTTACCTTTTAAACTTGACAACCGCTCCTGCTTCCCCCGGTCGTCGCAAGCCATTTCTGACGTAAAAAATGATGGATGGGTCATCCTCCAATCACGGCTTCCCCCCCGGGGGAATCAGTATCTGATTCAACACCGTGATTGGAGGTAGCCAGAATCCTCATTTTAGACCAAGGAAGAGGCTTTGCGACAGGCGGAGGAAGCTAGATCGGCTGTCAAGTTTAAAAGGTAAGTATTTTTTTCACAACACGAGTGAAATTTAAATTTTGATGAATTAAAGTGCCCTGTTTTTAATCGAATTTTTAAAAAACGGGCACTTTTGCATCCAAATTTACATTTACTTTAAGGTATTCCCACAGAATTGACAAGGAGAATAAAGATTATTTTAATTTTTATTAATTAGTCCTGTGACTTTAAATTTTAACACAGAGCGATGTAGCGATCAAAACACGTACGCCAAATAGATCACCTCTACACCTCAACAACTGAGATGCCCTACCTGCTCCTCCGGAGAACCACAAACTGTCAGAGATAAACTTGGCGGTCTCCTGAAATCAGCTAGCACTGCCGATGCCGCTCCAGACAGATTTGAGAGCGGAAGAGGCAGAGTCATGTGACCGGCTGAATTGAAGCTGCTCAACAAAGTGAAAGCGTGCGCCAATTAAACCCCAACAGAAAACTGACACATTCAGTTCTACATCTGCCAAGATAAAGTCACTCTGTTCACAAAGTGCAAATGACACACGATACGGTCATAATTGTGTTCCATGCTCAAAGCTTACTTCATAAAAACCTATGTCACATTTCAAACAGAGTTGATGCACTTTTGTAATAAATAAATGATCCACAATTAAAAAGTTAACCCCTTCATGCCCATAAAGGAAGTTAATCCCAAAGTCTCTCGCATACATTTCCTGTGCCTGCATACTGCCTAATAAAATCCTGTACTAAGGATTTGCATGTCACATAAAAATATTGCAGAGAAAATCTTTTAAGTGCAAGTCTCCAATACCTAGAAGACAAAAGCACTTACCTGCAAATCCAGCTGTTCGGCAGGTAGACAGCTCACAAGGTGTGAAAGGACACATATTCCTTAAAGAGACCAATTAAAAAAGCAAGGACTACCTAACAACTTTCTAACTGCTTAAAAGCCACCACTACTCTACTGAAGAGATTGACGTGGACATAGCTAAACCCAAAAACTTGCTTGAAGTTCAAATTTTTCTTCAGACACCAAACTTCACCACCTCCATTGACAGAGGCAAAGAAAATGACTGGGGATCATGGGTAGGGGAGTGACACTTAACAGCTTTGCTGTGGTGCTCTTTACCTCCTCCTGCTGGCCAGGAGTGATATTCCCACTAGTAATTGGAATGACGTTGTGGACTCTCCATATCTTAAAGAAAGAAAAAGGGATTATTTATCTTTTAAAACAATAACAATTCTATTGTAGACTGTCCCTTTAATTTTGTGTTTTATGTCCATTAATACATTAAAAACACACACAATCAAGAATTTTAGCTCAGTGGGTGTTTTAATTCCATTTATCTTGATCATTTCTGTTTCTTTTTTTAACCTTATTTATTCACATTCTAATTTTAGGCTTATATTGCAGTCTTTTCTGTGTATAAACAGTTTTTATAGGACCTGAATCAGTGTTTAAGAATTGTATGTTTAACAGAAATTCCTTTAGTGAATTTAAAAACTATGAGACATGTCCATTTACTGAAAATGAGGATTCCTCTCAAGCAGTCATGCTTGATGATCAAGAACCACTGCCCCACAAATGCTGGGACTTGTAAAAAAAAATATTTTTTATTTTAATTATTACTTTATTTAACCATATAAATGCCAGCAGTTTATGGAGACTTTATGACTCTGAAATGTAGTTTTGAAGATTTTGCTGTACATTGTTTTAGGCATGAATTCTGTCAGCAATTTTTAAGTGCATATGGAATCTATATATTGTTTCTTTCATAACATGCTCAGCTTTCAGTAAGCTATTTCTTATTTGGAACATGTGTATTTTTATATGTTTGGAAAACATAGTTCTATAAATGGACAATTTGCCTGATTATTTTGAAAATGCTTATTCTTATAACTTATACTGCTAAGCATAGGTCTGTCAGCTGATCTCCGATAGTAATAACGTCACTCTCTGGTCTTTTTTTAGTATATCCACATTTAATGACGTTTCGGGGTTTCCCCCTTTCTCAAACTAAAAACAAAATGTAATAGGTATTAAGGTGAAACCCAGAAACGTCATTAAACGTGGATATACTAAAAAAAAGACCGGAGAGTGCCGTTATAACTATCGGATATACATGTGTTGCTTGAACGTGCACCCTGGCAGATAAATACTAATCGCAGGATAACGTGAGTGCTTGGTTCTGGGACTGGTTTTATATATATACACACATATACATGCATATATATATATATATATACACAAACACACACACACACACATACATGCATACATACATACACAGTGCAATATGAATAAACAAAATAATAAAATTAAAAAAAGCAAGAAATTATTTTTTTATGAAATATTGCATTTGCGATTTTATTAAAATATTTTTTATTCATTTTGCATTCAAAAATGAATTTAACTATAATTATCAATTGCACAACCCTAATATACATACGCACATATTTAAATATAAACACACAAATTTATGCCTGAGTTTCACCATCGCACAGACCTCTAATTTTCTAATTAGATCACATTTTGTAATCCCTTGAAGATAGCAATGACTACAATGAAGAAGGTATCCTCTGTTGTTGAATAATGGGCAGTCTTGGAGCACCCAACACATAAATGATATATGGGGGAATATTAAAGTGAATGTCAAGTTAAAGATATTACCTAAAGTGAAACGATAGCAGTTAAAAAATGAATGAGAGTTTCATTCATGAAATCGTTAGTATATACTTATCTTTAGAGCAATTGCACTATAAATGCTACACGGGTAATAGATAAACGTCACTGGCCGGGAGGAAACAACGATTAGTTGATTGCAGATGATTCATCTGTCAATCAAATGCTGAAAATGGCGACCGGAGCTTCAGCTATTATCCGTGTAGCGTTTATAGTGAAATTGCTCTGAATATAAGTATCTGCTAACGATTTCATGAATGAAACTCTCATTCATTTTTTAACTGCTATTGTTTCACTTTAGCCAATAGCTTTAAACTGACATTCACTTTAAGGGTAAAAGACAGAAAAGTGTCACTGTTGGACCCAAGATATGGAAGTATACATAACTGCTGAAATCTAAAATGACATAATTTACATTACATTGAGATACTGTGCTGACAACTAAGGCCTAGTTTCCATTAAGGTAGTAAAGTTAGGAAATTGCTGGTAAAAACATTTATCCCCATTAAGTCTATGGAGAAATTTTATGTTACCATCAGTTTCCAAACTTTACCACCTCAATGGAAACTAGACATCTTTTGCTTATGTTACAGAAGGTAACTTGAATAATACACATTAAAGAGAAACAACTATTTTAAACCCTGTATAATAGAATATAAGATTTCTAAGGTGAATGGTTGTGACAAATAGCAAAATTTTATGGTAGTATCATTCATCTAAAGATTATAGATGAATATGCAATTTTATGCAACTTTATCATTTACTCCGATTATCACATTTTCTTTGTTTTCTTGCTATCTTTAGTTGAAAGGCAGGAATCTAAGCTTAGGCGCCGACCCATTTTTGTTGCAGCATCTGGGTAGCACTTGCGGATTGGTGGCTAAATTTTGCCACCAATCAGCAAGTGGTATCCAGGGATCTGAACCAAAAATGGGCTGGCTTCTAAACATAGATTCCTGCTTTTTCAAATAAAGATAGCAAGAGAATGAAGAAAATTGATAATATAAAATTGCATTTTCTATCTGAATTATGACAGAAAAAAAACTTGGGTTTAGTATCCTTTCAACTTTTACCCAAATTGAAAACATATACACTTGTGTGTAGGACTCCAGGAGCTGAATATCTGCCACACTGAAAGCATGAATATTGGGGGAAATTAACAAAGCATAAGAGCTGATAAGATGCAGGTTAATCTAAATAGAGCTAAAGAGTCAAACAGACATCCGTCATATAATCAATGCATATCTCTCATGAAAGTGAGAGATTATAGTGTGCCTTAATGTCTGTAAACGTTCTCAAATAGTTTGCATATAATTTGCATTGTAACGATCCCCTTACGACAATCTCTCAAGTGCTCTGCCACATAATACCTACTAAAAATCAAGGCACAATTATGGAAATATACTAGTGACAGATCTGAAATCATAGTCTACTTACAGGACTGGTGAATCTAGTAGCGCAAATGCCACCAGTAACTAAGACTAGGGCTGCACGATTAATCGCACATGCGATTTAAAACCGCGAGAACATGCATTTTTAGCCCTGCCCCTATGACGTCACCTATGACGTACGGGAGGGCTGGCTGTAACTGTTCATTGCGAGCTGGGCTTCTGTAGGGAAAGGAGGGGGTGGGGGAAGTAGAGAGGCTATGCAGGAGCTGCGCTATGGAGGAATTTGCTGGTTTGCCTCAACTCTGATGGAAGCAGTCACAGCTGCCTACACAGGTAAAATAAAGCCTGTTTACATAGAAAAAATTAAGCCTCTTCTTTTAAACTTTTGAGTGCTAAGCACTTTCCCACCTGGGTGCTAGGCTGATTTGATTTTTTTTTTAAAAATATATATATAATATTTTTTTTTTTCACATCCCCAAAGACTTATAACGTTGGAAATGTTAGGCGATTACCTTTCCAACGATGGGTCTTGGGGGTCTGTAGCTGCTTAGATGCCTAAGATACAGGCTTTTACGCAGCATGCCGTCTTTCCCTAAACTTGTTGTAATTTTTCAAAAAAGTTGCTTGGTGACATCACGTCATTGTGCATGACGTCACCACGCAAAACGTCTATACACACTATACAGGCCCGATCATCAGGGTAGGAGTGGGTGGGAGCCCCCAGATCTCCCTCAAGGTGGAAGAGTGCTAGCGACGGCTCAGAGTCGTCATCAGCACTCAAGGGGTTAAAGAAATTATTTATTGACGCAAACAGTTCAGAAAGGGCACCACGAAAAATAGCTCAGACAGTGAAGTACACTTTTATTCTACTGTCTGATCTATTTTCCATGGTGCACATTTTGAAATGTTTTTAAACCCTTCAACAAGACTTTCTCTTAAAGAAGAGGCTTCGTTTTTGAAAGATATATTTTTTTATGATGTATGGGATAGTCATATGTTAATCATACCACAGTTAGAATGACTGCCCAAGAAAACATGACAATGTTGTGTCAGAAGACCTAAGAACTGGTTAGTAGCTACTATGTAACCACAGCACAGGCAGCTTATTTTATTTTAACTATTTGTATTTGTTTGCTCCAAGAGTGTATTGGACATTGAGAAACATGTACATTAAGATTCTGTAGTGTTAAATAATTTTTTTATTGAAGGGTACTTGAGGACAACAGTTGAGAAACACTGGACTAGATGATACTGCCATTGAGCAGTTCAAGCATTTATAAGCTCCGCCTGACGATCCCTTTATCTCGACCTGTACCCTGGAAGCTTGTTAATCCCCAATGGCGGATCAGCTGATCGAAAACCTCCTGATTGAGAAACCATTCTCCTGGATGGAGGGTCTGACGGCTCAAAAAGTCTGTTTCCCAGATGTCCGTCCCTGGGATATGAATAGCTGATATTGCTACATTGATGTACCTCTGCCCAACTCAAGATGTGAGATACCTCTATCACAAAGGAACTGCAGGTTACCCCTTGATGATCTATATATGCCACTGTTATGTTGTCGGATTGAAAGCAGATAAACGGGACTGAACAGAGCAGGGGTCATGGCTGTAACGCGTTATGGATTGCTATTTGTTCCAGGATGTTGATGGGCAACTTTGCTTCCTGATGTGACCACATGCCCTGAGACCTCTGAAGACCCCATACCGCACCTTATCCAGAAAGACTGGCATCCGTGGTAATTATCTCCCACTTTGGACGTAGAAACCCCATAACCAGACATACAGGGCTGGGTGACGTCCAACCAAGAGAGGGATTGTCTGGTGGAAGTGTCTAAATTAAGTATCTGTGACAAGTCGGAGTGATCTCAGCATGCACAGTTGTAGAGGTTGCCAGTGAAATCTCGCCAACGGTATAATGTCTGACGGTGCCACCATGAAACCCACTACCTCCATGCACTGAGCTACAGAAGGAGAAGCTAGAGTCTGAAGCTTCCGGCAAGCTGATTGTAGTTTGAGCTTGCGTTGGTCAGTAAGAAAAAGCTTCATTGCCACTGGATCTATGGTAACTCCCAGAAAAGACACACTTGCCCGTGGCCAAAGATAACTTTTGGCTATGTTAAACTTCCAACTATGACTGCGAAGAAACCAGAGTAACTTCTCAGTCTGAGTAGTTGTTTAAAGGGACAGTCAACACCAGAATTTTTGTTGTTTTAAAAGATATATAATCCCTTAATTCCAATCCCCAAAGCCTCACGAACCCTCAGGTCCACTCAGAATAAATTGAAACTTGTAAAAGAGAAGAAGAAT
This sequence comes from Bombina bombina, assembly GCF_027579735.1. Lineage (NCBI taxonomy): Eukaryota > Metazoa > Chordata > Amphibia > Anura > Bombinatoridae > Bombina > Bombina bombina. Next base: position 874,408,562 of record NC_069503.1, on the reverse strand, counting down.
AACACAATAATATGTGGGGCACTCAGCGCCCACCCGAACCAACCAGGCAGAACAGGCGCCACGTGTCTGAACAAGGCCTCAGGACAGAAGGACTGTTCCTGTTAAGGCCGTATAGAATCCCCCAGAGAGAGGGAAAAAAGTAGACACACATAGTTCTAAACACGTCCTTAAACTTCCTTCGAAGTAACAGTGCAATCAAACATCGATTCCAGACAAACTTTCCGAAGGAAGCATAAAATATGAACATTATTCAAATAAAATAAAGGATAAGGCAACCCGCAGGTTTATTGCCTAAGTAGAAAAGACGTACCCGTAGGAATGCCCAACAGGGCCCCTGCTCTACCAAGCTCAAACTGGAAAAAAGTACTTGATAACAAGACTAAACAAAGATTACTTCATCCCCTTATGTCTATTTCTGCAAGCTATTCGAAGAAGCAGACTGAGAAGTCTCAGATCTAATAAGGATGGGATCTTCCGACAAGGCCAAAGTGTGCCTCAAAAGAACACGAAGGCAAGTCAGTCTATACCGAAAAGCGCAGCATACCCCCGCCGGAGCGAAGGACGACTCCGGCCTTGAAGGCTGACCCCTCGAATCCTCAGGGACAGTCGTTCCCCCAGAGAGCTGAACAGGCCAACTTATGTCTGAAGAGCCCTGGATAATGGAACACGAAGAGTACCCAAAACCAACATCTGGAAGATGCATACCCGCTGGTGCCAAAATTATGGACATGCAACATTGTGACGAAACCTATGGGGAAGAGGTCACCTTCCGGAGAAGGTGAAACAAATTTTGAGTTACCTGCATGCGTAGTAAGCGATGGTGGAAGGGATCTCGCCACTCGGAGGACAGAGGCCCCAGAGGCAGATGGCTCAGCAGCTCCTTGTTTCCCCGATCCCGAGGAATTGAGCACTCTAATACGGCATTCAGAACATAACTGATAGGCTAGTAACATCCAGAGCAATACACATTCTGCGCACAGAGTAGAAAATAAAACAGAGACGTTCGTGTCCACTGAATCAGACTCCTCCATAGCTAGGATATTGATACGAGATTTGGACTCAAAACTTAAACGGTACCTGACACCAACAATGGCTGGGGCACTCACCACCTCCTAAGAGCCCTATACCAGCAGATCCGAATATCTCCGTTGCCGCAGGGCTAGGAATGCGGAAATAGAGAGTCAAAAAACGTGTCCATGCCCTGTCACAAGGTGAACCGTACAGTCCAGAAAAAGTGTGCCCGATCGCAAAGGCCGCGTCACTTCTGAAGGTCGCTATGTTCCACAAGCCATGAGCCTAAATAACACTACGCATAAGCAGGTCGAATCACATAAACATGATTAAACAACCCCCCCCCCCCCCTGTTCAATAACCCCCTTCAGGAGATATTACCCTTGATTCAAAGGTACAAAAGGCGCCTCATTGAGACCCTTATGTTAAGTTAGTCCCGCAAGGTGGTAGTCTCTCGGGAAACATTTGTAATATAAAACAATCATGACGAAAGTAAAATGAAACGATCTTACAGAAATCTACGCCGTGGAACAGGAACACGGCCCTTTAAGTGTGATGGATAGTAGCATCGCCTCCCCCATCGACTTGAGAGAAGAAAGCAGGCAGCAGAGCGAAGTTCGACAACGCTGATTGCTTGAGGAGCTGTTAACATGAGTCTGGATGGTTTCGCAGAAAGACTCTTCATGCATCTCCGGAATCTAACTTTCATCCAAGCCCTCAATGAGAGACTGATAGGATTACTTAAAACTCCTGGCCCATGTCGAAGAGTACTACCCTACATAAGAGACAAAATAAATTCTGACACTTCTCTGCCAACCTCCTGGGATGAAAGGCAAAGAATGACTGGGGGATGAGGGAAGTATTTAAGCTTTTGGCCGGGATGTCTTTGCCTCCTCCTGGTGACCAGGTTCTTATTTCCCAAAAGTAATGAATGCAGCTGTGGACTCTTTCCATTTATGAAGAAAAATGCACGTTGTTTAACATCTTAAGATACTAAGGGACGATTATAGTAAATATGTCCATTTCTAAATGCTAAGTTCTAAGATAATAAAGTTGTCTAATTGGATAGCAAACTATGTCATAACCTTAAAATGTTACTTTGTTGTACTATGTAGAATAGATTACTTATATGTTTTAGTCTGTCCTTTAATGGGATAGGAAAGTCAAAATTAAACTTGCATGATTCATATAGAGCATGCCATTTTAACACACTTTTAAATTCACTTCTATTTTCAAATGTGCTTCGTTCTCTTAGTATCCCTTGTTTAAAAATGAATACGAACATATCATACTCTAGTTGGAGCTGTTGCAAATTGGTGCCTGCACACATTTGTCTCTTGTTATTGGCTAACTAGATGTGTTCAGCTAGCTGCCAGTAGTGCAATTCTGTCCTTTTAGTAATGGATAACAAGAGAATGAAGCAAATTTGATAATAGAAATAAATTTGAAAGTTGTTTAAAAATGTATGTTCTATCTGAATCATAAAAGAAAGTGTTGGGGTTTACTATCCATTTAGGTGATTTTTGTATATTGTTCATGTTTTATTGATGAGAAAACAGTTTTTTATAATGAATGATAAGGATGTTGATAGGACAGTATATGGATTCTAGTCTATCCATATTTGACATTTTTGTATATGTTCCATAAATAAGGATGAAACGTTATTAATAAACATTACTACTAATGCATCTATCTTTTATTTTGAATTCCAGCATGATATAGAAAAATACTAAAAAGGTGTTTGGTGGGAGTCTGTATAATAAGACTAAAGAATGATAAAGGTGTTTAAGTGATAAGTATTGTGTGTTAAAGTGTTTAATTTAACTGTGACTTAAAAATCAAAAAAATATAAAAAAAAAAAAATTATACTGCAATATAAATTGCACTTAAAAAACTGTACATCTGGAAGCTCCCAGAGTCTCTTGTGCAGTAACAGTCCATCCTGGAGAAACGATAGGACCCTGTTAACTTTATGCTAGGGGAATCCACACTCTTCACACCAGAATAAATAGGTTCTCCACACCTTATGATAGATGTGACGAGTAACCGGCTTGAATGAGAGTATCAATAACCCTCTCAGAAAACCCTCTCTTGGCTAGGACTAAGCGTTCAATCTCCACGCAGTCAGCCTCAGAGAATCCAGATTTTGATGAACAAAAGGAGCAGATCCCTGGAACAAGGTAGCTTCCATGGAGGAGAAAATGACATCCCCACCAGATCCGCAAACCCCGTCCTTCATGGCCAAGATGGAGCAATCAGTATCACTGATGCCTGCTCTTGCTTGATGCGGGCCACTACACGAGGAAGGAGTGGTAACGGCGGGAAAAGGTAGATTAGATTGAACCTCCAAGGCACCGCTAATGCATCTATTAGCTCCGCCTGAGGTTTCCTAGACCTCGACCCATATCTGGGTAGCTTGGTATTGAGACGGGACGCCATAATGTTTATTTCCGGCGTATGCCACATGTAGCATATCTCCACAAACACTTTGGGATGGAGAGACCATTCCCCTGGATGAAAGGATTGTCTGCTGAGAAAATCTGCTTCCCAGTTGTCCACACCCGGAATGTGGATAGCTGACAGCGAACAGCTGTTGGCTTCCGCCCACTCCAGAATCCGAGATACTTCCCTCATTGCTAGGGAGCTTCTTGTTCCACCCTGATGGTTGATGTAAGTCACAGAGGTTATATTGTCTGATTGGAATCTGATAAACCGGGACGAACCCAGAAGAGGCCAAACCTTCAGAGCATTGAAGATTGCTCGACGTTCCAGAATGTTGATCGGGAGGAAGCGTTCCTCCTGAGACCACAGAACCTGTGCCTTTCTGGCACCCCAAACAGCTCCCCATCCTGATAGACAGGTATCCATAGTCACAATCTCCCAGGATGGTCTTATAAAGGATGTCCCTCGGGACAGATGATCTGGACAGAGCCACCAGGAGAGGGATTCTCTCGACCGGTTGTTCAGGGAAATCTGTTGAGACATATCGGAATGATCGCCGTTCCACTGCCTCAGCATGCACAGTTGTAACGGTCTGAGACGGAAAATGGCAAAGGTAATGATGTCCATGCTGGACACAATGAGATCAATTACCTCCATACACTGAGCCACAGATGGCCTTAAGGAGGCCCAAAAGGGCAAGACATGCCGAAGCTAGCTTGCAATGTCTCTGGTCTGTTAGAAATATCCTCATGGATATGGGGCTATTATAGTACCCAGGAATTCTACCCTGGTGCTTGGAATCATATTACTCTTTTCTAAGTTTATTTTCCATCCATGAGATCGAAGAAGAGATAGAAGAGATACCGAATGGTCCTCCGCCGGACAAAAGGATGGTGCTTATACCAGAATATCATCCAAGTAGGGAGCTACTGCTATACCCTGGGTTCTGCCAACGGTCAGAAGAGCCCCTAGAACCTTTGTAAAGATTCTTGGAGCAGTAGCTAGACCAAACGGAAGTGCAATAAACTGGAAGTGCTGGTCCAGGAACGCAAACCTTAGGAACTGGTAGTGATCCTTGTGGATTGGGACATGAAGGTAAGCATCCTTCAGTTCTATAGTGGTCATGAACTGTCCTTCCTGAACTAGAGGAAGGATGGACCTTATTGTCTCCATCTTGAACGAGGGGACATTTAGAAACTTGTTTAAGCATTTCAGCTCCAGAATGGGACCCCAAAAAGGCTTGAATAGTATCCCAAACCTCTTTCTTCGATAGGAACCAGGAAAATGATCCCTAGGGAGGACAGATAGCGCACGCACCACAGAAAGGCTTCCCTCTTTTATGCCTTTGAAGACAGGTTTGAAAGGAGAAATCTGCCCTTGGGTGGTTGAGATTTGAAACCTATCTTGTATCCCTGAGCTATGACCTCCAGGACCCATGGATCCTTCACGTCCCAGAACCAAGCGTCTGAAAACAGCGAGTCTGCCCCATACACGATCCAGCACCAGATCGGGGGCCGCCCCGTTATTCCGTCATGGGTTTTTTGCTCTGCTTGGGTTTATTCCAGAATTGAGCCGGATTCCAAGTACTCTTGGCTTGCTCAGGCTTAGAGGAGGACTGTTGTCTTTGGGATTTCTCAGAACGAAAGGAACACAAATTAGAGCCTTGCCCCCTTAGACTTGTTCTTTTTATCCTGTGGTAGGAAGGCATCCTTGCCCCCTGTAACCATGGAGATAATGACCTGGACCAAATAAAAAATTTTCCCCTAAAAGGAAGGGAAAGGAGTCGAGACTTAGAAGTCCTATCCGGAGACCAGGATTTCAGCTAGAGCACCCGACGGGTCTGCACTGAAAAACCAGAGATCTTACATTTAGGCGAATGATCTGCATGTTTGCATCACAGATAAAAGAATAAGCAATTCTCAAGGCCTTAATTCTTTCTTGGATAACATTGAGGGGACCCTCCACCTCAATCAAATCTGATAAGGAGTTGCACCAGTAGGCCGCAGCTCCAGCAACCGAGGTAACAGTCGCTGCCAGGTGAAACAAGTATCCCATATGCTGAAACATTTTTTGGAGAAAAGTTTCCATCTTCTTATATATCGGCTCCCTGAACGGCGAGCTATCCTCAAGTAGAATAGTAGTACGCTTGGCCAGTGTATAGATAGCACTATCCACCTTAGGGACGGAACCCGACAACTCCAATTGAGAGTCCGGGACCGGGAATAATTTTTTTTTAAAGGAAGACGAAGGGGAAAAGAAGATACAATTCTACCCCACTCGTTCTCAATAATGTTCACCATTTTTACAGGTACAGGAAGTGTTAACGGCACTACCCTGTCCTCATAAACTCTGTCTAATTTAGGAATCATCAGGCAGCTTGGCCCCTGGAACCTCTAATGTAGACAGAACCTCCTTTAAAAGAAAACGTAAGTGTTCAATCTTAAAATTTAAAGGCTGGTTCCTCCACAGCAGGAGGCCTAGAGGTAGCAGACTCCGATCGAGAAATTTCACCCTCTGAAGACTCAGAGTGTAACCCATCTTTGGATAATTGAAAAACAAATAAATACAATAAATCACTTGAAGACCCCTGGACCGGAGAGCTATGTTTAACCTTTCTCTTGCGTTTGGCAGGGCGAGGTAAAGCACTAAAAGCGTCAGACACCACTGTTTTTAACTGTGCGGTAATATCTAATGGTAAAAGGCTCCATCCATATATAAGATCAGGCACGGTACGGGAAGCTGCATGTGATGAGGGAGATGACTGATGGCTATGCACCTCATGGGACAGCCAATCCTCAGAGGTGGACGGCTCAGTGGTACTAAAGGGGTTAACGTTCTTAGACATAATAACTTTGTTGATACATATGGAACATAGTTGAGAGGGTGGGCATACCAAGGCCTCCTCACAATATAAACAGGTATTACTATTTGGAACAGAGGGAGTACCCTCAAGAATATCAGAATCCTCCATAGGTGGACACAGAATAAAAACTATCTTTTTATTTCCCACAAACATGGCACCTTTATACTCCCAATGGCTGGGGCACTCACCAACTCCTAGACCCAGGCAAACAGAGAAAAGACGTCTTCTCCGACAGCTAGCTCGGTCAGGAATAAGAAAATTAAAGTGTGACCACTCCCCGTCACGTGGTGCGCAAGGCAGGACCGCACCTGCTATGAGAAAAAGCGCTCCTAAATACAAGCTGCCACAGCGCTCAAAGTGAAAGTAAAACCTGTGTGTTCCAGCCACCTAACAAACAGTCTATGAGCCCAGGAAATCTCATACATAAAGCAGCATAAAATCAAAGCATCACATTTGATTAATCCCCACTGTTCAATAACCTCCCTCAGGAGATATTAACCCATGATTCTATTAAGATAAAAGGAGTCACACACTGAGAGCCTGTCTTCTAGCGTTTTCAACAAAATTGGAACGATCTTACCAGAATCCATGCTGTGGAACAGAAACACAGGAGCTGTTAGCAGACAGTCTGGATGGGTTCACAGAAAGACTCTACCTGCATCTCCAGATTCTAACTTTCGTCAATACTCTCAGTGAAAGGCTGACAAGACTACTTAAAACTCCAGTCCCATATCGAAGGGCAGTAACCGCTCCTAAGGAACCACTCTGAAATCTTCTGACACTTCTCTGCCATCCTAATATGATGAAAGGCAAAGAATGACTGGGGGTAGGGGAAGTTGAAGAGGTATTTAAGCCTTTAGCTTGGGGGGTCTTTGCCTCCTCCTGGTGGCCAGGTTTAGTATTTTCCAACAGTAAAGAATGAAATTGTGGACTCTCCTAATATTAAGAAGGAAATACAATCTAGCTACGCAAGTGGTGCAGTACTATGCAACGTGCGTAGAAAGCTTGTAATTTAACGCCTCTGTTTTCACTAATGTCCAGCTAGCCACTGTAGGGAGTTGCGGCGCGACGGGGTAACACCATCAGAGGAGATTTATTCCTGCTTGATGGTGTCAAGGATCACCAACATCTTCCACGGACTACTGGTTGGGGACCACTGTTATGAACGATAGGAGAAATACAGACACCGATCATGCAATAAATATTTTCCCTACTTGCTTCAAAAGTACTACAATGTACACACTGTTAAATGTGTAATAAAATCTGCAGCAAAAATTCACAAAACATCAGACTAGTGATGGAAAAATAATAACAATGATCGTTCTTACTTCAGTGTTTATCCTATTTACTTTCAATGGGTGCACCACCCAGCTGATTTTACTAACAACCCAGCTAAAAAAATGTGCTGCTATTAAAATGTTTCAATGTTTATTGCTCAAATTATCATTAAAAGGGATACTAAACCCAATTTTTTTTTCTTTAACGATTCAGATAGAGCATGCAATTTTAAGCAACTTTCTAATTTACTCCTGCTATTAAATTTTCTTCGTTCTCTTGCTATCTTTATTTAAAAAGCAGGAATTTAAAGCTTAGGAGCCAGCCCATTTTAGGTTCAGCACCCTGAATAGCCCTTGCTTATTGATGGCTACATTTAGCAAACCAATAAACATAACCCAGGTTCTGAACCAAAAATGGTCCGACTCTTAAGTTTTAAATAAAAATATAATATGTTATTAAAATTAAAATAAAAAATCCAAACCAATGTGGAAAAAACATTGGGCATTTAAATTATTCAAAGAAAATAGTAGTCTCATACCACATTTATAAAAAAAAGTAACAAAACATGCAAAAAAAACAAACAATCAAATTAGCCAAAATTGAAAATGAAAGATTATTGCAAAAGATTCTAAGTCTAACCCTAAAAAGTTCTTTAAGTACATAAATAGCAAAGAATCTAAGAATGACAATATATGTACATTAAAATGTGTGGAGGGTAGCATGATTAACAGTGACAGGGAGAAGACTGAGGTACTAAACAAGTTCTTTCTTCAGTATACACAAGAGAGGACACTTTGGAACAAACTAGAACATACCAGCCCATACCATTAACTGGGTTATGTATAGAGGATATCAGGAAAAAACAAGATAATATTAAGGTAAATAAAACTCCAGGCCAAGATGGAATACACTCAAGGGTGTTAAAGGAATTTAGCACTGTTATAGAAAAACCTCTACTCTTAATTTTTCATTATTATCCTCAGGCATTGGTGAAAAGCTGATGTGGTGCCACTCTTCAAAATGGGAAGCAGGGATGATCCAGGAAGCTATAGACCAGTTAGTCTGAGATCAATAGTGGGAAAGATATTTGAAGGGATTATAAGGGATTATATTGATGAGCATATTCGTGTAAACAAGAGTATGAGTTTAAATCAGCATGGTTTTATGAGAAATAGATCATGTCAAACTAATCTACTAATTAGATTCTATGAGGAAGTAAGTAAAAATATAGATAAAGGGGAATCAGTTAATGTGATATACTTAGATTTTGCAAAGGCATTTGATACAGTGCCACGTGAGAGATTAATGCACAAATTTAAGGGACTGTGAATATCTGAAAATGTTAGCTCATGGATAAAAGATACGGAGCGTAGTAGTGAATGGATCATACTCAGATTGGACAAAGGTAATCAGTGGAGTCCCTCAGGGATCAGTACTGGGCCCTGTTCTTTATAATATTTTTATTAATGACTTGGAGCAAGCATTAAATAGCGACATCTCTATTTTTGTAGATGATACTAAGTTTAAGTGAATATCAACTTTCAAGAATGAGTGCCCGGTTATTAAAAATACTATTAAAAACAGGGGCACTTTCATTCATGAAAGTTTAAATTTCACCCTTTTTTTAAAAAATACTTACCTTTTCTTCTTGAAGCCGGAGAAGCGATTCCCCCTCCTGCTGCTCGTCACTTCATGCGTCAGCAATGACGAATCTGGCTTCCTCCAATCATGGCGTTGCCTCAGGAAAAGATTCCCCTGGTGGGGAGCCGTGATTAGAGGATGTTGTATTTGTCATTGCTGACGTATGAAGTGACAAGCAGTAGGAGTAGGAATCACTTCTCCGGCTTCAAGAAGAAAAGGTAAGTATTTTAACAAAACAGGTGAAATGTAAACTTTCCTGAATAAAAGTGCCCCTGTTTTTAATAGTATTTTTAAAAAACGGGCACTCATTCTTGAAAGTTGACATTCATTTTAAGTAAGGTCATTAGGTCAGAGCAGGATGAACTTTCGTTACAAAGGGATCTGCCAAAAACATAATTTATGCTTACCTGATAAATTCCTTTCTTCTGTAGTGTGATCAGTCCACGGGTCATCATTACTTGTGGGATATTAACTGCTCCCCTACAGGAAGTGCAAGAGGATTCACCCAGCAGAGTTGCTATATAGCTCCTCCCCTCTACGTCACCTCCAGTCATTCGACCAAGGACCAACGAGAAAGGAGAAGCCAAGGGTGTAGTGGTGACTGAAGTATAATTTAAAAAATATTTACCTGCCTTAAAAAACAGGGCGGGCCGTGGACTGATCACACTACAGAAGAAAGGAATTTATCAGGTAAGCATAAATTATGTTTTCTTCTGTTAAGTGTGATCAGTCCACGGGTCATCATTACTTGTGGGATACCAATACCAAAGCAAAAGTACACGGATGACGGGAGGGATAGGCAGGCTCTTTATACAGAAGGAACCACTGCCTGAAGAACCTTTCTCCCAAAAATAGCCTCCGAGGAAGCAAAAGTGTCAAATTTGTAAAATTTGGAAAAAGTATGAAGCGAAGACCAAGTTGCAGCCTTGCAAATCTGTTCAACAGAGGCCTCATTCTTAAAGGCCCAAGTGGAAGCCACAGCTCTAGTGGAATGAGCTGTAATTCTTTCAGGAGGCTGCTGTCCAGCAGTCTCATAAGCTAAACGAATTATGCTACGAAGCCAAAAAGAGAGAGAGGTAGCAGAAGCTTTTTGACCTCTCCTCTGACCAGAGTAAACGACAAACAGGGAAGACGTTTATCGAAAATCTTTAGTTGCCTGTAAATAAAATTTAAGGGCACGAACTACATCCAGATTGTGCAAAAGACGTTCCTTCCTCGAAGAAGGATTTGGGCACAAGGATGGAACAACAATCTCCTGATTGATATTCCTGTTAGTGACTACCTTAGGTAAGAACCCAGGCTTAGTACGCAGAACTACCTTATCCGAGTGAAAAATCAAATAAGGAGAATCACAATGTAAGGCTGATAAGTCAGAGACTCTTCGAGCCGAGGAAATAGCCATTAAAAATAGAACTTTCCAAGATAACAACTTTATATCAATGGAATGAAGGGGTTCAAACGGAACACCCTGTAAAACGTTAAGAACAAGGTTTAAACTCCATGGTGGAGCCACAGCTTTAAACACAGGTTTAATCCTGGCCAAAGCCTGACAAAAAGCCTGAACGTCTGGAACTTCTGACAGACGCTTGTGTAACAGAATGGACAGAGCTGAGATCTGTCCCTTTAAGGAACTAGCGGATAACCCCTTTTCTAAACCTTCTTGTAGAAAAGACAATATCCTAGGAATCCTAACCTTACTCCAAGAGTAACCTTTGGATTCGCACCAATATAGGTATTTACGCCATATTTTATGGTAAATCTTTCTGGTAACAGGCTTCCTAGCCTGTATTAAGGTATCAATAACTGACTCAGAAAAACCACGCTTTGATAAGATCAAGCGTTCAATTTCCAAGCAGTCAGCTTCAGAGAAGTTAGATTTTGATGTTTGAAAAGGACCCTGAATCAGAAGGTCCTGTTTCAGAGGTAACGACCAAGGTGGACAGAATGACATGTCCACCAGATCTGTATACCAAGTCCTGCGTGGCCATGCAGGCACTATTAGAATCACTGATGTTTTCTCCTGTTTGATTCTGGCAATCAATCGAGGAAGCATCGGGAAAGGTGGAAACACATAAGCCATCCTGAAGGTCCATGGTGCTGTCAAGGCATCTATCAGGACCGCTCCCGGATCCCTGGATCTGGACCCGTAGCGCGGAAGCTTGGCGTTCTGTCGAGACGCCATGAGATCTATCTCTGGTTTGCCCCAACGTCGAAGTATTTGGGCAAAGACCTCTGGATGAAGTTCCCACTCCCCCGGATGAAAAGTCTGACGACTTAAGAAATCCGCCTTCCAGTTCTCCACTCCCGGGATGTGGATTGCAGACAGGTGGCAAGAGTGAGACTCTGCCCAGCGAATTATCTTCGATACTTCCATCATTGCTAGGGAGCTTCTTGTCCCTCCCTGATGGTTGATATAAGCTACAGTCGTGATGTTGTCCGACTGGAACCTGATGAACCCCCGAGTTGCTAACTGGGGCCAAGCCAGAAGAGCATTGAGGACTGCTCTCAATTCCAGAATGTTTATTGGAAGAAGACTCTCCTCCTGATTCCATAGTCCCTGAGCCTTCAGAGAATTCCAGACAGCGCCCCAACCTAGTAGGCTGGCGTCTGTTGTTACAATTGACCAGTCTGGCCTGCTGAATGGCATTCCCCTGGACAGATGTGGCCGATAAAGCCACCATAGAAGAGAATTTCTGGTCTCTTGAATGGAATGAAGGACACGGCATGCATTTAGAAGTTTTGTTAACCTGTCCTCTGTCAGGTAAATCTTCATTTCTACAGAATCTATCAGAGTCCCCAGGAAGGGAACTCTTGTGAGTGGAAAGAGAGAACTTTTCTCTTCGTTCACTTTCCATCCATGCGACCTTAGAAATGCCAATACAATCTCTGTATGAGATTTGGCAGTTTGAAAGCTTGAAGCTTGTATCAGTATGTCGTCTAAGTACGGAGTTACTGAAATTCCTCGCGGTCTTAGTACCGCCAGAAGAGTGCCCAGAACCTTTGTGAAGATTCTTGGAGCCGTAGCCAGTCCGAATGGAAGAGCTACAAACTGGTAATGCCTGTCTAAAAAGGCAAACCTTAGATACCGGTAATGACTTCTGTGAATCGGTATGTGAAGGTAAGCATCCTTTAAATCCACTGTGGTCAAGTACTGACCCTCTTGGATCATGGTCAAAATTGTTCGAATAGTTTCCATCTTGAACGATGGAAATCTTAGGAATTTGTTTAGGATCTTTAAATCCAAGATTGGCCTGAAGGTTCCCTCTTTTTTGGGAACTACAAACAGATTTGAGTAAAACCCTTGTCCTTGTTCCAACCGCGGAACTGGATGGATCACTCCCATTAATAAAAGATCTTGTACGCAGCGTAGAAACGCTTCCTTCTTTGTTAGGTTTGTTGACAACCTTGACAGATGAAATCTCCCTCTTGGGGGAGAGGATTTGAAGTGCAGAAGGTATCCCTGAGATATGATCTCTAACGCCCAGGGATCCTGAACATCTCTTGCCCAAGCCTGGGCGAAGAGGGAAAGTCTCCCCCCCACTAGATCCGGTCCCGGATCGGGGGCCCTCAATTCATGCTGTCTTAGGGGCAGCTGCAGGTTTTCTGGCCTGTTTGCCCCTGTTCCAGGACTGGTTAGGTTTCCAGCCTTGTCTGTAGCGAGCAACAGCTCCTTCCTGTTTTGGTGCAGAGGAAGTTGATGCTGCTCCTGCTTTGAAATTACGAAAGGAATGAAAATTGGACTGTCTAGCCTTGGCTTTGGCCTTGTCCTGAGGCAGGGCATGACCTTTACCTCCTGTAATGTCATCAATAATCTCTTTCAAGCCGGGCCCGAATAAGGTCTGCCCTTTGAAAGGAATATTAAGCAATTTAGATTTAGACGTAACATCAGCTGACCAGGATTTTAGCCACAGAGCTCTGCGTGCCTGAATGGCAAATCCTGAATTTTTAGCCGCAAGTTTAGTTAAATGTACTACGGCATCTGAAATAAATGAATTAGCTAACTTAAGGAATTTAAGTTTGTGTGTGATGTCATCTAGTGTGGATGATTGAAGTGTCTCTTCCAGAGACTCAAACCAAAATGCTGCTGCAGCCGTGACAGGTGCAATACATGCAAGAGGTTGCAATATAAACCCTTGTTGAACAAACATTTTCTTAAGGTAACCCTCTAATTTTTTATCCATTGGATCTGAAAAAGCACAGCTATCCTCCACTGGGATAGTGGTACGCTTAGCTAAAGTAGAAACTGCTCCCTCCACCTTAGGGACCATTTGCCATAAGTCCCGTGTGGCGGCGTCTATTGGAAACATTTTTCTGAATATAGGAGGGGGTGAGAAAGGCACACCAGGTCTATCCCACTCCTTAGTAACAATGTCAGTAAGTCTCTTAGGTATAGGAAAAACGTCAGTACTCGTCGGTACCGCAAAATATTTATCCAACCTACACATTTTTTCTGGGATTGCAACTGTGTTACAATCATTCAGAGCCGCTAATACCTCCCCTAGTAACACACGGAGGTTCTCAAGCTTAAATTTAAAATTTGAAATGTCTGAGTCCAGTTTATTTGGATCAGAACCGTCACCCACAGAATGAAGCTCTCCGTCTTCACGTTCTGCAAACTGTGACGCAGTATCAGACATGGCCCTTGCATTATCAGCGCACTCTGTTCTCATCCCAGAGTGATCACGTTTACCTCTTAGTTCTGGTAGTTTAGCCAAAACTTCAGTCATAACAGTAGCCATATCTTGTAATGTGATTTGTAATGGCCGCCCAGATGCACTCGGCGCTACAATATCACGCACCTCCTGAGCGGGAGATGCAGGTACTGACACGTGAGGCGAGTTAGTCGGCATAACTCTCCCCTCGTTGTTTGGTGAAATATGTTCAATTTGTACAGATTGACTATTTTTTAAAGTAGCATCAATACATTTAGTACATAAATTTCTATTGGGCTCCACTTTGGCATTAACACATATAGCACAGAGATATTCCTTTGAATCAGACATGTTTAACACACTAGCAAATAAACAGCAACTTGGAAATACTTTTCAAAGTAATTTACAAATAATATGAAAACGAACTGTGCCTTTAAGAAGCACAGAAAAATATTATAACAGATAAAATAATTAAGTTATAGCATCAATCTTTGTCAGAATATACAGTTTAAGCAAAGGATTGTTCCCCTCAGCAAATGATAACTAACCCAGGCAGCAGAAAAAAACACACAAATAAACGTTTTTTATATCACAGTCAATACCCTCAGCACAGCTCTGCTACTTCCCTCAAAAAAGGCTTTTGAGATCCCTGAACTCTGTAGAGATGAACCGGATCATGCAGGAAGAAAATGAACCTCTGACTGAGTTTTTTCTGATGCATAGTGAAAGCACCAAAATGGCCCCTCCCCCACACACATAACAGTGAGAGGGATCAGTGAACTGCTCTAATTTAAATCAAAACTATTGCCAAGTGGAAAAAAAGTGCCCAAAATATTTTTTCACCCAGTACCTCAGAGAAAAAAACGTTTTTACATGCCAGCAAAAAAACGTTTTACCTCAATAATTAATTGTCATTTAAAACCTATTGCAAGTCCCTGCAAAATAGGTTAAGTCTATGTATACAGTTTAAAAGCCAGAGAAGTACCATTTCCCAGAAAACTGAAGTGTAAAATATACATACATGACAGCCTGATATCAGCTACATCTACTGCATTCAAGGCTGAGTTTACATTATAACGGTATGGCAGGATTTTCTCATCAATTCCATGTCAGAAAATAATAAACTGCTACATACCTCTTTGCAGATTAATCTGCCTGCTGTCCCCTGATCTGAAGTTTACCTCTCCTCAGATGGCCGAGAAACAGCAATATGATCTTAACTACTCCGGCTAAAATCATAGAAAAACTCAGGTAGATTCTTCTTCAAATTCTACCAGAGAAGGAATAACACACTCCGGTGCCATTATAAAATAACAAACTTTTGATTGAAGATATAAAAACTAAATATATCACCATAGTCCTCTCACACATCCTATCTAGTCGTTGGGTGCAAGAGAATGACTGGGGGTGACGTAGAGGGGAGGAGCTATATAGCAACTCTGCTGGGTGAATCCTCTTGCACTTCCTGTAGGGGAGCAGTTAATATCCCACAAGTAATGATGACCCGTGGACTGATCACACTTAACAGAAGAAATTAGAAGTATGGGCAGGTAAATGGAAAATGAGATTTAATAAGGGAAAATGCAAGGCTCTACATTTTGGGGGTAAAAATAAGCAGCCACTGTATTATTTAAATGGGACAAGACTTAGCCAAACAGAGGAGAAAAAGTGATTTGGGAGTAGTAATAGATAACAAGCTAAAGATGGGTGCACAATGCAGGGCAGTGGCTTCAAATGTTAATAAGATACTAGCATGTATTAAAAGAGGCATTGATTCAAGGGAGGAAAGAGGTAAGACCTCACCTTGAGTATGGAGTGCAGTTCTGGGGATCGATCGCAAAAAAAAGATATTGCAGAACTAGAAAAAGTTCAGAGAAGGGCCACAAAGCTAATAAGTGGAATGGAGAATTTAAGCTATTTAAGCTATTTTTTAATTGCAAGAGAAATAAAATTGTGGAACTCATTGCCAAAGGAGGTAGTGAATGCGAATACCCTAGATACATTTGATACATTTCTGGCTAGAAACAAAATTCATGGATATGATTGCTTGTATTAAATGGGTCACCTTTAAGTGGGATTAATTTAAAGGGACACTGAACTACATTTTTTTTCTTTTGTGATTCAGATAGAGCATGCAATTTTAATAAACTTTCTAATTTACTTCTATTATCAAAATTTTCTTCATTCTCTTGGTATCTTTATTTGAAAAGCAAGAATGTAAGTTTAGATGCCGGCCCATTTTTGGTGAACAACCTGGGTTGTTCTTACTGATTGGTGGATAAATTCACTAACCATTAAAGTGCTGTCCAGGGTTGTGAACCAAAAATTGGCTGGCTCCTTAGCTTAGATGCCTTCTATTTCAAATAAATATAGCAAGATAATGAAGAAAAAATGATAATTGGAGTAAATTAGAAAGTTGCTTAAAATTGCATGCTCCATCTGAATAATTAAATACAAAATCTGGGTTTAGTGTCCCTTTAAAATGACATGAAACCAGAATTTTTAATTTCAAGCTTCAAATAAAAAATACAGTTCTTAAAAAGTTTCCAAATTACTTCTATTTTTATATTTGCATTGTTCTCATTATATTCTTTGTTACAGAGAAATCTAGATAGGTAGCAGAAACATGTCTGGAGCACTACATAACAGGAAATAGTGCTGCCATCTAGTGATCTTGCTACTGTACAACATTGTTGCAAGAATGTTGCCATATAGTGCTGCAGACACATGCACATTTCCAAACGTACATTCCTGCTTTTCAACAAAGGATAACAGTAAAACAAAGAAAATTTAATAGAAGTAAATTGGAAAACAATAAAATAATTGGTATGTTCTACCTGAATCCTTAAATAATTTTTGGAGGGTTTTATGTTAAATTATGCAATCAATATTTGCAGAAAATATATTAGAAAGTATTTCATTGTCCCCACCCAGCTACTTTATAATGCTACCTGGCGAGCAAAATTTGAAAAACACTGCACTTGTTTACGCTTTTTATGGAAATCACCAAGATACTAGGCCAGTGTTCACCAATTAGATCTCGGTGAGAGAGCACAGAAGTGGTATATTAGATGCATTAAATATTTAATGCCACAGAGCAACCTTAAATAAAAGTAAAACTGGCTTCAGTTGAGGATTGGACATCTAGTAAATAATATCTTACAAACTGTATGCAAATAACCCCCAACTGCAAAAAAAGAAACCCAGACTGGCTCCTCCATATAAAAACACATTTATTTATTCGGTTGAGTAAAAGGTTACAGCACACATAAAATCAACTGCATCTATGAATACGGGTACTACCTAAACGCGTCAGATGTGAGGGGTACCTTACCTCATCCTTCTTACCTATACCTGTAGGTGCACCTGCAGTTGATTTTATGTGTGCTGAAACCTTTTACCCAACCGAATAAATAAATGTGTTTTAACTAGAGGAACCGGTCTGGGTTTCTACTTTTTTGAAAGATTGCTTTGGGCTAACCTTCCCACAGGGCTTTCCAGTGATGATTTGGAATGGAGCAGATGACCTCTTAACCAGGATGTATCTGAGCCTAACCAGCAGTGCAGCGTGAGCGGAGGAGACGCCAATACAAGGATTAACAGATCTCCTATAAGTCCGCTTTTTACATTCTTTATTGGGGCTACTCTGTCCGGATGTTTCACATGCCTATGGCTTAAGAGACTGTCTTGTATTTATGTCCCGGGGTATTTGGTGCATGGACACTTGTTTTTCGCTTTGAACCCCCAACTGTGTCTTTAAACTCTTTACCTTTCTACGTCAGGAAAACAACACTATATTTTAAAATAGAAAAATCTTTCAAATGATCAAATTAAATGCATTTTCATGTAAAAACATTCATCCACAGGTTGATGATTGTATAGGTCTAAATATCTGATCCATATAGGCTTTCACAATTAAAAAAAAAAGAATTGCAATTCTATTATTAAATCACTGAGAATTTGTGCAAATTTTTCAAAATGGTTTAAATATATTTGTGGGTGAACGTGCACTACTATGGTCACATTTTAAGAGATCAACCGTGACTGGCAAATACTACTACGGTGAGCCAAGATATACTATTTTTAGTGTTAAGTTCTGATTTAATAATAACAATATACAGTGTATATATATATATATATATATATATATATATATATATATATATACACACACACACACACACACACATATTTAAAATTAATTAATAGCTACCAATACACAAAACATTTTGTAAAACAAATTCTGTAATCACTTCATCTGAACACGCTGCTTATTGTATTAAATGACTATAAGTGACACATATATCTTCCCTATTTTAACTGGAAAAGAAAGTTTTTATATTATGATAATAAAAAGGTTACTGAACCATGTGTACATTTGAGTCTGATCATTTAAACAGATTACATAAACATCCTGACCACAAATGTGTAGAAAGGAATGACTATTTACCTTTAAGTCTTGTGAAATAATGTACAGTAAAAGAAAGGATACACTTCTCCTTTATATAGCGCACAGAGGACAAAATGTACATGCCGGACAAGACCGTCTCACTACTTTCTGTAAATAAAACCACAATTTCTCCCAAAACTTCCTCAATTCAGGACATGGCAACAGTACAATGATGCAAAGTGTGAAGCTGCAGATACTGAAAAGCATGATACACCCCATGAACTTAGGTCAGTTGGTTGGGAAGGAAATTGCATGTGCCACTTCCTCTGGTTTTGGACAAGAAGATGCTGGCATAAGTAATACTGTGACCATAAGAGAAGTGAGAGATTTAAAAGCTTTAAGCAAGTTGTGCAAATAAATACTTTAAAAAATGTCTACAAATGAAACATAACATATATAAATATGAGAAAGAACACAAATTAAGTCATAAATACAGAAACATGCACACTAATATGCACTGCTAAATATTTAACAGTTACAGCATCAAATAAATGTGTTTATAGGTCGTAAAACTATAAACACAGCAAACGAGTGTGTTACATTAAGAACAAAACTTTGCATAATATTTACTTTTTTATTTTATTTAAAGAAACACTACAAATATGCAATTTATTCAAGCAAGTTTTTCATCCAAAAGAAAATGCACAATCATATAATCTCAAAAAAGACAAGAAGCTAGAACATTAGCCATTTTAATTTCCCAATAAATGAGTAAATTACACATTCTTGCTATTAAGCAAAATTAAACCCCAGACACTACACGAGACAGAGATAAAATATCTTAATAAAATGTTTTTAATACAATATATTATCAAAACAAAAATTTGTTATAAAGTACATTAAAGGGACATTAAACACTAAATAAATGCTTGATAGAATGATGCATTCACACAAAAGATTACTCTTAAAATAACATGTAGATTAATTTTTTAAAGTTGCATTAGTTCAATAAATATTGACAAAATAAGTAACAATTTAAGTGTCTATAAAACAATGGGAGCTGCCATGTTGTAACTTAGGTTACCTTCTCTGCTATGGCCAATTAGGGACACAGTTATAAATAGGTCACTAGAGTGTGCAGCCAATTGTTGTGTGGAATAGAACAGTATTCTGCACTTCGATTTCTAATAGAAACTGAAACACTCACAAATTCAGAATGGAATTACAGGAAAAGTAGACAAAATAAATAATAATAAATTTTATATTACCATCTCAAAGTGTTTAATGTCCCATTAAGTGTTTGTTAATAGTAGATTAGAGGAAGCTTGGCATTCTGACGAGATACCATAAGATCCAGCTCCGGTCTGCCTCATCTGAGAATCAGGTTGGAGTTCCCATTCCCCGGGATGAAACATCTGTCTGCTTAAAAAATCTGCTTCCCAGTTGTCCACCCCTGGGATGTAGATTGCTGACAGATAACAAGAGTGAGCTTCCGCCCACCGAATGATCTTGGATACTTCTGTCATCGCTAAGGAACTCCTTGTTCCTCCCTGATGATTGATGTAAGCCACAGTCGTGATGTTGTCCGACTGAAATCGGATGAATTTGGCCGAAGCCAATTGAGGCCAATTGAGGCCAAGTCTGAAGTGCATTGAATATTGCTCTCAATTCCAGAATATTGATGGGAAGTAGAGACTCCGACCGAGTCCACACACCCTGAGCCTTCAGGGAATTCCAAACTGCACCCCATACTAGTAGGCTGGCATACGTTGTCACTATCACCCAAGAGGGTCTATAGAAGCACGTCCCTTGGGACAGATGATCCGGCGACAACCATCAAAGAGTCACTTGTCTCCTGATCCAGATCTATTTGAGGAGACAAATTTGCATAATCGCCATTCCATTGTCTGAGCATGCTCAGTTGTAGAGGTCTGAGATGAAAACAAGCAAACGGAATGATGTCCATTGCAGCCACCATCAATCCAATTACCTCCATGCACTGAGCCACTGATGGTCAAGGATTGGACTGGAGGGATCGGCATGTATTCAGAATCTTTGAATTTCTGACTTCCGTCAACAAGATTTTCATGGATAGAGAGTCTATTAGAGTTCCCAGGAAAAGAACCCTGGTCTGTGGAATTAGTGAACTCTTTTCTAGATTCACCTTCCACCCGTGAGTCCTTTAGAAAGGATAGAACCATGTCGGTATGAGACTTTGTCAGTTGATAAGACGACGCCTGGATCAGAATATCGTCCAGATAAGGTGCCACTGCAATGCCCCGCAGCCTGAGAACCGCCAGCAGAGACCCTAGAACCTTTGTGAAGATTCTGGGTGCCGTGGCCAGCCCGAAAGGAAGGGCCACAAACTGAAAATGTTTGTCCAGGAAGGCAAACCTCAGGAACTTGTGATAATCTCTGTGGATAGGAATATGAAGATATGCATCCTTTTAAGTCCACGGTAGTCATTTATATTGACCCTCCTGGATAAATGGAAGAATTGTCCGAATAGTCTCCATCTTGAAAGATGGAACTGTGAGAAATTTTTTAGACTCTTGAGATCAAAAATGGGTCGGAACGTTCCCTCTTTTTTGGGAACCACAAAAAGATTTGAGTAAAACCCCTGCCCCTGTTCCTGCATTGGAACGGGACAAATTACTCTCAGAGTGGAGAGGTATTTTACACAACGTAAGAACGCCTCTCTTTTTATCTGGTCTACAGACAATCATGAAAGAAGAAACCTTCCCCTTGGGAAGGAATTTTTGAACTCCAACTGATACCCCGAGACACGATTTCTAGTGTCCAGGGATCCTGAACGTCTCTTATCCAAGCCTGGACAAAGAGAGAAAGTCTGCCCCCTAATAGATCCGGTCCCGGGTCGGGGGCCACCCCTTCATGCTGTCTTGGGTTGTTTATCCTTGTTCAAAATCTGGTTGGGTCTCCAGGTGGGCTTGGCTTGTGAATAATTCCCTTCCTGTTTAGCGGAAGCGGGAACTCCTTTGAAATTACGAAAGGAACGAAAATTACTGTCGCCCCTTTGCTTAGATGTTTTGTCTTGAGGGAGGAGATGACCCTTACCTCCCGTAATATCAGAAATGATTTCCTTCAAATCAGGCCCGAATAGGGTGTTTCCCTTGAAAGGAATAGCCAAAAGCTTGGATTTAGAGGACACATCCGCAGACCAAGATTTTAACCATAAAGCTCTTTGTGCTAAGATGGAGAACCCCGAACTCTTAGCCGCTAATTTGGTGATCTGAAAGAAAACATCCATAATAAAAGAATGAGCCAGCTTAAGGGCCTTAATTCTGTCCTGTATTTCCTCTAAAGAGGTCTCAGTTCTAAGAGACTCTTCTAGAGCGTCAAACCAAAAAGCAGCCGCAGTCGTGACTGTTACAATGCAGGCCGCCGGTTGCAATAAAAACCCTTGATGAACAGCTTTTTGAGAAGACCCTCCAACTTCTTTTTTTTTTTTTTTTTTTAATCATTTATTTATATGTCCAACAAGAAATACAATCAGAAATAAATTTCCACCTTTGTATGCCACGCAGGGTCAGGTGTTAAGGAAACCAAAGCGATATAAAACACAACAACAGAAAAGAAAAACAATATTACATTTCCTTAAATAAATTGGCAGGCAGAGCAAAAAAGAAAATACTCTCGTATAGCCTATTTGTACGAAATGTTGGACTTTTATTTAACTAAATGGAGTACCATTTAATCTGCACACATACTGTCGACATACATAACGACCATCACAAACAAAATCGGGGAAAGAGAGAGGAAAAAAAAAAAAAAAAAAAAAAAAAGGGGGCAACCCCCCCTCCCATTCTCCTCCCCTCTCCCCTCCCTCCCCTACCCCCCTCTCATCCCTTTCTTCCCATTTCTTCCTATCCTATCGTCTCCTGTGACCTACTGATCTTCTTACCAATTCTAACTGTATATTACCCTTCACATCTATTCACTTCATACTTCTCTATAATTAGTTATCCATGCATGTGGAAAATGATCTCTAGCCACAAGATCCATAAAAGAATTTGAAGACAAAAATGGAGTCAGGATAACTTTTTGTATAGCGAGAGGGTAGGTTTTAATAATAGGTAACCAACAACCTAGAAAGATTTTTATTCTCTTTTCTGATATGGTTTTTAAATGAAATGATTCATATATGATTTGGGTTTGAATCTCCTTCTGGATTTGGGATAGTCCAGGGACTGTAGTAGATTTCCAATATTTAAGAATATTGTATCTGACAGTTAGAATGATAGTGTTTAAGGTGTTTACGTAGAAACCCCTATTACTGGGGACATCCAACCAGATTATCTCATTAAGTGATAATGCAATAGATGTTTTGTAATGTACATTGAACCAATATTCCACCTTACGCCATAATTGCAAGATTTTCGGACAATACCAAAACATATGTAAGGTATCTGCTTTTGGTTTATTGCAGCGGGGACAAGCCCCGCTGCAGGAAGGATAAAATTTAACTAATCTTAAAGGGGATAAATAATAATTATTAATAAGCTTTAGATGGGATTCTCTCCAGTTCCTGGGGATTTCACATTTCTTTACACTTGCCATGCTGCGTTTGATTTTACCACAGTCTATTGAATGAAAAGAGGAGGTCCAGAATATAGTCAGCTTATCTAAAAAAATTAATGTTTGTTTAGAAAGCATAATGTCATACATAAGAGAAATAGATGAATTTCCGGTCGCGAATTTTTGAAAACATACATTGAGATCCGACCATGCCTTAAATCTGCTCACATCCCACTTTCGCGTATTAATAAAATGGCGTACCTGTAGATACGCGAAAAAGTTGGATCTGTCTAACTGGAAGTGTTGTGAAAGGATTCCATAGGAAATTATTTGGCCATCTTGTGGAAGAATCTGGCTAATATACTTGAGATCTTTTTCAAGCCATTCTCTAAATACTAATTGTTTAAGACCTGGGGAAAATTGAGGATTTCCAGTAATCGGTAAGAATGCCGAAAATGTAAAATCTACTTCCATCATTGTACAGCACTTCTGCCAAGCCGCTACCACATTTCTAATAGAGATTAAGGAAGAAATCTTATTTGGTAGAGATTTAAGAGGACAGTGTAATATTGCTTTTAAGGCAAAGGGGGAGACCATAAAAGTCTCCATCTCTAAAGATGACACTAACTCCTTTTCTACGATCCAGTCCACCGCCGTTTTAATTAGACAGGCCCAGTTATAGAACTTAAAATTAGGAAAAGCCAGACCAACTGCTTCAAAGTTTTGCATGAGTCTATTTAGAGAGATACGCGCTTTCCCGTTATTCCAGATAAATTTGGAGCAGCAGGAATATAATTTACATAAATCTTTGCTAAGAATAAAGAGGGGGAGATTCTGGAGGGGATAAAGTAAGCAGGGAAAAATAATTGTCTTAATTAAATTAATACGCGCTGTAATAGATAATGGGAGAGCCATCCATAATTCCAAATCAGATTTAATCTTTAGAAGCAATGGTGCGAAATTAAGGCGATACCAGTTTTTCGGATTTTTATGTAGTATTATCCCTAAATATGTAATTGCTTCTACCTCTCTAAATGGATGGTCTTGCAAACTGTTCCTGGTTTTATTAATCCACATAAGTTCACTTTTATTAAAATTAATTTTATAGCCCGCAAATGAGCTGAACTCGTCTAAGCATTGCAATGTAGTAGGAATTGAATAAAGTGAATTCTTAGGTCATCTGCATAGAGCAGGGTCTTAAGAGTGTAGGAGCCCATACTAACTCCTTCTAATACGTCTCTCAGACGAATAGCTAAAGGTTCCAGTGCCAAATTAAATAAAAGGGGTGACAATGGGCACCCCTGTCTTGTTCCCCGTGCTAGGATAATTTTTTGGGAAAGATGACCATTAACAATAAGAAAAGAGATTGGGTTTCTATAGATTTTCCGAATAAATTGCAAAAATTGATTTTTAAAGCCAAATTCCTCTAAGGCTTTAAATAGACCCTCCAACTTCTTATCCATGAGGTCTTTGAAAGCACAACTGTCCTCGATAGGAATAGTCGTATGCGTCGCCAGGGTAGAGATAGCTCCCTCCACCTTAGGGACCATATGCCAAGAGTCCCGAACGGTGTCAGCTATAGGGTACATTTTCTTAAAAATACGGGAAGGGGAGAACGGGATACCCGGTCTTTCCCATTCCCTAGCAATAATTTCCGAAATTCTCTTAGGAACCGGAAAAACATCGGAATAAGAAGGGACCTCTAAGTATTTGTCCTTCTTACTCAATTTCTCTGGTGGGACCACAATAGAGTCACAGTCGTCCAGAGTCACCAAAACCTATTGCAGCAAAAGACGGAGGTGTTCAAGCTTAAATCTGAAGGACATGACGTCCGAATCTGTTGGGGGAAATGCACTTCCTGAGTCAGACAGTTCCCCTCAGACCGGACCTTCCTACCCCCCAATTCAGAGCCCTGGGAGGGTACATCGGAGATAGCCATCAAAGCATCAGAAGTCCCAGGGACCACATGGGCCTCTGTCTTACTGCGTTTGCCTTGTAAAACTGGCAACTTAGATAAAACTTCTGTAAGAGTGGATGGCATAACTGCAGCCATATCCTGCAGAGTGAATGAGGCAGACGCAGTCGAAGAACACGGCGTCGCCTGTGTGGGTGTTAAAGGCTGTGACGCTTGGGGAGAAAGTTGCGGCATACCCCGAGTCTCATCAGTCTGAGAAACATCCTTAGATATACTTGCATTAAAGAAAATTTGTTCTTTAAACTGTAAAGCCCTCTCAGTACATGGACAAAAAGGAATAGGGGGTTCCACATTGGCATCTAAACACATAGAACATGTACTTTCCTGAAAGTCAGCCATGACAAAAAACAGAATTTATGTTTACCTGATAAATTTCTTTCTCCAACGGTGTGTCCGGTCCACGGCGTCATCCTTACTTGTGGGATATTCTCTTCCCCAACAGGAAATGGCAAAGAGCCCAGCAAAGCTGGTCACATGATCCCTCCTAGGCTCCGCCTACCCCAGTCATTCGACCGACGTTAAGGAGGAATATTTGCATAGGAGAAACCATATGGTACCGTGGTGACTGTAGTTAAAGAAAATAAAATATCAGACCTGATTAAAAAAACCAGGGCGGGCCGTGGACCGGACACACCGTTGGAGAAAGAAATTTATCAGGTAAACATAAATTCTGTTTTCTCCAACATAGGTGTGTCCGGTCCACGGCGTCATCCTTACTTGTGGGAACCAATACCAAAGCTTTAGGACACGGATGAAGGGAGGGAGCAAATCAGGTCACCTAAATGGAAGGCACCACGGCTTGCAAAACCTTTCTCCCAAAAATAGCCTCAGAAGAAGCAAAAGTATCAAACTTGTAAAATTTGGTAAAAGTGTGCAGTGAAGACCAAGTCGCTGCCCTACATATCTGATCAACAGAAGCCTCGTTCTTGAAGGCCCATGTGGAAGCCACAGCCCTAGTGGAATGAGCTGTGATTCTTTCGGGAGGCTGCCGTCCGGCAGTCTCGTAAGCCAATCTGATGATGCTTTTAATCCAAAAAGAGAGAGAGGTAGAAGTTGCTTTTTGACCTCTCCTTTTACCTGAATAAACAACAAACAAGGAAGATGTTTGTCTAAAATCCTTTGTAGCATCTAAATAGAATTTTAGAGCGCGAACAACATCCAAATTGTGCAACAAACGTTCCTTCTTTGAAACTGGTTTTGGACACAGAGAAGGTACGATAATCTCCTGGTTAATGTTTTTGTTAGAAACAACTTTTGGAAGAAAACCAGGTTTAGTACGTAAAACCACCTTATCTGCATGGAACACCAGATAAGGAGGAGAACACTGCAGAGCAGATAATTCTGAGACTCTTCTAGCAGAAGAAATCGCAACTAAAAACAAAACTTTCCAAGATAATAACTTAATATCAACGGAATGTAAGGGTTCAAACGGAACCCCCTGAAGAACTGAAAGAACTAAATTGAGACTCCAAGGAGGAGTCAAAGGTTTGTAAACAGGCTTGATTCTAACCAGAGCCTGAACAAAGGCTTGAACATCTGGCACAGCTGCCAGCTTTTTGTGAAGTAATACCGACAAGGCAGAAATCTGTCCCTTCAGGGAACTTGCAGATAATCCTTTTTCCAATCCTTCTTGAAGGAAGGATAGAATCCTAGGAATCTTAACCTTGTCCCAAGGGAATCCTTTAGATTCACACCAACAGATATATTTTTTCCAAATTTTGTGGTAAATCTTTCTAGTCACAGGCTTTCTGGCCTGAACAAGAGTATCGATCACAGAATCTGAGAATCCTCGCTTCGATAAAATCAAGCGTTCAATCTCCAAGCAGTCAGCTGGAGTGAAACCAGATTCGGATGTTCGAACGGACCCTGAACAAGAAGGTCTCGTCTCAAAGGTAGCTTCCAAGGTGGAGCCGATGACATATTCACCAGATCTGCATACCAAGTCCTGCGTGGCCACGCAGGAGCTATCAAGATCACCGACGCCCTCTCCTGCTTGATCCTGGCTATCAGCCTGGGGATGAGAGGAAATGGCGGGAACACATAAGCTAGTTTGAAGGTCCAAGGTGCTACTAGTGCATCCACTAGAGCCGCCTTGGGATCCCTGGATCTGGCCCCGTAGCAAGGAACTTTGAAGTTCTGACGAGAGGCCATCAGATCCATGTCTGGAATGCCCCACAGGTGAGTGACTTGGGCAAAGATTTCCGGATGGAGTTCCCACTCCCCCGGATGCAATGTCTGACGACTCAGAAAATCCGCTTCCCAATTTTCCACTCCTGGGATGTGGATAGCAGACAGGTGGCAGGAGTGAGACTCCGCCCAAAGAATAATTTTGGTTACTTCTTCCATCGCTAGGGAACTCCTTGTTCCCCCCTGATGGTTGATGTACGCAACAGTCGTCATGTTGTCTGATTGAAACCGTATGAACCTGGTCCTCGCAAGCTGGGGCCAGGCCTGGAGCGCATTGAATATCGCTCTCAGTTCCAGAATATTTATCGGTAGAAGAGATTCTTCCCGAGACCAAAGACCCTGAGCTTTCAGGGATCCCCAGACCGCGCCCCAGCCTATCAGACTGGCGTCGGTCGTGACAATGACCCACTCTGGTCTGTGGAACATCATCCCTTGAGACAGATTGTCCAGGGACAGCCACCAACGGAGTGAGTCTCTGGTCCTCTGATTTACTTGTATCTTCGGAGACAAGTCTGTATAGTCCCCATTCCACTGACTGAGCATGCACAGTTGTAATGGTCTTAGATGAATGCGCGCAAAAGGAACTATGTCCATCGCCGCCACCATCAACCCGATCACTTCCATGCACTGAGCTATGGAAGGAAGAGGAACGGAATGAAGTATCCGACAAGAGTCCAGAAGCTTTGTTTTTCTGGCCTCTGTTAGAAAGATCCTCATTTCTAAGGAGTCTATAATTGTTCCCAAGAAGGGAACCCTTGTTGACGGGGATAGAGAACTCTTTTCCACGTTCACTTTCCAGCCGTGAGATCTGAGAAAGGCCAGGACAATGTCCGTGTGAGCCTTTGCTTGAGGAAGGGACGACGCTTGAATCAGAATGTCGTCCAGGTAAGGTACTACTGCAATGCCCCTTGGTCTTAGCACCGCTAGAAGGGACCCTAGTACCTTTGTGAAAATCCTTGGAGCAGTGGCTAATCCGAAAGGAAGCGCCACGAACTGGTAATGTTTGTCCAGGAATGCAAACCTTAGGAACCGATGATGTTCCTTGTGGATAGGAATATGTAGATACGCATCCTTTAAATCCACCGTGGTCATAAATTGACCTTCCTGGATGGAAGGAAGGATAGTTCGAATGGTTTCCATCTTGAACGATGGGACCTTGAGAAATTTGTTTAAGATCTTGAGATCTAGGATTGGTCTGAACGTTCCCTCTTTTTTGGGAACTATGAACAGATTGGAGTAGAACCCCATCCCTTGTTCTCTTAATGGAACAGGATGAATCACTCCCATTTTTAACAGGTCTTCTACACAATGTAAGAACGCCTGTCTTTTTATGTGGTCTGAAGACAACTGCGACTTGTGGAACCTCCCCCTTGGGGGAAGTCCCTTGAATTCCAGAAGATAACCCTGGGAGACTATTTCTAGCGCCCAAGGATCCAGAACATCTCTTGCCCAAGCCTGAGCGAAGAGAGAGAGTCTGCCCCCCACCAGATCCGGTCCCGGATCGGGGGCCAATATTTCATGCTGTCTTGGTAGCAGTGGCAGGTTTCTTGGCCTGCTTTCCCTTGTTCCAGCCTTGCATTGGTCTCCAAGCTGGCTTGGCCTGAGAAGTATTACCCTCTTGCTTAGAGGACGTAGCACCTTGGGCTGGTCCGTTTTTACGAAAGGGACGAAAATTAGGTCTATTTTTTGCCTTGAAGGGCCGATCCTGAGGAAGGGCGTGGCCCTTACCCCCAGTGATATCAGAGATAATCT
Organism: Bombina bombina; assembly: GCF_027579735.1. Classification (NCBI taxonomy): domain Eukaryota; kingdom Metazoa; phylum Chordata; class Amphibia; order Anura; family Bombinatoridae; genus Bombina; species Bombina bombina. The sequence goes on along the minus strand of NC_069503.1, from coordinate 874,379,835 downwards.
CTTTCAAGTCAGGACCAAACAGCGTTTTCCCCTTGAAAGGAATGTTTAGTAGCTTGTTCTTGGAAGACGCATCAGCCGACCAAGATTTCAACCAAAGCGCTCTGCGCGCCACAATAGCAAACCCAGAGTTCTTAGCCGCTAACTTAGCCAATTGCAAAGAGGCGTCTAGAGTGAAAGAATTAGCCAATTTGAGAGCATTGATTCTGTCCATAATCTCCTCATAAGGAGGAGAGTCACTATCGAGCACCTTAAGCAGTTCATCAAACCAGAAATATGCGGCTGTAGTGACAGGGACAATGCATGAAATGGGTTGTAGAAGGTAACCCTGCTGAACAAACATCTTTTTAAGCAAACCTTCTAATTTTTTATCCATAGGATCTTTGAAAGCACAACTATCCTCTATGGGAATAGTGGTGCGTTTGTTTAAAGTAGAAACCGCTCCCTCGACCTTGGGGACTGACTGCCATAAGTCCTTTCTGGGGTCGACCATAGGAAACAATTTTTTAAATATGGGGGGAGGGACGAAAGGAATACCGGGCCTTTCCCATTCTTTATTAACAATGTCCGCCACCCGCTTGGGTATAGGAAAAGCTTCTGGGAGCCCCGGCACCTCTAGGAACTTGTCCATTTTACATAGTTTCTCTGGGATGACTAAATTTTCACAATCATCCAGAGTGGATAATACCTCCTTAAGCAAAATGCGGAGATGTTCCAATTTAAATTTAAATGTAATCACATCAGATTCAGCCTGCTGAGAAATGTTCCCTAAATCAGTAATTTCTCCCTCAGACAAAACCTCCCTGGCCCCCTCAGATTGGGTTAGGGGCCCTTCAGAGATATTAATATCAGCGTCGTCATGCTCTTCAGTAACTAAAACAGAGCAGCCACGCTTACGCTGACAAGGGTTCATTTTGGCTAAAATGTTTTTGACAGAATTATCCATTACAGCCGTTAATTGTTGCATAGTAAGGAGTATTGGCGCGCTAGATGTACTAGGGGCCTCCTGAGTGGGCAATACTCGTGTAGACGAAGGAGGGAATGATGCAGTACCATGCTTACTCCCCTCACTTGAGGAATCATCTTGGGCATCATTGTCATTATCACATAAATCACATTTATTTAAATGAATAGGAATTCTGGCTTCCCCACATTCAGAACACAGTCTATCTGGTAGTTCAGACATGTTAAACAGGCATAAACTTGATCAGAAAGTACAAAAAACGTTTTAAAATAAAACCGTTACTGTCACTTTAAATTTTAAACTGAACACACTTTATTACTGCAATTGCGAAAAAACATGAAGGAATTGTTCAAAATTCACCAAATTTTCACCACAGCGTCTTAAAGCCTTGAAAATATTGCACACCAATTTTGGAAGCTTTAACCCTTAAAATAACGGAACCGGAGCCGTTTTAAGCTTTAAACCCCTTTACAGTCCCTGGTATCTGCTTTGCTGAGACCCAACCAAACCCAAAGGGGAATACGATACCAAATGACGCCTTCAGAAGTCTTTTATAAGTATCAGAGCTCCTCTCACATGCGACTGCATGCCATGCCTCTCAAAAACAAGTGCGCAACACCGGCGCGAAAATGAGACTCTGCCTATGCTTTGGGAAAGCCCCTAAAGAATAAGGTGTCTAAAACAGTGCCTGCCGATATTATTAAATCAAAATACCCAGAATAAATGATTCCTCAAGGCTAAATAAGTGTTAATATCAATCGATTTAGCCCAAAAAAAGTCTACAGTTTAAACAAGCCCTTGTGAAGCCCTTATTTACAATCGTAATAAACATGGCTTACCGGATCCCATAGGGAAAATGACAGCTTCCAGCATTACATCGTCTTGTTAGAATGTGTCATACCTCAAGCAGCAAGAGACTGCAAACTGTTCCCCCAACTGAAGTTAATTGCTCTCAACAGTCCTGTGTGGAACAGCCATGGATTTTAGTTACGGTTGCTAAAATCATTTTCCTCATACAAACAGAATTCTTCATCTCTTTTCTGTTTCTGAGTAAATAGTACATACCAGCACTATTTCAAAATAACAAACTCTTGATTGAATAATAAAAACTACAGTTAAACACTAAAAAACTCTAAGCCATCTCCGTGGAGATGTTGCCTGTACAACGGCAAAGAGAATGACTGGGGTAGGCGGAGCCTAGGAGGGATCATGTGACCAGCTTTGCTGGGCTCTTTGCCATTTCCTGTTGGGGAAGAGAATATCCCACAAGTAAGGATGACGCCGTGGACCGGACACACCTATGTTGGAGAAAACAAGCAATATCAATATTGGTCGTGGTACTGTAATTAAAAAATAAAAAGCAAGAACTTTGAAAAATTTTTGAAAAACGAGTGTACTGTGTCTTTGAAATTAAACTGTATAGTTTGTAATGCTCCGCAATAACACAATGCAATAACAGGGATCACTATAGTGACTTTCAGTAATCACCCCTATAACTGTACACTCTAACAATCTTATGGCCAAAATATATCACTTGCACCACGCCCCAGCTCTGCTGCGGCGCCTACCGGTCCCCACGAACCGACCGATAACACTTCGTGAACTGCGTGCTTAAGACCACTTGTGAAGCTGATTGAAACAATCGGACTTAGGAAAACACCGGAGCCTCAAGGTACACTGTCGGAATCTGGAACACCAACTGCGCGGTTAAGCGTGCAACGTTAAGCCTCACCCTTCGTGGGCAGTAGTCTAACTCCGATAAGGAGAACCGCATGGTAAATACAAATGTCGTAATGGAAAACGACTCAGTAATAAACATGAACGTCTCTTATGCCAAATGTGTCACTTTGAATAAACAATGTGCCCCCCTGCCTATCCATGCTAAGGTATAATCACCGGAGTAAGACTCCATAAACAGTCCCCAGCGTCAGCCCACAATCAATGTGCCTCTCAATGTGACCGGGCTAGTAACTTAAAAAGCCCACTATACTTCACAGCTGAATTCCTAGGTTACCCTAAATTGTCAGCACATATAATATAAGGGGGGGGGGGAACATCCATGCATATCATTACTCTTGCAAGTTGATTGCCCCTTCTTGTTGTAGGAATAATGGCCAGTTTGTTCTGAGCTTGCATCGCCTCCCCAGAATCAAAAGACTGTACATACCTCAATGCTGAGCGCAGCATGGGCCTGTCCCACACAAAGAAGAGGTCCTTTTTTATCACCTCCTGTAGATCTGTAGGGACAAACAGGGCCTTAGATAATATCTGCTAAGACCATCAGCAGGGCAGCAAACAGTATGGGAGACGCAGACAGAATGTAGAATCTCCTCAGTTCCCATTGCTGAAAACCCTGAGTAAAATAGCACTCACTGGTACCATTTAAAAATAATAAACTCTTGATCGAAGAATCTAAACTAACACCTCACTTTACCTCTTCCTATCACTAACACAGGCAAAGAGAATGACTGGGGTGGGAGGGAAGGGAGGAGCTATATATACAGTTCTGCTGTGGTGCTCTTTGCCTCCTCCTGCTGACCAGGAGGCAATATCCCATAAATATGGATGAAATCCGTGGACTTGTCATATCTTGTAAAAGAAAGAATGGACTCTGAGATAGAAGGTACGGTCTGAGATAGAAAGTATTTTTCCTCATACCAAGCTAACAGAATTGTTAATATCCCGTCTTGCTTGATTCAAGCTATTACTCAAGGTAACAGCACAACTGGAGGAAATATGTACTTAAGATTGAAGTTCCAAGGAACTGCTAAGGCATTTACAAACTTCGCTAGAGGATTTCTAAACCTTGAGTCATATCTCGACAGTTTGGCATTGAGTAGAGATCTTTGTCTGTATAACCCCACCTGTGGGATATCTCGGCTAACAGTTCCAGGTTGAAAGACCATTCCCCTGAGTGCAGAGTCTGACTGCTTAGGAAATCTGCCTCACAATTCTCTACTCCTGGAATGTGAATAGCTGAGAGATGACAATGATAAGTCTCCACCCACCGAAGAATGTGAGAGAATTCCTTCATCAACAGGGAGCTGTGAGTTCCGCCCTGATTGAGGTAAGCTACTGTTGTGATGTTGTCTGACTGAACGCAAATAAAGTGGACGGAACATAACTGAGGCCAAGCCAGAAGAGTATAGATAAATGCTCTCAGCTCTATGATGTTAATAAGAAGAGTCGCTTCTTTTGGACTCCAGGTCCCATGAGTCCTCCTCAGAGAACCCCAAACAGCTCCTCAGCCCCTCAGACTCACATCTGTAGTTATAATCTCCCGTGAGGGATGAAGAAAACATCTGCCCAGAAGACTCTCTTGTCCTAGTATCCAGATGAATGACCTAAGACCAGTCTGCATGATTTCCATTCAATTGCTTGAGCATGCAGTAGAGGTCTCAGATGATAGCGGGCAAAAAGAATAGCATCCGATGACGCTACCATGAGACCGATCACCTCCATGGTTTGGGCCACCAAAACGTTGAGAGATGGTCTGCAGAAGACAACAGGCCAATTTAAGCTTTTCCCTCCGCTGATCCGTGAGAAAAATGCTCATACGAACAAAAGTATATCACAGTTCACAATAAGCACCACCTTGTGCTTTGAACGAGCAAATTCTTTTCCAAATTTACTTTCCACTCATGTATCTGAATACACAATAGTCGAGTTTCAGATCTTTTTAAATGAAAAGATGCACCTTTACCAAGATGTCGTCCAGGTAAGGTGTCACAGAAATTCCCTGTAATCTGAACACTGCCAGAAGGGCTCCCAGGGCAGTGCTACAAATAGAAAATGTCTTCCAGGAACGCAAAACGGAGAAATTGGTGATGTTGTGTATGGGAACATGGAGATAAGCATCCTTTAAATCTAGTGGTCATAAATTGACCCTCCTGAATCAGAGGAAGAATTGACCAGCTAGTCTTCATCTTGAAGGCAGGAACCTTCAGAAAATTGTTTAGACACTTGAGATCAAGAATGGCAAGGAAGGATTTATTTTGCCATGTTTATTGACATGCATCTATGGTGAGGACTACTGTGTCTAATATTCAGGTTGTATATCATATGATCTGGTATCCAACTTGTTTAACTCAAAAATTTCAAAAAACTATTTTCTCTGCAACCGCTTATGTTAGAACTGTGAAACTTGCTGTACAACCTTATATTGTGACCTAGAGTAACAGTTGTTCATGTTGAAGGAATTGGCCACAAGCTGTGGTAGCCATATTGGTTTACGCAAAAAAATTGAAAATGTGTTTTCTTTGCAACCGCATATGTTAAAGCTGTGAAATTTGCTGTATAACCATATATTGTGACCTAGAGTTACATCTGTTCATGTTGGAAGTATTGGTCATATGGTATGGTAGTCATCTTGAAAAATGCAAAAAATTTGAAAATGTGTTTTTGTTTTACTTCTTATGTTAGAAATGTAGAAACTTGCAAAGGTGATGCACTGGCCACCTCTATTGCTGCTTGCAGCTATATTATTTGTTATTGCTTGTAGTTTCATTCAAATGCTTATAACAACAGCATAACTCAAAAACTCATGAAACTTGGCACAATGCTAGAGATTTATGCTACGCATAATCTTATGCAACATAAATCTCATAGGTCACATGATCTAACAGCCATATTGCTTTTGGCAACAAATTTCGACAAACGCTTAAAAATCATCTTCCCTGGAAACACTTATGTTAAAGTTGTAAAACTTGCTATGTGTACTGCTGTACTGACCTAGAATTAAGTTTGATCAAGAGAAGTGATTTAGTCACATGATCTAGCTGCCATTTTGAAATGTGCGAAAATCTTTAAACATCTTCTTCTCTGAAACTGCTTAGTGCAATGAAGTGCAATTTTGCACGTTTGTTCTTTGCAAGGCCATCTACCAAGGTTGTTCAAACTGCAAATTTTCCATAATCAACATGGATGCTATGAGCCATTCTCCTTTTAATTGTTTATTAATTTGCACTTTATTCATTATATTTACACTTTTTAACTATATTACAGTGTAGTAGACACATGATTACACAGTCATGACCCCTAAATGCAATATTGCAGTAAAAACTTGCACTGCGCAGTCACCTTCGTGAAATAAAACATTTGCAAATTTTCATGAAACATCTGCAAATTGTAGAGGTCTATAGTGAGCATTAGTATGTGCAATTTGAAAGCCATACAATGCATAACTTGGCGGCCGTTTTGTGTTGTATGCGCTGTTTTTAATAACTACAAGATCGTCTTCTCCGAAATCGCTTATGGGACAGACTTGAATTTTTGTTTATAGAGTTATCTTTTGACTAACATTCAGATTTGTTCATGAGAATTTGATAGGTCATGTGACCTAGAGTTACATCTGTTTGTGTTGAAAATATTAGTCATATGGTGTGGCAGTCATCTTGAAAAACGCAAAAATGTTGATAGTTTGTTTTTCAACTGCTTATGTTAGAAATGTAAAAACTTGCTTTAAATTGTGACTTAGCTGCTTGTATGCCATTGCAAAGGTGTTGCGCTTGGCTACCAATATTGCTGCATGCAGCTATATTTTAATTTGCTGTTCTCTTGGAATCCTGTGTTGAAAAGTTTGCCTACATTAGAACTTGTGGTGAGTTGATGGCGGCATAGGGGGTTAATAGTTAGAACTTGCGGTCGATTGATGGTGGTTAAAAGATAGTACTTGCGGTGGGTTGATGGCGGCACAGGGGGATAAAAGTTAGTATTTGCAGTGGGTATGTGACAGTTTAGAGGTTAATAGTTAGCGATTTGCGATGCGTATGTGACGGTTTAGATGTTTATTAGTTTAGTGTAAGTGTGCGATCGTGGGCTACTTCGGTTTAGGGGTATTAGTAGTAGCAATTAGCAGTCGGCAGTAATATTCCAGGAATCGTTTATTATACATCGTTAATATGGTCAGAGATGCTGATTGTTGCCTAAGCCAGCATCATCGACCAATGTCGTGTATATAGTAAACGCCTTTCAGAAATACGACTATGTCGAGAGCTTGGAATATTCTGAAATCTGCCCAACATAGGAGCAGATCGCTTGATATATTGTGCCGCCTTGTAGCACTTTCAAACATTGGTGACATAGTCTGAACTTCAAATAAGTAGTAGATGTTTTTCTGACAAATTTCAAAGTTATGTTTCATTCCACTCATTTTTATTTATTTTTTGTAATTCCAGAAAAATTTATTTGCATATATTTTATACATAGTTATTTTTTTATTTTTTTTTTAAATATTTTTATTGAGGTTCGATTCCGGCATACAAACATAAAATAAAATAAACAACAATATAATCAAAACATACAATTTTTGCCAGAATAAGATATACCACACATCATATTGGATAAACAAATCTTAATCATATGCAGATATTGAAGATAATAAGTAAATAAAAAGCTTGCCGGAAGATAACTCAATGCCTTCTAAATGACACATAGGGCCACTTTTGGACCCTGCTGAGTAACAAAATAGAAAGAAAGAAAAAAGCATAGAAGGCAATAATATCAGAATGAGGCCACTCTTGGGACTTAACATACAACCTCGCATTTCTTGTTTTATACACTGTGTGATTGTAATTAGATGGCTAGAAACTAAAACTAGACTCAAATCAAAGAGGCCCACTGTTAGGCCTTTGTAGCTGTATGTACACATATGCTAGTACAAACCGAATAGGGGGGGGGGGGGGGGCTATAGATGATAAACTAGCTAAACATGTCAAAATTTATAACAAACTAGGGTAAATTATTAGGATAAAGTTTCAAAGTTTAGCAGGCAAACTATATGGGGGGGAAGGAGCAGAAGAGGCAATATGGATGATGAAAGTTGCGGAATAATACGCCTGTGATCAAAAACAGAATTTATGTTTACCTGATAAATTACTTTCTCCAACGGTGTGTCCGGTCCACGGCGTCATCCTTACTTGTGGGATATTCTCTTCCCCAACAGGAAATGGCAAAGAGCCCAACAAAGCTGGTCACATGATCCCTCCTAGGCTCCGCCTACCCCAGTCATTCGACCGACGTTAAGGAGGAATATTTGCATAGGAGAAACCATATGTTACCGTGGTGACTGTAGTTAAAGAAAATAAATTATCAGACCTGATTAAAAAAAACCAGGGCGGGCCGTGGACCGGACACACCGTTGGAGAAAGTAATTTATCAGGTAAACATAAATTCTGTTTTCTCCAACATAGGTGTGTCCGGTCCACGGCGTCATCCTTACTTGTGGGAACCAATACCAAAGCTTTAGGACACGGATGAAGGGAGGGAGCAAATCAGGTCACCTAAATGGAAGGCACCACGGCTTGCAAAACCTTTCTCCCAAAAATAGCCTCAGAAGAAGCAAAAGTATCAAATTTGTAAAATTTAGAAAAAGTGTGCAGTGAAGACCAAGTCGCTGCCTTACATATCTGATCAACAGAAGCCTCGTTCTTGAAGGCCCATGTGGAAGCCACAGCCCTAGTGGAGTGAGCTGTGATTCTTTCAGGAGGCTGCCGTCCGGCAGTCTCATAAGCCAATCGGATAATGCTTTTAATCCAGAAGGAGAGAGAGGTAGAAGTTGCTTTTTGACCTCTCCGTTTACCAGAATAAACAACAAACAAAGACAAAGTTTGTCTGAAATCCTTAGTAGCTGCTAAATAAAATTTGAGAGCACGAACTACATCCAAGTTGTGCAACAAACGTTCCTTCTTTGAAACTGGATTAGGACACAAAGAAGGCACAACTATCTCCTGGTTAATGTTTTTGTTAGAAACAACTTTTGGAAGAAAACCAGGTTTAGTACGCAAAACCACCTTATCTGCATGGAACACCAGATAAGGAGAAGAACACTGCAGAGCAGATAATTCTGAAACTCTTCTAGCAGAAGAAATTGCAACCAAAAACAAAACTTTCCAAGATAATAACTTAATATCAACGGAATGTAAGGGTTCAAACGGAACCCCCTGAAGAACTGAAAGAACTAGGTTGAGACTCCAAGGAGGAGTCAAAATTTTGTAAACAGGCTTGATTCTAACCAGAGCCTGAACAAAGGCTAGAACATCTGGCACAGCTGCCAGCTTTTTGTGAAGTAACACAGACAAGGCAGAAATCTGTCCCATCAAGGAACTTGCAGATAATCCTTTTTCCAATCCTTCTCGAAGGAAGGATAGACTCTTAGGAATCTTAACCTTGTCCCAAGGGAATCCTGCAGATTCACACCAACAGATATACCAAATTATGTGGTAATTTTTCTGGTTACAGGCTTTCAGGCCTGAACAAGAGTATTAATAACAGAATCTGAGAACCCTCGCTTTGATAAGATCAAGCGTTCAATCTCCAAGCAGTCAGCTGGAGTGGGTCGAACGGACCTAGAACAAGAAGGTCTCTCAAAGGTAGCTTCCATGGTGGAGCCGATGACATATTCACCAGATCTGCATACCAAGTCCTGCGTGGCCACGCAGGAGCTATCAAAATCACCGACGCCCTCTCCTGATTGATCCTGGCTACCAGCCTGGGGATGAGAGGAAACGGCGGGAACACATAAGCTAGTTTGAAGGTCCAAGGTGCTACTAGTGCATCCACTAGAGCCGCCTTGGGATCCCTGGATCTGTACCCGTAGTAAGGAACTCTGAAGTTCTGACGAGAGGCCATCAGATCCATGTCTGGAATGCCCCACGGTTGAGTGACTTGGGCAAAGATTTCCGGATGGAGTTCCCACTCCCCCGGATGCAATGTCTGACGACTCAGAAAATCCGCTTCCCAATTTTCCACTCCTGGGATGTGGATAGCAGACAGGTGGCAGGAGTGAGACTCCGCCCATAGAATGATTTTGGTCACTTCTTCCATCGCTAGGGAACTCCTTGTTCCCCCCTGATGGTTGATGTATGAACTTGGCCCTCGCTAGCTGAGGCCAAGCTTTGAGAGCATTGAATATCGCTCTCAGTTCCAGAATATTTATCGGTAGAAGAGATTCTACCCGAGACCAAAGACCCTGAGCTTTCAGGGATCCCCAGACCGCGCCCCAGCCCATCAGACTGGCGTCGGTCGTGACAATGACCCACTCTGGTCTGCGGAAGGTCATCCCTTGTGACAGGTTGTCCAGGGACAGCCACCAACGGAATGAGTCTCTGGTCCTCTGATTTACTTGTATCTTCGGAGACAAGTCTGAATAGTCCCCATTCCACTGACTGAGCATGAACAGTTGTAATGGTCTTAGATGAATGCGCACAAAAGGAACTATGTCCATTGCCGCTACCATCAAACCTATCACTTCCATGCACTGCGCTATGGAAGGAAGAGGAACGGAATGAAGTATCCGACAAGAGTCTAGAAGTTTTGTTTTTCTGGCTTCTGTCAGAAAAATCCTCATTTCTAAGGAGTCTATTATAGTTCCCAAGAAGGGAACCCTCGTTGACGGAGATAGAGAACTCTTTTCCACGTTCACTTTCCATCCGTGAGATCTGAGAAAGGCCAGGACAATGTCCGTGTGAGCCTTTACTTGAGGAAGGGACGACGCTCGAATCAGAATGTCGTCCAAGTAAGGTACTACAGCAATGCCCCTTGGTCTTAGCACCGCCAGAAGGGACCCTAGTACCTATGAGAAAAACCTAGGAGCAGTGGCTAATCCGAAAGAAAATGCCACGAACTGGAAATGCTTGTCCAGGAATGCAAACCTTAGGAACCGATGATGTTCCTTGTGGATAGGAATATGTAGATACGCATCCTTGAAATCCACCTTGGTCATGAATTGACCTTCCTGGATGGAAGGAAGAAGTGTTCGAATGGTTTCCATCTTGAACGATGGAACCTTGAGAAACTTGTTCAAGATCTTGAGATCTAAGATTGGTCTGAACGTTCCCTCTTTTTTGGGAACTATGAACAGATTGGAGTAGAACCCCATCCCTTGTTCTCCTAATGGAACAGGATGAATCACTCCCATTTTTAGCAGGTCTTCTACCCAATGTAAGAATGCCTGTCTTCGTATGTGGTCTGAAGACAACTGAGACCTGTGGAACCTCCCCCTTGGAGGAAGCCCCTTGAACTCCAGAGAATAACCTTGGGAGACTATTTCTAGCGCCCAAGGATCCAGAACATCTCTTGCCCAAGCCTGAGCGAAGAGAGAGAGTCTGCCCCCCACCAGATCCGGTCCCGGATCGGGGGCCCGCATTTCATGCTGTCTTGGTAGCAGTGGCAGGTTTCCTGGCCTGCTTTCCTTTGTTCCAGCCTTGCATAGGTCTCCAGGCTGGATTGGCTTGAGAAGTATTACCTTCCTGCTTAGAGGACGTAGCCCTTGGGGCTGATCCGTTTCTGCGAAAGGGACGAAACTTAGGTTTATTTTTGGTCTTGAAAAGACCTATCCTGAGGAAGGGCGTGGCCCTTGCCCCCAGTGATATCAGAGATAATCTCTTTCAAGTCAGGGCCAAAGAGTGTTTTCCCCTTGAAAGGAATGTCAAGCAATTTGTTCTTGGAAGACGCATCCGCTGCCCAAGATTTTAACCAAAGCGCTCTGCGCCACAATAGCAAACCCAGAATTTTTTCGCCGCTAACCTAGCCAATTGCAAGGTGGCGTCTAGGGTGAAAGAATTAGCCAATTTAAGAGCACGAATTCTGTCCATAATCTCCTCATAAGAAGAAGAATTACTAATAATCGCCTTTCCTAGCTCATCAAACTAGAAACACGCGGCTGCAGTGACAGGGACAATGCATGCAATTGGTTGTAGAAGGGAACCTTGCTGAACAAACATCTTTATCAGACCTTCTAATTTTTTATCCATAGGATCTTGGAAAGCACAACTATCTTCTATGGGTATAGTGGCGCGCTTGTGTAGAGTAGAAACCGCCCCCTCGACCTTGGGGACTGTCTGCCATCAGTCCTTTCTGGGGTCGACTATAGGAAAACAATTTTATAAATATGGGGGGAGGTACTAAAGGTATACCGGGCCTGTCCCATTCTTTACTAACAATGTACGCCACCCGCTTGGATATAGGAAAAGCTTCGGGGGGCCCCGGGGCCTCTAAGAACTTTTCCATTTTACATAGTGGTTCTGGAATGACCAGATAATCACAATCATCCAAATTGGATAACACCTCCTTAAGCAGAGCGCGGAGATGTTCCAACTTAAATTTAAAAGTAATCACATCAGGTTCAGCTTGTTGAGAAATGTTTCCTGAATCTGAAATTTCTCCCTCAGACAAAACCTCCCTGGCCCCCTCAGACTGGTGTAGGGGCCCTTCAGAAACCATATCATCAGCGTTCTCATGCTCTACAGAATTTTCTAAAACAGAGCAGTCGCGCTTTCGCTGATAAGTGGGCATATTGGCTAAAATGTTTTTGATAGAATTATCCATTACAGCCGTTAATGTTGCATAGTAAGGAGTATTGGCGCACTAGATGTACTAGGGGCCTCCTGTATGGGCAAGACTGGTGTAGACGAAGGAGGGGATGATGCAGTACCATGCTTACTCCCCTCACTTGAGGAATCATCTTGGGCATCATTTTTACTAAAAATTTTTATGACATAAAATACATATAGTTAAATGAGAAGGAACCTTGGTTTCCCCACAGTCAGAACACAATCTATCTGGTAGTTCAGACATGTTAAACAGGCATAAACTTGATAACAAAGCACAAAAAACGTTTTAAAATAAAACCGTTACTGTCACTTTAAATTTTAAACTAAACACACTTTATTACTGCAATTGCGAAAAAGTATGAAGGAATTGTTCAAAATTCACCAAAATTTCACCACAGTGTCTTAAAGCCTTAAAAGTATTGCACACCAAATTTGGAAGCTTTAACCCTTAAAATAACGGAACCGGAGCCGTTTTTATATTTAACCCCTTTACAGTCCCTGGAATCTGCTTTGCTGAGACCCAACCAAGCCCAAAGGGGAATACGATACCAAATGATGCCTTCAGAAAGACTTTTCTATGTATCAGAGCTCCACACACATGCAGCTGCATGCCATGCTGTCCTCAAAAACAAGTGCGCCATACCGGCGCGAAAATGAGGCTCTGACTATGATTAGGGAAAGCCCCTAAAGAATAAGGTGTCTAAAACAGTGCCTGCCGATATAATCATATCAAAATACCCAGAATAAATGATTCCTCAAGGCTAAATATGTGTTAATAATGAATCGATTTAGCCCAGAAAAAGTCTACAGTCTTAATAAGCCCTTGTGAAGCCCTTATTTACTATCTTAATAAACATGGCTTACCGGATCCCATAGGGAAAATGACAGCTTCCAGCATTACATCGTCTTGTTAGAATGTGTCATACCTCAAGCAGTAAGAGACTGCACACTGTTCCCCCAACTGAAGTTAATTGCTCTCAACAGTCCTGTGTGGAACAGCCATGGATTTTAGTTACGGTGCTAAAATCATTTTCCTCATACAAACAGAAATCTTCATCTCTTTTCTGTTTCTGAGTAAATAGTACATACCAGCACTATTTTAAAATAACAAACTCTTGATTGAATAATAAAAACTACAGTTAAACACTAAAAAACTCTAAGCCATCTCCGTGGAGATGTTGCCTGTACAACGGCAAAGAGAATGACTGGGGTAGGCGGAGCCTAGGAGGGATCATGTGACCAGCTTTGCTGGGCTCTTTGCCATTTCCTGTTGGGGAAGAGAATATCCCACAAGTAAGGATGACGCCGTGGACCGGACACACCTATGTTGGAGAAATATGTATATTATATGGCTAATAAAGACTAGGATCTAGTGCTACTCTGTAATTCCCCTTAATTATGGGATAAAGACCTATGGCGGGAAAAGACAAAATATATAATATTAGAACAGACAATTGGATCAACTCGTAGTTATCAAGCGTGGCATAACCAAAAGTAAATTTGTACATACATGTCGACAACTAGCACCCCAAACTTATAGCTACAATAATAGTATCATTTGATCCTACCCTGTAATAAAGACCAAAAGGTCCATTTACCTATGTAGAGAGGTACTTATTCAGATTTAAGGTTAGGAGATGGCTCTGGAATACCAGGAGAGAAGCTACCTGCTCACATCTTGCACTATTTATGATCCTACCGTCCGAGCACGGGCCCTGTACCCAGGCGGCAGGTGAATTATCTATTGGTATGCATAGTATGAGTAAGTAATAAATGGTTGGAAGTGCATTTCATAAGACCTTACAGAACACTCAGACATACCTGAACAGGCCAACTAGAACTTAGAAACATTCTCTTTTAGGGCAAGGTTTTGGGAAAAAACATAATTTTATGCTTACCTGATAAATTTATTTCTCTTGTGATGTATCGAGTCCACAAATTCATCCTTACTTGTGGGATATTCTCCTCTCCTACAGGAAGTGGCAGAGAGAGCACCCACAGCAGAGCTGTCTATAGAGCTCCCCCCTTAGTTACACACCCCAGTCATTCGACCGAAGGCTAGGAAGAAAAAGGAGAAACTATAGGGTGCAGTGGTGACTGAAAGTTTAAAAATAAAAATATATATGCCTGTCTTAATAAACAGGGCGGGCCGTGGACTCGATACATCATACATCACAATATGTAAAATATGGAAAAAGTATGAAGCGAAGACCCAGTCGCCGCATTACAAATCTGTTCAACAGAAGCCTCATTTTTAAAAGCCCATGTGGAAGCCACAGCTCTAGAAGAATGAGCAGTAATTCTTTCAGGAGGCTGCTGTCCAGCAGTTTCATAGGCCAGACGGATGATGCTTTTCTGCCAAAAGGAAAAGAGAGGTAGCCGTAGCCTTTTGACCTCTCCGCTTACCAGAATAAACAACAAACAATGAGGATATTTGACGGAAATCATTAGTTGCTTGTAAGTAGAACGTTAAAGCACGAACCACATCGAGATTGTGCAATAGACGTTCCTTCTTTGAAGAAGGATTAGGACACAGTGAAGGAACAACAATCTCTTGATTGATATTCTTATTAGAAACAACCTTAGGAAGAAACCCAGGTTTGGTACGCAAAACCACCTTATCTGCATGGAAAATAAGATAAGGGGAATCACACTGTAAAGCAGATAGCTCAGAAACTCTTCGAGACGAAGAGATAGCTACTAAAAACAAAACTTTCCAAGATAGAAGCTTAATTTCTATGGAATGCATAGGTTCAAACGGAACCCCTTGAAGAACTTTAAGGACTAAGTTTAGGCTCCAAGGCGGAGCAACAGGCTTAAATACAGGCTTAATTCTGACCAAAGCCTGACTAAATGCTTGAACGTGTGGGACATCTGCCAGACGTTTGTGTAGTAGAATAGACAAAACAGATACTTGCCCTTTTAGGGAACTAGCTGATAATCCCTTCTCCAAACCTTCTTGCAGAAAAGACAATACTCTAGGAATCCTAATCTTACTCCACGAGTAACCTTTCGATTCACACCAATAAAGATATTTGTGCCAAATCTTATGATTGATCTTCCTGGTGACAGGCTTTCTAGCCTGAATCAGGGTATCAATGACCGACTCAAAGAAACCACGCTTTGATAGAATCAGGAGTTCAATCTCCAAGCAGTCAGATGCAGAGAAACTAGATTTAGATGCGTGAAAGGACCTTGGATTAGCAGGCCCCGCCTCATTGGTAGAATCCACGGTGGAACCAAGGACATGTCCACTAGGTCTGCATACTAAGTCCTGCGTGGCCATGCAGGTACTATCAGAATCACCGAAACTCTCTCCTGCTTGATTCTGGCAACCAGACGTGGGAGGAGAGGAAACGGTGAAAATACATAGGCCAGATTGAAGGACCAAGGCACTGCTAGAGCATCAGCACCGCCTTGGGATCCCGGGACCTGGACCCGTAACAAGGAAGTTTGGCATTCTGACAGGGCGCCATCAGATCCAATTCTATTGTGCCCCATAGCTGAATCAGCTGAGCAAATACCTCCGGATGAAGTTCCCACTCCCCCGGATAAAAAGACTTACGACTTAGGAAATCCGCCTCCCAGTTCTCTACTCCTGGGATGTAGATTGCTGAGAGATGGCAAGAGTGAACCTCTGCCCATCTGATTATTTTGTTTACCTCCATCATCGCTAGAGAACTCCTTGTTCCTCCTTGATGATTGATATAAGCTACAGTCGTGATGTTCGACTGAAATCTGATAAATTTGGCCGCAGCAAGCTGAGGCCATGCCTGAAGCACATTGAATATCGCTCTCAGTTCTAGAATGTTTATCGGAAGAAGAGATTCCTCCCGAGACCATAAGCCCTGTGTTTTTAAAGAGTTCCAGACTGCACCCAAGCCTAGCAGGCTGGCATCTGTCGTTACAATAAGCCACTCTGGCCTGCGGAAGTACATTCCCTGAAACAGGTGGTCCTGAGACAACCACCAGAGAAGAGAATCTCTGGTCTCCTGGTCCAGATGCAGTTGAGGAGATAAATCTGCATAATCCCCAGTCCACTGTTTGAGCATGCATAGTTGCAGTGGTCTGAGGTGTAGGCGGGCAAAAGGAACTGTGTCCAATGCCTCTACCATGAGTCCAATTACCCCCATACACTGAGCCACTGATGGCCGAGGAATGGAATGAAGAGCTCGGCAAGAGGTTAAGAGTTTTGATTTTCTGACCTCTTGTAAGAGGGAAGAGAGAACTCTTTCATGTTCACCTTCCACCCGTGATATCTCAGAAAAGCCAACATGATGTCCGTGTGAGACTTGGCTAGCTAGAAAGACGACGCCTGAATTAAGATGTCGTCTAGATAAGGCACCACTGCTATGCCCCGTGGTCGTAGAACTGCCAGAAGGGACCCTAGCACCTTTGTGAAAATACTTGGAGCCGTGGCCAAGCCGAAGGGAAGGGCCACAAACTGGTAAAGCCTGTTTAGAAAGGCAAATCTGAGAAATTGATGATGATTTCTGTGAATAGAGATGTGTAGATACGCATCCCTTAAATCCACGGTAGTCATATATTGACCCTCCTGGATCAGAGGTAGAATAGTCCTAATAGTCTCCATTTTGAATGATGGAACTTTGAGGAACTTGTTTTGAATTTTGAGATCCAAGATTGGTCTGAAAGTTCCCTCTTTTTTGGGAACAACACACAGGTTTGAGTAGAATCCTAGCCCCTGTTCCTCTTTTGGGACTGGGCGGATCACCTCCATGGTATGTAAGTCTTCTACACGGCGTAAGAACGCCTCCTTCTTTGTCTGGTTTACAGACAATCAAGAAATGTGAAATCTCCCCCTTGGAAGGGAGTCTTTGAATTCCAGAAGACATCCCTGGGACACAATTTCTAAAGCCCAGGGATCGTGAACATCTCTTGTCCAAGCCTGAGCGAAGAGAGAGAGTCTGCCCCCTACTAGATCCGGTCCCGGATCGGGGGCTACCCCTTCATGCTGTCTTAGAGGCAGCTGCAGGCTTCTTGGCCTGTTTACCCTTGTTCCAAGCCTGGTTAAATCTCCAGACTGACTTGGATTGGGCCAAATTCCCCTCTTGCTTTGCAGCAGAGGAGACTGAAGCGGGACCACTCTTAAAGTTCCGAAAGGAACGAAAATTATTTTGTTTGGTCCTCATCTTATGTGATATATCCTGAGGAAGGGTATGACCTTTCCCTCCAGTGATGTCTGAAATAATCTCTTTCAGTTCAGGCCCGAATAGCCTGACCAGGACTTAAGCCATAACGCCCTGCGTGCTAAAATGGCAAAACCTGAATTCTTTGCCGCTAATTTAGCCAGTTGAAATGCTGCATCTGTAATAAAAGAATTAGCCAACTTAAGGGCCTTAATTCTGTCCATAATCTCCTCTAATGGAGTCTCCATCTAAAGAGCCTCTACTAGAGCCTCAAACCAGAAAGCAGCTGCAGTAGTTACAGGAACAATGCATGCAATAGGTTGGAGAGAAAAACCCTGATGAACAAAAATTTTCTTCAGGAGACCCTCTCATTTTTTATCTATAGGATCTTTGAAAGCACAACTGTCTTCGATAGGTATAGTTGTACGCTTAGACAGAGTAAAAATAGCTCCCTCCACCATAGGAACTGTCTGCCATGAGTCCCGCATGGTGTCACATATGGGAAACATTTTCTTAAAAACAAGAGGGGGAGAGAACGGAATACCTGGTCTATCCCACTCCTTAGTAATAATATTCACAATCCTCTTAGGGACTGGAAAAACATCAGTGTAAACAGGAACCTCTACGTATTTATCCATTTTACACAATTTCTCTGGAACCACTATAGGGTCACAATCATCTAGAGTCGCTAATTCCTCCTTGAGCAATAAGCGGTGGTGTTCAAGCTTAAAATTAAAGGCCGCCATATCAGAATCTGTCTGAAGGAGCGTCTTTCCTGAATCAGAAATCTCTCCCTCAGATAACAAATCCCTCACCCCTACTTCAGAGCATTGTGAGGGCATATCAGATATGACTACTAAAGCGTCAGACGGCTCAGCATTTTTCCTAAACCCAGAGCTGTCCCGCTTTCCTTGTAAACCAGGCAGTTTAGATAAAACCTCTGTGAAGGTTGTATTCATAACTGTGGCCATATCCTGTAAAGTAAAATAATTTGACGCACTAGAGGTACTTGGCGTCACTTGAGCGGGCGTTACTGGTTGTGACACTTGGGGAGAGCTAGATGGCGAACCCTCATTTACTTCTGACTGCGAGTCATCTATTGCTCTATTTTTAAGTGCTAATATATATTCTTTATAGTTTATAGACATATCAGTACAATTGGGACACATTCTAAGAGGGGGTTCCACAATGGCTTCCAACATATTGAACAAGGATTTTCCTTGGTGTCAGACATGTTAAACAGGCTAGTAATGTAACAAGCAAGCTTGGAAAACACTGTAATCAAAGTAAATAACACTTAGAATTAAAACGGTACTGTGCCTTTAAGAGAAAAAAAGTTGCACAAATTCTTCAAAACAGTGTAAAAAAGCAGTAAACTTAAAGGGACATAATACTCATATGCTAAATCACTTGAAACTGATGCAGTATAACTGTAAAAAGCTGACAGGAAAATATCACCTGAGCATCTCTATGTAAAAAAGGAAGATATTTTACCTCACAATTTCCTCAGCTCAGTAGAGTAAGTTCTGTGTAAAAAGTTATACTCAGCTGCTCCCAGCTGCAGGTAAAAATTTAAAAAAAAATGAAGAAATGATCAGCAGCCAATCAGCATCAGCAGTGCTGAGGTCATGAACTCTTACTGTGATCTCATGAGATTTGACTTAACTCTCATGAGATTTCATATTAAGCTTCCTTTACCTGATTGGTGAAATAATATGAGAGTTCACGATGCTCATACTTTCAGCTGTCCCAGGACAGACACACTAAAGTTCTGCTTAGAAATCCTTTACAATGGGAGGTGGCTACTGAGGAACTTTTGAGGTAAAATATCTTTCTTTTTTACATAGAGATGTTCAGGAGATATTTTCTAGTCAGCTTTTTACAGCTATGCTGCATCACTTTCAAGTATTTAAACATTTGGGTATTATGGCCTTTTAACTAAATTTTTACAGTAGCATCATAAAGACTTAGTGACTTTGCACACCTATGCAAATAAACAATCAACCCCTTAATGGCAAAACCGGATTGAAAAACGTCAAAACCAGTAAAAAAAGACTTTCAGCACCTTGCCACAGCTCTGCTGTGGCTCCTACCTGCCCTTCAGAACGATTTGTGGGGAAAAAACTTCTTTTACAGCCCTCAAACAGAGCAGGAACCTCAGGAGAAGCAGTTAGATGTCTCTGAGGAAAAGAAACTGCGCAACTGAGTGTAAAAATAGGCCCCTCCCACCTCACTCGATGTTTTGAGGCCTATCAAACAAACACCAGAGTGTCTCTAAATTAACCATGTGGGTTAAAAAAAAAACAAAACAAGCCACAATGAACTCTTTAGTCCCTTCAAAAAACGTGATAATTGCATCATTCAGTGAATAAACAAAAACGTGTTTTTTTTTGTTTGTTTTTTAACAGTGTCACCAGTAACTAATGAGCCCTTCCAGCAAGCTGAAATTCCTATCAAAGAGTCTGAATACAGCTTACCCTTCCCTCATGGGAATAATGCCAGCCTTTTCTAGAATTAACACAGTCTGTCTAGAAAAATATAGACTGAACATATCTCATATGCAGCTTAGCATGAAAACCGTTCCCCCAACTGAAGTTTTCCTGTACTCTTCAGCCCTTGTGAGAACAGCAGTGGATCTTAGTTACAAAGTGCTAAGATCATCATCCTCCTTGCAGAAATCTTCATCCCTTTTCTGCCAGAGAGTAAATAGTACACACCAGTACAATTTAAAAAAACAAACTTTTGCTTGAGAAAATAAAAAACTAACATTTTTGTCACCACACTCCTCTTGCCCTTCCTAGCAGTTAAGCAGGCAGAGAGAATGACTGGGGGGGGGGAGCTAAATAGACAGCTCTGCTGTGAGTGCTCTCTCTGCCACTTCCTGTAGGGGAGGAGAATATCCCACAAGTAAGGATGAATCCGTGGACTCGATACATCTTACAAGAGAAAGAGGATTAACAAGTAGAGATAAATCTGCAGCAATTATATAACTTATAAAAAAAAAAAAAAAAAAAAAAAGACATGTTCCCAACCCAATAACTGCCAATTGACAACCAAATATGACTATGAAATATTATGGATTGAGAATAGTATTACATACGTATTTTGCAAACTTGAAAGAGCATCCCTTAGCATCAATATAGTTGTAGCAATTGTGGGAAAGACACGACTCTAGCAGCCATCTAAACACCCTACATGAGGGCCCAGTCTCAGCCAACATCACAAACATCAGTAAGGAGAACAGTCTAAATGGGAACATACAAAACACATTTACACCCTCCCCAGTAATCCCCCATCATCCAAAACATCATAAGTCCAAGACAAAGGGGGAAAGAAAATAAATTTGTGTCCATATGGAGCTGTGGTAAACTCGAACAATACTATAATCTCCCGGCTCTCTCTAAACATAAACTCAAATTGGAGACCACGGTAGGCAGAGAGTCTCATCAAATTGGCCCCATGTATAAGTGGGCTATCTTGTGGGAATAGACTCTAAATATCCCAAGCCCATCAGTCTGAGTCAAAACATTCTCACCCCACTCCGATCCTGAGGCAACAGGGATTGGAAACTATAAGTATGTCCTCGATCTCCTCCACCTCCCAGCCACAGGGTTTCTGTAGGAAAGTAGCGGTAACATCTTCCTCATTTAGTGAGACACCCATGGCGTTGAGGTAGGTACCTTCTTGGGCTGCTTTAGAAGGCCTGTTCCATGGCCTCAACTTTCCCATATGGGGCTGACTCTCAGAGACCGGGCAAAGTCCTCCGCCTATTTTGTCCCCAGCAGTTGATGAGAGTAGTGATCTGTGAGGGGTAACAATCTCAGAGTTTGTACACAAGGTCTCCGTCTCTACGATCAATTGTGCGGGGGCGCAAAGGGTTTTATCCTCGTCCAGACTCACAGGACTAGTCGAAAGAGCAACATCGCCACTTGGTGCATCCACTCTTGGAGGAGTAAGGTTGCTGCCTTCTGGGTAATGGTCGGAGTGCTGCTGATCGATTGTCTCAAGCGGGCGGACCCCGCAGATAATTTTACACAACTCCGTCTCTAGGCTCCGGAAGTGATCCTGTGTGAGCCGGATCAGCTTGGCTTCCTATTTGTCCACAATTGCCTCCATTTGTATAATATAGTTAAGATATATCTTCCTCTGTGGGAATATCTGTACAAGTAGCCCTCTAATAGCAATAAATTGGTCCCCCTTATAAGGTAAAAGGTGGCAGTCGTCAGTGACTGCTATACCCAGCCAGGATGCTGGGGGGGGGGGGGGGTTCTGAGGCTCCGTATTAGGCCGCCACCAAGGGCCTCAAAGGTCCAGACCTGTGCTCTGCGGTCATTAATATACTGTGGTTTTCAGACAGTTAGATCCACAAAAGGAACATAAGTGTAAATTCGCAAGATGTATTTAATCAAAGACCAGTGTTCCAACAATAATTGGCAGATTATCAGGATCTCGGTAGGAGCTTCAGATATTGTGACCATTCAAGGCCGCCGCTCGGACACGCCCCCATTCCACTCATTTTAATTCCACTAATTTGTGATTGGCCATCAGCCAATCACAAATGCATATACATATATTCTGTGAATCCTTGCACGTGCTCACTAGGAGCTGGTGACTCAAAAAGTGTAAATATAAAAAGTAAATTGGAAAGTTGTTTAAAATTGCATGCTCTATCTGAATTATGAAAGCTACATTTTTATTTGAGTGTCCCTTTAAGGACTTTAATGCAGTTGTGAATATTCTCAGAAGATTGATCAGAAACCGTATGAGAAAGAAAATCACACCAGAAGGATGCCACAGCAGCCACACAGTTGATCACTTCTGCAGGTCTTAGCTGAAGAGCTGTTTGTGAAAATAATTTCTTAAGTAAGGACTCAGATTTAATATCCATTGGATCCCTAAATGAAGAACTATCCTCCAAAGGAATAGTAGTGTTTGTTGCTTGGAAATAGCTTCATCACCCTTAGGGAATACTTCCCAAGCTGTCAAATTATTTTCTGAAAGTAGATATATTCTTTTGAACCTGTTAGAAGGTGCAAAAGGAATGCCTTGCTTCTACTACTCTTTGCTATCTATTCTGCAATCAAATCTGGTGCTTTAAAGGCCTTAGGCACTTTGGGCGGAGCTTTAAAGACCGAAATCAACTTATTTACAGGCTTGGAATCCTCAGGATTTGGTCCTGATAGTTCTAAGGTATTCAAAACTTCCTGAAACAGAAAACGGATATGGTCCACTTTAAATCTAAATGTGGAATCCGTCTCCGGCTCAGTTGCTGGTTCAGGGTCTTCAGATGAGATTTCACCCTCAGAAAGAAACTAAGCCGAGTCAGAGCTTTGTAAGCTAGGATACATGTGGATATACCTGCAACCCCTCAGGAGGAGGCTAAGGAAAAGGGTCCCCACAACACCTGAAGACTGATGTACCTGTGCGGGTACGGACATGCCATAACAGAGGTATTCCTCTTTACTCAGAATCTTGGAGAAACTATCTTGAGGTCTTCCATGAATGAAGATGGAAGGGGAGTACTAGGTTCCAAGTCAGGTCTAAGTTTCCAATAAATGATTGGATAGAAAATAATAAAATCTTGCAGAGCACCTCTCTCAACCTCTCTCTTCGGAGGTTAAGAACTGAATGGGTACTGAGGGTTCTTGACCTCCTCCTGGTGGCAGTAGATATATCCCACAAGTTATGGACATTTGCCATTTAAGGGACAGTGAAATCAAAACTAACCTTTTGTGATTCAAATAAAGCATAGAATTTTAAACAACTTTCCAGTATTGGAGAAAAAAATCACTACTGGGAACTAACTGCTGTGATTCGTGTTTGCACATATGCCTCATGTCATTGGCTCACTTGATGTGCTTATCTAGCTCTTATTAGTGCATTGCTTCCCACAAGTTATGGACACCTATGGATTCTCATTATCTTATTAAAGAAAAACTCTAAAAAGCTGCTTGTACTTTGGAGCTTACCTTAAACGTTTGTCAAGTAGGCTCAAATAAATTAAAGTAGGACAAAGGTTAGATACCTATAAAATCTTGCAGGTAGCTGGAGCACCTTTATCTTTAACCTCCCTCCTGGGACGCCAACAACAAAACTGAGTAGAGATGGGAGGGATTAAAGCTCTTGTGCGCTGCTATGTTGCATACTAATATATGGTTATACCCGTGGAGACCCGGGACCCTCAGATCCCACTTGTTACTTTAGCACCAATTACTAACCATAGCCGTTTGTTTTAGGGTAAAAAGATGACTGTTCCACAGTTTTTTAAAGCAGGGAAGGCGCCAGGGGTGGTCGTAAAGCAAATCAAGAAGAAGTTGGTTTGCCATTTAAGGGACAGTGAAATCAAAACTAACCTTTTGTGATTCAAATAAAGCATAGAATTTTAAACAACTTTCCAGTATTGGAGAAAAAAATCACTACTGGGAACTAACTGCTGTGATTCGTGTTTGCACATATGCCTCATGTCATTGGCTCACTTGATGGGCTTATCTAGCTCTTATTAGTGCATTGCTTCCTGGTGGCAGTAGATATATCCCACAAGTTATGGACACCTATGGACTCTCATTATCTTATTAAAGAAAAACTCTAAAAAGCTGCTTGTACTTTGGAGCTTACCTTAAACGTTTGTCAAGTAGGCTCAAATAAATTAAAGTAGGACAAAGGTTAGATACCTATAAAATCTTGCAGGTAGCTGGAGCACCTTTATCTTTAACCTCCCTCCTGGGACGCCAACAACAAAACTGAGTAGAGATGGGAGGGATTAAAGCTCTTGTGCGCTGCTATGTTGCATACTAATATATGGTTATACCCGTGGAGACCCGGGACCCTCAGATCCCACTTGTTACTTTAGCACCAATTACTAACCATAGCCGTTTGTTTTAGGGTAAAAAGATGACTGTTCCACAGTTTTTTAAAGCAGGGAAGGCGCCAGGGGTGGTCGTAAAGCAAATCAAGAAGAAGTTGGTTTGCCATTTAAGGGACAGTGAAATCAAAACTAACCTTTTGTGATTCAAATAAAGCATAGAATTTTAAACAACTTTCCAGTATTGGAGAAAAAAATCACTACTGGGAACTAACTGCTGTGATTCGTGTTTGCACATATGCCTCATGTCATTGGCTCACTTGATGTGCTTATCTAGCTCTTATTAGTGCATTGCTTCTACTGTAGCAAAGGATGTCAAGACAATGAAGCAAATTTGATAAAAGTTAATCAGAAAGTTGTATAAAATGGCTCTGTTTGAATTCGGTTTCATGTCCTTTTAAGCACTCAACGGATTAAGGAATTACCTTTGGCCTCTGAGTAATTAAAAAAACTTGAAGTTCCCCTCTTTGGTACCTACCTGAAGTTTCCCCACACTGCACAGCAAAATAATAAATGGATAAAAAGCCAAAGTATCAACTGGAAATCCTAGAAAATATAATAAATAACAACGAACTGGACAAAACAATGACAAGTGGGAGCCAGCAAGACCCTACAAACGACAGCAAAGAATCAATGTTAACTTGACTGGAACACTGAAAAACTTCCCATTGATCACAAATCCATATGCACTGAGCAGACTTTATTTACACAACCTGGTGACTGGGCAGTCAAGTCTCTCTCACTCAGTCTCTATCATTATAATACATATCTGAGATTTTGTTTTTATAGATGTGGGCCCCTAGGCATTTGGGTTACCAGACAGTCCCCAAAAACTGATGTGCTGTGGGAGAATGTGCTGTGGACAGACGGAAAAAAAATTACATCTTTTTGGTAAAGCCCATCATTCTATTGTTTAAAGAAAAATAAATAAGTCTTTTAAAGAAAAGAATAGAGCATATACAGTCAAACATAGTGGAGGTTCATTGATGTTTTGGGGTTGCTTTGCTGCTTCAGGAACTGGATGTCTTGACTGTGTGCATGGCATTATGAAATCTGAAGACTACCAAAGAATTCTATGGTGAAAAGTAGGGCCCAGTGTCAGAAAGTTGGGTCTCCGTCAGAGGTCATGGGTCTTACAGCAGGACAATATCACAAACCACACAGAAATGGTTCAAGAAAAAGCGCTGGAGAATAGTGAACTGGCCAGCAATGAGTCCAGATCTCATTCTCATAGGGCACCTGTGAAAAGATCTCAAAAACATAAATTATGCTTACCTAATCATTTAATTTCCATCTGTGGTAGTAGATTCCACTGCTTCATTCATTACTTGTGGGAAATAAGAACCTGGCCACCAGGAGGAGGCAAAGACACCCCAGCCAAAGGCTTAAATACCTTCCCACTCCCCTCATCCCCCAGTCATTCTGCCAAGGGAACAAGGAACAGTAGGTGAAAAATCAGGGTATAAATGGTGCCCAGAAGAACAATATTAAACTTAGGTCCGCCCCCCCAGAGAAACAGACGGAAGCAGTGGACTCTTCTCCCACAGATGGAAATGAAATTATCAGGTAAGCATAATTTGTGTCTTCCATCTTAATGGGAGGAGAGTCCACTGCTTCATTCATTACTTGTGGGAACAAATACCCAAGCTCTAGAGTACACTGAATGAAGAAAAAGGGAGGGTAAAAGGAGGCATACCCTATACTGAAGGCACCACAGCCTGCAGAACCTTTCTCCCAAAAGCTGCTTCTGCCGAAGCAAAAACATCAAATATGTAAAATGTTGCAAAAGAATGTAAAGAGGACTAAGTAGCCGCCTTACAAATCTGCTCCCTAGAAGCCTCACTCTTAAAGGCCCAAGAAGAGGCCACAGCTCTAGTTGAATGAGCCGTAAACCTTAGAGGAGGCTTATGTCCTGCCGTCTCAATGCGAAACAGAGAACACTCATCAGCCAAAAGATAAGGAAGTCGAAGAGGCCCTCTGACCCCTACGCTTCCTGGAAAAAGAACAAACAAATAAAAAAGTTTGTCTAAATTACAACGTGGACTGAAGATAGGACGTCAAGGCACAACCACATCCAGAATTACGTTAAAAGGAACCACAATCTCTAACTTGGATCGTAGAATAACCTTATTATCATGGAAAGCCAGATAAGGAGGGACGCATTGCAAGGCAGTAATCACAGATACTCTGCACTCAGAAGCAATAGCCCGTAGAAAAGGAACCTTCCAAGACATAGTTTAATGTCTATGTCATGCATAGGCTCCAACGGAGCACGTGCAAAACTTAAAGAAAAAGATTCAAACTCCAAGGAGGAGCAATACATCTAAACACAGGTCTGATCCTAGCAGAGCCTTAACAAGTGACTGCACATCGGGAAGCTCAGCGAACCTCTTGTGCAGTAACACAGACAGGGCCGAAATCTGACCCCTCAGGGGACTTGTAGAAAAGCCCTTCTCCAGATCATTCTGGAGAACAGAATAAGTAGGTCCTCCACACCTTATGATAGATGCGATGAGCAACCAGACACGAGCTTGAATGAGAGTAAAAATAACACTCTCAAACCACCCTCTCTTGGCAAGAACTAAGCGTTCAATCTCCACACAGCCTCACCGATCTAGACAAAGATGAACTAAACAACCTTGGTCAGCAAATCCCTGCAACAAGGTAACTTCCACGGAGGAGATAACGACATCCCCACTAGTCCGCGAACAATATCCTTCGCGGCCAAGACGGAGCAATCAGTATCACTGACGCCTGCTTGATTCGAGCCACTACACTAGGAAGTAACGGCCGTAAAAGATAAATTGGATAGAACCTCCAAGGCACCGCTAATGCATTTGATAGCTCTGCCTGAGGATCCCTGTACCTCGACCCATATCTGGGTAACTAGGTAATGAGACGTCATAAGATCTTCCTCTTGCAAATCTCTGCAAACACTCAGGATGGAAAGACCAATCCCCCGGATTAAAGTATTTTCTGCTGAGGAAATCCGCTAACCAGTTATCCGCACCCGGAATGTGGATCGCTGACAGAGAACAAATGTGGGTCTCCACCCACTCCAGAATCCGAGATACCTCCCTCATAGCTAGGGAGCTTCTTGTTCCCCCCTGATGGTTGATATAAGCCACCGAGGATATATTGTCTGATTGGAATCTGATAAACTGGGACAAACCCAGCAGAGGCCAAGCCCTCAGAGCTTTATAAATTGCCCGAAGTTCCAAAATGCCACCAGGAAGGAGCTTTTCCTCCTTAATCCATAGACCCTTCCAGACAGACTCGCAACCGTAGTCACAACCACCCAGGATGGTCTTGAGACGGACATGCCTTGGGATAAGAGAACCGGACAAAAAACCCCAGAGAGCGATTCTCTCGATCCGTTGTCCAGAGATATCTGTTGAGACAGATCTGAATGATTCACTGCTTCAGCATGCGCAATTGCAACAGTCTGAGGTGAAACCTCTCAAGGAAATTATGTCCATGCTGGACACCATGAGACCAATAACCTCCATACACCGAGCCACAGATGGCCTGAAGGAGGTCTGGAGGGCAAGACATGTTGAAGCTAGCCAGAATAACCATGCGTGGAACACAATGATGTCATGCCCCCATCGGGTCTTGAACTCTGGTCTCTCATGTTGTTTCGCAGTTACTTTCCATTGGGCCACCAGTGCACCATTGGGCCACCATTGCAGGCTTCTTGTCTATAGAGACTATTGTAGTACCCAGGAATAACCACCCTGACACTCGATACAAGAAAACTCTCTAGATTTATCTTCGTTCTATGGGATCGAAGAAGACAGAGGAGAAATTCCGAATGGTCCACTCTCCGAAAAACTTCTTGGAGAATGCTGTGTTGGCTGGGATCAACCCCCGGGTCAACTACTTGGAGGCAGTTATGCTCACTCTTATACCAGCTAGACCAAACAGAAGATCCATAAACTGGAAGTGCTGGTCCAGGAAGGAAGCATCCTTCAGATCTATTGTGGTCATGAACTGCCTTTCTCGAACTAGGGGAAGAATGGACCTATTGTCTCCCTCTTCAACAAGGGGACATTTAAAACTTGTTTAAGCACATCATGTCCAAATCTGACGGAAAGTTCCCTCCTCCTTAGGAACCACAAAAAGGTTTGAATAATAACCCAAACCTCTCACTGCAATATGCACCGGGTCAATAACTCCTAAGAGAACAGACACCATACGCACCCCAGAAAGGCTGAACTGCCCTTGGGTGGCAGAGACTTAAAACCTATCTTGTGACCCTGAGCTAAGAGCTCCAGGTGCACGTCCCGCAACCAAGAGACTGAAAAGAGGAACAGTTTGCCCCAACACCATCCAGAAGAGGACAGGGGACCACCCGTTCATACCGACTTAGACTTGGCGGGCTTCTTGCTCTGCTTACATTTATTCCAGGACTGATCCGGCATCCAAGAGCTCTAGCTTTGCTCAGGCCTAGCGGAGGACTGCTGACATGGGCTTTATCTAAACGAAAAGAACGAAAATTGTCTGCCAACCTCCTGTAACGAAAGGCAAAGAATGACTGGGGGATGAGGGAAGTGGGGGAGGTATTTAAGCCTTTGGCTGGGTGTGATTGCCTCCTCCTGGTGGCCAGGTTATTAATTCCCACAAGCAATAAATGAAGCAGTGGACTCTCCTCCCATTAAGATGGAAACAGCAGTTGGGAAAAGGAACCCTTAAAATCTGATAGACCTGGAGCAGTTGGCGAAAGAAGAATGGTCCAAAATTACAGTAGAGAGGTGTAAGAAACTCTGATGGTTACAGTAAGCGAATGATTTCAGTTATTCCCAAGTGGTGTGCTACCAAATATTAAATTGAGGGTGGCAATAGTTTTTTTCCAGTCCATTTTTGGAGATTTGCAAGAAATGTGTAAGATTTTTTCAACACTTTTTTGTGTCATAACAATACAAACAAAATGAATAAACATGAGAATGCCTAAACAGTTGTTATTGCAACAATTTTCTGGGTGAAGTGTGTGTGTGTGTGTGTGTGTGTGTGTGTGTGTGTGTGTGTGTGTGTGTGTGTGTGTGTGTATATATATATATATATATATATATATATATATATATATATATATATATATATATAAGCAAAATGGAAGGTTAACTGCCGGAGTTGCTGTAAACTGTACAGCTGTCTTGAGTATTGAGGGCTGTGTGTTTTTGGTTGACTTTGGATGTGTACCTAGTTAAGTTTGAGAGTGCAAACCATTTTCTGTGTTTTATACTGTATCTATCTATCTATAGATAGATAGATATTATTGCTTTTAATCTTAGCTGAGAGCTTGCAAGGGAAAGCTGGACGCTCTCTGTGTTATATATGTATATATATATATATATATATATATATATATATTAGTATGTTTCAAAGTGAAGCTCAGAAGTCTGGGGGATGCATTCCAGCCTCTCTAAATCAGTCAAAGACAACAATTAAATCAGGAAAATTAATTAGTAAACGTATTTCACAGTTTGTTTGTTTTTTTCTTTTAATGTGCTACTAGAAAAAGAAAAATCATAGTTAGATATTGTTACCCCTGTAAATGTGTGTGCTAAACCATCTAACTTTTTAGATTAACAATACAAATATAGCTCTTATGTCAGCCATTCAAAACAGCATGTAAAGTTCATGGTACATTCTTTAAAAATTCTGCAGTTGACTGGCACTTTCATTGAGGCTCGAAAGGATCATTCAACAATCTCCTACGCAGCCAAGTGCAGGCAATAAGCAAGTCTGGGCCACAGCAAATAATGTAAACCAGGGGGTGTGGGCCCATGGGAATCACATGGAAAAGCTTTTCACTGATAATTTGGTCTACTCCCTTATAGAAGATATGTGAAATAAAAAGGGGAACATTGGTTAAACATTTTGGCCAACAATAAAATTGTCTTAACAATATAAAACATTTATTTATACAGATATAATTTAAGAATATGTTCTTGTACTTTAAGTTTTATACAAATGACAACTATTTCAAAATAATGAGATTTATATTTATAGCAAATGCTTAAACATTTACAGAATACACAATGCCAATTTAACAGGTGACTGTATGTAATAGAAGGCACTACTGGCTCTCTGAGAAGACTAAGGGCGGGATTACATATGCACCATTGCCTGCAAAAACCGGCGTCGCCAGTTTTTAGTCCGGTATTGCAATCACATATACAACGCCGCATATAAATATGGCGCATATATTTCACTGTCGCCCGATAATTTTACTCCCATAAACTAACATAGAACTGTGTCGCAAGTCGGTTTCACATAACCACTCCAAGGACTTTTTTACTCCATTATTACCTCGCCACACATAGGCAGGCGCAGCAAGCCTTGCACTGAAAATCTGAGCACTTTAACTCCGTAGAAGTATTAACAAACACCTAACGCATGCGCAGTATCTATCTACCTGTCAACCATACCATCCCCCACTGCAATAATTAATAAAATATATTAACCCCTAATCTGCCAACCCCACATCGCAATATAACTAATAAACATATTGACCCCTAATCCGCCAACCACCACATTGCAAAGTGTCTAATTAATATATTAACCCCAAAACCGCAAACCTTCCACAACGCAAAAAAACCTACTTACACTATTAACCCCAAAACCGCCAACCCCCCACATTGCAATAAACCTAAGCCACAACTGCATTCATTACTTTTGGGAAATCAGAACCTGGCCATCAGGAGGAGGCAAAGACACCCCAGCCAAAGGCTTAAATACTTCTCCCACTTCCCTCAGTCATTCTGCCGAGGAACAAGGAACATTAGAAGAAATACCAGGGTGAAAAGGTGCCAGAAGAAAAAAAATAAGAGACGCCCCACAGAACAAATACGGGCGGAGAGCTATGGACTCTTTCCATCTGAAGAAAAGAAAATTATCAGGTAAGCATAATTTAAGTTTTTTTTCATAAATGGAAAGAGTCCACAGCTGCATTCATTACTTTTGGGAAAACAATACCCAAGCTATAGAGGACACTGAATGCAAAAACGGGAGGGTACAATAGGTGGCCCATTGTGAGGGCACCAGGCCTGAAAAAAACACAACCCAACCAAACCTTGCTTCGTTGGAGCCGGGCAAAAAAACAACTAGAAGGAAAAGGCCCCAAAAACACTGACCCGTAGATAGTCCGAAGGCCTAACTACAGACCGCAAAGCACACTCACTGAGCCAAAACTCCTCCAGGAGAACCGTCGCCCAGCAGTTGGTCCCCATCCTTACTAGTACAGTACCAAAATCCCTAAAAGGGAGAGGATAAGAGTAAACCAAGGGGATACCCAGAAAGTACAGCAAAATCCAATAAAGGAAAAGCCCCTTCAAAAGAAGACCAAGTCCACAGAGACCCGAAATGGACCCCGAGAACAAGGGGAGGCGACACACAAACGACAAGGAGCAACCGGGCATCAACAAGGAGAAGAAACATCTCCCAAATATCGTGCAACAGCACCAAAAAGACAGCAGAAGACAAAGTCCTCAAAACATCAGAACTCAGAGACTGAGCAAAAAGAAAAATTACAAGAAGCAAACAAAGAAAGATGAACATCTGAGTCCAGTAACACACTGCCATTCGTAGGAAGACACAGAGAAAACACTCTCCGTAAGGAAAAAAACGGCCGAACAAACTAGCAGATTGCCCAACCTCCAAGGCAGAGGACTCCAGGCAATCATCCAGGCCGCCAGACCTACTCAAAGATCTCAAAGGGGAAAAGGCACAAAACATCTAAAAAAAAGGTCCACTGGCACCCCCAAGACCTGAGGATAAACAACAGATCTCAGATCCTACACCTAGCCGGACCAGCACAAGCATTGGCAGATCTGAAAGCAAGGGAACAGAAAGGAACCCCAACACCGGCCCACAAAAGGGCGGAGAAAAGACACAGCCACTTCAACCTAAAGACAATTGAGCATGCGTTAGACCCCAAGAGATCTAGCAAAACCACCTAAGTCTTAATGCAGAGTCAACAGCTCCCCAGATGGAAAGGAACAACTCAAAGAGCAGCCCAATCCTTAAACCAGATAAAACATCTGTTCCAACCTCCCGAACACAGGAGAGGCCCCTAAAAAAAGGAACCACACTTCAGAAAGGAGGACAACGAGCCCCCTGAAGAGGAGAGCGTCGATAAACACCTGCCCATAAACAGGAAGGCGTAGGAAGAACCGAGACGACACAAGTCCACGTCACTGACGAACACAGAAAGAACCACGTAAAACACAATTGTGCTAGCACACATACCAGGCGCAAAAGTGACGGCTGAGCAACCGCAAAACTTCCGTTTGCTAGGCAGGAAAGCCCACCATCAGGTCACGCTAATTGGCTGTCCCAAGGGAACTGTATCCTCTGGCACAAGACAAGCCCCAAGGAGCCCCGGCACTCAATAAATCTGGTCAAGTTGTAAAACAGAACAGCCAGAACAAGGGCTAAGCCCAAGTACACCGGGAACTGGAACCCCCAGGCCAGTCCTAGGATCATAAGGTCCAGTAACATCCCACAGCGGGATCCACAAAGAGAAAACGCAGAGTAAAACCCTCGACAACCAGAAGATCAGGACAAGAAGCCCGGGCCCCACAAATGTTTAGATTTAACAATCTTCCTGGAACATAAATCCCTCGTCTGATATCAGAAAACAGACCTCCCAGGGAAAAATCCAGCATAACACGGATAACAAGAGCAAGAAGCCCTTGCAAGTCCTGACCCAAAGGAAAGAGACCACCTCTTGCAGGAGCCCAACACTCCAAAGAGCCATGGCCAGAAAAGAACACTAGAGCTAACAGGCGTCCAGGCAACATTAACATGATTGTGCTTGAAAAGCATGGCTAATCCCCTTAAGGGACACAAGGTACTCTCATTTTATCAACCTCAAAAGGAGGAAGGCTGAGTAGACCTCGCCTTGGTTTGAACTAGCAACCCTCGGTTTGCTAAATTACAGAGTAGCCACAGAGCATTAGTATGCTAAGCTAGCTGTCCAGCTAGCCACAAGCTCCATACACAAGGGGAACAGTGAGGTCAAGTCACCCGAACAGAGCAACATCAAGCCTCCACATCACCTCATATTTGAAATCAGAGGACAGTAAAACATGGGCTTGGATGCCACCTGGATGGCAAAACCCAAACCCTATGAGTGGAAAACCACTAGGACCTCTTCTATCCCAAGAAGGAGATGCAGAGCATTCCCAACACCGGTAAAGGACCCCTAACTGGAGCCCAAAAGGACCTCACTGTCAACTAACTCCCGAAGGGAAACCAAACCAAGACCCCCGAAGGTGACCCATCTACAAGGAGAAACAGACAAAGTCCAAGAAGGTCTCAATGAAGAAGAGAACCACTAAAAGGAACAAGTCCAAAAGGAAATTTCCTAAAGCCACACCGCCCAGACCGGCGGAAAAGAGGCACTAAACCCTCTAATTTTCCCAACACGTGGGAAGGAATACTCTATGTTCCGAGGGTATCGGAAGCAACAGAGTTGCAGAAAAACTCACTGACCCAGTCACCAGAGAAACGACTATTTAGGACTGAAACAATCCAGAAAGCCGCACGGACCCTCAAGTCCTCTTGAGAATGTTTAGCTAAAACTTGTAAAACAAATACCAAAAAACAAATAGCGCTGAAGCACTCGGCACCCCAGCCTGACCAGCAGGGTATAATAGATGACATGTGTCTGAATAAGCCGCGAGACAGAAGATCTGAACCCAAGCAGGACCAGCCTGCAACCAGGGTCATAAATGCGAAGCTGGCTAAATCCGCCCTCAGAGAGGGAGGAAGAAAAAACAGACAAACATGGGACTAACGTGTCCCGAACAACTTCCGTAGAAGCAAACAGCGAGTATCGATCCCAGAGAAAGTTCCCGCAGAAAACATAGTATGAAAAAGAAAATTAATCCTAACCGGATAAAATAAAATGACAGGCAACCCGAGGGCTAACGCCCAAGAAGAACAGAAAGATCCGCAGGACCAGCCTAACGGAATCCCTGTTCTTCCAACAAAACTGGGAAGGATCGATAGCAAGACTTAAAGGAGATTACTTCCTCCACTCATGTCTAACCAGGTGAGCCATTCGAAGGAGGAGACTGATGATTTCCATAACCGAGAAGGGCAGGGTCTCCAAACAGCTCAAAAATGTGTCTGAGTAGAACACGAAGGCGAGCCAGGTTGTAACGAAAGGCACAACACTCAAGAACAGTTACACCCGCAGGGAGCTGCACATGCCCTCCTGTGGCCGAGAGACCTCGGGCAATCGGGCACAAACACAATCGCAAATAAACATCTGCACTTTGTAGACGTGCAAGCGCCAAAAGTATGTAAAAGCGAAAGTGTGCCAAAACCTCTGGGGGGAACAATCCACCCTCCAAGGAGGAAAAAACATAACCTGGGTTACCAGCATGTGTAATAGTAGGGAGTGGTTGGGAACTCGCCTCCCAAAAAGGACAGGGCACCCCGAGGTGGATGGCTCAGCAGTCCCTTGAATCCCTGAGCCAGAGGAACAAGGCGCTCTAGAACGGCCTAAAGAACATAAATGACTGACCTGAGTCAATGGGGCCAATTCGCATTCGTCAAAGGATGAAGAATCTGAATCAGAAAGTTGAACAATCGTAACATCAGTATCCTCCATAACTGGATAAAGGATACCAAAAAACGGACTGAATATAAAACAATTTAAACGGCACCTAACACCCACAATGGCTGGGGCACTCACCACCTCCTATGAACCAGTCACCAGCAGACTAGATTTCTCAGTCGCCACACAGTCTGGAATGCGGAAATGGGAGACCAGAACATAAACATGCCCGGTCACAAGGTGAACCGTACAGTCCAAAAAAAAGTGCGCCCGACTGCAAGGTCACTTCACTTCGAAAGGCCGTTATGTTTCAAGAGCCACGAGCCCAGTTAACACTACACATAAGCAGATTGAATCGCATAACAGACATGATTAAAAAAAAACCCTGTTCAATAATCCCCCTCAGGAGATATTAACCCACGATTCCAAGATACTAAAGGAGTCCCACTGAGACCCTGTATTTTCCATTGTGAGTTCGCAGGAACAGAGTTACAGTACAATCATGAAGGAGTAAAATGAAACGATCTTACAGGAATATACGCCGTGGAACAGGAACACGGCCCTTCAAGTGTGACGAATAGTAGCCTTACCTCCACCGTGGACTTGAGAGAAGAAAGCAGGCAGCGAAGCAAAATTCGACGACGCTGATTGCTTGTGGAGTTGTTAAAATGAATCGGGATAGTTTCGCAGAAAGACTCTTCCTGCATCTCCAGACTGTAACTTTCAACCAAGCCTTCACTGAGAGACTGACAGGATTACTTAAAACTCCCATCCCATGTCGAAGAGTACTACCCTCCATAAGAAATGAAAACAAACTTCTGACACTTCTCTGCCCACCTCCTGGGACGAAAAGCAAAGAATGATTGGGGGATGAGGGAAGTGGGAGGAGTATTTAAGCCTTTGGCTGGGATGTCTGCCTCCTCCTGGTGGCCAGGTTCTTATTTCCCCAAAGTAATGAATGCAGTTGTGGAATCTTTCCATTTATAAAGAAAATACCAAGTTAAAAATAAAATTCAAAACTTAACACTACTTAAAAAAAATAAACCTAAGATTAAATAAAATTATTCTAAAATGACAAAAAATAAAAAAGGTCTAACATTACAAAAAAAAAATAAACCAAATTATCAAAAATTAAAAAATTTAACCGAATCCCTATAAAAATTAAAAAGACCCCTAATCTAAACTAAACTACCAATAGCCCTTGGTAGTCCCCCCCTAACAATAAAACTCCCCACCCACCAAAATAAAAAAAAACTAACACTAAAAAACCTAAAATACCCCTTAAAAGGGCATTCAGCTCTTTTACAGCCCCCAAAAAAAACCTAATCTTAAAAAAAAGCCACTCTAAAAAAAGTAAATTTATGCTTACCTGAAAAATTAATTTCTTCTATGGTACGACGAGTCCACGGATTCATCCTTTACTTGTGGGATATTATCCTCCTGCTAACAGGAAGTGGCAAAGAGTACCACAGCAAAGCTCTCTAAATAGCTCCTCCCTTAGCTCCACCCCCCAGTCATACGACCGAAGGTACAGGAAGAAAACAAGGTACAGAGGTGACTGAAGTTTAAAATCAAAAAATATAATCTGTCTTAAAATGACAGGGCGGGCTGTGGACTCATCGTACCATAGAAGAAATTAATTTATCAGGTAAGCATAAATTTACTTTTCTTCTATAAGGTACGACGAGTCCACGGATTCATCCTTTACTTGTGGGATACAATACCAAAGCTACAGGACACGGATGAACGGGAGGGACAAGACAGATGGTTAAACAGAAGGCACCACTGCTTGAAGAACCTTTCTCCCAAAAATAGCCTCCGAAGAAGCAAAAGTATAAAATTTGGAAAAGGTATGAAGCGAAGACCAAGTTGCGGCCTTACAAATCTGTTCAACAGAAGCATCATTTTAAAAGCCCATGTGGAAGCCACCGCTCTAGTAGAGTGAGCTGTAATCCTTTCAGGTGGCTGCTGTCCAGCAGTCTCGTATTCCAAACGGATGATGCTTTTCAGTCAAAAAGAAAGAGAGGTAGCCGTTGTTTTTTTACCTCTACGTTTTCCAGAATAGACAATGAACAAAGAAGATGTTTGATGGAAATCTTTGGTTGCTTGGAAGTAAAACTTCAAAGCATGAACCACGTCCAAGTTGTGCAACAGACGCTTCTTCTTAGAGGAAGGATTAGGACACCGAGAAGGAACAACAATTTCCTGATTGATATTCCTATTAGTAACAACCTTGGGAAGGAATCCAGGTTTGGTACGCAAAACCACCTTATCAGCATGGAAAACAAGATAAGGCGAGTCGCATTGCAATGCAGATAGTTCCGAAACTCTTCAAGTCGAAAAGATAGCAACTAAAAACAGAACTTTCCAAGATAGAAGCTTAATATCTATGCAATGCATAGGTTCAAACGGAACCCCTTGAAGAACATTTAGAACTAAATTCAAACTCCATGGCGGAGCAACAGGTTTAAACACAGGCTTGATTCTAACTAAAGCCTGACAGAACGACTGAACGTCTAGAACATTTGCCAGATGCTTGTGCAGAAGAATTGATAAAGCAGATATCTGTCCCTTTAAGGAACTAGCTGATAGCCCCTTCTCCAATCCTTCTTGGAGAAAGGACAAAATCCTAGGAATCCTGATCTAACTCCATGAGTAGCCTTTGGATTCGCACCAATAAAGATATTTACGCCATATCTTATGAATAATTTTCCTGGTGACAGGCTTTCGAGCCTGAATCAAGGTATCTATGACCGACTCAGAGAACCCCCGCTTGGATAAGATCAAGCGTTCAATCTCCAAGCAGTCAGTCGCAGAGAAACTAGATTTGGATACTGGAACGGACCTTAAATCAGAAGGTCCTGTCTCAGTGGCAGAGTCCATGGTGGAATAGATGACATGTCCACCAGGTCTGCATACCAAGTCCTGCGTGGCCACGCAGGTGCTATCAAAATCGCCGAAGCTCTCTCCTGCTTGATTCTGGCAATCAAACGAGGAAGGAGAGGAAATGGTGAAAACACATAAGCCAGGTTGAACGACCAGGGTACTGCTAGAGCATCTATCAGTACTGCATGAGGATCCCTTGACCTGGACCCGTAACAAGGAAGTTTGGCGTTCTGACGAGACGCCATCAGATCCAATTCTAGTGTGCCCCATTGCTGAATCAATTGTGCAAACACCTCCAGATGGAGTTCCCACTACCCCGGATGAAAAGTCTGACGACTTAGAAAATCCGCTTCCCAGTTCTCCACTCCTGGGATATAGATTGCTGATAGATGGCAAGAGTGAGTCTCTGCCCATCGAATAATTTTGGTAACCTCTATCATCGCTAGAGAACTCTTTGTTCCCCCCCTGGCGATTGATATATGCTACAGTCGTGATATTGTCCGACTGGAATCTTATGAATCTGGCGGACGCCAGCTGAGGCCACGCCTGAAGCGCGTTGAATATCGCTCTCAGTAAAATTTATCGGGAGGAGAGCTTCCTCCTGAATCCATAAACCCTGTGCTTTCAGGGAATTATAGACTGCACCCCAGCCCAATAGGCTGGCGTCCGTAGTCACTATGACCCACGCTGGCCTGCGGAAACACATTCCCTTGGACAGATGATCCTGTGACAACCACCAAAGAAGAGAGTCTCTGGTCTCTTGGTCCAGATTTATCTGAGGAGATAAATCTGCATAATACCCATTCCACTGTTTGAGCACGCATAGTTGCAGTGGTCTGAGATGTAAGCGAGCAAATGGAACTATGTCCATTGCCGCCACCATTAAGCCGATTACCTCCATACACTGAGCCACTGACAGCCGAGGAATGGAATGAAGAGCTCGGCAGATGGATAAAATTTGCGATTTCCTGACATACGTCATAAAAAATTTCATGTCCACCGTATCCGTGGCCAACCCGAAGGGAAGAGCCACAAACTGGTAATGCTTGTCCAGAAAGGCGAACCTGAGGAACTGGTGGTGATCTTTGTGGATAGGAATGTGTAGATACGCATCCTTTAAGTCCACAGTTGTCATATATTGACCCTCCTGGATCATCTGCAAAATAGTCCGAATGGTCTCCATCTTGAAGGATGGGACTCTGAGGAATTTGTTTAGGATCTTGAGATCCAAAATTGGTCTTAAGGTTCCCTCTTTTTTGGGAACCACAAACAGATTGGAGTAGAACCCTTGCCCCTGTTCTGTTTTCATAACTGGGCAGATCACTCCCATGGTATATAGGTCTTCTACAAAGCGTAAGAATGCCTCTCTTTTTGTCTGGTTTACAGACAATTGAGAAAGATGGAATCTCCCCCTTGGGGGAGAATCTTTAAAATCTAGACGATACCCCTGGGTTACGATTTCTAAAGCCCAGGAGTCCTGAACGTCTCTTGCCCAAGCCTGAGGGAAGAGAGAAAGTCTGCCCCCAGTAGATCTGAACCCGGATCGGGGGCTACCCCTTCATGCTGTCTTGGTGGCAGCAGCGGGCTTCTTGGACTGTTTACCCCTGTTTCAAGTCTGGGTAGGTCTCCAGACTGAGCAAAATTCCCCTCTTGCTCTGCGGCAGGGGAAGAAGTAGAGGGACCACCTTTGAAGTCTCGAAAGGAACGAAAATTACTTTGTTTGGTCCTCATCTTATTCGTCTTATTCCCTCCAGTGTTGTCTGAAATGATCTCTTTCAGTTCAGGCTCAAATAGGGTCTTACCCTTGAAAGGGATGGCTAAAAGCTTAGCTTTTAATGACACATCAGCAACCAGGACTTAAGCCATAACGCTCTACGCGCTAAAATGGCAAAACCTGAATTGTTAAAAACAGTTAAAAAGCGGCATCTGTAATGAAAGAATTAGCTAGCTTGAGAGCCCTAATTCTATCCAGAATATCATCTAATGGGGTCTCAACCTGAAGAGCCTCTTCCAGAGCCTCAAACCAAAAAGCAGCTGCAGTAGTGTCATGTTCTCAATACCTTGTTGCTTATTGCCTATTTTGCACACTGCCACTACTGTGCCTTTAACAGATTTTCCAATTATCTTCTCCGCTATAAATGCCACCTCCCATCTCTATACGTTGCTTGATATTGATGCTCATACTCCTATTGTGCTTCAAGCTGTTCTGACGTATACTCAGATCGTTCCTACAGATTCAAGCTCAAGCCTACAGCGATCTCCACACCCCATCAGCTGTTACCTCTAACTGCTACGCCCATCTAGCACCGATCAGCTGTTGACTCTCTCTTGCTTCCTGTTGCGGTGACGTCACATGCCAACTTGTCAGCTAAAGCGCTGCCGCTCAGATCTGCCTTGCTCTCTTGTTTGTGCCGCTGAGACCGCTCCCTCTAACTGCAATTACAGGACTACGTTCAGGTACAATCTAAGTCTCTAGCTTATTTTTCTACCATTAATTACCGCTCCTATGTATTTTGCTCCTGTCAGGTGCTGATGCCTTTATAGAATTATGTTTAAGTACTACTCACTTAGCTAGCTATGTTTTACTCTAATTAAGCTCTGTGTTAACACTAGTCTTATATTGGTATATAGACAAGGTCTTTCTGCTGCATAATTATTCGTACTCACAGGTGGCAGCCATAGAAACATCTTGCTCTTGTATTACCATCTACTAAATGCTGAGATTATACCTGGGTTTTCACATTGCTTTAAGGAGTAATTGATGTTTCAATCCAGTTTAACCCTTGCAACAAGAAACATATATTACATAACAGCAGTTGTGGTTCAACAACTTTATTGCTTATCTTTACAGAGTAAAATCTGATATCACAAGTAGTTACAGGAACAATGCACGCTATAGGTTGGAGAAGAAAACCCTGATGAACAAATATTTTCTTTAGGAGACCCTCTAATTTTTTATCCATAGGATCTTTGAAAGCACAACTGTCCTCAATAGGTTTAGTTGTACGCTTAGCCAGGGTAGAAATAGCTCCCTCCACGTTAGGGACCGTCTGCCACGAGTCCCGCATGGTGTCTGATATTGTAAACATTTTCTTAAAAGTAGGAGGGGGAGAGAACGGAATACCTGGTCTATCCCACTCCTTAGTAACAATGTCCGAAATCCTCTTAGGGACCGGAAAAACATCAGTGTAGGCAGGAAACTCTAGGAATCTGTCCATTTTACACAATTTCTCTGGAACTACAATAGGGTCACAATCATCCAGAGTCGCTAAAATCTCCCTGAGCAATAAGCGGAGGTGTTCTAGTTTAAATTTAAAAGCCGTCATATCTGAGTCTGTCTGAGGGAACATATTTCCTGAATCAGAAATCTCTCCCTCAGACAGCAAATTCCTCACCCCCAACTCAGAACATTGTGAGGGAGGGTACATCGGATATGGCGTTTGTTCTCACACCAGACCTACTGCGCTTCCCCTGCAACCCAGGCAGCTTAGATAAAACCTCTGTGAGGGTAGTATTCATAACTGCGGCCATATCTTGCAGGGTGAAAGAATTAGACGCACTAGAAGTACTTGGCGTCGCTTGTGCGGGCGTTAATGGTTGTGACACTTGGGGAGAATTAGATGGCATAACCTGATTCCCTTCTGACTGAGAATCATCCTGCGACATACTTTTAGTAGCTAAAATATGTTCTTTGCAATTTATTGACCTTTCAGTGCATGAGGGACACATTCTAAGTGGAGGTTCCACAATGGCTTCTAAACATATTGAACATTGACTTTCCTCAATGTCAGACATATTGAACAGGCTAGTAATGACTACAAGCAAGCATGAAAACACTTTATTTAGAGAAAAAAATAACACTCTTAAAAAACGGTACTGCGTCTTTAAGAGAAAAAAAGCATACACGTTCTGCAAAACAGCCTTAAAATGCACCAAATTTTTCAAGCAGACACAATATATGTAGTTAAGATTGCCCCACAAGGAATTATAACATTTAACCCTTTAATGTGCAAACCGGATTGAAATTAGGCCTAAATCCGGAAAAAACATCCTCAGCACCTTGCCACAGCCCTGCTGTGGCCCTACCTGCCCGCAGGGATAGTAAATGTGGGGTTAAAGCTTCGATTTGGCCCAAAACATCCACCAGGGCCCTCAGGAGTTAGAGCTTGCTGCGAGAAAATAACTGCGCATCTGAGGCACGAAAATAGGCCCCGCCTATCTCACTCAATGTCTCTACAGCCTCAAAGAACCGCACCAGAGCGGTTTTAACTAGCCATGTGGGTTCTGAGACCCAAAAAATAAGCTAAGTGTACCCTCAATAAAGTTGCCCAAAACATTATTGCCCACAAAACGTTAACAGCACTCCCAGTTCATAAAAACGTTTTCCTACAAACATTTACAACTCAGTGTCAACCATTTTTGTAATTAGCCCCTTATGCAAGCTTAGTAATACCCTTCTTATTAGCTCTTAGGATTACTGCTTACCCTTACCCTCATGGGTATACTGTCAGCCTTTCTGAAATACACAGTCTCTCCAGAAAAATATGACTGAACATACCTCACTGCTGTATAGCATGAAAACGTTCCTCACACTGAAGTTTCCTGTACTCCTCAGCCTCTGTGGGAACAGCATTGGATCTTAGTTACAAATGCTAAGATCATCATCCTCCAGGCAGAAGTCTTCATCCATCTGCTGCCTGAGAGTAAATAGTACACACCGGTACCATTTAAAACAAAAAACTCTTGCTTGAAGAAAGTAAAAACTAATATTTTATCACCTCTTTCACTTTACCCTTCCTAGTACTTAGAGTAGGCAAAGAGAATGACTGGGGGGTGGAGCTAAGGGAGGAGCTATATAGACAGCTCTGCTGTGGTGCTCTTTGCCACTTCCTGTTAGCAGGAGGATAATATCCCACAAGTAAAGGATGAATCCGTGGACTCGTCGTACCTTATAGAAGAAATATATTATATTCATGTTGGGATGCAGTGCAGTACTGAATATGAAATAGACTGTATTTGTATATAAATGCCAGGATACTGGTGACATCTTAAATGGATTTAAAGCTAATAGCAGTATAAATTACTTGATGTACTATGATATTAAAAAGAATACTGATGTCTCATATTAAAATAATCAGAAGAAATAACAGAATTTATGTTTACCTGATAAATTACTTTCTCCAACGGTGTGTCCGGTCCACGGCGTCATCCTTACTTGTGGGATATTCTCTTCCCCAACAGGAAATGGCAAAGAGCCCAGCAAAGCTGGTCACATGATCCCTCCTAGGCTCCGCCTACCCCAGTCATTCGACCGACGTTAAGGAGGAATATTTGCATAGGAGAAACCATATGGTACCGTGGTGACTGTAGTTAAAGAAAATAAATTATCAGACCTGATTAAAAAAACCAGGGCGGGCCGTGGACCGGACACACCGTTGGAGAAAGTAATTTATCAGGTAAACATAAATTCTGTTTTCTCCAACATAGGTGTGTCCGGTCCACGGCGTCATCCTTACTTGTGGGAACCAATACCAAAGCTTTAGGACACGGATGAAGGGAGGGAGCAAATCAGGTCACCTAAATGGAAGGCACCACGGCTTGCAAAACCTTTCTCCCAAAAATAGCCTCAGAAGAAGCAAAAGTATCAAACTTGTAAAATTTGGTAAAAGTGTGCAGTGAAGACCAAGTCGCTGCCCTACATATCTGATCAACAGAAGCCTCGTTCTTGAAGGCCCATGTGGAAGCCACAGCCCTAGTGGAATGAGCTGTGATTCTTTCGGGAGGCTGCCGTCCGGCAGTCTCGTAAGCCAATCTGATGATGCTTTTAATCCAAAAAGAGAGAGAGGTAGAAGTTGCTTTTTGACCTCTCCTTTTACCAGAATAAACAACAAACAAGGAAGATGTTTGTCTAAAATCCTTTGTAGCATCTAAATAGAATTTTAGAGCGCGAACAACATCCAAATTGTGCAACAAACGTTCCTTCTTTGAAACTGGTTTCGGACACAGAGAAGGTACGATAATCTCCTGGTTAATGTTTTTGTTAGAAACAACTTTTGGAAGAAAACCAGGTTTAGTACGTAAAACCACCTTATCTGCATGGAACACCAGATAAGGAGGAGAACACTGCAGAGCAGATAATTCTGAAACTCTTCTAGCAGAAGAAATTGCAACTAAAAACAAAACTTTCCAAGATAATAACTTAATATCAACGGAATGCAAGGGTTCAAACGGAACCCCCTGAAGAACTGAAAGAACTAAATTGAGACTCCAAGGAGGAGTCAAAGGTTTGTAAACAGGCTTAATTCTAACCAGAGCCTGAACAAAGGCTTGAACATCTGGCACAGTAGCCAGTTTTTTGTGAAGTAACACCGACAAGGCAGAAATCTGTCCCTTCAGGGAACTTGCAGATAATCCTTTTTCCAATCCTTCTTGAAGGAAGGATAGAATCCTAGGAATCTTAACCTTGTCCCAAGAGAATCCTTTAGATTCACACCAACAGATATATTTTTTCCAAATTTTGTGGTAAATCTTTCTAGTTACAGGCTTTCTGGCCTGAACAAGAGTATCAATAACAGAATCTGAGAACCCTCGCTTCGATAAAATCAAGCGTTCAATCTCCAAGCAGTCAGCTGGAGTGAAACCAGATTCGGATGTTCGAACGGACCCTGAACAAGAAGGTCTCGTCTCAAAGGTAGCTTCCAAGGTGGAGCCGATGACATATTCACCAGATCTGCATACCAAGTCCTGCGTGGCCACGCAGGAGCTATCAAGATCACCGACGCCCTCTCCTGATTGATCCTGGCTACCAGCCTGGGGATGAGAGGAAACGGCGGGAACACATAAGCTAGTTTGAAGGTCCAAGGTGCTACTAGTGCATCCACTAGAGCCGCCTTGGGATCCCTGGATCTGGACCCGTAGCAAGGAACTTTGAAGTTCTGACGAGAGGCCATCAGATCCATGTCTGGAATGCCCCACAGCTGAGTGACTTGGGCAAAGATTTCCGGATGGAGTTCCCACTCCCCCGGATGCAATGTCTGACGACTCAGAAAATCCGCT
The DNA here is from genome assembly GCF_027579735.1 of Bombina bombina. Lineage (NCBI taxonomy): Eukaryota > Metazoa > Chordata > Amphibia > Anura > Bombinatoridae > Bombina > Bombina bombina. The sequence goes on along the minus strand of NC_069503.1, from coordinate 874,335,023 downwards.
TCCCAATTTTCCACTCCTGGGATGTGGATAGCAGACAGGTGGCAGGAGTGAGACTCCGCCCATAGAATGATTTTGGTCACTTCTTCCATCGCTAGGGAACTCCTTGTTCCCCCCTGATGGTTGATGTACGCAACAGTTGTCATGTTGTCTGATTGAAACCGTATGAACTTGGCCCTCGCTAGCTGAGGCCAAGCCTTGAGAGCATTGAATATCGCTCTCAGTTCCAGAATATTTATCGGTAGAAGAGATTCTTCCCGAGACCAAAGACCCTGAGCTTTCAGGGATCCCCAGACCGCGCCCCAGCCCATCAGACTGGCGTCGGTCGTGACAATGACCCACTCTGGTCTGCGGAATGTCATCCCTTGTGACAGGTTGTCCAGGGACAGCCACCAACGGAGTGAGTCTCTGGTCCTCTGATTTACTTGTATCTTCGGAGACAAGTCTGTATAGTCCCCATTCCACTGACTGAGCATGCACAGTTGTAATGGTCTTAGATGAATGCGCGCAAAAGGAACTATGTCCATTGCCGCTACCATCAACCCGATCACTTCCATGCACTGAGCTATGGAAGGAAGAGGAACGGAATGAAGTATCCGACAAGAGTCTAGAAGCCTTGTTTTTCTGGCCTCTGTCAGAAAAATCCTCATTTCTAAGGAGTCTATTATTGTTCCCAAGAAGGGAACCCTTGTTGACGGGGATAGAGAACTCTTTTCCACGTTCACTTTCCATCCGTGAGATCTGAGAAAGGCCAGGACAATGTCCGTGTGAGCCTTTGCTTGAGGAAGGGACGACGCTTGAATCAGAATGTCGTCCAAGTAAGGTACTACAGCAATGCCCCTTGGTCTTAGCACAGCTAGAAGGGACCCTAGTACCTTTGTGAAAATCCTTGGAGCAGTGGCTAATCCGAAAGGAAGCGCCACGAACTGGTAATGTTTGTCCAGGAATGCGAACCTTAGGAACCGATGATGTTCCTTGTGGATAGGAATATGTAGATACGCATCCTTTAAATCCACCGTGGTCATGAATTGACCTTCCTGGATGGAAGGAAGAATAGTTCGAATGGTTTCCATCTTGAACGATGGAACCTAGAGAAACTTGTTTAAGATCTTGAGATCTAAGATTGGTCTGAACGTTCCCTCTTTTTTGGGAACTATGAACAGATTGGAGTAGAACCCCATCCCTTGTTCTCTTAATGGAACAGGATGAATCACTCCCATTTTTAACAGGTCTTCTACACAATGTAAGAATGCCTGTCTTTTTATGTGGTCTGAAGACAACTGAGACCTGTGGAACCTCCCCCTTGGGGGAAGTCCCTTGAATTCCAGAAGATAACCTTGGGAGACTATTTCTAGCGCCCAAGGATCCAGAACATCTCTTGCCCAAGCCTGAGCGAAGAGAGAGAGTCTGCCCCCCACCAGATCCGGTCCCGGATCGGGGGCCAACATTTCATGCTGTCTTGGTAGCAGTGGCAGGTTTCTTGGCCTGCTTTCCCTTGTTCCAGCCTTGCATTGGTCTCCAAGCTGGCTTGGCTTGAGAAGTATTACCCTCTTGCTTAGAGGACGTAGCACCTTGGGCTGGTCCGTTTCTACGAAAGGGACGAAAATTAGGTTTATTTTTTGCCTTGAAAGGCCGATCCTGAGGAAGGGCGTGGCCCTTACCCCCAGTGATATCAGAGATAATCTCTTTCAAGTCAGGGCCAAACAGCGTTTTCCCCTTGAAAGGAATGTTAAGTAGCTTGTTCTTGGAAGACGCATCAGCCGACCAAGATTTCAACCAAAGCGCTCTGCGCGCCACAATAGCAAACCCAGAATTCTTAGCCGCTAACCTAGCCAATTGCAAAGTGGCGTCTAGGGTGAAAGAATTAGCCAATTTGAGAGCATTGATTCTGTCCATAATCTCCTCCAAAGGAGGAGAATCACTATCGACCGCTCTTATCAGATCATCGAACCAGAAACATGCGGCTGTAGCGACAGGGACAATGCATGAAATTGGTTGTAGAAGGTAACCTTGCTGAACAAACATTTTTTTTAAGCAAACCTTCTAATTTTTTATCCATAGGATCTTTGAAAGCACAACTATCCTCTATGGGTATAGTGGTGCGTTTGTTTAAAGTGGAAACCGCTCCCTCGACCTTGGGGACTGTCTGCCATAAGTCCTTTCTGGGGTCGACCATAGGAAACAATTTTTTAAATATGGGGGGAGGGACGAAAGGAATACCGGGCCTTTCCCATTCTTTATTAACAATGTCCGCCACCCGCTTGGGTATAGGAAAAGCTTCTGGGAGCCCCGGCACCTCTAGGAACTTGTCCATTTTACAAAGTTTCTCTGGGATGACCAACTTGTCACAATCATCCAGAGTGGATAATACCTCCTTAAGCAGAATGCGGAGATGTTCCAACTTAAATTTAAATGCAATCACATCAGGTTCAGCCTGTTGAGAAATGTTCCCTGAATCAGTAATTTCTCCCTCAGACAAAACCTCCCTGGCCCCATCAGACTGGGTTAGGGGCCCTTCAGAAATATTATTATCAGCGTCGTCATGCTCTTCAGTATCTAAAACAGAGCAGCCGCGCTTACGCTGATAAGTGTTCATTTTGGCTAAAATGTTTTTGACAGAATTATCCATTACAGCCGTTAATTGTTGCATAGTAAGGAGTATTGGCGCGCTAGATGTACTAGGGGCCTCCTGAGTGGGCAAGACTCGTGTAGACGAAGGAGGGAATGATGCAGTACCATGCTTACTCCCCTCACTTGAGGAATCATCTTGGGCATCATTGTCATTATCACATAAATCACATTTATTTAAATGAATAGGAATTCTGGCTTCCCCACATTCAGAACACAGTCTATCTGGTAGTTCAGACATGTTAAACAGGCATAAACTTGATAACAAAGTACAAAAAACGTTTTAAAATAAAACCGTTACTGTCACTTTAAATTTTAAACTGAACACACTTTATTACTGCAATTGCGAAAAAACATGAAGGAATTGTTCAAAATTCACCAAATTTTCACCACAGTGTCTTAAAGCCTTAAAAGTATTGCACACCAAATTTGGAAGCTTTAACCCTTAAAATGAGCCGTTTTGAACTTTAACCCCTTTACAGTCCCTGGTATCTGCTTTGCTGAGACCCAACCAAGCCCAAAGGGGAATACGATACCAAATGACGCCTTCAGAAAGTCTTTTCTAAGTATCAGAGCTCCTCTCACATGCGACTGCATGCCATGCCTCTCAAAAACAAGTGCGCAACACCGGCGCGAAAATGAGGCTCTGCTTATGCTTTGGGAAAGCCCCTAAAGAATAAGGTGTCTAAACCAGTGCCTGCCGATATTATTATATCAAAATACCCAGATAAAATGATTCCTCAAGGCTAAATATGTGTTAATAATGAATCGATTTAGCCCAAAAAAAGTCTACAGTTTTAATAAGCCCTTGTGAAGCCCTTATTTACGATCGTAATAAACATGGCTTACCGGATCCCATAGGGAAAATGACAGCTTCCAGCATTACATCGTCTTGTTAGAATGTGTCATACCTCAAGCAGCAAGAGACTGCACACTGTTCCCCCAACTGAAGTTAATTGCTCTCAACAGTCCTGTGTGGAACAGCCATGGATTTTAGTGACGGTTGCTAAAATCATTTTCCTCATACAAACAGAAATCTTCATCTCTTTTCTGTTTCTGAGTAAATAGTACATACCAGCACTATTTCAAAATAACAAACTCTTGATTGAATAATAAAAACTACAGTTAAACACTAAAAAACTCTAAGCCATCTCCGTGGAGATGTTGCCTGTACAACGGCAAAGAGAATGACTGGGGTAGGCGGAGCCTAGGAGGGATCATGTGACCAGCTTTGCTGGGCTCTTTGCCATTTCCTGTTGGGGAAGAGAATATCCCACAAGTAAGGATGACGCCGTGGACCGGACACACCTATGTTGGAGAAAATATGACATAACACAGTACATGTGAACATGTTAAATTATTAATGTAATGAAATTATGGCATTTATTACACATTTTAAAGAAATAATTTTAAATGTTAGAAATGATTACATGTATTGCTGTGTTTGTCATGCTGCCCCCCAATGGCCAGAATCCAGTATAAAAGTCAAAAGACTTAACTGTTAAAAGATGCGTTTCCATAGTAACCATGCCAAGCCTAGGGCCAATCCGATAAGACTTCCCAGGTGACCAATGGGATGATCAGTTTCCGTAGAGCCACCCACATGGTTTCATCAATGATTGAAAACATATATAAGTAAGTCAAGAGAGGGAAAGAAAACAGGCAGCTGACCTTGAGTGATAACTGACTGCTGGGCATTTGAAATACAATCATTCTAAGCAAGCTGACTGTGTTTTCACATTGATTGCAAAAATTTACTTATCTTTCTTCTGAGATGAAACAAGGAGTTTTTGGTAACTAAATTATTGATTTTGGTCATTTTGGGTAAAGTATGAAAAAAAAAGGGTTGCAAATAATATTTCAAAACTAGTATTTCATAGCCTGTGTATTGTTAAACAAATCCTTGATGCTAAGTAATTTAACCTGGCAAACATACAGATACATATATCTTAGAATTTGTCTTAACTGTAGGTAATTAAGAATTTATTTCCGCTTAGACATAGGAGTGGGTTGTTTGCACAGATAATATATACAATTTCTGATGTTTTAATAAGAGTGTATATTGTCCTATTGTTTAACTTAGCACTGTTGGTTGTACCAGTCTTAATGTTAGTAGCTAATATCATAGTCTCATTGTGATACTTTAAATGCAATTCTGATTTGGGAGGCTATTGTGAATAAGGCAACTTTTATGAGATTTGTATAGCATATTTTAATAGTTTTAGTGTTTAGTATTGATTCATATTCTTGTTCCTAAAAATATATTTCAATGTGTTTATAGATATTAACTAATAAAAAAAAATCAGGAATTTATATTCATTTTATTGTCTTAGTATATGCATATTTGATTGTGGGTTTATTTTAAAGAATAATTATTAAAAATATTGTGTTATAACCCGGCCATATACTGACAAAAATATGGATTGAGAAGATAACAATAGACTCCAAGATCCTCTCAGGGTCAACTTCCCGGAAGCATCTACAGCTCAGGGATTTACGATGTAACGAGTATTCTAACCCCTGGCGGATAAAAACAAACGCCTAAGCAGGGGCAAACACCCGGAAAAAAAGGGAGTCCACCTAATCTGTCAAGCTCCAAAAGTAAGGGAGCAGATGAGATCCCGGAAGTAGAACAAAGACTAAAGGGCCCTAACTTCCTGAAACCGATGACCAGCCCCAAGGAAAGGGCATAAAAGGCCAAATCGGCCTCTACCCAAAGGAAGAGGTACCGTAATCAAGGAAAAAGAGTACAAGAGGACAATCCCTAAGGAAGCCTCAAAGGAGGAGGCGAGTAAATGCCACCCGAACCTGGAACCACGGATTTCCATGGAATCCTAAACCTCTGACCCACTATGGGAAGGAGAAAAACTCTAGCACCTGAACCAAAAGGACCCAGGAACCTACCGAGTACACCTTAGCAGGATCCGAACCTCGGAAACCTCACCAGCGAAGCACAGATAGGACAATTAGGACTGAGCAAAAGCCCCCTGATGCCCTCAGAAGATAAACGAGAACCAGCCTGACGTCTCGGAACAAAAGGCCACCTATAACTTGTAACGAAAAACAAGAAAACAAAACTCAAACAAGAATGAGCCACTCGGCACCCCAACCGGACCAGCCAGGTATAACAGGCACCACGTGTCTGATATAGACCCCAAGGGACAGAGAACTAGTACCCAACCAGGACCAGCCTGATACATAGGGCACCCAAGAACTGTCCAAGGCCACAGAAAGTTGTTACACTAGAAGGGATAGACAAATTAAACAGACAAACGGTAGACACAACAATGTCCTAACTTTTCATATAACTTCCGCAGAAGCACCAATGCGACCAAAAAAATCACTAGTATCAAATTCCAGAGAAGAAATAGTTTTCAAAGATTATAACAGACATGAGCTTTCAAAATTAAATAAAATACATCCTAACCGGATCAAATAAAAAGAGGGCAACAACCGCAGGTTAACGCCCAAGAAGAACAGATACACTAACAGGACCAGCCGGTCAGAAATCCAATTCACCCAAAGCTCAGAACTGGAATAGGATACCCTAAAGAAAAAGGTAAATTGGAGACGACAAGGAGATTAAACTCATCCCCCCACATCTAACCTAGCTTGCTGTCCGGAACAGAAGACCGAGGACCCCTCAGCCCATCAGGACTGGGATCCTCCAGCACCACCAAAACATGCCACAGCAGGACACGAAGGTGCGCCAGTCTATAACGAAAAGCAAGACTTACCTCCATCGGGGCAACTGACGACCCCGAGGATTGGGCCCCTTAAGCCTCAGAGGAAACAGCTTCCCTAGAGGGCTGATCTGACCCAGACGATCTCCCCTCCTGACGAGCCCTGCTTAACAGAACATGGACAGTATCTCATCAACATCTCCCTTCCTAGAAGATATAAATGCGCCAATGCCATAGATGCCACACGGAACCATGCCGTAACCTCTGGAGGAAACAAGCCGCCTTCTGGAGAAGGGGTATCGGCATTAGGGACACCTGCTTGCGTAGCCAAAGAAGGTTCAAGGGCACTTGCCTTGCAGGATATGGGATCCCCAGAGGCGGATGGCTCGGCGGACTCCAAGTTCCATGTTTTAGGAGGAAAGAGCACTCAAAAGCGGCATGTGGAACATAACTGATGGGCATGGATTACCCGGGACATTTCATAATCTTAGCAAAAAGTAGAAGGTGAATCAGAGACATCCGTCTCCAAAAAATCAAAATCCTCCATAATTTGGATAGAAATTTTGGACAGAAAAAATAAAAACGGCACCTTACACCTCCAATGGCTGGGGCACTCACCACCTCCTATGACCCAGACAACTAGTAAAACAGACTCTCTCCTTCGCCATACAGTCAGGAATAAGGAAATGGAGACTAGAAACGTGACCACGTCTAGTCATAAGGTTTGGCGTGCAGGCCAGAAAATGCGCGCCAAGGCCCCAAGGGCCGCGCAGCTTGACCAAAAAAGGATGTTATGTTCCGATATAGCCGAGAGCCCAAGCAACACTACACATTAGCAGACAGAATCACATAACAAACATGATTAACGTCCCCCCAGTTCAATAAACCCCTCAGGAGATATTAATCTACGATTCCATAAGATAAAGGATTCCCACTGAGACCCTGCTTCTTAGTTTACATTACATTTCACACACTGTAGCAGAATTAAACGATCTTACCAGAACAGGAACACGACCTTTCAAATGTGACAGATAGTAGTCTCACTTCTGACATGGACTTGAGTGAACAAAGAAAGCAGCGAAACTCGTCAACGCTGATTGCTAAGGCGCTGTTAATGAGTCTGGATGGTGTCGCAGAAAGATTCTCCCTGCATCTCCGGACTCTAACATTCATCCATGCTCTCATTGAGAGGCTGACAGGACTACTTAAAGCTCCAGTCCAATTTTGAAGAGTACTACCCTCCATAAGAGACTACTCTGAAGCTTCCGGCACTTCTCTGACAACCTCCTGTGAAAAAGGGGGCAGTCTGCAGAGGTTTAGATACAAGGTAATCAGACAGGTAAAAAACAGAATTTATGCTTACCTGATAAATTACTTTCTCCAACGGTGTGTCCGGTCCACGGCATCATCCTTACTTGTGGGATATTCTCTTCCCCAACAGGAAATGGCAAAGAGTCCCAGCAAAGCTGGTCACATGATCCCTCCTAGGCTCCGCCCACCCCAGTCATTCGACCGACGGACAGGAGGAAATATATATAGGAGAAACCATATGATACCGTGGTGACTGTAGTTAGAGAAAATAATTCATCAGACCTGATTAAAAAACCAGGGCGGGCCGTGGACCGGACACACCGTTGGAGAAAGTAATTTATCAGGTAAGCATAAATTCTGTTTTCTCCAACATAGGTGTGTCCGGTCCACGGCGTCATCCTTACTTGTGGGAACCAATACCAAAGCTTTAGGACACGGATGAAGGGAGGGAGCAAATCAGGTCACCTAAATGGAAGGCACCACGGCTTGCAAAACCTTTCTCCCAAAAATAGCCTCCGAAGAAGCAAAAGTATCAAATTTGTAAAATTTGGCAAAAGTGTGCAGTGAAGACCAAGTCGCTGCCTTACATATCTGGTCAACAGAAGCCTCGTTCTTGAAGGCCCATGTGGAAGCCACAGCCCTAGTGGAGTGAGCTGTGATTCTTTCAGGAGGCTGCCGTCCGGCAGTCTCGTAAGCCAATCGGATAATGCTTTTAAGCCAAAAGGAAAGAGAGGTAGAAGTCGCTTTTTGACCTCTCCTTTTACCAGAATAAACAAAAAACAAGGAAGATGTTTGTCTGAAATCTTTAGTAGCCTCTAAATAGAATTTTAGAGCACGGACTACGTCCAAATTGTGTAACAAACGTTCCTTCTTTGAAACTGGATTCGGACACAAAGAAGGTACAACTATCTCCTGGTTAATATTTTTGTTGGAAACAACTTTCGGAAGAAAACCAGGCTTAGTACGCAAAATCACCTTATCTGCATGGAACACCAGATAGGGCGGAGAACACTGCAGAGCAGATAACTCTGAAACTCTTCTAGCAGAAGAAATTGCAACCAAAAACAAAACTTTCCAAGATAATAACTTAATATCTACGGAATGTAAGGGTTCAAACGGAACCCCTTGAAGAACTGAAAGAACTAGATTTAGACTCCAGGGAGGAGTCAAAGGTCTGTAAACAGGCTTGATTCTAACCAGAGCCTGAACAAATGCTTGAACATCTGGCACAGCTGCCAGTCTTTTGTGAAGTAAAACAGATAAAGCAGAGATCTGTCCCTTCAGAGAACTTGCAGATAATCCTTTCTCCAAACCTTCTTGTAGAAAGGATAGAATCTTAGGAATTTTTATCTTGTTCCATGGGAATCCTTTAGATTCACACCAACAGATATATTTTTTCCATATTTTATGGTAAATTTTTCTAGTTACAGGCTTTCTAGCCTGAATCAGAGTATCTATTACAGAATCTGAAAACCCACGCTTTGATAAAATCAAGCGTTCAATCTCCAAGCCGTCAGTTGGAGGGAAACCAGATTCGGATGTTCGAATGGACCCTGAACAAGAAGGTCCTGTCTCAAAGGTAGCTTCCATGGTGGAGCCGATGACATATTCACCAGGTCTGCATACCAAGTCCTGCGTGGCCACGCAGGAGCTATCAAGATCACCGAGGCCCTCTCTTGATCGATCCTGGCTACCAGCCTGGGAATGAGAGGAAACGGTGGGAATACATAAGCTAGGTTGAAGGTCCAAGGTGCTACTAGTGCATCTACTAGAGTCGCCCTTGGATCCCTGGATCTGGACCCGTAGCAAGGAACCTTGAAGTTCTGACGGGACGCCATCAGATCCATGTCTGGAATGCCCCATAATTGAATTATTTGGGCAAAGATTTCCGGATGGAGTTCCCACTCCCCCGGATGGAATGTCTGACGACTCAGAAAATCCGCTTCCCAATTTTCCACTCCTGGGATGTGGATTGCAGACAAGTGGCAGGAGTGATCCTCCGCCCATTGGATTATTTTGGTCACTTCTTCCATCGCTAGGGAACTCCTTGTTCCCCCCTGATGATTGATATATGCAACAGTCGTCATGTTGTCTGATTGAAACCTTATGAATTTGGCCTTTGCTAGTTGAGGCCAAGCTTTGAGAGCATTGAGTATCGCTCTCAGTTCCAGAATGTTTATCGGGAGAAGAGATTCTTCCCGAGACCATAGACCCTGAGCTTTCAGGGGTTCCCAGACCGCGCCCCAGCCCACCAGGCTGGCGTCGGTCGTGACAATGACCCACTCTGGTCTGCGGAAGCTCATTCCCTGTGACAGATTGTCCAGGGTCAGCCACCAACGGAGTGAATCTCTGGTTTTTTTATCTACTTGAATCGTCGGAGACAAGTCTGTATAATCCCCATTCCACTGTCTGAGCATGCACAGTTGTAATGGTCTTAGATGAATTCATGCAAAAGGAACTATGTCCATTGCTGCAACCATCAATCCTATTACTTCCATGCACTGCGCTATGGAAGGACGAAGAACAGAATGAAGTACTTGACAAGAGCTTAGAATTTTTGATTTTCTGACCTCTGTCAGAAAAATCCTCATTTCTAAGGAATCTATTATCGTTCCCAAGAAGGGAACTCTTGTTGACGGGGACAGAGAACTTTTTTCTTTGTTCACCTTCCATCCGTGAGATCTGAGAAAGGCTAGGACGATGTCCGTATGAGCCTTTGCTTTTGACAGAGACGACGCTTGAATCAGGATGTCGTCCAAGTAAGGTACTACTGCAATGCCCCTTGGTCTTAGAACCGCTAGAAGGGACCCTAGTACCTTTGTGAAAATCCTTGGAGCAGTGGCTAATCCGAATGGAAGTGCCACAAACTGGTAATGCTTGTCCAGAAAAGCGAACCTTAGGAACTGATGATGTTCCTTGTGGATAGGAATATGTAGGTACGCATCCTTTAAATCCACGGTAGTCATAAATTGATTTTCCTGGATAGTAGGTAGGATCGTTCGAATAGTTTCCATTTTGAACGATGGAACCTTGAGAAATTTGTTTAGGATCTTGAGATCCAAAATTGGTCTGAATGTTCCCTCTTTTTTGGGAACTATGAACAGGTTGGAATAAAAACCCATCCCTTGTTCTCTTATTGGAACTGGATGAATCACTCCCATTTTTAACAGGTCTTCTACACAAAGTAAGAATGCCTGTCTTTTTATTTGGTTTGAAGATAATTGAGACCTGTGGAACCTTCCCCTTGGGGGTAGTTCCTTGAATTCCAGGAGATAACCTTGAGAAAGTATCTCTAGCGCCCAAGGATCCTGAACATCTCTTGCCCAAGCCTGAGCAAAGAGAGAAAGTCTGCCCCCCACCAGATCCGGTCCCGGATCGGGGGCCATCCCTTCATGCTGTTTTGGTAGCAGTGGTAGGCTTCTTGGCCTGCTTACCCTTGTTCCAGCCTTGCATTGGTCTCCAGGCTGGTTTGGGTTGTGAAGTATTACCCTCTTGCTTAGAGGATGTAGAATTAGAGGCTGGTCCGTTTCTGCGAAAGGGACGAAAATTAGGCCTATTTTTAGCCTTAAAAGACCTATCCTGTGGGAGGGCGTGGCCCTTTCCCCCAGTGATGTCTGAAATAATCTCTTTCAAATCAGGTCCAAATAATGTTTTACCCTTGAAAGGGATGTTAAGCAATTTTGTCTTGGAAGACACATCCGCTGACCAAGACTTTAGCCAAAGCGCTCTGCGCGCCACGATAGCAAACCCTGAATTTTTCGCCGCTAATCTAGCTAATTGCAAAGCGGCATCTAAAATAAAAGAGTTAGCCAATTTAAGTGCTTGAACTCTGTCCATAACCTCCTCATACGAAGATTCTTTATTGAGCGACTTTTCTAGTTCCTCGAACCAGAAACACGCTGCCGTAGTGACAGGAACAATGCATGAAATTGGTTGTAGAAGGTAACCCTGCTGAACAAAAATCTTTTTAAGCAAACCTTCTAATTTTTTATCCATAGGATCTTTGAAAGCACAACTATCTTCGATAGGAATAGTAGTGCGTTTATTTAGAGTAGAAACCGCCCCCTCGACCTTGGGGACTGTCTGCCATAAGTCCTTTCTGGGGTCGACTATAGGAAATAATTTCTTAAATATAGGGGGGGGAACAAAAGGTATGCCGGGCCTTTCCCACTCCTTATTTACTATGTCCGCCACCCGCTTGGGTATAGGAAAAGCGTCGGGGGGCACCGGAACCTCTAGGAACTTGTCCATCTTACATAATTTCTCTGGAATGACCAAATTGTCACAATCATCCAGAGTAGATAATACCTCCTTAAGCAGTGCGCGGAGATGTTCTAATTTAAATTTAAATGTCACAACATCAGGTTCAGCTTGTTGAGAAATTTTTCCTGAATCTGAAATTTCTCCCTCAGACAAAACCTCCCTCATGGCCCCTTCAGATTGGTGTGAGGGTATGTCAGAACAGTTATCATCAGCGTCCTCTTGCTCTTCAGTGTTTAAAACAGAGCAATCGCGCTTTCTCTGATAAGTAGGCATTTTGGATAAAATGTTTGCTATAGAGTTATCCATTACAGTCGTTAATTGTTGCATGGTAATAAGAATTGGCGCACTAGATGTACTAGGGGCCTCTTGTGTGGGCAAAACTGGTGTAGACACAGAAGGGGATGATGTAGTATCATGTTTACTCCCCTCATTTGAGGAATCATCTTGGGCAATATCATTATCTGTGGCATTGCTGTCCCTACTTTGTTTGGACACTATGGCACAATTATCACATAAATTTAAATGGGGAGACACCTTGGCTTTCATACATATAGAACATAGCTTATCTGATGGTACAGACATGTTAAACAGGCTTAAACTTGTCAACAAAGCACAAAAAACGTTTTAAAATAAAACCGTTACTGTCACTTTAAATTTCAAACTGAAAACACTTTATTACTGAATATGTGAAAAAGTATGAAGGAATTGTTCAAAATTCACCAAAATTTCACCACAGTGTCTTAAAGCATTAAAAGTATTGCACACCAAATTTCAGAGCTTTAACCCTTAAATTAACAGAACCGGAGCCGTTTTTACATTTAACCCCTATACAGTCCCAGCTATATGCTTTGCTGAGACCCAACCAAGCCCAGAGGGGAATACGATACCAAATGATGCCTTCTATAAGCTTTTTCAGTGATTCTTAGCTCCTCGCACATGCATCTGCATGCCTTGCTCTCCAAAAACAACTGCGCATTAGTGGCGCGAAAATGAGGCTCTGTCTATAACTAGAAAAGGCCCCCATCTGAAAAAGGTGTCCAACACAGTGCCTGCCGTTTTTCTAAACAATCCCCAAGATTATAATAACCATTAATAGTTAGAATCTGCAAAATATGCCTAGCAAAGCAATCGTTTTAGCCCAGAAAAATGTCTACCAGTTTTTTAAGCCCTTATGAAGCCCTTTATTCTTTTATTTAACTAAGAAAATGGCTTACCGGTCCCCATAAGGGGAAATGACAGCCTTCCAGCATTACATAGTCTTGTTAGAAATATGGCCAGTCATACCTTAAGCAGAAAAGTCTGCCAACTGTTTCCCCCAACTGAAGTTACTTCATCTCAACAGTCCTGTGTGGAAACAGCAATCGATTTTAGTAACTTCTGCTAAAATCATCTTCCTCTTACAAACAGAAATCTTCATCTTTTTTCTGTTTCAGAGTAAATAGTACATACCAGCACTATTTTAAAATAACAAACACTTGATTGAAGAATAAAAACTACATTTAAACACCAAAAAAACTCTTAACCATCTCCGTGGAGATGTTGCCTGTGCAACGGCAAAGAGAATGACTGGGGTGGGCGGAGCCTAGGAGGGATCATGTGACCAGCTTTGCTGGGACTCTTTGCCATTTCCTGTTGGGGAAGAGAATATCCCACAAGTAAGGATGACGCCGTGGACCGGACACACCTATGTTGGAGAAATTGTATTTCTATAACAGTGTTGGTTATGCAAAACTGGGGAATGGGTAATAAAGGGATTATCTTTCTTTTTAAGCAACAAAAAATCTGGTATTGACTGTCCCTTTAACCAACAACTTAAAAAACCTGATAATGTATTATTGTGCAAAATAAGGCACCATGTTACCAATTGAGCTTGACTTCTAACCTACGCAGTTGTCTGGTGTGCAAACATATTGAGAAACCGAAATGTATGTACAGGTGACTGCTAAGATAAGATGTGCATAATAAATACTATAAGTTATAGCGATTATAATTTCTGATTTTGCTAATTTATACAATCACATAATAGAATGTTTGCAAATGCAAAAGAGAATCCATTAAAGGAAATCACATAATTTTGAATTTAAAAAATATACATAAAAAATAGAGATAGACACAAATTCATCCTATAAAAACCCTGCATTAATTGTTTCCCATTTCACATCCAACAATTTGTTATTAAAGGGACAGTAAAGACCTTGTAATTAAAGGACAATTCTGTTGTGTTGATATAGAATAACAAATCAGCAAAGTCTGTTTTTAAAACAACATTTTTTTTAATGCAATTATTTATCAATAGCCAAATTACACTCAACCATTTGCCTTATTTGGAGGAGCCAATCTGGGCTTTAGTCTGCAGAACAAAGCTAGCCACCGTCAAAGTCAGTACAAAGTGAGTTATTTAGCAGTTGTCAACAGTTAAAGCCAATTAGAGACAGATGTAGCAGGTTTAGCCTTCATAAGTCATCAGGGTGCATTTTAAGGTCTGAAAATGAGAATTTGCTCTATTTTCAGTGCTAAATAACACGAAAAGGGAGAAAAATAACAGAAAGATATTGCAAAATAGTTTTATTATGCATCACTAAACATTTTATATAAAAATCTCAAGATGCTTTAAAACAAAATATCATCATTAAACAAAACTGAACAAAGATATATGGAAGCTACTGTCTTATTAAGACAAGACTGATATTTCTGGATTAGAGATACTGTTCAGAAACTGATAGGAATGAACCTGACCGCGCGCATGGCAAGTGTCCAGGAGCCAACGTCACAAAATGACTTAAAAGAACACAGTGTTCCTGGCACTAGTACAAGTATTCAGATCCCTGCTGGGATGGGTATTTATATATTTTTTTAAATCAATATAAAATAATTATGGCAGCAAGGAAAATTAGCACTAAACTAAAGGAGTTTTTAAAACTATTTTAAGGTTACTGACTGAACAAAATAAAGTTTAATATTTAAGTTCTCAGAGATAACAACCCCCTCCCCTCCACAACAAAACACACACACCCATTCCATGATCCTCCCACAGCCTCCCACGTTAAAACCTGGAAAATTCCAGCACACCTTGCAAAAAAAAAAGCAAAAAAAAAAAACATGAGTTATTTGCTGCCAGAAACAAAAAGGTGAGTCACTTCCGGGCCCTTGTGTTTAAGCCAAGGAAAAGGCAAAGGGTAAGGCTGTCACGCTATACTCTTCAGGCATAATAACTTTCAATTAGTCACCCACATGATCATTGAAGTTATAAATCTGCAGCTCAAATTGTGATAAAAAACATGATATGACAGCAAGGTATCTTTGTATGCCAAACCATACAGATATATAAACATGATGTACACTTTTCTGTAAACTTTTAGAACCTTAGAAATACCGGATCACGTGATTCATACACAAATTAAAAGCTACAAAGTTAAGGTTAAAATGTATTATGCACAGAGTAGTATATTGTAATTATTTTGACCGGGCAACCAATGGAAATACACAACCAGGTACTTCTGGTTATTTTCACATTAAATGTAAGCAGTTCTTATTTAGCCTTTTTTGTGCAAACAGTAATGCTATGTTGAGAAGGCTGCTCTTTCATATGCATGATAAAACACAATTAAAAGGGACAGTAAAGTAAAAATTAAGCTTTAATGATTCATATGGAACGTGCAATTTTAAACAACTTTAACATTTTCTTTTATTCTCTCATTTGCCTTGTTCTCTTGCTATCCTTTGTTGAAAAGCATATGTAAATATACGCAGCAGCAATGACTGGGGGCTAAACACATTTCTCTCTTGTTATTGGCTCAACAGATGTTTTCAGACAGCTCCCAGAAGTGCATTACTTCTCCTTCAACAAAGGATTCCAAGAGAATATTTGCTAACAGAAGACATGGAAAAAAAGTTTCAAATTGTATGCCCTATCTGAATCATGAAATAATTTTTTTTCTTTTGTTATTCAGGCAGTGTATACCATTTAAAAAAAAAGTTTCCAATTAACTTCTATTATTGTTCCCATAATATTGTGTTGGAGAAAGACCTAAGTATCTGGAACACTATATGACATAAAATAGCAGCCATCTAGTGCTCTTGCAAATTGATAACATTCTTGCAAAACTGCTGGCATATAGTGTTTCAGAAATAGGCCGGCTCTTATGCATACCTCCCTGTTTTTCAACAAAAGATATTAAGAGAACAAAGAAAAACCTAATCTTAAGGTTGTTATACAGCTCCTCTTCCTGCACTGAACTTTTTTTTTTTTTTTTTTTTTTTTTCCATAAGTGACTTGAGCATTTTATATCTTTTATTCCTGAGGATCCTAAAACTCTCCAATAGTAAAGATTTAAAGCTTCGCAAACCCAAAAATGTTTCTTTCATGATACAGATAGAGCATGCAATTTTAAACAACTTTCTAATTCTTTTACTGTTTCAGGCTTTGGGTTTCCTGTCTGGCCTATACTTTAAATGGGACAAAATGGTGAAACATTTATTATAGAAGCACTTTTGCATTATATTCTATTAGTAAAAAACATAATTTATGTAAGAACTTGCCTGATAAATTCATTTCTTTCATAGTGGCAAGAGTCCATGAGCTAGTGACCTATGGGATATACATTCCTACCAGGAGGGAGCATAGTTTCCCAAACCTCAAAATGCATATAAATACACCTCCCACCACACACATACCTCAGTATAGCCAAGTAGTGAGGTGTAAAAAGGAGTAAAAAAGCATACAAAAAAGAGGAACTGGAAAAACATACTGTGCTTTTATACAAAAAAATCATAACCACCAAAAAAAAGGGTGGGTCTCATGGACTCTTGCCACTATGAATGAAACTAATTTATCAGGTAAGTTCCTACATAAATTATGTTTTTTTTTTCATGTAAGTGGCAAGAGTCCATGAGCTAGTGACATATGAGATATAATACCCAAGATGTGAAAATCCACAGAGTCACTAGAAAGGGAGGGATAAAAATAAAAACAGCTATTGCCGCTGAAAGAATTAAATCCAAATAATAATTAAATGTTCTTGAATTTTAAAACACTCAAATTATAGGCAATGGAATCAAACTGAGGCAACTGCCTGAAGAACTTTTCTACCAAAGACTGCTTCTGAGGAAGCAAATACATCAAAATGGTAAAATTTAGTAAATGTATGCAAAGAAGACCAGGTTGCTGCTTTGCAAATCTGATCAACTAAAGCTCCATTCTTGAAAGCCCAAGAAGTGGCAACTGATCTCGTAGAATGAGCTGTAATTCTTTGAGGCGGAGACTGCCCCGCCTCCAAATAAGCCTTGTAAATCAAAAGTTTAACCAAGATGCCAAAGAAATGCCAGAGGCTTTCTGATCTTTCCTGGAACCAGAGAAAATAATGAATAAACTAGAAGTCTTTCTGAAATCCTTGGTAACCTCAACATAGTATTTCAAAGCTCTTACCACATCCAAAGAATGTAGAGATCTCTCAAGAGAGTTCTTAGGATTAAGACACAAAGAAGGAACAACAATTTCCCTACTAATGTTGTTAAAATTCACAACCTTAGGTAAAAATTTAAATGAAGTCCATAAAACCGCTTTATCTTGATGGAATATCAGATAAGGAGACTCACAAGAGAGAGCCGACAACTCAGAAACTCTTCTAGCAAAAGAGATAGCCAACTCTCTGACTCCAAGGTGGAGAAATAGACAATAACAGGTTTGATGCGAACCAAAGCCTGAATAAAACAGTGAATATCAGGAAGTTTAGCAATCTTTCTATGAAATAAAACAGAAAGAGCAGAGATTTGTCCCTTCAAAGTATTTGCAGACAAACCCTTATCCAAACCATCCTGAAGAAACTGTAAAATCTGAGGAATTATAAAAGAATGCCAAGAAAAATTATGAGAGGAGCACCATGAAATATAGGTTTTCCAAACCCGATAATAAATCTTTCTTGAAACAGACTTACAAGCCTGTAATATAGTGTTAATCACAGAGTCAGAGAAACCTCTATGACTAAGAACTAAACATTCAATTCCATACCTTCAAATTTAGAGATTTGAGATCCTGATGGAAAAACGGCCCTTGAGACAGGTCTGGCCTTAAAGAAAGTGGCCAAGGCTGGCAACTGGACATCCGGACAAGATCCGCATACCAGAACCTGTGAGGCCCTGCTGGTGCTATCAGAAACACATTAAATTATTCCATAATGATCTTGGAGATCACCCTTGGAAGAAGATCTAGAGGCGGAAAAATGTAAGCAGGTTTGTAAAACCAAGGAACTGCTAAAGCATCCACCATCTCTGCCTGAGGATCCTTGGATCTGGAAAGATATCTGGGAAGTTTATTGTTCAAACGAGAGGCCATCAAATCTATTTCTAGAAGACCCCACATTCGTACAATCTGAAGAAACACATCTGGATGGAGAGACCACTTCCCTGGATGCAAAGCCTGACGACTGAGATAATCCACTTCCCAATTGTCTACTCCTGAATAATGAATCGCAGAAATTAGACAAGAGTTGGACTCCACCCAAGAAAGTATCCGAGATACTTCTTTCATTGCAAAAGAGCTGTGAGTCCCTCCCTGATGATTGACATATGCCACTGTTGTGATATTGTCTGTCTAAAAACGTATGAAAAGTTCTCTCTTTAAAAGAGGCCAGGCCTGAAGAGCTCTGAAGATAGCACAGAGTTCTAAAATATTGATTGGTAACCTCGCCTCTTGAGGTTTCCAAACCCCTTGTGCAGTCAGAGACCCCCAGACAGCTCCCTAACCTGTAAGACTTGCGTCTGTTGAGATCACAGTCCAGGAAGGAAGAACAAAAGAGGCCCTTTAAACAATCCGATGATGGTCCAACCACCATGACAGAGAGCGTTGAATGTTGGGATTTAAGTATATCAGTTGTGATATCAGAGTATAATTCCTGCACCATTGATTCAGCATGCAAAGCGGAAGAGGATTCATATGAAAATGAGCTAAGGGGATCGCGTCCGATGCTGCAGTTATAAGACCTAAAACTTCCATGCACATAACCACTGAAGAGAACAAATCGAGACTGAAGGTTTAGACAAGCTAATACCAATTTAATTAGTCTCTTGTCTGTTAAAGACAAAGTCATGGACACTGAATCTATCTGGAAACCTTAAAAGGTGACCTTTGTCTGAGGAATCAAGAAACTCTTTTGTAAATTGATCCTCCAGCCATGCCTTTCACACGAAACAATTAGTGTGTTTTCTTCAGATTCTGCTAAATGAAAAGACTGCGCTAGTACCAAGATATTGTCCAAATAAGTAAACACCACAATATCATGCTATTTGATTAGATAGAAGGGCACCGAGAACCTTCAAAAAGATTCATTGAGCTGTTGCTAGGCCAAATGGAAGAGCAACAAACTGGTAATGCTTGTCTAGAAAAGAGAATCTCAAAAACTGATAATGGTTTGGATGAATTGGAATATGAAGATAAGCATCCTGTAAGTCTATTGTAGACATAAAATGCCCTTGCTGAACAAAAGGCAGAGTAGTCCTTATAGTCACCATCTTGAAAGTTGGGACTCTTACAAAATGATTTAGAAGTTTAAGATCCAGAACTGGTCTGAAAGAATTCTCTTTCTTTGGAACAATGTATAGATTTGAATAGAACTCTAAACCCTCTTCCTTTAGAGGAACTGTAACAACCACCCCTGAAAGCTCTAGATCTGAAACACACGTCAGAAAAGCCTGAGCTTTCACATGATTTGTTGGAACATGAGAAAGAAAGAATCTTCTCACGGGAGGTCTCATTCTGAAACCTATTCGATACCCTTGAAACACAATATTCTGAATACACTGATTCTGAATGGAACCTGACCAAATTTCCTAAAATAATTTCAATCTGCCCCACACCAGTTGAACTGGATTGAGGGTCGCACATTTATGCAGTCTTAGGGGCTGGATTTGGTTTCTTATAAGGCTTGGTTTTATTCCAATTTAAAGATGGTTTTCCAATTGGAAACAGAGGCCTTAGGGGAAGGAGTCGTCATTTGTTCCTTATTCTGACGAAAGGAACGAAAACTATTAGGAGCCTTAAATTTACAATTTTTTTATCTTGGAGATAAAAAAAAAACTCCTTTCCCCTCAGCAATAGTGGAAATAATAGAATCCAATTGAGAGTCAAATAGATTCTTACCCTGGAAAGACAAAGATAATAATCTAGATTTAGACACCATGTCAGCATTCCAAGATTTAAGCCAAGAAGCTCTTCTGGCGAAAATAGCTAAAGACATAGACTTAACATTGATCTTAATAATGTCAAATATAGCATCACAAATGAAATGATTAGCATGTTGAAGCAGAAGAATAATACTGGATAAATCATAATCTTCTACCTGACAAGCTAAACTGTCCAACCAAAAAGTTGAAGCAGCAGCCACATAAGCAATAGAAATCGCAGGTCTAAGAATATAACCAGAATGTAAATAAGTTTCCTTAGATAAGAATTAATCTTTCTATCTAAAGGATCCTTAAAAGTACTATCTTCCATAGGAATAGTAGTACGTTTGGCAAGAGTGGAAATAGCCCCATCAACCTTAAAGACTTTTTCCCAAAACTCCAAATTAGCCACAGGTAGAGGATACAACTTCCTAAACCTAGAAGATGGCTTAGACCATTCTTTAGTAATCATATCAGAAACAGCATCTGGAATAGGAAAAACCTCAGGAGCAACCTTAGGAGGTTTAAAAATGGAATTTAATTGTTTACTGTTTTTTTTATCAAGAATACTAGAGACTATTCAATACCCAAAGTAACCAGAACTTCCTTTAACAAAGAGCGAATATAATAAATCTTAAACAAATAGGAAGCTTTGTCAAATTCTGAATCTGAATCAGGATCCTCTGAAACAGAGGAATCATCAGCAGAGGGCATTTCAGTATGCTGTCGGTCAATAAAAAGTTCATCCAGATTATAAAAAGTTTTAAAAGACCTTTTACGTTTATTTGAAGGTGGAATAGCAGACATAGCCTTATCTATAGTTGCAGCAATATAATCTTTTACATCTGCAGGAATATTAGGTACATTAGACGTTGAAGGAACAACAGACGATGTATTAGTACTAATAGAAACATTATCCGCATGCAAAAGCTTATCATGACAGATGCCACATAATTGAGCTGAAGAAATAACATCAGTTAATTTACAACAGACACACTTAGCTTTGATAGAAATGTGTTCAGGTAGCATGGTTTCTAGAGCAACATAAGAGGCAGGATCAGACTGAGATATCTTGCAAAATGTTTTAAAAAAAAAAACACACAACATTTAAACAAAATATCCTCATATAGCAGTTTCAAGAATGGGAAAAAATGCTTATGCTAAAGAAAAATGCAAAAAAATAAGCATTAAAGCTCTTGATAATATGAAGAGAACCAGAAGCAATAAAGGAAGAGGGGTAATATACAAAAACTTTTAGCGCCAAGTATGACGCAAAAGGAAGTTCAAAAAACATTTTGGTAGCCAAAACTAACATCAGGAAATGACGCAACTCGCATCATAACAAGCCAAACTTCACGCCAAAACAACTTATGTCAACAAAGATATAGGAAATTATGAAACTTGCATCACCTTGTATTTAGCGCCAAGAATGACGCCAATAAAGAATGGCATTTTGTGTCCTCACAAGCCTTGTTTGCCTGCGAAAATTTTGGAAAAATTCAATCAAATTTGAGAAAACTAGAACCCCAGGTAAGAAAAAATAATCTTCCCAATATAAATACCATACTGAAACTGATAGACTGCGGAAAAAGGGAAATATACATAGACTGACTCTTGGCAAATATAAGTAAATACATATATATAATTATACATACTTACTGGAAGACACCCATCCACATATAGCAGACAGCCAAACCAGTACTGAAAAACATCAGCAGAAGTAATGGTATAGGAGTATAATGTTGATCTGAAAAGGGAGGCAGGTGATGAAAGCAAGCCCTTGAAAGGATTTTCCATGGGTGAAACCACTAAATCAACAGGCAATACTCCCTTCACATCCCTCTGACAAACACTGGACTCTAAAAGGTATTGGGCTTCAGAATGCTTAGAAGCGCCTATCACAGAAGAAATCAAGCACAACTTACTTCACCACCTCCATAGGAGGCAAAGTTTGTAAAGCTGAGGTATGTGTGTGATTGGGGGGTGTATTTATAATCATTTTGAGGTTTGGGAAACTTTTCCCCCTCCTGGTAGGAATGTATATCCCATACGTCACTAGCTCATGGACTCTTGCCACTTACATGAAAGAAATATATCTGCTAAATCAGTGTTTCAGTAGCATATGCTGCACTTGTCCCAATCACCAGCATTCAAACACCACATCTACTCAGATAGCCATTGAATGCTTGAATGACCAAATGTAGTAATTGCAGGCACAATACATGCCATCACTTGCTCTGTGAGCATGTGTGTGTCCAAAAGCTTAAGCATGAGACACGCAGCGTATGTGCATACGACTCAAACATTTTACAATACGCATTTGTGATATTAGAAGTATATTGCAAATGTGCTTCAATTAAAAACTGAAACACACATTTCAATATGACCATTCCATTATGTCACTTT
The DNA here is from genome assembly GCF_027579735.1 of Bombina bombina. Lineage (NCBI taxonomy): Eukaryota > Metazoa > Chordata > Amphibia > Anura > Bombinatoridae > Bombina > Bombina bombina. The sequence continues at coordinate 874,312,578 of NC_069503.1, read as the reverse complement.
ACTATATGCCTATTTTAAAAATAACCAAAATGATATTAAAATTGTCTTGATTTGTTATTATTAGTTAAAAGAATAGTAATTTTTCATTATTCAGATAGAACATGTAATTTTAAAACAATTTCCAATGTACTTCTGTTTTTAGTATAATTTGTCTAAGAAGATACATGGGTAGGATCAGGAGCAGCAATGCACTGCTGGCAGGTAGTTGGTGATTGATAGCTACACATATATGCCTCTTGTCATTGGCTCACTAGATGTGTTCTGCTAGGTCTCAGCAGTGCATTGCTGCTTCTAAGTCTACCTATGTATGCTTTTCAACAAATACCAAGAAAATGTTATAATAGAATAAAAGGACAAGCTCTATCTGAATCATAAACATCACTGTTTCTCATGTCCACTCAATTCAAGAAAAAGTCAGACACCTTATCTAGTTGAAATAGTTGTCTTTCCAATAGGTGGGATGCCAAAATCACTCATGGCAAACCATGGACTGCAATCATGGAGTCTTAATATAAATTATCTTATACAAGATAAAATATACACTATTACACAGTTATATATACATCTTTTTGTAATGGGCCCTACAGAACATAAGTTGAGGTCTTTTATGATTGATGCTATGTAAGACTTTGTACATGGCATTTACAAAAATCTATTTGTTTCAGTTTTCTTGTCATAACCAACAGAGAACAGTCCCCACACTAAAGATTTGGAAGAACTGTGCGTTGGGAAATGGGCTTCCATGGCCAAGCAGCTGTACACAAGCCTCACATAAACATACGTAATAACAAGCGTCAGATGGAGAGGTGTAAAGCACACCACCACTGGACTAGAATTGAAGAATCTGGGTGTGGCGGATGCCAGGACCGTGCTACCTATTGGAATGCATAGTGTCTGCATTATTCACTTAAACAATCACAAAAATGCCATAGGGATGGTTGACAGGACTGCAGTTTTTGGGGGGTTTTTTTGCACCACCAAATGTTCCCGGTGTGTTAATATTAATGTCAAGTATAACTGTATTGGCACCCGAATACAGCTATAACACCAAAGAAGTGTAAAACACTGAAAAAAACATAATTTATGTCAGAACTTACCTGATAAATTCATTTCTTTCATATTAGCAAGAGTCCATGAGCTAGTGACGTATGGGATATACATTCCTACCAGGAGGGGCAAAGTTTCCCAAACCTCAAAATGCCTATAAATACACCCCTCACCACACCCACAAATCAGTTTAACGCATAGCCAAGAAGTGGGGTGATAAGAAAAAAGTGCGAAAGCAAAAAAAAAATAAGGAATTGGAATAATTGTGCTTTATACAAAAAAATCATAACCACCACAAAAAGGGTGGGCCTCATGGACTCTTGCTAATATGAAAGAAATGAATTTATCAGGCAAGTTCTTACATAAATTATGTTTTCTTTCATGTAATTAGCAAGAGTCCATGAGCTAGTGACGTATGGGATAATGACTACCCAAGATGTGGATCTTCCATGCAAGAGTCACTAGAGAGGGAGGGATAAAATAAAGACAGCCAATTCCGCTGAAAATAATCCACACCCAAAATAAAGTTTAAATCTTATAATGAAAAAAACTGAAATTATAAGCAGAAGAATCAAACTGAAACAGCTGCCTGAAGTACTTTTCTACCAAAAACTGCTTCAGAAGAAGAAAACACATCAAAATGGTAGAATTTAGTAAAAGTATGCAAAGAAGACCAAGTTGCTGCTTTGCAAATCTGATCAACCGAAGCTTCATTCCTAAACGCCCAGGAAGTAGAAACTGACCTTGTAGAATGAGCTGTAATCCTTTGAGGCGGAGTTTTACCCGACTCGACATAAGCATGATGAATTAAAGATTTCAACCAAGATGCCAAAGAAATGGCAGAGGCCTTCTGACCTTTCCTAGAACCGGAAAAGATAACCTTGCGACAGAAGGTCTGGTCTTAACGGAAGAGTCCACGGTTGGCAAGAGGCCATCCGGACAAGATCCGCATACCAAAACCTGTGAGGCCATGCTGGAGCTACCAGCAGAACAAACGAGCATTCCTTCAGAATCTTGGAGATTACTCTTGGAAGAAGAACTAGAGGCAGAAAGATATAGGCAGGATGATACTTCCAAGGAAGTGACAATGCATCCACTGCTTCCGCTTGAGGATCCCTGGATCTGGACAGATACCTGGGAAGTTTCTTGTTTAGATGAGAGGCCATCAGATCTATTTCTGGAAGTCCCCACATTTGAACAATCTGAAGAAATACCTCTGGGTTAAGAGACCATTCGCCCGGATGTAACGTTTGGCGACTGAGATAATCCGCTTCCCAATTGTCTATACCAGGGATATGAACCGCAGAAACTAGACAGGAGCTGGATTCCGCCCATACCAGAATTCGAGATACTTCTTTCATAGCCAGAGGACTGTGAGTCCCTCCTTGATGATTGATGTATGCCACAGTTGTGACATTGTCTGTCTGAAAACAAATGAACGATTCTCTCTTTAGAAGAGGCCATGACTGAAGAGCTCTGAAAATTGCACGGAGTTCCAAAATATTGATCGGTAATCTCACCTCCTGAGATTCCCAAACCCCTTGTGCTGTCAGAGACCCCCACTCAGTTCCCCAACCTGTAAGACTTGCATCTGTTGAAATTACAGTCCAGGTCGGAAGAACAAAAGAAGCCCCCTGAACAAAACAATGGTGATCTGTCCACCACGTCAGAGAGTGTCGTAAATCGGTTTTAAAGATATTAATTGAGATATCTTTGTGTAATCCCTGCACCACTGGTTCAGCATACAGAGCTGAAGAGGTCGCATGTGAAAACGAGCAAAGGGGATCGCGTCCGATGCAGCAGTCATAAGACCTAGAATTTCCATGCATAAGGCTACCGAAGGGAATGATTGTGACTGAAGGTTTCGACAAGCTGATATCAATTTCAGACGTCTCTTGTCTGTCAAAGACAGAGTCATGGACATTGAATCTATCTGGAAACCTAAAAAGGTTACCTTTGTCTGAGGAAACAATGAACTTTTTGGTAAATTGATCCTCCAACCATGATCTTGAAGAAACATCACAAGTCGATTCGTATGAGATTCTGCTAAATGTGAAGACTGAGCAAGTACCAAGATATCGTCCAAATAAGGAAATACCACAATACCCTGTTCTCTGATTACAGACAGAAGGGCACCGAGAACCTTTGTAAAAATTCTTGGAGCTGTTGCTAGGCCAAACGGTAGAGCCACAAACTGGTAATGCTTGTCTAGGAAAGAGAATCTCAGAAACTGATAGTGATCTGGATGAATCGGAATATGCAGATATGCATCCTGTAAATCTATTGTGGACATATAATGCCCTTGCTGAACAAAAGGCAGGATAGTCCTTACAGTTACCATTTTGAATGTTGGTATCCTTACATAACGATTCAATATTTTTAGATCCAGAACTGGTCTGAAGGAATTCTCCTTCTTTGGTACAATGAAGAGATTTGAATAAAACCCCAGCCCCTGTTCCAGAACTGGAACTGGCATAATTACTCCAGCCAACTCTAGATCTGAAACACATTTCAGAAATGCTTGAGCCTTCGCTGGGTTTACTGTAACACGGGAAAGAAAAAATCTCTTTGCAGGAGGCCTTATCTTGAAGCCAATTCTGTACCCTTCTGAAACAATGTTCTGAATCCAAAAATTGTGAATGGAATTGATCCAAATTTCTTTGAAAAAAACGTAATCTGCCCCCTACCAGCTGAGCTGGAATGAGGGCCGCACCTTAATGCGGACTTAGGAGCTGGCTTTGGTTTTCTAAAAGGCTTGGATTTATTCCAGACTGGAGATGGTTTCCAAACTGATACCGCTCCTGAGGATGAAGGATCAGGCTTTTGTTCCTTATTGTGACGAAAGGAACGAAAACGATTATTAGACCTAAATTTACCTTTAGATTTTTTATCCTGTGGTAAAAAAGTTCCTTTCCCTCCAGTAACAGTTGAGATAATAGAATCCAACTGAGAACCAAATAATTTATTACCCTGGAAAGAAAGGGAAAGCAAAGTAGACTTAGAAGACATATCAGCATTCCAAGTTTTAAGCCATAAAGCTCTTCTAGCTAAAATAGCTAGAGACATATACCTGACATCAACTCTAATGATATCAAAGATGGCATCACAAATAAAATTATTAGCATGTTGAAGAAGATTAATAATGCTATGAGAATTATGATCTGTTACTTGTTGCGCTAAAGCTTCTAACCAAAAAGTTGAAGCTGCAGCAACATCCGCTAAAGATATAGCAGTTCTAAGAAGATTACCTGAACACAAGTAAGCTTTTCTTAGAAAGGATTCAATTTTCCTATCTAAAGGATCCTTAAAGGAAGTACTATCTGCCGTAGGAATAGTAGTACACTTAGCAAGAGTAGAGACAGCCCCATCAACCTTAGGGATTTTGTCCCAAAACTCTAATCTGTCAGATGGCACAGGATATAATTGCTTAAAACGTTTAGAAGGAGTAAATGAATTACCCAAATTATTCCATTCCCTGGAAATTACTTCAGAAATAGCATCAGGGACAGGAAAAACTTCTGGAATAACTACAGGAGATTTAAAAACCTTATTTAAACGTTTAGATTTAGTATCAAGAGGACCAGAATCCTCTATTTCTAATGCAATTAAGACTTCTTTAAGTAAAGAACGAATAAATTCCATTTTGAATAAATATGAAGACTTATCAGCATCAACCTCTGAGACAGAATCCTCTGAACCAGAAGAACCATTATCAGAATCAGAATGATGATGTTCATTTAAAAATTAATCTGAAAAATGAGAAGTTTTAAAAGACTTTTTACGTTTACTAGAAGGAGGAACAACAGACATAGCCTTCTTAATGGATTTAGAAACTAAATCTCTTATGTTATCAGGAACACTCTGAGTATTAGATGTTGATGGAACAGCAACAGGTAATGTAACATTACTAAAGGAAATATTATCTGCATTAACAAGTTTGTCATGACATTCAGTACAAACAACAGCTGGAGGAACAGATACCACAAGTTTACAGCAGATACACTTAACTTTGGTAGATCCAGCACCAGGCAGCGATTTTCCAGAAGTATCTTCTGACTCAGTGTCAACGTGGGACATCTTGCAATATGTAATAGAAAAAACAACATATAAAGCAAAATTGATCAAATTCCTTAAATGACAGTTTCAGGAATGGGAAAAATGCCAGTGAACAAGCTTCTAGCAACCAGAAGCAATAAATAATGAGACTTAAATAATGTGGAGACAATAGTGACGCCCATATTTTTTTAGCGCCAAAAAAGACGCCCACATTAATTGGCGCCTAAATGCTTTTGGCGCCAAAAATGACGCCACATCCGGAACGCCGACACTTTTGGCGCAAAAAACGTCAAAAATGACGCAACTTCCGGCGACACGTATGACGCCGGAAACAGAAAAAAAAATTTGCGCCAAAAAAGTCTGCGCCAAGAATGACGCAATAAAATGAAGCATTTTCAGCCCCCGCGAGCCTAACAGCCCACAGGGAAAAAGTCAAATTTTAAGGTAAGAAAAAATTGATTTATTCATATGCATTATCCCAAATATGAAACTGACTGTCTGAAATAAGGAACGTTGAACATCCTGAGTCAAGGCAAATAAATGTTTGAATACATATATTTAGAACTTTATAAAAAAAAGTGCCCAACCATAGCTTAGAGTGTCACAGAAAATAAGACTTACTTACCCCAGGACACTCATCTACATGTAGTAGAAAGCCAAACCAGTACTGAAACGAAAATCAGTAGAGGTAATGGTATATATAAGAGTATATCGTCGATCTGAAAAGGGAGGTAAGAGATGAATCTCTACAACCGATAACAGAGAACCTATGAAATAGACCCCGTAGAAGGAGATCATTGAATTCAAATAGGCAATACTCTCCTCACATCCCTCTGACATTCACTGCACGCTGAGAGGAAAACCGGGCTCCAACCTGCTGCGGAGCGCATATCAACGTAGAATCTAGCACAAACTTACTTCACCACCTCCATAGGAGGCAAAGTTTGTAAAACTAATTTGTGGGTGTGGTGAGGGGTGTATTTATAGGCATTTTGAGGTTTGGGAAACTTTGCCCCTCCTGGTAGGAATGTATATCCCATACGTCACTAGCTCATGGACTCTTGCTAATTACATGAAAGAAAGTAAGATTTCACTGTGGTCTGTTCTATGTTTAAAAGGTTCACAAAAAAGTACAGAAAATATGTAGATTAAAAACACACACAGCATTTTCTTAAAGCACAAAGCTCAAATTAATCCAAACAAAGAAACACTGGATAACATTATGTATCTATTTGCTTTAATAAAACGTGGGTAAGACATAAAAGAAAATCTAGGTTACTGTGTATTTTCAGAGTGATTAACTGTCTAGTGACATTATATTAGTGAAGTAAAAGTAGGTCACCTCTGAATTAATTCAGAACAAGCCTGTTAATTTGAGTGTATTATTCATTATATAATAATTCCTTGCATAATAATGGAGACCATTTTGAATTCATACTAATAACTTATCTGACTGGTGAAATTAGTGACTCACAGTGGTTTGAGACATGACACAACATATTGAGTGTGGAACAAATGAATGCCCAAAGTGAAAAGGGTTTAGTACCATAACAAAGATAAAGGAGTGTTTACGGTGCTTTAGAACACAACTAATAAAGGATATCCTACATGGCAGAATAAATTGGTAATTAATCAAATCTTTCCAGAAGCAATCACAAAATTTGAGGAAGTTAAAATTTAAAGCAGAACATTTTAAGAGATTAAAGAGAAAGCTCAAATATATTCAAAACACTTAATGGTTTCATTTACCACATCTTGCGTTTTGTGTATTGAAAAATTAAAGGTGCTTTAACCTTTTAAGGCCGTAATGGCGCTCTGTTCCGTCCAAACGGCACTGGGCTTTAGCGTTGTTAGGACGGAATAGAACGTCCTAGCCGTTTGGCTGTCCTGAAGCCAACAGCGCTTCCTGGATGTGATTGCTGTCTGAAGAGACACCCCATAGACCCAATCCCATTATTGAAATCCAGCGATCGCGTGCACGATCGTGGGATTTCAATTTGTTATGAAAGGGTAGAAAAATGTAAATAAGTTTATTCACGAAGATTTAAAATATCTAGGGCTAGAATACAAGTGAAGCGATAAATAACCAGCCATTACAAGTGGCTGGTTACTGGTACCGCAAGCTCACAGTAGCAATTAGCGCTCCGAAATTTAACCAGAGGTCAGCCCTCTGGTTAATTTTCAAAATAACACCCAAAATAAAGTATATTCTTTTTGTTTGTTTTTAAATTAAAAACAAAATAGCAAAAGGCAGTTATTGTTGGCGAATCTCTGGTGTAAGAAAAAAAAAACGGCAATGAAAATTGCCTTTACATTGCAGTCTACGGGAACTGTGCATTCCCTGTAAATATATATATATGCATATATACTTATATATTTATGTGTTAATATGTGTATATACACATATTAACACAAATATATATGAATATATATATATATATATATATATACTGTACATATATATATATATTTACATTTGCTGCCCATAGCTACGCGACTTTGCTGCGCTAATTCTCATGTTGTGGCATGAGAACGAGGCTCCCATTGGAGTCTATGGAAGTGCGATATCTTGAGTGCAATGCTTCCGTGCAATGCGAACACGAGGTAACATTCGCATTGCACCTAACTTGTAATACAAGCACACCTGCATGGAGCTAGTACACTAAAGCTTTATTGTTTAGTGATCAATTAGTTTACTTTGTGATCACAGCCTAGTCACCTGCTACATTAAGATTAAATGCAAATCTTCATAACTTTCATCCATTTTGTTGTTGTGTTGCATCATTGTCGCTTAATCGCAATGTGACTACCTTGTTTTTACTTTACATATTCATTTGCTCTTCTTGCTCATGTATTGTTTGTCTATGCAAAATATTGTGTGCATTTCTGGATTGGTTGATGAACGTGCCTTGATTCCTGCTTTCCTTGTCCATCTAACTGCCAATACTTGGACTGCTCCCCCCTTCGTAATTTGCAGTCTGGACTAAATAATATTACTGAACCTTGGCCAGTAACTCACTTTATTTGTTTATTTAGCCCCTGGAATAGTTCTTGCTCAATATGACATCGACCTTTGGCCTGCTCCTGACCACACTGATCCAGTGTATACTATTCTGGACTACCAGTGTACTTAATCTCAATTTTGAGCCTGAATACATTTACGAAGGTTCTCTTGTTTCCATGTCATTCCTAGGTTGGTCCTCTACTTATCCAACATCAGCCTCTCAGTGCTATATGGGAGTGACACTACCTCAATATAGAATATGACAAAATGTAAGTAAAAATGTAATCTTTATGATTCAGACAGAGCATGCGATTTAAAAAAAAATCAAATTTACTTCTATTCTCAAGATTACACATTTCTCTTTATTGAGAAGCACATAAGGGGAACTTTAGGAGTTTGCACATTTCTTGAGCACTGTATGGCAACAGTGTTTCATTTCAGCAGATCAATTTATAACATTGTTTTAGAATTGTTAATTCTACCTTTCTACAATGGGGAATCTGTACCATAAGAGTCAACACCTTAACACCAAAAACTGACAAATAAAGTAATTAGCAAACCTAAAACGCACTTATGAGAAAAGGATAGTAAAGCAGAAGAACTGCATACATCAAGGTGCACACAGGTGCTTGGATAAAGCTCAATAATTGCGGAGAAAACAGACCTGGTGTGAAAAGGCTGAAATGCAACATTGCAGCAGTACAATGCCACTGTTTGTGTTCCAGCTTGTCCCCTTTTACCCAGTAATGGAAGATCCACATGGACAAGGGCTAAAACATAGTAGTTTTACTAAAAATATAGCAACAAAAAAAAAGTATGCTTAACAGATAAATTAATTTAATTCATGGTAGTGAGAGTCCATGAGCCATCACGTGGGATTAAAAACCAGTCCAATGGAAGGAGGCAAAAAAAAACAGCATACCAAGAGGCTTTTTATCCTTCAGTCATAAATATGGCCAAGACAGGAAAGAAACAGTAAAGCAGGGTACAGTATATGAAGTGCAACTAGGACTGCCGTCAAACAAACAGAGAAAGGGCTGGTTTAGGCACCACAAGCAGCCTTTCAGGATTGGAAAAGTGGCTAAATACATAGATTTGAAAGCCTCTGAAACAAGAAAGTATTTAACAAACTCAGGGCCCGGCTTAAACCAATCTGAAGAAACATGGATTGTTCATCCTTAAATCCCAGTCTCTAATGCCTCTAATGAAGTCACAGGGAGTGGAGGAATCAAAAGAAACAGATGCATCAGCCTTAGAAATTTCCCCATCAGAACAGAATCAATTGCATGAAAACATTCTGCAGATTTCTCAGGTGTAATAGCATATCTTACACCATACATTTGCTTAGTAGAGACTTTACACAATTTCTTGTCATGACAAATTATAGGTATAAGAGAGGCCAAATTAAATGTCAAAGGCCTGCAGTATTAAACTAACATAATATGAAGGAAAAATTAGACTTTGTGAAGACCAACGTTCCAAGTGCAGCTGTCAAAGGCCCACGCAGAGGTTAGATATGAAATGTGTGCACAATCAGGAAGCCCCCGTGACGTTGCCTTCTAATAATATCACAGAAACATGGCAGCTCCCACAAAGCAAACTCCTGGAGAGCCCACCACCTCAAGCCTCAACTCATAAATCTGACCAAAAACATCCTGATACAGGGACCATTACCCTGAATGGAGAGCCTGATGGCTGAGAAAATCCGCTTCCCACTTATTCACTGCTGGGATGTGAATTGCTGATATAGTACACTGATAAGTTCCGCCCATTTCAAGATGCAGGATACCTACTCCATCGAACTTTGTGTTTCTCCCTGATGATTAATATAGGACATAGCCATGACGTTGTCCAATTGAAATCTCAGAAAGGATTCTTGTTTATGCAGAGGACAACTCTGAAGAGCCCTTAAGATAGCACAGAGTTCCAGAATGTTGATTGGTAAATCCTGGTGAGTCCAAACTCCCTGCACTCTCAGAGACTCCCAGACTGTGCCCTAACCGGACAGACTGGAGTCTCCGCGAATCACTGATGGATAAGTTAGTAACCGAGAGACTGCCTGTTCTGAATGTCCAGGAAGATTCTCTGAGATAGATGAGTGCGGTCCCCTTTCCACAGCCTCAACATCTGTAGTTGTAGAGGATGTAAATGAAGTCTTGCAAAGGGAACTGAGTCAGAAGCGCTTTCATTAAAGGGACATGAAACCCAACGGTTTTCTTTCACGATTCAGATAGAAAATAAATTTTTAAAACAACTTTCCAATTTACTTCTTATTCAATATGCTTCCTTCTTTTGTTATCCTTTGCTTAACATTTTCTCTAGGTAAGCTGAAGAGCAGCAAAGAACCTAGGTTCTAGCTGCTGACTGGTTGCTGCATATATATATATATATATATATATATATATATATATATATATACAGATTGTCATTGGCTCACACGTGTTCAGTTAGAAACCAGTAGTGCATTGCAGCTCCTTCAACAAATGATACCAAGATAATAAAACAAATTAGATAATAGAAGTAAATTAGAAAGTTGTTTAAAATTGTATCTTCTATCTAAATCATGAAATAAAATGTTTGGGTTTCATGTCCCTTTAAGCCCACAACCTCCATGCACTGACGGATGCAACAGAGTATGTAAACTCGCACAAGCATTCTGCAACTTTATCCTGGGTTGTTATGTAAGAGACAATCATATAGCCACCATGTCTATGAATAATCCTTAAAAGTAGACCTTCATCTGAGGACACAAAGAAAACTTTGGACCATTTATCTTAGACCCGTGGGCGAGAAGAAAATAAAGAACCTTGTCATTTTCAAGTTCTGTTAAATATAAAGGAGGAGCTTGAACCAGAATGTTGTTCAAATAAAGAATCACTGCTATTCCCTGAGCACGGCAAGAGGAGCTCCCAGCACCTTCATAAAAATTCTGGGAGCCATGGCTAAACCAAAAGTTAGAGTTACAAACTGGAAATGCTAGCCCAGAAAGACAAACTGGAGATAGGGAAAATGATCCATGTGATTGGAAAAATGTAAATAGGTATCTTTTAAGAATCGTGATAGAAACATATTAGATGGAGCTCAAACAATAACGTTCAATAAAAATAGAATAAATGTATTTAAACATATAGGGCTAGAAAAGAAATATTGCTAACACGCATATTACAAGCTGAAAGTAAACGGTTGTGCTTGAGTGCAAACTACATTTCTGCTCAAAGTATTAGCGCAACTGAAGACCTAGCGTAAGTGTAAGACTTAAAAAAAAAAAAAAAAAAAACAGAATTTATGCTTACCTGATAAATTACTTTCTCCAACGGTGTGTCCGGTCCACGGCGTCATCCTTACTTGTGGGATATTCTCTTCCCCAACAGGAAATGGCAAAGAGTCCCAGCAAAGCTGGTCACATGATCCCTCCTAGGCTCCGCCCACCCCAGTCATTCGACCGACGGACAGGAGGAAATATATATAGGAGAAACCATATGATACCGTGGTGACTGTAGTTAGAGAAAATAATTCATCAGACCTGATTAAAAAACCAGGGCGGGCCGTGGACCGGACACACCGTTGGAGAAAGTAATTTATCAGGTAAGCATAAATTCTGTTTTCTCCAACATTGGTGTGTCCGGTCCACGGCGTCATCCTTACTTGTGGGAACCAATACCAAAGCTTTAGGACACGGATGAAGGGAGGGAGCAAATCAGGTCACCTAAATGGAAGGCACCACGGCTTGCAAAACCTTTCTCCCAAAAATAGCCTCCGAAGAAGCAAAAGTATCAAATTTGTAAAATTTGGCAAAAGTGTGCAGTGAAGACCAAGTCGCTGCCTTACATATCTGGTCAACAGAAGCCTCGTTCTTGAAGGCCCATGTGGAAGCCACAGCCCTAGTGGAGTGAGCTGTGATTCTTTCAGGAGGCTGCCGTCCTCTCCTTTTACCAGAATAAACAACAAACAAGGAAGATGTTTGTCTGAAATCTTTAGTAGCCTCTAAATAGAATTTTAGAGCACGGACTACGTCCAAATTGTGTAACAAACGTTCCTTCTTTGAAACTGGATTCGGACACAAAGAAGGTACAACTATCTCCTGGTTAATATTTTTGTTGGAAACAACTTTCGGAAGAAAACCAGGCTTAGTACGCAAAACCACCTTATCTGCATGGAACACCAGATAGGGCGGAGAACACTGCAGAGCAGATAACTCTGAAACTCTTCTAGCAGAAGAAATTGCAACCAAAAACAAAACTTTCCAAGATAATAACTTAATATCTACGGAATGTAAGGGTTCAAACGGAACCCCTTGAAGAACTGAAAGAACTAGATTTAGACTCCAGGGAGGAGTCAAAGGTCTGTAAACAGGCTTGATCCTAACCAGAGCCTGAACAAATGCTTGAACATCTGGCACAGCTGCCAGTCTTTTGTGAAGTAAAACAGATAAAGCAGAGATCTGTCCCTTCAGAGAACTTGCAGATAATCCTTTCTCCAAACCTTCTTGTAGAAAGGATAGAATCTTAGGAATTTTTATCTTGTTCCATGGGAATCCTTTAGATTCACACCAACAGATATATTTTTTCCATATTTTATGGTAAATTTTTCTAGTTACAGGCTTTCTAGCCTGAATCAGAGTATCTATTACAGAATCTGAAAACCCACGCTTTGATAAAATCAAGCGTTCAATCTCCAAGCCGTCAGTTGGAGGGAAACCAGATTCGGATGTTCGAATGGACCCTGAACAAGAAGGTCCTGTCTCAAAGGTAGCTTCCATGGTGAAGCCGATGACATATTGACCAGGTCTGCATACCAAGTCCTGCGTGGCCACGCAGGAGCTATCAAGATCACCGAGGCCCTCTCCTGATTGATCCTGGCTACCAGCCTGGGGATGAGAGGAAACGGTGGGAATACATAAGCTAGGTTGAAGGTCCAAGGTGCTACTAGTGCATCTACTAGGGTCGCCTTGGGATCCCTGGATCTGGACCCGTAGCAAGGAACCTTGAAGTTCTGACGAGACGCCATCAGATCGATGTCTGGAATGCCCCATAATTGAGTTATTTGGGCAAAGATTTCCGGATGGAGTTCCCACTCCCCCGGATGGAATGTCTGACGACTCAGAAAATCCGCTTCCCAATTTTCCACTCCTGGGATGTGGATCGCAGACAAGTGGCAGGAGTGATCCTCTGCCCATTGAATTATCTTGGTCACTTCTTTCATCGCCAGGGAAGTCCTTGTTCCCCCCTGATGATTGATATATGCAACGGTCGTCATGTTGTCTGACTGAAACCTTATGAATTTGGCCTTTGCTAGTTGAGGCCAAGCTCTGAGAGCATTGAATATCGCTCTCAGTTCCAGAATGTTTATCGGGAGAAGAGACTCTTCCCGAGACCATAGACCCTGAGCTTTCAGGGATTCCCAGACCGCGCCCCAGCCCACTAGGCTGGCGTCGGTCGTGACAATGACCCACTCTGGTCTGCGGAAGCTCATTCCCTGTGACAGATTGTCCAGGGTCAGCCACCAACGGAGTGAATCTCTGGTCTTTTGATCTACTTGAATCGTCGGAGACAAGTCTGTATAATCCCCATTCCACTGTCTGAGCATGCACAGTTGTAATGGTCTTAGATGAATTTGTGCAAAAGGAACTATGTCCATTGTTGCAACCATCAATCCTATTACTTCCATGCACTGCGCTATGGAAGGACGAGGAACAGAATGAAGTACTTGACAAGAGCTTAGAAGTTTTGATTTTCTGACCTCTGTCAGAAAAATCCTCATTTCTAAGGAATCTATTATTGTTCCCAAGAAGGGAACTCTTGTTGACGGGGACAGAGAACTTTTTTCTTTGTTCACCTTCCATCCGTGAGATCTGAGAAAGGCTAGGACGATGTCCGTATGAGCCTTTGCTTTTGACAGGGACGACGCTTGAATCAGGATGCCGTCCAAGTAAGGTACTACTGCAATGCCCCTTGGTCTTAGAACCGCTAGAAGGGACCCTAGTACCTTTGTGAAAATCCTTGGAGCAGTGGCTAATCCAAATGGAAGTGCCACAAACTGGTAATGCTTGTCCAGAAAAGCGAACCTTAGGAACTGATGATGTTCCTTGTGGATAGGAATATGTAGGTACGCATCCTTTAAATCCACGGTAGTCATAAATTGATTTTCCTGGATAGTAGGTAGGATCGTTCGAATAGTTTCCATTTTGAACGATGGTACCCTGAGAAATTTGTTTAGGATCTTTAGATCCAAAATTGGTCTGAATGTTCCCTCTTTTTTGGGAACTATGAACAGATTGGAATAAAATCCCATTCCTTGTTCTCTTATTGGAACTGGATGTATCACTCCCATCTTTAACAGGTCTTCTACACAATGTAAGAATGCCTGTCTCTTTATTTGGTTTGAAGATAATTGAGACCTGTGGAACCTTCCCCTTGGGGGTAGTTCCTTGAATTCCAGGAGATAACCTTGAGAAACTATTTCTAGCGCCCAAGGATCCTGAACATCTCTTGCCCAAGCCTGAGCAAAGAGAGAAAGTCTGCCCCCCACTAGATCCGGTCCCGGATCGGGGGCTATCCCTTCATGCTGTTTTGGTAGCAGTGGTAGGCTTCTTGGCCTGCTTACCCTTGTTCCAGCCTTGCATTGGTTTCCAGGCTGGTTTGGGTTGTGAAGTATTACCCTCTTGCTTAGAGGATACAGAATTAGAGACTGGTCCGTTTCTGCGAAAGGGACGAAAATTAGGCTTATTATTAGCCTTAAAAGACCTATCCTGTGGGAGGGCGTGGCCCTTTCCCCCAGTGATGTCTGAAATAATCTCTTTCAAATCAGGTCCAAATAATGTTTTACCTTTGAAAGGAATGTTAAGCAATTTTGTCTTGGAAGACACATCCGCTGACCAAGACTTTAGTCAAAGCACTCTGCGCGCCACGACAGCAAACCCTGAATTTTTCGCCGCTAATCTAGCTAATTGCAAAGCGGCATCTAAAACAAAAGAGTTAGCCAATTTAAGTGCTTGAACTCTGTCCATAACCTCCTCATACGAAGATTCTTTACTGAGCGATTTTTCTAGTTCCTCGAACCAGAAACACGCTGCCGTAGTGACAGGAACAATGCATGAAATTGGTTGTAGAAGGTAACCTTGCTGTACAAAAATCTTTTTAAGCAAACCCTCTAATTTCTTATCCATAGGATCTTTGAAAGCACAACTATCTTCGATAGGAATAGTAGTGCGTTTGTTTAGAGTAGAAACCGCCCCCTCGACCTTGGGGACTGTCTGCCATAAGTCCTTTCTGGGGTCGACTATAGGAAATAATTTCTTAAATATAGGGGGGGGAACAAAAGGTATGCCGGGCCTTTCCCACTCTTTATTTACTATGTCCGCCACCCGCTTGGGTATAGGAAAAGCGTTGGGGGGCACCGGAACCTCTAGGAACTTGTCCATCTTACATAATTTCTCTGGAATGACCAAATTGTCACAATCATCCAGAGTAGATAACACCTCCTTAAGCAGTGCGCGGAGATGTTCTAATTTAAATTTAAATGTCACAACATCAGGTTCAGCTTGATGAGAAATTTTTCCTGAATCTGAAATTTCTCCATCAGACAAAACCTCCCTCATGGCCCCTTGAGATTGGTGTGAGGGTATGTCAGAACAGTTATCATCAGCGTCCTCTTGCTCTTCAGTGTTTAAAACAGAGCAATCGCGCTTTCTCTGATAAGTAGGCATTTTGGATAAAAGATTTGCTATGGAGTTATCCATTACAGCCGTTAATTGTTGCATGGTAATAAGTATTGGCGCACTAGATGTACTAGGGGCCTCCTGTGTGGGCATAACTGGTGTAGACACAGTAGGGGATGATGTAGTATCATGTTTACTCCCCTCATTTTAAGGAATCATCTTGGGCAATATCATTATCTGTTGCAATACTGTCCTTACTTTGTTTGGACACTATGGCACAATTATCACATAAATTTAAATGGGGAGACACATTGGATTTCATACATATAGAACATAGCTTATCTGATGGTACAGACATGTTAAACAGGCTTAAACTTGTCAACAAAGCACAAAAAACGTTTTAAAATAAAACCGTTACTGTCACTTTAAATTTCAAACTGAAAACACTTTATTACTGAATATGTGAAAAAGTATGAAGGAATTGTTCAAAATTCACCAAAATTTCACCACAGTGTCTTAAAGCATTAAAAGTATTGCACACCAAATTTCAGAGCTTTAACCCTTAAATTAACGGAACCGGAGCCGTTTTTACATTTAACCCCTATACAGTCCCAGAATGAGGCTCTGTCTATAACTAGAATCTGAAAAAGGTGTCCAACACAGTGCCTGCCGTTTTTCTAAACGTTCCCCAAGATTATAATACCAATAATTAGTTAGTAATCTGCATAATATGCCTAGTAAAGCAATTGTTTTAGCCCAGAAAAATGTCTACCAGTTTTTAAGCCCTTTTTGAAGCCCTTTATTCTTTTATGTTTAACTAAGAAAATGGCTTACTGGTCCCCATGAGGGGAAATGACAGCCTTCCAGCATTACATGTTCTTGTTAGAAATATGGCTAGTCATACCTTAAGCAGAAAAGACTGCTAACTGTTTCCCCCAACTGAAGTTACTTCATCTCAACAGTCCTGTGTGGAAACAGCAATTGATTTCAGTTACTGTCTGCTAAAATCATCTTCCTCTTACAAACAGAAATCTTCATCCTTTTCTGTTTCAGAGTAAATAGTACATACCAGCACTATTTTAAAATAACAAACACTTGATAGAAGAATAAAACTACATTTAAACACCAAAAAACTCTTAACCATCTCCGTGGAGATGTTGCCTGTGCAACGGCAAAGAGAATGACTGGGGTGGGCGGAGCCTAGGAGGGATCATGTGACCAGCTTTGCTGGGACTCTTTGCCATTTCCTGTTGGGGAAGAGAATATCCCACAAGTAAGGATGACGCCGTGGACCGGACACACCAATGTTGGAGAAAAAATGTTTACCAAACATCATAAATATATCAAAATACAAAAATGACACTAATATATACACTTTCTGGTTAAAAAAAAGAAATAATCTATATCAATATTAAAGGGACAGTTAATACCAGAATTTTTGTTGTTTAAAAAGATAGATAATCCCTTTATTACCCATTCCCCAGTTTTGCATAACCAACACAGTTATAATAATACACTTTTTACCTCTGTGATTACCTTGTATCTAAGCCTCTGCAAACTGCCCCCTTTTTCAGTTCTTTTGACAGACTTGCATTTTAGCCAATCAGTGCTGACTCCTACGTAACCCCATTAGCATATTATTATTATCGTTTATTTGTATAGCGCCGCCAAATTCCGTAGCGCTGGGTACAATGATAGGGGTATACAATGACAAAGATTTGTGATAAAATACAAAACATAACAAAACTAAACAAATCTAGCACAGGAGGAAGAGGGCCCTGCTCCGGAGAGCTCACAGTCTATAGGTTTAGGGTGCAGAGACATAAGGTTGGGGTAGCTTGTTACATCGGTTGTATTTGCAGCAGTGAGTCAGGCAGTTCATGTACATGTATTAGTTTGGTTCGGATGCGGGATGGAGGAAAGATGGAGGAGAGATGGTAAGCCTCTCTGAATAGGTGGGTTTTCAAGGATCGTCTGAAGCTATACAAGGTTGGAGACAGTCTTATGGAGCGGGGTAGAGAGTTCCAGAGAACAGGAGCAGCACGTGCAAAGTCTTGGTGGCGGGAGTGGGATGTAGAGATAACAGGAGTGTAGAGACGTATGTTAGAGGTTGATCGAAGAGGATGGGATGGGGAATATTTCACGATGAGAGAGGAAATATAGTTGGGAGTTAGACTGTTGAGTGCTTTGTAGGTTAGGGCTAATACTTTAAATATGAGCCTATGAGCCTGCCTAGGTTTAGCTTTCAACTAAGAATACCAAGAGAACAAAGCAAAATTGGTGAACAAACTAAATTCATGCTTACCAGATAAATTTCTTTCCTTTCTGGCAGGGAGAGTCCACGACTTCATTCATAACTATTAGGAATATCAACACCTGACCACCAGGAGGAGGCAAAGACACCCCAGCTAAAGGCTATAAATACTCCTCCCACTTCCCCATCCCCCCAGTCATTCGGCCGAGGAAACAAGGAATAGCAGGAGAAATATTAGGGTGCAGAGGTGCCAGAAGAAAAAATAAGGAAGCTGCCAAAACAATTACGGACGGGGTCGTGGACTCTCCCTGCCAGGAAGGAAAGGAATCTATCTGGTAAGCATAAATTTTCTTTTCCTTCCCAAGGCAGGAAGAGTCCACGACTTCATTCATAACTGTTGGGAACCAATACCCAAGCTCCAGAGGACACTGATGAATAAACGGGAGGGACAAAAGAAAAAAGGATAATGACCCTAAACTGGGGGCACCACAGCCTGTAACACCTTAGTCCCAAAAGCCGCTTCAGCTGAAGAGAAAACATCAAATTTGTAAAATTTTGAAAACAGTATGTAAGGAGGATGCCTTACAAATCTGATCCATAGAGGCTTCATTCTTAAAAGCCCAGGAGGAAGCAACAGCCCTAGTAGAATGAGTCGTAACCCTCTCAGGAGGCTGCTGTCCCGCTGTCTCATAAGCTAAGCGTCACGCTCTGCTCCTGTACTTCGGTCTCCTGAGCTGGTTCCGGCTCTTCTGTGCTGAGTCGTCCCACTCTGCTGACGTCAGGCTGGGTTCTTATTCCGTTCTTATTCTGTGGCTTTCTGTTAGTACTCTACTTTGTTGAATTATTCTACTACCTGGAACCTTGGTAACTAACTTTGCCTGTCTGACTATGTTTAAAGCCTAATCCTTATCAGCCTGTTTGCAAGTCATTGAACCATACCTGTTTGACTTTGTTTGTTCTAAACTTTCCTGCCTGATTACAAGTTGCCAAACTTTGCTTTCCTGACTACGCTATTGCTAAACCCAAATCTGCCTGATTACAAGTTACCAAACTTTGCTTTCCTGACTACGCAATTGTTTAACCATAACCTGCCTGATTATAAGTTGCCAAACTCTGCTTGCCTGACTACGCAATTGTTTAATCCTAACCTGCCTGATTACAAGTTACCAAACTCTGCTTGCCTGACTAGGCAATTGTGTAACCCTAACCTGCCAAACTCTGCTTGCCTGACTACGCTATTGTTAAACCTAAATCTGCCTGATTACAAGTTACCAAACTCTGCTTTCCTGACTACGCAATTGTTTAACCTTAACCTACAAGTTGTCAATCATTGCCTGTCTGACTGCATATTCCTGATCCTACTCCTCCTGCTATCAAGTTATCCAGTACTCCTACTTTGAAACCAATATGTAATCTTCCATCTACTATTGTGTGAGTACTTTGTTTTTAAAGGCTGTCGTGGGGTTAGGTCGGGTTTTATACTCAGTGTGCTAGCGTGTTAATTAAGTTCATTCCAGCATTCGGGTCTGATTCCAGACTTCACCTATCCTGACACTAAGTGGATGACACTCCTCAACCAAAAGAACAATGAAGTAGCGGTAGCCTTCTGGCCCTTGCCAGAGTAAAGAATAAACAAGGATGAGGACTGCCTGAAATCCTTAGTAGCTTGAAGGTAAAATTTTAAAGCACAAACCAAATCCAGATTATGAAGTAAACGTACCTTAGAGGAGGAAGGTTTAGGGCAGAAAGACAAAACAACTATTTCCTGATTAACGTTACGATCTGAGACTACCTTGGGTAGAAAACCTAACTTTGTCCGTAAAACCGCTTTATCAGCATGAAACAAGATAAGGGGGGTCACATTGTAGTGCAGAAATCTCAGAAACTCTGTGTGCCAAAGCAATAGCTAACAAAAACACAACCTTCCAAGACAAAAGCTTAAGGTCACCAGAATGCATGAGCCTGTTGTAAAACTCTAAGAACAAGGTTGAGGCTCCAAGGAGGTGCAACATTTCTGAACACTGGTATGATTCAAACCAGGGCCTTAACAAAGGACTGAACATCCAGGAGATTAGCCAATCTCCTATGTAGCAAAACAGAAAGGGTTGATATCTGACCCTTCAGAGAACTAGGAGATAATCCCTTTCCAATCCTTCTAGGATGAAGAATAAAAACAGAAA
The DNA here is from genome assembly GCF_027579735.1 of Bombina bombina. Classification (NCBI taxonomy): domain Eukaryota; kingdom Metazoa; phylum Chordata; class Amphibia; order Anura; family Bombinatoridae; genus Bombina; species Bombina bombina. Next base: position 874,292,380 of record NC_069503.1, on the reverse strand, counting down.
CCTTCACCTTGTACTATGGAACACCACGTTCCTCGCATCAATGAAGAAAGGCTCGGCAAACCTTATAGTAAATACGCCTCGTGACAGGCTTCCGAGCCTGGATTAAGGTATCTATGACTTTATCTGAAAAAACTCTCTTGGCTAAAACTAGACATTAAAGAGCCCCGCAGTCAAGTGTAGAGAGTCTAGGTTCTGAAAAAGTAAGAGACCCTGCATTTGAAGATCCTTCCGGTAAGGTAACCTCCAGAGAGGGGAGGAGGACATCCGTACTAGATCTGCAAACCAAGTCCTTCAAGGCCATGCATGAAGGAGCTATTAGGATCACTTTGGCCTGCTCCTGTTTGATGCAAGCTACTACACGAGACAGTAGAGCCAATGGAGGAAAAATATATAGAAGTCTGAACCTCCAAGGAAACGCTAACGCGTCTACCAACTATATCTCTAGATTTCGACCCATATCTGGGTAGTTTGGCATTGAGACGAGAAGCCATAAGATCTATCTCTGGGCACCCCCATGGAAGGGTTATCTCTGAAAACACCTTGGGGTGGAGAGACCACTCCCCTGGGTGAAAGGACTCTCTGCTGAGAAAGACTGCTTCCCAGTTCTCCACACCCGGAATATGGATCGTGAGAGACAACAGTTGTGGGTCTCCGCCCACTGAAGGATTTGGGACACCTCGTTCATCGCTAAGGAACTTCTCGTGCCTCCCTGATGGTTGATGTACGCAACTGAGGTAATATTGTCCGATTGAACTGAGCTGGTGCCAAGCCCTCAGAGCATTGAGAATCGCCCGCAGTTCTAGAATATTTATCAGAAGAGAAGACTCTTCCTGGGACCAAATTCCTTGGGCCATCCTGAAACCCCAGACTGCTCCCCAGCCTGAAAGGCTGGCATTTGTAGTCACAATCTCCCAGGATGGTCTCAAGAAGCAAGTTCCTAGAGACAGATGATCATGACAGACACCAAGAGAGATTCTCTCATCCGGTTGTCTAATATGATCTCCATTCCATTGTCTGAGCATGCATAGAAGTAGATGTCTGAGATGGAAGCGAGCAAAAGGAAAAATGTCCATAGAAGACAAAATTAGACCTATCACTTCCATAAACTGAGCCACCGATGGATTTGAGATGCATTGCAGGGAACGGCAAGCCGAAGTAAGCTTCAAACGTCTCTGATTTGTCAGAAAGTCGATGATGGTACCCAGAAAGACTACCCTAGTAGAGGGAATCAGAGAACTCTTTTCTAGATTCTAGAGTCCAAAGGAGACTCAGTAGTGATTCCGAATGAGCACTTGCCAAGAGAATCGTCCAGGTAAGGAGCTACAGCAATGCCTTGAGATCTGACCACGGCTAGAAGAGCACCCAGAACCTTTGTAAATATTGTGGGAGCAGTAGCTAAGCCAAATGGAAGTGCTATGAACTGGAACTGCTGATCGGGACATGGAGGTATGCATCCTTTAGATCTATCGTGGTCATGTACTGTTCCTCCTGGATTAAGGGAAGAATGGACCTGACCGTCTCCATCTTGACACTTCAAGTCTAGGATAAGGCGAAAAGTTCCCTCCTTTTTGGGAACTACAAAGAGATTTGAATAAAAACCTAGTCCCCTTTGAGGGGCAGGAACCAGGACTTTAACCCCTAGTGAAGAGAGATCCCGAATGCAATCTAGAAAGGCAGCTCTCTTCTCTGGTCTTGAAGACAGTCTTGATAGGATAAATCTTCCTCTGGGAAGATGCAATTTGAATCCTATCCTGTATCCCTGAGACACTACGTCAAACACCCAAGGATCCTGAACATCTTGCTCCCAGGCTTCTGAGAAAAGAGAGAGTCTGCCCCCTACCTGATCCAATCCCCGATCGGGGGCTGCCCCTTCATGCCGATTTATTCTCTGCGGGCTTCTTGGTCTGTTTGGACTTGTTCCAAGACGGAGGAGGCTTCCAGGTACCCTTAGCCTGTTCGGGATTGGAGGTCGATCTTGTTGGATCAAAAGGAACGAAAATGAGCTGGCAAGCGACCCTTGGGTCTCGCCTTCTTATCTTTTGGGAGAAAGGACCCCATTCCTCCAGTAACCGTGGAAATGATTGAATCCAATCCAGGGCCAAATAATACCTCCCCCCTGAAGGGTAATGAAAGAAGCCTAGATTTGGAAACAATATCGGCTGACCAAGATTTTAACTATAGGGCTAGTACCGCAAAGTACCGCAAAACCTGAGGACTTCACATTCAGGCAAACAATCTGCATATAAGCATCACAGATAAAAGAATTGGCGATTCTTAGAGCCTTGATTTTGTCCTGAATTTCCTCCAAGGGAGACTCAACCTCAATTAGATCAGACAAGGATTTACACCAGTAAGAGGCTGCGCCCGCACGGCAGCCACCGCAGCTGCCGGTTGAAAAAGGAAACCCATATGTTGGAACATTCTCAAGTAACTTTCCAACTTATTATCCATCTGATCCCTAAAAGAAGAGCTATATTCAAACGGAATGATAGTGCGCTTAGCAAGGGTAGAAATGGCTCCGTCTACCTTGGGAACGGAACACCACATGCCAAAATCATGGATATTAATCTGAGATATTCAGAATTGGGGAGTTCCAAGGACGAAGTCACCAATCTTCCCCCTACAAATTTCGAATCTTGTCAAGTCCCCACAAGACCCAACCTTCATAGATGAGAGTCTGGGAGACAGAGTAACAACGCCTTTATAGAGTGAGCAGGGGATGGAAGTGGGGCAACTTTTACCAAATGCCTAAGGACCCTCCAGTTCTTGAGGAACGTTTTCAGAATAGGGTTATCTATTCCTATGAGCACATCTGCATGTTGCGGGATCCAACTTAGATCCTCAAAGAGCAGGCCTGCAGGAAGTATTGCTTGCTCAAGTTGTCTCCATCTTGTATCTTCAGACGTTATCCCCCAAGGCTGCTATGTGGGGCAGCATTGCTGCTTTATAATATTACATATATTAGGGGCGGGGAGACCTCCAATCAGGAAAGTTTTTTGCAGTTGTTGCATCACAATCCTTGGAGGCTTGCCATGCCAAATAAACTTATTGATCACAGATTGAAAGTGGTTTAGCATGTATGCCGGGACCGGGAGCGGTATACACCTGAAAAGATAAGTCACTTTGGGCAACAGTATCATCTTTACAGACTGTATTCTCCCTATCCATGATACCTAAAATCTTGACCAATTGGTGGTGAGCTCCCCAAATTCCTTGAGAAGTGGATCTTAGTTTGCCTGAAGGACCATTTTGGGGTCTGGCGAAAGGACCACCCCCAAATGCTTTAGCTGACTGGTGGACCATTTAAACGGGTAGGACTCTTTTATACTGGAAAATTGGGATGGGGAAAGGGTTAAGACCAGTGCTTCTGTTTTTCTGTAATTGAGCTTATAATATGATAAGCTTCCAAAATATTTAAGGATTTCAAACACTGCTGGTAAAGAAGTCTGAGGGTCTGTGATGAAAAATGTGAGATCATCCGCAAATAGCGCAAGCTTCTTTAAGGTGTCATGGATCAGCAAGCCCTGAACTTCAGTGGACTTCCTGCTCTTGGCTGCCAATGGCTCTATGACCAGCACAAATAGGAGGGGGGGGGAGCAATGGGCAACCCTGCCTAGTCCCATTCATGATATCAAAGGGTTGTGAGCAAAATCCTCTACCTCTAACTCTAAATGAGCAGTTTGAATATAAAGCCATAATGGCCTTAACAAAATGAGTTGGGAACCCAAAAGACCTCAGCACCTCCTCCATATACTCCCACCTTACCCTGTCAAACGTGAACAATTTTTTAAAAGTAGATAAGGGAGAGAAAGGAGATCAAATCTTCTCCCATTCACTGGAAATAATACTCGCCATACGTACTGGAACCGGAAATGTCTCAGGAGCTTTCCTATCCTCATAGACCCTATCAAGCTTAGGGATATTAGGTTATTCCATAAGTTTAGTCTCTGGAACTTCCAACGTGGCTAAAACCTCCTTCAAAAGGAAACAGAGATGTTCAATTTTAAATATGAACCGCCGCATCAGAGGCAGGGGTCTTCACTTCAGAGGCAGGGGTCTTCACTTCAGAGACAGGGGACTTCACTTCAGAAGACTGTGCACCTGATATTTCACCTTCAGACGCAACAGAAGTTAGGTTATCTTCAGAAATATGAGATAGGTTAGGCAACTCTGACTGAATTAAAGAAATGCCCCCCAAATCTGCAGGACTATGCTTTACCTTTCTCTTGCGTTTCCCAGCTATAGGTAAGGTGTTTAGGGCTGCCGATACAGCAAATTGCAATTGAGATGAAAAATCTGCGGTGAAAAAAAAATTACCCCCAGTAAGAGGTAAGGCCTGGCCGCAAGGGACTTAGGGATTAAAGCCGGGTTGAGTGGAGAGGCAAGGCGAGGCGAGACGAGGCATCCACTGGAGAACAGACTCCTGAGAGGTAGAAGGCTCCGAAGGGGTTAATTTATCTGAAGGCATAGCATTTTTACATCCCTTCTTACATTTTAAAACGACCCCCAGACAGATGGAACAGAACTGTGCAGGAGGACATACTATTGTCTCCTCACAATAAAGGCAGTTATTAGTAATACTAATTGCAGCCAAAGAACCCTCAGAGGGGTTAACATCAGAGTCCTCCATATTTTAGGTAGACAATACTTCTGAAATACATAAATACCCAGCCCCAGGGGGCGCTATACCATCATTTAATACAAATATGTAAGATTTCAGATCTGACAAATTGGAATTTAAAATTATAATAAATCTAGTATGTTAGATATAACTCTATGTCCATGTCATATTTAGCCGTAATATGGCAGTGATATGTAAGCAGATTTGTATCTTATCTGAGTATTTCCTAGAGATTGATATCCCAAGTCCATATATTATAGGAAATCCAAATGAGTTTTTCGTCTGTAGTTGTAATACCAGTTGGAACAGACTTGTAGAATGCAGGCAGCTCCTCTCATATAAGACAAACACAATCCAGATATCTGTGAAAAAGATCACAAAGAAGAGGGCGCCTCCAAGTGCAATATTGCAATGATGATAGCATATTAACAAATCTTATATTGAAATAATACTCACAAGGATAGCAGCACCAAGTTTGCTGAATGACGTAAGCTGGGGACTCACAGTGACCCAGCAACACTGATCCGGCAACCGGAAAACAGGAATACAGGAACTCCAGGTGTTGGAAAAAAACAAACCAGGCTCACGCTTCTATATCGTTCAACAAATATTTATTTAAAAATGATATAAAAACAATGGGTATTTAATTCACCCAAAATGTATAAAAACAATAGTGGTAACAGATTGCAATGCGTTTCTCAGCATATCTAGCTGTTTTCTCAGGCATCTGTTAACAGTAAGGAAGCTCTGACATTTATACCTGGTCTGGGACTCATAGGCTTCTCCCTACACCTGGTTATGCAGGTGTGACTAATTAATGATCTACTTAAAATACGTTTTTGTTTTGGCTTTTTTTTTGGGCGGGGGGGAGGTAGTAAATCTTTTTTTAAAAGACAGATTTATTGTTTAAAAGGAAATAAACAAGAAAGCTATCTTTTAAAAACAAATAAATTATGCTTACCTGATAATTTAATTTCCTTCTGTATGAGGCAAGTCCACAGCAAAATTCCTTACTGTTGGGAAATACTGAACCTGGCCACCAAGACACCCCAGCCAAAGGCTTAAATACTCCCCCCTACTTCCGTCATATACCAGTCGTTCTGCCAAGGGAAAAATGAACAATAGGAGAAATATTAGGGTATAAATGGTGCCGGAAGAGAAAACTAATTTTGGTCCGCCCATCGGAGTACATGGGCGGGGGCTGTGGACTCCCCTCATACAGAAGGTAATGAAATTATCAGGTAAGCATAATTTATGTTTTCCTTCTTAATATGAGGAGAGTCCACAGCATCATTCCTTACTGTTGGGAAAACTATACCCAAGCTCTAGAGGACACTGAATGATAACGGGAGGAGTAAAAAAAGGCGGACCCTAATCTGAGGGCACCACAGCCTGCAAAACCTTTCTCCCAAAAGCTGCTTCAGCCGAAGCAAAAACTTAAAAATTGTAGAATTTTAAAAAAGTAGGACCAGCTTACAAATCTGATCCATAGAGGCCTCGTTTTTAAAGGCCCAAGAGGAAGCCACCGCTCTAGGGGAATGAGCCGTAATCCTCTAAGGAGGTCTAAGTCCCACTGACTCATAAGCTAAGCGTATAACACTCCTCAACCAAAAAGATAAGGAAGTTGAAGAAGCCTTCAGACCCTTATGCCTCCCAGAGTAGATAAACAAGGAAGAAGTTTGTCTAAAATCCTTAGCAGCTTGAATATAAAAATTCAAAGCTTGAAACACATCCAGATTATGAAGTAAACATTACTTCGAAGAATTAGGATTATGACACAATGAAAGAACCACAATCTCCTGATTGATGTTACGACACCACCTTAGGGGAAAAAAAAAACGGGTACGTAGGACAGCCTTATCAGTGTAGAAAACCAGATAAGGAGGCTCACATTGCAAGTCAGCCATTTCAGAAACTATTCGTGCCGACGCAAGAGCCAAAAGAAAGGGAACCTTCCAGGACAACAATTTAATGTCAACCAAATGCATAGGCTCACACGAAGCCCGTTGCAAAAACATAAGAACAAGATTCAAACTCCAAGGTGAAGAATTAGATCTAAACACAGGTCTGATTCTGATAAGAGCCTTAACAAAGGATTGCACATCAGGGAGCTCTGCAAGCCTCTTGTGTAGCAAAACAGAAAGGGCTGAAATCTGTCCCCTCAGGGAACTGGCAGAAAGGCACTTCTCCAGACCCTACTGGAGAAAGGAAAGAATCCTGACAGACTAAACCTTATACCAGACGAAACCACGTTCTTCACACCAGAATAAGTAAGCTCTCCGCACCTTATGATATATGCGACGAGTAACAGGCTTACGAGCCTGAACGAGCGTGTTAATAACCCTCTCAGAGAAACCTCTCTTGGCTAAGACGAAGGGGCCCATTTATTAAGCTCCGTATGGAGCTTGCAGAGCCGTGTTTCTGGTGAGCCTTCAAACTCGCCAGAAACACCAGTTATGAAGCAGCAGTCTAAAGACCGCTGCTCCATAACCTGTCTGCCTGCTCTGAGGAGGCTGACAGACATCGGTTTGATTGACACCCCCCTGCTAGCAACTGATTGGCTGTGAATCTGCAGAGGGCGGCATTGCACCAGCAGTTCACAAGAGCTGCTGGTGCAATGCTGAATGCGGAGAGCGTATTGCTCTCTGCATTCAGCGATGTTTGTCGGACATGATCCGCTGATCAGATCATGTCGGACAGACATTTGTTAAATAGGCCCCTAAGCCGTTTGTAACTGCTCAGTAAAGTCTGGCGGTAAAAGGGCCCCTCCAGATGGAGGATTAGGAGTTCTACGGGAAGCTGCATGCGTATAAGGAGATGACTGTAGGGTGCGCACTTCAAGGGACGGAGACTCCTCAGAGGTGGGTGGCTCAGTGGTATCAAACATATTAACTTACTTTGACATGATTACTTTATCAAGGCATGTGGAACATAATTTAGCAGGCGGGTATACCGCAGCCTCCTCACAATATAGTATTAGAATTAGGTAAAGAGGGAGTACCCTCTAACGCATCAGAATTCTCCATAGCTTGCGCTTATAAAGCAGACTATTGAATAATAAGCTAAAAAACTGCACCTTTATACCCTCAATGGCTGGGGCACTCACCCCCTCCTATGACCCAGGCCAAACAAAGAAACCGCTTCTTCTCCGTTAAACCGCACTGTCAGGAAAGATGAAATCAGTGTAAACACACCCGGTCACATGGGAGCACAATGCAGGACCGCCCCTGCTATAATAGGAAAAAAGCATGCCAAGCCTTTCAGGCTGCGCAGCTTCCAAAAAGGAAAGTAAAAACCTGTTCCAACATCTGCCTGAGCCTCATCTTACACATGTTGCAGAATAATCATAATAAAATAAAATTATGTGATTAATCCCCCCTGTTCAATAATCCCCCTCCGGAGATATTAACCCTTGATTCCATACAGATGAAAATGAGCCACACTGTGACCCTGTCTTCTTCTGTTATCATATGTGTATAAAAAATAAAACGATCTTACCGTAATCTATGCCGTGGAACAGAAATACAGCCTCTGAAGTTTGACAGTCTTGTAGCATCGCTCCTGAAATGGACTTCAGTGATGGTAGCAGGCAGTGAAACTCGTCAACACTGATTGCTTAGGAGCTGTTAATACGAGTCTGGATGGGTTCGCAGAAAGACTCTCCCTGCATCTCCAGACTCTCACATTTGTCAATGCTCTCAATGAGAGGCTGACAAGACTACTTAAAACTGCTACGAATCTTCTGACATTTCTCTGCCAACCTCCTGTGACGAAAGGCAAAGAATGACTGGGATATGAAGGAAGTAGGGGGGAGTATTTAAGCCTTTGGCTGGGGTGTCTTTGCCTCCTCCTGGTGGCCAGGTACAGTATTTCCTAACAGTAAGGAATGATACAGTGGAATCTCCTCATATTAAGAAGGAAAAAAAAAAAGATTTGATACTTTTTTTTTTTTTTTTATGAATATTTGTGTGAATATTTTCCTCCTATCATCTGGAGGAAATCCAAAAGTACAGTCACCTGGAAACCGTGAGTGTCATATGAGGAAGGTGGGGGTCTCACGATATCCACAGAGGAACAAAAACAGACAAAGTCCGACATACATACAAAACATTTGATAAATCTCTCTGATCACATGCTATCAAAGGAGGAACATAGGGTTCTCTCTAGGGTCTGGGTTTTTCTCCATCATGCCATTTCAACCTGTTCCAAACTATCTAAGACGTGAACAAATTTGTGAGTTCTTTGACCCTTAAAAAAACACTTTCACCGTGATGCTTTGGAACAGGATGATGAGGGACACGATATTGAAATCTCTGACAATGACACTATAGACCTGAATTTTCAGGATTCTTGCTGCATAAAAACATAAATTATGCTTATCTGATAATTTCCTTTTCTTCAGACGAAAAGAGTCCACAGCTGCATTCATTACTTTTGGGAATTTAGAACCTGGTTACCAGAAGGAGGCAAAGACACCCCAGCCAAAGGCTTGAATACCTCTCCCACTTACCCCGTCCCCCAGTCATTCTGCCAAGGAACAAGAAACAGTAAAAGAAGCATAGGGTGAAAAGGTGCCAGAAGAACAAAAATAACTGACGCCCCCCAGAAAAATTACGGGTGGGGAGCTGTGGACTCTTTCCGTCTGAAGAAAAGGAAATTATCAGGTAAGCATAATTTATGTTTGTCTTCATAAATGGAAAGAGTCCACAACGGCATTCATTACTTTTGGGAAACAATACCCAAACTATAGAGGACAATAAATGCGAAAACGGGAGGGTACAACAGGCGGCCCCATTCTGACGGCATCAGGCCTAAACCCATACTCCAGAAAAAAATAGCTTCGTCCGAAGCCAAGAAAAAAACTTTGAAAAAGGAAAAAGGCCCAAGGACACTGACCCACAGATAGTCCATAAGCCTTGTTAGAGACTGCAGGAACCAGACTTGACTGAGCCAACAGCCTCCAAGAGACACCATCAACCGCAAGTCAGTCTCCAAACAACAAACCAATATTAAAGAAGGGCATCAAACAGCCGTATACTCCGAAAGGAGAAGACACGGAGAAGACATCCATAAAGGATACCAGAGAACCCAAAGAAGGGTACAACAAAAACCTTAAAAAGGACCCAAACGAGCCTCAAGAGTGCAGGGCGAAAAGCCCAGAGGGCTAAGCCGAACAAGACCCAATCGGTCTCGTAGAACAAGGGGGGCAACACTTAACCCTAGATTGCTCAAAATCCACTGAATCAAGATCCAGAGAATGAAAAAGAGAAGAGAATATTTCCTAAACAAAGTGCATCCACACCCTAGAAGGTAATTGAAGACGGAACTATGCCAAGTTATGTCCAAGACACCACTTCCTTTGTGTAAAGCATTCAAAATATACAATGGAAAGATACATGGAGCTTGGAGGCTCTGACCTCGTTAGTTCAGCAAAGGTACGAAACCTCTGAGTGATGATTGACGCTGGAGTATCTTTTAAACAAACTATATATATAGTTTCCTTAGGTGTTTCCTCTGTTTATACTACCATTCCCCATGATAAGGGATTTGAAGCTTTGGATTTTTTTCTGAGACATCGTTCCAGTTATGAGGAGGGTACCATTATTTTTACTTATGGCAGTTGACTATTTACTCACTCATAATTTATATTTGTTTGAGGGTAAATACTATCTCCAAAGATGTGGAACAGCGATGGGCGGGAAGTTTGCGCCGTCTTACGCCAACCAATTTTTAGGTTGTTGGGAACTGTTCCACATCTTTGGAGATTACCTTGTTAAATAGACCCCAATAAATCCCCTATCTTTACCACTGCTTACAGTAAGGAATACAATAACATCTGCACTATTATTAAACAAAATTTATGCTTACCTGATAGATTTCTTTATTTCCGGATATGGTGAGTCCACGGCTTGAGTAATTACTGTTGGGAATATCACCCCTGGCCATCAGAAGGAGGCAAAGAGCACCACAGTTAAACTGCTGAGTATCACTATCTTACCCACAAACCCTTGTCATTGGACCAAAGGGAAACAGAGAAAAAGGAGCAACACAAGCTCTAGAGGTGCCTGAGGTTATAGTCAAAAGAACAACTCTCTTAAAATAAAGGGTGGGGCCGTGGACTCACCATATCCGGAAAGAAAGAAATGTATCAGATAAGCATACATTTTGTTTTTCTTTCCTAAGATATGGTGAGTCCACGGCTTGAGTAATTACTGTTGGGAACCAATACCCAAGCTAGAGGACACAGATAAATAGGAAGGGACAAGACAGGTAGTCCTAAACAGAAGGCACCACCGCTTAAAGAACCTTTTTCCCAAAAGAAGCCTCAGCCGAGGCAAAAGTATCAAATTTGGAAAAAGTATGTCGAGAAGACCAAGTTGCAGCCTTGCAAATTTGTTCCACAGAAGCTTCATTTTTGAAAGCCCAAGAAGAGGAAACCGCTCTTGTGGAATGACCCGTAATTCTCTCAGGAGGCTGCTGTCCAGCAGTCTCATAAGCTAAACGAATTATACTTCGTAACCAAAAAGAAAGAGTAGTAGCAGTAGCTTTCTGACCTTTACGTTTTCCAGAGAAACAGACAAAGAGGGCAGAGGACTGGCGAAAATCCTTAGTCACCTGTAAGTAGAATTTAAGACCACGTACAACATCCAAATTATGTAACAAACGTTCTTTGAAAGAAGAAGGATTAGGACACAGAGAGGGAACAACCATTTCCTGACTGATATTACTATTGGAAACATTAGAAAGGAAACCTAACTTAATACGAAGACCCGCCTTTTCGGCATGAAAAATAAAATAAGGGGAAACACACTGCAGAGCTGAGAGTTCCGAGACTCTTCGAGCAGAACAGATAGCAACATGAAACAAAACCTTCCAAGATAACAACTTAATGTCTATGAAATGCAACGTCTCAAACAGAGCCAGCTGTAAAACTTTAGGAACAAGGTTAAGGCTCCAAATAGGAGCAACAAACTTAAAGACAGGCCTGATTTTGACAAAAATGATTGCACATCTGGCACATCCGCCAAACTTTTATGTAGTAAAAACATAAATATGTAAGAATTTACCTGATGAATTCATTTCTTTCATATTGGTAAGAGTCCATGAGATAGTGACGTATGGGATTTACAATCCTACCAGGAGGGGCAAAGTTTCCCAAACCTCAAAATGTCCATAAATACACCCCTCACCACACCCACAATTCAGTTTAACGAATAGCCAAGTAGTGGGGTGATAAAGAAAGGAGTAAAAAGCATCAACAAAGGAATTTGGAAAAAATTGTGCTTTATACAAAAAAATCATAACCACCCTAAAAAAGGGTGGGCCTCATGGACTATTACCAATATGAAAGAAATGAATTTATCAGGTAAATTCTTACATAAATTATGTTTTCTTTCATGTAATTGGCAAGAGTCCATGAGCTAGTGACGTATGGCATATCAATACCCAAGATGTGGAACTCCACACAAAAGTCACTAGAGAGGGAGGGATAAAAATAAACAACAGCCATAATCCGCTGAAAAAATAATCCACAACCCGAAATATAAGTTTATTCTTTAAATGACAAGAAAAACTTAAAACATCAGCAGAAGAATCAAACTGAAACAGCTGCCTGAAGAACTTTTCTACCAAAAACTGCTTCTGAAGAAGCAAATACATCAAAACGGTAGAATTTAGTAAATGTATGTAAAGAAGACCAAGTTGCCGCTCTGCAAATTTGATCAACTGAAGCTTCATTCTTAAAAGCCCACGAAGTGGAGACTGATCTAGTAGAATGAGCTGTAAGTCTCCGAGGCGGGGTCTGACCCGACTCTAAATAAGCTTGATGAATCAAAAGCTTTAACCAAGAAGCCAAGGAAATAGCAGAAGCCTTCTGACCTTTCCTAGGACCAGAAAATATAACACTAGAAGTCTTCATGAAATCTTTAGTAGCTTCAACATAATATTTCAAAGCTCTTACCACATCCAAAGAATGTAAGGATCTTTCCAAAGTATTCTTAGGATTAGGACACAAGGAAGGGACAACAATTTCTCTACTAATGTTGTTAGAATACACTACTTTAGGTAAAAATTTAAATGAAGTCCGCAAAACCACCTTATCATGATGAAAAATCAGAAAAGGAGATTCACAAGAAAGAGCAGATAGCTCAGAAACTCTTCTAGCAGAAGAGATGGCCAAAAGGAACAACACATTCCAAGAAAGTAGTTTCATGTCCAAAGAATGCATAGGCTCAAATGGAAGAGCCTGTAACGCCCTCAAAACCAAATTAAGACTCGAAGGAGGAGAAATTGATTTAATGATAGACTTAATATGAACTAAAGCCTGTACAAAACAGTGAATATCACGAAGTTTAGCAATCTTTCTGTGAAATAAAACAGAAAGAGCAGAGATTTGTCCCTTCAAGGAACTTGCAGACAAACCCTTATCCAAACCATCCTGAAGAAACTGTAAAATTCTAGGAATTCTAAAAGAATTCTAAAAGAATGCCAAGAGAATTTATGTGAAGAACACCATGAAATGTAAGTCTTCCAAACTCAATAATAAATCTTTCTAGAGACAGATTTACGAGCTTGTAACATAGAATTAATCACTGAGTCAGAGAAACCTCTATGACTTAGCAATAAGCGTTCAATTTCCATACCTTCAAATTTAATGATTTGAGATCCTGATGGAAAAAAACGGACCTTGAGACAGTAGGTCTGGCCTTAACGGAAGTGGCCAAGGTTGGCAACTGGATATCCGAACAAGATCCGCATACCAAAACCTGTGAGGCCATGCTGGAGCCACCAGCAACACAAACGATTGCTCCATGATGATTTTGGAGATAACTCTCGGAAGAAGAACTAGAGGCGGGAAAATATAAGCAGGTTGATAACACCAAGGAAGTGTCAGCACATCCACTGCTTCCGCCTGAACATCCCTGGACCTGGACAGGTATCTGGGAAGTTTCTTGTCTAGATGAGAGGCCATCAGATCTATCTCTGGAAGACCCCACACCTGAACAATCTGAGAAAACACATCTAGATGGAGGGACCACTCCCCCGGATGTAAAGTCTGACGGCCGAGATAATCCGCCTCCCAATTGTCTACACCTGGGATATGCACCGCAGAGATTAGAAAGGAGCTGGATTCCGCCCAAACAATTATCCGAGATACTTCTTTCATAGCTTAGGGACTGTGAATCTTACCCTGATGATTGACATATGCCACAGCTGTGATATTGTCTGTCAACAAATGAACGGCTCTCTCTTCAACAGAGGCCAAAACTGAAGAGCTCTGAGAATTGCACGGAGTTCTAAAATATTGATTGGTAATCTTGCCTCTTGAGATTTCCAAACCCCTTGTGCTGTCAGAGATCCCCAAACGAATCCCCAACCTGAAAGACTTGCATCTGTAGTGATCACAGTCCAGGTTGGCCGAACAAAAGAAGCTCCTTGAATTAAATGCTGGTGATTTAACCACCACGTCAGAGAGTGTCGAACATTGAGATTTAAGGATATTAATTGTGATATCTTTGTATAATCCCTGCACCATTGATTCAGCATACAAAGAGGTCTCATGTGAAAACGAGCAAAAGGAATCGTGTCCGATGCTACAGTCATGAGGCCTAAAACTTCCATGCACATAGCCACTGAAGGGAATGACTGAGACTGAAGGCGCTGACAGGCTGCAACCAATTTCAAACGTCTCTTGTCTGTTAGAGACAGAGTCATGGACACTGAATCTATCCGGAAACCTAAACAGGTGACCTTTGTCTGAGGAATCAAGAAACTTTTTGGTAAATTGATCTTCCAACCATGTTTTCGAAGAAACAACACTAGTTGATTCGTGTGAGATTCTGCAGAACCTAAAGACTGAGCTAGTACAAAGATATCGTCCAAATAAGGAAACAAAGCACTACCCTGCTCTCTGGTTACAGAGAGCAGGGCACCAAGAACTTTTGAAAAGATTCTTGGAGCTGTTGCTAGGTCAAATGGAACAGCAACAAATTGGTAATGCTTGTCTAGAAAAGAGAATCTCAGGAACTGAGAATAGTCCTTATAGTCACCATTTTGAAAGTTGGTACTCTTACATAACGATTCAAAATTTTCAGATCCAGAACTGGTCTGAATGAATTTTCCTTCTTTGGGACAATGAACAGATTTGAATAAAACCCAAGACCTTCTTCCTAAAAAGGAACTGGCATGATTACCCCTGAAAACTCCAGGTCTGATACACACTTCAGGAAAGCCTGAGCTTTTACTGGATTTGCTGGGATACGTGAGAGAAAAAAAATCTACTCACAGGTCTTCCTATTCGATACCCCTGAGAGACAATGCTCTGAATCCAGTGATTTTGGACAGAATTTATCCAAACATCCGTTAAAAAAAACTTAATCTGCCCCCTACCAGCTGAGCTGGAATGAGGGTCGCACCTTCATGCGAACTTAGGGGCTGACTTTTGTTTTTTAAATGGCTTGGATTTATTCCAATTTGAGGAAGGCTTACAATTGGAGACAGATTCCTTGGGGGAAGGATTAGATTTTTGTAACTTATTTTGACAAAAGGAACGAAAAAAAACGGTCTTAGATTTACCCTTAGGTTTTTTTATCC
Source organism: Bombina bombina (assembly GCF_027579735.1). NCBI lineage: Eukaryota > Metazoa > Chordata > Amphibia > Anura > Bombinatoridae > Bombina > Bombina bombina. The sequence continues at coordinate 874,277,166 of NC_069503.1, read as the reverse complement.
TGAGGCAAAAAAACTCCCTTAACCCCAGTAACAGTTGAAATAATAGAATCCAACTGAGAACCAAATAAATTATTAACTTGGAAAGAAAGAGATAGTAATCTAGACTTAGATGTCATATCAGCATTCCAAGATTAAAGCCACAAAGCTCTTCTAGCCAAAATAGCTAAAGACATGGATCTAACATCAATTTTGATAATATCAAAAATGGCATCACAAATAAAATGATTAGCATGTTGCAGCAAGCGAACAATGCTAGATATGTCAGAATCCAATTCTTGTTGCGCTAAATTCTCCAACCAAAAAGCCGCAACATCAGCCAAAGAAATTGAAGGCCTGAGAAGATGACCTGAAAATAAATAGGCTTTCCTTAGATAAGATTCAAGTTTCCTATCTAAAGGATCCTTAAAGGAAGTACTGTCTTCCATAGGAATAGGGGTACGTTTAGCAAGAGTAGAAATAGCCCCATCAAGTTTGGGGATCTTTTCCCAAAACTCTATTAAAATTGCTGGCAAAAGGATACAATTTTTTAAACCTTGAAGAAGGAATAAAAGAAGTACCCGGCGTACTCCATTCCTTAGAAGTCATATCAGAAATAGCATCAGGAATAGGAAAAACCTCTGGAGTAACCACAGGTTTAAAAACAGCATTTAAACGTTTACTAGTCTTAACGTCAAGAGGACTGGCTTCCTCAATATCCAAAGCAATTAACACTTCTTTTAACAAAGAACAAATTTTAAATAAATAAGTAGATTTGTCAGTGTCAAAATCTGAGGAAGGATCTTCTGAATCAGATAGATCCTCAATAGAGGAGGATAAATCATTATGTTGTTGATCATTTGAAATTTCATCAACTTTATGAGAAGTTTTAAAAGACCTTTTACGTTTATTAGAAGGCGGAAATGCAGACAAAACCTTCTGAATAGAATCAGTAACAAATTCTTTAAAATTCATAGGTATATCATGTACATTAGAAGTTGAAGGAACTGCAACCGGCAATGTACTATTACTGATGGACACATTATCTGCATGTAAAAGTTTATCATGACAACTATTACAAATGACATTTGGAGATAAAATTTCCCCAATCTTACAACAAATGCACTGATGTCAGGCAGCAAAGTTCCAACAGATACTTCTGAGACAGGATCAGATTGAGGCATCTTGCAAAATGTAAAATAAAAAACAACATATTAAGCAAAATTATCAATTTCCTTATATGACAGTTTCAGGAATGGGAAAAATGCAAAAAGACAGAGAAAAGCAAGAGGCAAAAAGCAATGGGGTATAAAATTAATGAAAAATGTTGGCACCAAGTATGATGCACAACGTAACTGAAAGTTTTTTGGCGACAACAACATCCGGAAATGACACACTTGCATCACTTACGACGCAACCATGTGTAAAGACTCAGCGTCAACTACGACGCTGGAAATGACGAACTTACATCAACGAACGTACTTTCGTGCCAAAAAATTCTCGCGACAAGAATGACGTAATAAAGTCTAACATTTGGCGCACCTGCGGGCCTAATACTGCCTGCAATCTGCAAGAAAAATGTAGTCAATTTGAAAAGAAGACTAAACCCCAGGTAAGAAAAATATTTCTTAAAATGTTTATTTTCCCCAAATATGAAACTGACAGACTGCACAAGGAAATACATGAACCTGACTCAAGGCAAATATAAGTACAATACATATATTTAGAACTTTATATAAATGCATTATGTGCCAAACCATAGCTGGGGTGTCTTAAGTAATAAAAAACATGCTTACCGAAAAGACACCCATCCACATAAAGCATATAGCCAAACCAGCACTGAAACAGTTACCAGTGGAGGTAATGGTATATGAGAGTATATTGTCGATCTGAAAAGGGAGGTAGGAGATGAATCTCTATGACCGATAACAGAGAACCTATGAAATAGATCCCCATTAGGCAGACCATTGCATTCAATAGGTGATACTCCCTTCACATCCCTCTGACATTCGCTATACTCTGAGAGGAATAGGGCTTAAAAATACTGAGAAGCACATGTCAACGTAGAAATCTTAGCACAAACTTACTTCACCACCTCCATAGGAGGCAAATTTTGTAAAACTGAATTGTGGGTGTGGTGAGGGGTGTATTTATAGGCATTTTGAGGTTTGGGAAACTTTGCCCCTCCTGGTAGGATTATATATCCCATACGTCACTAGCTCAAGGACTCTTGCCAATTACATGAAAGAAACTGATAAAGCAGAAATCTGACCCTTCAGGGTACTGAATGACAATCCCTTCTCCAGGCCTTCCTGAAGAAAAGTTAAAATTCTAGGAATTCTAATTATAATCCAAGAGTAGCCCCTGAAATCACACCAATAAAGATATTTTCGCCATATCTTATAGTAAATCTTTCTAGTAACAGGCTTGCGAGCCTGAATCATGGTCTCAATGACCGACTTAGAAAAACCACGCTTAGACAGAATTAAGCGTTCAATCTCCAAGCAGTCAGCTTCAAAGAAACAAGATTTGGATGAAGGAAGGGGCCCTGAATCAGGAGGTCCTTCCTCAGAGGTAGCCTCCAAGGTGGGAGAGATGACATCTCCACTAGGTCTGCAAACCAGATCCTGCAAGGCCACGCAGGGGCTATTAGAATCACTGTTGCCCTCTCCTGTTTGATACAAGCAATGACTTGTGGAAAGAGAGCAAAAGGAGGAAAAAGTATGCCAATCTGAAAACCCAAGAAACCGCCAGAGCATCTATCAGAACGGCCTGCGGATCTCTTGACCTTGAACCGTACCTTGGAAGCTTGGTGTTCTGACGGGACGCCATCAGATCTAACTTTGGCACCCCTTATTTGAGGACTACGCTGGAAAAACACCTCCAGATGGAGTTCCCACTCCCCGGGATAAAGAGTCTGTCTGCTCAGAAAATCTGCTTCCCAGTTGTCTTCTCCTGGAATGTGGATGGCAGATAGAAAGCAATTGTGGGTCTCTGCACACTGAAGATTCTGAGTAACCTCCTTCATGGCTAAGGAACTCAGAGTTCCTCCCTGGTGATTGATGTAAGCCACAAAGGTTATGTTGTCTTACTGGAACATGATAAACTGGGCTGAGGACAACTGGGGCCAAGCCAATAGAGCATTGTAAATCTCCCTCAACTTCAAGATGTTGATGGGAAGAGCAGACTGCTCCCGAGTCTAAAGGGTCTGAGCTTTTAACGAGTTCAAGACTGCTCCCCAGCCCATCAGGCTGGCATCCGTGGTCACGAACACCCAGGAAGGTCTCCGAAAACATGTGCCCTGAGACAGATGTTTCTGAGAAATCCACCACGGGAGAGAATCCCTTGACGACTGATATAACTCTATTCCCTGAGATAGATCCACATGGTCGACATTACATTGTCTGAGCATGCACAACTGTAGAGCTCTCAAATGGAATCGAGAAAAAGGAATGATGTCCATAAAAGCCATCAGACCGATTACCTCCATACATTGAGCCACTTTAGGATGAGCAGTAGCCTGAAGAGAGAGGCAAGAGGAAATTATTTTGTTTTTCCTGACCTCTGTCAGAAAAATCTTCATTAATAGAGAATCTATTATAGTCCCTAAGAATACTACTCTTGTAGCAGGGAAAAGGGAGATTTTTATCCGTGGGAACAAAGAAAAAAAGACAACAATATCTCTGTGTAAGATTTTGCTTGTTGAAAAGATGGTGCCTGAACCAATATGTCGTCCAGGTAGGGTTCCACAGCAGTTCCACGAGAACGGTTACTGCCAAAAGAGCCCCCAGAACCTTTGAAAAAATTCTGGGAGCCGTGGCAAAACCAAATTGAAGGGCCACAAACTGGAAATGTTTGTCCAGAAAGGCAAATCTCAGGAATCGGTGATGGTCCCTGTGAATAGAAACATGAAGATACACATCCTTTAGGTCTATGGTTGTCATGAACTGATCTTCTTGTACTAAAGGAAGAATGAAGCATATAGTCTCCATCTTGAAATATGGAACATTAGAAACTTGCTTAGACACTTCAAGTCTAGAATGGGACGGAAAGTTCCCTATTTTTTGGGAACCACAAATAGGTTGGAGTAGAACCCGAAAACCTGTTCCTGCACTGAAACTGTAACTATCACTCCCAGGGAGGAAAGATGTTGTATACATTTCAAGAACTCCTCTCTCTTTATCTGGTCTGCAGATAATCTTAAGAGAAGGAATCTGGCTCTGGGAGGAAAAGTATTGAATTCCAATTTGTAACCCTGGGATACTATGTCCACAGTCCAGGGATCTGGGACATCTCGTATCCAGGCTTGAGAGAAATGAGACAGTCTGCCCCCCATCTGATCCGATCCAGGATCAGGGGCAAACCCTTCATGCTGATTTGGAATCCGCTGCGGGTTTCTTTGATTGTTTCCCCTTGTCCCAAGACTGACTGGGTTTTCATGTAGAATTGGATTGTTCCTGCTTGGAAGAAGAAGGGGAAGGCTTTCCTCTGAAGTTATGAAAGGAACGAAAATTACTCTGACTTCCTTTAGACCTATTCTTCTTAACTTGAGGTAGAAAAGACCCTTTTCCACCAATAAAATCAGAGATGATTTCTGCCAAACCGGGTCCAAACAAGGTTTTGCCCTTGTAAGGAATCGCCAGAAGCTTGACTTTAGAGGAAATGTCCGCAGACCAGGATTTCAACCATAACACCCTGTGGGCTAGGACAGCGAAACTAGAAGTTTTAGCTCCTAGTCTAACAACCTGTAAAATGGCATCTGCAATAAAGGAATTGGCCAACATAAGAGCTTTAATCCTATCCTAAATTTCATCCAAGGAAGTCTCTACTTGAAGAGTCACGATGAACATAAATCTTTTTCAGATAAGCCTCCATCTTCTTGTCCATCGGATCCTTAAAAGATCAACTATCCTCAATAGGAATAGTGGTTCTCTTAGCCAGAGTAGAAATGGCCCCTTCAACTTTTGGTACAGTATACCAAGGGTCTTTAATGGAGTCCTCAACAAGAAACATTTTCTTAAAAATGGGAGACGGGGGAAAAGACATCCCTGGTTTCTCCCACTCCTGTGAGATAATCTCCCTAGCATGGTCCGGAAAACCTTCCGAAGTGGAAGGTTCATCAAAGAAACTATTAAGTTTACTAGATTTCTTAGGAGTGACGACAGGGGTATCGGAGTCATCTAAAGTAGCTAAAACCTCCTTTAACAATACACAAAGGTGTTCAAGCTTAAATCTGAAGGATACCACCTCAGTCTCAGAAGAAGGAATTATACTGTCCGAATCTGAGATTTCACCCTCAGAAAATCCTGCTGTATCTTCCTCATTAGACTTATGAGAAAGGGCAACTTGGGAAGCAGAACTAAGGACAGGCACCTTACTTTCTGAATTTCTAGATTTCCTCTTGCGTTTCCCCTGTAATCTGATACAGCTGAAGATACCTGGGCAGCAATTTCTGCTTTTAAATAAACTCCACTAGGAGTTATAGAGGAACCGCAGGGTACTGCATGTGACGCAATTGAGGCTTGGGACGTAGCAGGATAAAGCTGAGGTATTATTTTAACAGCGTCATCCTGAGAGACATTAGGCTCAAAAAATTACCTTTATTTTGCAAGGTTTTCTTGACACATGAAGAACAAAATTGCATAGGATCTGCAATTTGTGCATTTAAACATAATAAGCATGAATTCATGAGAGTAGGCTCTTGCTCTATATCAGACATGTTGTGAAACAGTAAATAAACTTGTACAGATAAGTTTCAAAGATTTTAATATTCTATTAAAATAAGCTAAGGAAAAAATACACTTTAAATGTTATCCCAAATTAGGATCGATCCCCAGCTAAAATTATATGAGAAAAGTTAAGAAAAAATATATAATAAACATCAAATATAAAGTAAAGCCGGTCATGTTAGCGTTACTGCCGAGCTCAAATTACTGCTGCGACACAGAGAGGCACTAAAAATAGCTTCCTGGTACACTGAGTACTAGAAATAACCGTTTTTTCAAACTGGACATTTTAAAATGTTGCATTGTTTTATTTTAAAGCAAAGGGGAAATGAATAACCTGCTGTTTAAACTTGAATTGTTTTATCAAGTAAATATGTGTCAGAAAATAAAGCCTAATAAAACATTTTACCCTTTCTTTTTAAAAGAGTTTAATTGTTAGTCTCACACATTCTACAGTGCCTGCTTCATGCCCCCAGTGTAACCCATACAACAGAATTATCTATGTCCCAATAAAAATGCAGGATCTTTTTATTTGTTAAGTGCATGGTCTCCCAAATTTGAAGAAAAAGCACTTACCTGCCCCGCTAGACAGTTACAAGGTATGAGAAGACACAGTTCTTCACAGAGACCTTTGAAAAAGAAAGAACAGAGTAGCCAACTCTGGCTTCCTAAACTAGGGCAGCAATTGTTAGGAAAACACAGTAAATACCTCTACTGCTTTAAAGCCACCACTACCCGACTGCAAGGAATGACGTGGAATACGGCTATACCCCAAAACTTGCTTGTAGATTAAATCAAAATTTTTCTTCAGACACCTAAACTTTACCTCCTCCATGAACCAAAAGCAAAGAGAATGACAGGGGGTTGTGGGTAAGGGAGTGATACTTAGCAGTTTAACTGTGGTGCTCTTTGCCTCCTCCTGCTGGCCAGGAGTGATATTCCCAACAGTAATTACTCAAGATGTGGACTCATCATAACTTAGGAAAGAAATATGCCAATTTTACAAAATGACTCTGTTCTGAGTGAAATAATAAAAGATGGGTATAAATTCATATCTAAAAAAGAAAAAAACTATGAGAAATATTTTGTCTCCATCTATGTTCCCTAAAATTACTCATACCACCGGGTTTAAACAAAGGAAAAGTTTTTATATAAGTGTTGCGCCTCCAGATGTAAGACTTGCAGTTATGTAATCCAAGGGGATAAATTTAAATTCCAAGTATTAAATAAGGAATTTTATATCTGTTACTTTATTAAGCACACATGTCAATTATTTGCTTACATGTATGGGCTGTGACATACAGTATACAGGGCGCACTACCAGGTCTCTGAAAGATAGATTTCTAGAACATGTGAGGTCAATTGAGGATCCTGAGTCGAGAACTCCTGTTGTCAGACATTTCAGGAGTCAACATAATTCTGACAGTTCTCTTCTCAGGATTCAAGGTATAGATTTTATTTCCAGGCATCCAAGAGGAGGCAATAGGGAGACAAAACTAGATGAAAGGGAGGTCTTTTGGATCTTCCATTTAAAAACCAGAATTCCATTTGGTTTAAATTCTCAGATGGATGTCAATCTTTTTGTTAAAGGTTAAAACAATTGTTCTATTTGATATATTGAGTGCAAGGTACACTTAAGTGCATTAATATCAGCAGGTATTACTTTTCTTTATATATGATAAGGTTATACATTTATATTATGTATAGTGTTTATTTTAAAGTATCCAATATTGCACTATGATATTTGTATGTATTTCAGTTGTATTATCAAACATATTCTGTTCAGGACATAAGGGGTTAAAAGTAGGTATAATCACATGTGAATTTGATTGGCTCATTGAAGCAATAAAAGCCGACTACCGGTCCCTAACAAAATATCAGTGAACAAGTGCCCTAGCAGCATGAAACGCGCCTGGTGCTGTGGGGAATTGGTTCCCCTTTTCCTGTGTTTGCTTTTACACGGACTGCCGTCCATTGCCTTTTGTTTTTAGGAATCTTCAATAAAGAATCATACTTTTTATATGTGCTGGAAATTCTTGTTTGGCGAACCGTGAGTGTCAGCCTGCTCTATTTGCATCATCCTTGTTGTCAACATAATAACATAATTGTGAGTTGACAATTTTGCGCAGTCATGTTTATCTAAATAAATACAAGTTTACGCTATGTGGTGTCCCTTTGCACTTCATGTTTTCTAGAATTGATGAAGTTGTGGAGACCGGAGTAAAGTTAGATGGGGACTGTGATTGCCAGTCCAAGTCTAGACTTTGGTACCATCACACTTCTGAGTTGATAATATTAGTGTATCTACATTCATTTGTAACAATACAGACTCCCTAATGAGAATTACTATCCCTGCCGGTTTACTCCTGTACACCCCTCTGTCTTATTACCAGCTCTCTGAGGGGGATAATGAGTCTCACATAGGTCTGAGAACCCCTATTCATAAAGGAATGTGAAGCATTTCAAATTTTCACCTTCTGTGGAGACACAAAATAAGACTGGGCTAATAAGTGTAGCTATATCCTTGATGCATCAATTTTGGAAAATATTAAATCTTCAGTTGCAGCAGAGCCACAACCCTGCACTACCTTACTCCAAATATCTAAAAATTAAAACCTTAAATTATGCTTACCTGATCATTTTCTTTTCTTCTGACAGAAAGAGTCCACAGCTGCATTCATTACTTTTGGGAAATAAGAACCTGGCCACCAGGAGGAGGCAAAGACACCCCAGCCAAAGGCTTAAATACTCCTCCAACTCCCCTCATCCCCCAGTCATTCTGCCAAGGAACAGTAGAAGAAATATCAGGGTGAAAGGTGCCAGAAGAATATAAGGACGCCCCACATAAATTAACGGTGGGGAGCTGTGGACTCTTTCCATCAGAAGAAATGAAAATTATCAGGTAAGCATAATGTATGTTTTTCATCTTAAATGGAATTCATTACTTTTGGGAAACAATACCCAAGCTATAGAGGACACTGAATGCCAACACGGGAGGGTACATAGGCAGCGCATACTAAGACACCAGGCCTGAACCTCTACCCAATAAAAAACCCCGCTTCGTCCGACGTTGAGAACATTTTAAGAGGAAAAGCCCCAATGACACTGACTTGCAGTTAGTCCAGAAGCAAAACTAGAGACCGCAAACGGCCTCGCCTGAGCCAACAGTCCTCCAAGAGACACCGTCGCCCAACAAACGGTCCCCCACCGCTCACCCCCACAAATGAGGGGGACACCAGCCGAAACCCACAAGGGGACAAGGCAAAGGAGGATTGAGGAAACCGAAAAGTCCCCTAATACAAAAAAGAACACCTCCAAGAGTGAGCCCAGCCCACAGAGACCCAAAGGGACCCAAACGGAGAAAGGAGGCCATGCCAATACCAAGCTAAACCCAGGATAAGACCGGGCACAGAGACAGAACAGATGTCTCTCCAACATCCTGCAAGCACAGAATGCAACTGAAGAGGCAAAGTCCTCCCAGTGTCTGAACATAGAATACCAAGGTATTTGACCATGAAAAAGTGTGAAATACACTCAGGTGAAAAACCCTAAGTTGGAGTATACAGAGTCCATAACAGGACAACACAGAGGGTACTTGAGAGGAAGAAGAAGCGGTCAAGCAAGAAACAGACCGCAAAAGCAACCCCCAGATAAAGGTCACGCTCCAGGAAACCTAAATCGCCAGACCTACACACAGGTCCCTAAAAAGGTGAACACAAAACCTCAATCGAGGGCCCCCCCCCCCCCGAGAAGGAGAGTATACCCTCAAAACCCGAAGGAAGAGCAAACCCTCTTCTGAATCAATGGAGCAAGGTGAAAGAAAAATCTATACCTTAGCAGACTGTGCTAACAAGATAAACTCAACAAGCTCACACATCTATAGGAGACTGCGACCCGAACGCATCGCCTTAAACCACTCGGCCATCCTGACCCGCAGATCCACACCCAGCTGGACAAACCCAGCCTCAGGGATCCAACACAGGGGAACAAAAAATCCTGAAACAGGAACGAGCATAAGGATAGCACAGCCATCCCCACAGAGTACAACCCAACACTGAAACCAGACAACAAGGCCATAGACCGAAATATCTATCCAAATAAAGGCCCAAAAAGTCTGACTTGGAGCCAGCAAGACCCCAGGGGGAACCAATCCCACCTTTCCGCCTCCCATTCCTGGAGAAGCCTCAAGCAAGGACTCCATCTCCATAGGGAGGAGAATATCCCCTAAAGAAAAGGGATGATGCCGGAAGGGCAACAACTCCTCAAAGCCCGAAGGCACCGGCTAATGGGAAGATAAATAAGCAACACATATGTCCTAGAAAAGGACCCCCTACAAATAGCTGCCAAGTTGAGGCATAGCCAACCCATTCGCCTGCAGAGCAGGGAATCCACGGGAACACTGGCAAGCTGACCAGGGGCATGCAACACTAAGGCGCACCGGAAATGGGACATTCAGCGCCAGCAGCTGGGTATGAACCAACAACCCTTGAGGTGCAAGCCAAACAGCTAACCACAAGATGACACAGGCTACTCCTGTGGCAAAGAGTAAAAAATACTCAGAAAACCTGGCCAACCATGACCCGGTCAGGTAGATGGAAGAAGGTGGAACTGAACCACTCTGTCCCTAGACAGCTACAGGTTTAAAGCCTGAACCCCAGACAACTGAGGATCAACTGGGCCCAAGTTCCCACAACCATGGAACACCCCGACCAGCCCTGAGATCCAAGATTCCAAAACCACCAAAACTGGGTCAGGAAAAAGGCCAAGCGAAGCTTCAGCAACCGGAAGTCTCAGGGAGAAAAACAGGTCCGGGCACATAATGGTTCAGGCAAACCTTACCCTAGAACGAAACATCACATCTGGCCAAAAAGCCAGACACAAGGGATATTGATGCATATCCAGAGAATCCGGATAGCGAGAAGAACTCGAAAGCCCCGACCAAAGGAAGGGACCACCCCTATCTAAAGTCCAATGGTCCAAGGAGCACGGCTAGAAGTTGTATGAAGATACTTCCCAAAGCCTCAGGACAAAAAAACATAATTTATGTAAGAACTTACCTGATAAATTCATTTCTTTCATATTAGCAAGAGTCCATGAGCTAGTGACGTATGGGATATACATTCCTACCAGGAGGGGCAAAGTTTCCCAAACCTCAAAATGCCTATAAATACACCCCTCACCACACCCACAAATCAGTTTAACGCATAGCCAAGAAGTGGGGTGATAAGACAAAAGTGCGGAAGCATAAAAAATAAGGAATTGGAATAATTGTGCTTTATACAAAAAAATCATAACCACCACAAAAAGGGTGGGCCTCATGGACTCTTGCTAATATGAAAGAAATGAATTTATCAGGTAAGTTCTTACATAAATTATGTTTTCTTTCATGTAATTAGCAAGAGTCCATGAGCTAGTGACGTATGGTATAATGACTACCCAAGATGTGGATCTTCCACGCAAGAGTCACTAGAGAGGGAGGGATAAAATAAAGACAGCCAATTCCGCTGAAAATAATCCACACCCAAAATAAAGTTTAAATCTTATAATGAAAAAAACTGAAATTATAAGCAGAAGAATCAAACTGAAACAGCTGCCTGAAGTACTTTTCTACCAAAAACTGCTTCAGAAGAAGAAAACACATCAAAATGGTAGAATTTAGTAAAAGTATGCAAAGAAGACCAAGTTGCTGCTTTGCAAATCTGATCCACCGAAGCTTCATTCCTAAACGCCCAGGAAGTAGAAACTGACCTAGTAGAATGAGCTGTAATCCTTTGAGGCGGAGTTTTACCAGACTCGGCATAAGCATGATGAATTAAAGATTTCAACCAAGATGCCAAAGAAATGGCAGAGGCCTTCTGACCTTTCCTAGAACCAGAAAAGATAACAAATAGACTAGAAGTCTTTCGGAAATTCTTAGTAGCTTCAACATAATATTTCAAAGCTCTAACTACATCCAAAGAATGCAATGATCTCTCCTTAGAATTCTTAGGATTAGGACATAATGAAGGAACCACAATGTCTCTACTAATGTTGTTAGAATTCACAACCTTAGGTAAAAATTTAAAAGAAGTTCGCAACACCGCCTTATCCTGATGAAAAATCAGAAAAGGAGACTCACAAGAAAGAGCAGATAATTCAGAAACTCTTCTAGCAGAAGAGATAGCCAAAAGAAACAAAACTTTCCAAGAAAGTAGTTTAATGTCCAATGAATGCATAGGTTCAAACGGAGGAGCTAGAAGAGCCCCCAGAACCAAATTCAAACTCCAAGGAGGAGAAATTGACTTAATGACAGGTTTTATACGAACCAAAGCTTGTACAAAACAATGAATATCAGGAAGATTAGCAATCTTTCTGTGAAAAAGAACAGAAAGAGCAGAGATTTGTCCTTTCAAGGAACTTGCAGACAAACCTTTATCCAAACCATCCTGAAGAAACTGTAAAATTCTCGGAATTCTAAAAGAATGCCAGGAAAAATTATGAGAAAGACACCAAGAAATGTAAGTCTTCAAGACTCTATAATATATCTTCCTAGATACAGATTTACGAGCCTGTAACATAGTATTAATCACAGAGTCAGAGAAACCTCTTTGACTAAGAATCAAGCGTTCAATCTCCATACCTTTAAATTTAAGGATTTGAGATCCTGATGGAAAAAAGGACCTTGTGACAGAAGGTCTGGTCTTAACGGAAGAGTCCACGGTTGGCAAGAGGCCATCCGGACAAGATCCGCATACCAAAACCTGTGAGGCCATGCTGGAGCCACCAGCAGAACAAACGAGCATTCCTTCAGAATCTTGGAGATTACTCTTGGAAGAAGAACTAGAGGCGGAAAAGATTTTTTGCGCCAAAAAAGTCAGCGCCAAGAATGACGCAATAAAATGAAGCATTTTCAGCCCCCGCGAGCCTAACAGCCCACAGGGAAAAAAGTCAAATTTTAAGGTAAGAAAAAAATTGATTTATTCATATGCATTATCCCAAATATGAAACTGACTGTCTGAAATAAGGAACGTTGAACATCCTGAGTCAAGGCAAATAAATGTTTGAATACATATATTTAGAACTTTATATAAAAGTGCCCAACCATAGCTTAGAGTGTCACAGAAAATAAGACTTACTTACCCCAGGACACTCATCTACATGTAGTAGAAAGCCAAACCAGTACTGAAACGAGAATCAGTAGAGGTAATGGTATATATAAGAGTATATCGTCGATCTGAAAAGGGAGGTAAGAGATGAATCTCTACGACCGATAACAGAGAACCTATGAAATAGACCCCGTAGAAGGAGATCATTGAATTCAAATAGGCAATACTCTCCTCACATCCCTCTGACATTCACTGCACGCTGAGAGGAAAACCGGGCTCCAACCAGCTGCGGAGCGCATATCAACGTAGAATCTAGAACAAACTTACTTCACCACCTCCATAGGAGGCAAAGTTTGTAAAACTGATTTGTGGGTGTGGTGAGGGGTGTATTTATAGGCATTTTGAGGTTTGGGAAACTTTGCCCCTCATGGTAGGAATGTATATCCCATACGTCACTAGCTCATGGACTCTTGCTAATTACATGAAAGAAAGGGATACCTCAAGGTCAAAAAAATCCTACTAGCAGGACTAGTCTCCCTATAACCTCCGCTCAAGCAGAGGACACAAGGAAGAGAAAAACACTAAGCCTACCCAGCTCTGGAAAACCCAGAGCTAAACAAAGTCCCCGCAGGGAACAACCATCCCCTGGACACACAGATCCCTAAAAGGAGATCCAACTCACCAGGAGATAATGGGAGAAGACCCAAAGGTCTCTTATAACTCAAATGACAGTACACGACAAAGAGTAAAAGCTGCATCTAGAAACACTATAAACAGCTTACGCGTATACCTGCAAGCTGGGAACTGGTTTCAAACTGCAAACCTTCCGCATGCTAGACAGCTATCCTGAGCTGTTGGATCAAGCCCAAAAGGACAAATCCAGGAGGCCTAAAAGATGAAGGCCAAACCGCACAACTGCGGTAAGGGGCGTTAATCCCTCCACCACATGGGGGAGGCTCTAGGTTCTGATCAAATCAGATGTCAGATAGAGTGACGCAGCGGGAAACTCCCCTGCCCAGCCATCTATGACTGAAGGCTATAAGGAATGAAACAATCCTTCCCGCCTCACAAACCTACAGGTCCCTCTAGAATGCTTAGTTGAACATGAAAAACAATGATAACCTGAGCACTCAGCGCTTCTACCAAATCAGCTGAGCAGAACAGCGCCACGTGTCTGAACATCCACATGACCAAACGAACCCGACAGGATCAGCCTTCACCTAGGGTCCCAGCCGGAAAGCTGCGTAAATTCTTCCTCGTAGGGAAAAACAGCCCTTTTTTAAATAGGACTAACATGTCCAAAACAACTTTCGAAGAAGTAATAAAGAGTATCAATCCCAGAAAGTTCCCGAAGGAAACAAAAACAAATAAAAGACATCCCATCGGATATAAATAAAATATAAGGCAACCCGGAAGGTTAACGCCCAAAAAGACACAGGCCTATCCGCAGGACCAGCCAAACGGAGCCCTATCTTACAAAACTGGGAAAGATCTCAAACAAATGACAATCAGGAGATTACTTCATCCCCACATGTCCAATGAGGTGCACCATTCGAATTATCAGACTGAAAATCCCTGTAACTGGTAACGATAGGGTCATTCAATAACTGAAAAACATGTCTGAGCAACACACGAAGGCGTGCAATCCTGTAACGAAAGGCACAACACTCAGGGACAGATACCCCCGCGGGGAACTGTAGGGGCCCTCCCCAAAGCGAAAGGCCCGGGACAATAGGGCACAAGCACATTTTCAAATAAATGTCTGGACTCTACAGACAAACAATAGCCAAAATTATGTGGAAGCGAAAACGTGCTGCAACATCCGGGGGTTACCCGCATGTGCAGAAGTATGATTTGACTAATCTTTTATTTGGAAAAGCTTCATTCTATATAGTTTTTTTGTTTAATCTTTTCTTTATTTAGATATATCATAAGTTTACATAACAACAAAGAAAACCAATGCAAAAATTGCCACAGAAAAAAGAAATATTGCTTTGTCATAGTTGCATTCCTGTTCAAGTCCATCAGTATTTTAACTTCGAATTTTAATTTCTCCCATGGTTCCCTGCAACATTGAAGAATAATATCGCAGAACAATATTGAAAACAGTTAGGGGGTAGCAAAGTCAAATTTTCATGACAGCGAGCTACTTACAAGGTTAATCACCTGCGAATTTAATAATTTAACAGTTAAACAGATAGTCCTGAAACATTGGTTTTGGTCTGAATAGTTATGTATCTGTGCCTCACTCACTCCAGACAAACAGAAAACCACCCCTCTGGGTCCCAACTATATTCAAGGATCTCTCTGCTGTGCCCTGGGATGGTAGTGAGATTCCCAGAAGAACATCATTTCTGCAAAATAATCTAATCTTCCTACTGTATAATAATAAAACCTCTCTAATGATAAATTAGTTTTCATCTGTGCTAGCCACATAGATAACGTTGGTTCTGACTCTGATTTCCAAAGCCTAGGGATTATTTGTTTTGCGCTGCATATGGCTAATTGGAGAAGTGATGTGTGTTGTTTGAAGGGGAAGTTAGGGACAACATCAAATAAGTACACCATAGGGTCTAGTGGAATGTCAAAATTCAATAGCTTACTCATCTCGCTATTAACACTCCTCCAAAAGCCTGCTATTTTGGGACATTCCCACCATATATGGAAGGGAGTTCCCTTTCTTGCACATTTTCTCCAGCATCTGTCAGATGCCTCAGAGAATATAAATTTTAGCCTATGAGGAGTAAGATACCAACGGAGTAAGAATTTATAGTTTGTTTCCAATAAGGTTGCTGAGTGTGCGGATTTAGCTGTGTTCTGGAAGACCATTAGCCATTCTTGTTCTGTAAGAGTGTATGGGAGTTCTTTGTGCCAGGAGCTAACCGTTGGTGTATGCAAAGTCTCAAGAGGTGTAAATAAAAGTTGGTATAAGGAGGAGATAGTGTGTGACTGTGGAAAGTCTTGGGTGCAAAGTTTCTCCAGTGAAGTGCGGTCTCTTAAAATCTGGTGCTTAAAGTGAAAGTAAATTTCGGACCATTTCAAAACAGTAATTCATTCTCTTCATCTATATAAACATAATCGCTATATTTTTTTTTTAATAAAAATATTAATTCACATTTATTTTAAATACATTATAAGGCTTCCGTTTTCGTCTGTGCTCCTCCCATCTTCTACTTCCTTACATTTTCAGTGTTTACGTATAGACCGGTCCCACCCGCTCTATACGTATTAGATATGCGCGTTCCCAATACAGCTTGTCTCCAAAGCGCATGCGATTTTGCAATTACTGATTGAAATCAGAAGACGTTTATGACTCGGCCACGAGCATTAGATGGGACGCATGCGCAGATCGGCTGATAGTTAGATGACGTAGTGTCACGGCCGCCTATCGGCCAGGATTTTAATTGGAGAATTGTAAAACGTGATCAGGAAGTATTAGAAGTTCCGAAAAACGGGTTGTTATTATATATTTTAATATTAGTGTTTTAACTCATGTAAAACTTTGTTTGCAAAAAAATATAACAAAGTTCATGAATGAAAGTCCCAATGATTTTAAATTTTACATTTAATTGTGTTTAGTAACCATTGAAACTTTACCTTCACTTTAAGCTTATGTGAGCCAATAAAGTGATTAAGCTATAGGTATCTAAACCAGTGTGTAAAATGCAGAAGTATGATTTGGTAGGGAACTCACCTCTCTCCCGAGCCCGAGGAACCAGGCACTCTGAAATGACATACGGAACAAAACTAGTTGACAGGAGTCGACAAGGCCACTCCGGATTCATCACCGGACACAATCTAAAATCAAAATAGTATCAGTATCCTCCGTAACTGAATCTGAAATTAACACAGTCTCATCATCAGAATCCTCCATAACTGGATAGAGAATATTTAAATATGGAGTAGTAAAACAAAAACGGCACCTGACACCCACAATGGCTGGGGCACTCACCACCCCATATGACCAGACCCCTGCGGACTAGAACATTTCCTTCGCCACGTGGTCGGGAATGCGGAAATGGAAAAAAAGGAACGTAACCACGCCCGAACAAAAGGTGAACCGTACAGTCCAAAAAAAGCGCAACCAACCAAAAGGTTGCGTCACTTCCAAAGGCCTCAATGCTCCAACCATGAGCCCAGTAAACATTACAAATAAGTAGGTTGAATCACATAACAAACATGATTATAAACCCCCTCGTTCAAAAACCCCCCTCAGGAGATATTAACCCTCGATTCCAAGATACTAAAAGAGACTCACTGAGACCCTTATGTATAAGTTAGACTCGCAAGGTGTTAGCCTCTCGGGAAACATTCACATTACGGTACATTGATGTATAAAGTAAAATGAAACAATCTTACCAGAATCTATGCCGTGGAACAGGAACACGGCCCTTCAAGTGTGACGGATAGTAGCATCGCCTCCGCCATGGACTTGAGAGAAGAAAGCAGGCAGAGAAGCGATGTTGGACAACGCAGATTGCTTGAGGAGCTGTTAATATGAGTCGAGATGGTTTCGCAGAAAGATACTCCCTGCATCTCCGGACTCTAACTTTTATCCAAGCCCTCACTGAGAGGCTGACAGGACTACTTAAAACTCCTGCCCCATGCCGAAGAGTACTACCCTCCATAAGAGACAAAAAAAAAAAAAAAAATTCTGACACTTGGGACTTCCGGTAGGCGGCTCACCAAGATGGCCACAAACTCACAGGGCTCCGTGATTGAAACCTGCTTCTGAGTGCAGTGTGGTAGAATCTTCAGCCATCCATATCTCCCTTGGCAATAACTGTGCCCGGGAAACCTTTAGGATCGGGACATTACATCTCATGGCCTCCGAGAAGACACTGAAAAGTTAAGATTTGTCGCTGGACCTACAGACGTGCGCACACCGATAAACAAGATGGAGCACATTGCTGAGGCCCTAATAGATGTCTTTATGCCTGCATTGGATTCTCTAACAGTAGCTATGAGGGAACTCCGCTGTAAAGTACGAAAGCTTAACTCACCTGAACATACCAATATAATTTCTACATGTCTAACTGCCCCTTGGCAGCTTCCACCAACTAACCTGATAGCAGACACTCTGGATAGCGGCATCGTGGAAGGGTCTCACTCCCCTATCTTTCTATTACAACCAAATAACTTGGTCACGTTCGAAGCGGGGATAATAAATGCCATAAATGCCTCTCAGGCACTGACTTACCCCAGACTTCCTTCTGAAGAGACGCGCCGGACCTCAGACTCCCTGGCGATATGTGGGAACGAGGGCGCTAGTGGCCCCGCAGTCTGTGTTTCAGATCCGCTTCAGTCCGACTTCCAAGCTGTTTGCCTGTTCTCTAGCCCAGCCGACATGTCTCTGTGGTGTCCTAGTCGGGTGGAAGGGAGCCCTGACGCAACTACCGAGCCCATGGATGCTAGCACTGTAATCTCAACATGGGGAGAAGACGGCAGCTTTATGACTCACGCTGCACAATGGAGCAGGCAAGCTGCAGCTGTAACTGTCCCACCGCGGGAAATCATCTTACAGAAAGCCTTGATGTCACATTCGGGTGGTGACGGCTGCCTTTTTATCCCATTGTTTAACCTAACTCTCGCTGTGGGATTAGTGACTCTAGCTGGGACTTCTATACACTTTGCTGGGTCCGTGCAACAGTCCTACACTCAACCAGCCACAGGCATAGGCTAAAAGTCTAATTGGACAGCAATATGGGGGATTGTTTTTCACCTGTTCTGTTTGATTAAATATATTTTCTTGGTTTTTAAACAAGCACAGTATTTCCTCCAGCGTATGTGATCTTAAAAGAATCTTGCCTGCAATACCTGACATACTCATCTTGATGTATCTAATACACTTGGTTCTTATTTTGTTTTGCTTTAATTAGGTTGCCCTACTTAGT
The DNA here is from genome assembly GCF_027579735.1 of Bombina bombina. Lineage (NCBI taxonomy): Eukaryota > Metazoa > Chordata > Amphibia > Anura > Bombinatoridae > Bombina > Bombina bombina. The sequence continues at coordinate 874,258,485 of NC_069503.1, read as the reverse complement.
ATCGGCTTAATGGACCCTGAGTTTTTTTTTTGTTTTTTTTATTTCTGCCGAAACTGCTTACTTTGTTCCCTAGCTTTACATCTTAGGACAGATGTTAACAGTTAGTGCAGGCAAAACTTTACCCTGAAATCACTACTTATGGGACTTTAGGTCACGTAAAAGATGCCGTTTAATAGTGTGTTCACATTGTCACCGTGTTGTAGCGGGGAAAGCAGGGCTGAATTTTATGTTACAATAAATAAATGCATACTGAAAGCTACCCCTCTGAAAAGGCACCTTAAAATATATCTGTTTGCAGGCTCCTAATGGTCATCACATGCAGTACTTGTGCAGTATAACAAATTGCATGCACTCCTTCCTAAATGAGCTTAAGGTGCGCTAATGTTTAGTCAAGTATTTATTTAAAGCATTTGGTTAGCAGCTAAGAATTTTTAATACTGTCTGGGTTTGGTTCATTATAATATGCTCACATCTCTTATATACATCTACTGTCTTGATTGCATCACAGCTACTTTTGCATCAAAAATCTAACCTACACAATCTAGCAGAGAATACACTAACTGATACAAGGAATTGGAAGGGCCTGACCATTTCCACACATGCCTTACTACACCTTGCTTATCACGCTGATAACATTTGGGAATAACTAACGGACTAGCCTGTCACTGTACATATAGCAGCCTCCTAAATCCACGGTGTCATGTTTCTCTTTCTACTTTTATGCAAAATTATCACTCTATTCAGAGGGGGTCTGGATATTTATAATGTTCTGATTAGCAGCCTGTTTGCTTTATGTTTTGTTTTATGTTAGTTTGGAAAGTGGGGACCAATAAGTGGCTCCACTTAATCCACTGGGGAATATGTTCCCTCGGTAATCCGTATGTAATCAGATGCGCTTTAGCATTTTATGTCTCATTCATTGTTCTCTTTACATCTAACTGTTTATAAATCCCTTCTCAGTCTCCTATACTCAAGTTAAGCCCTATAACTGCCCACATGTGCTAAAAACTCGCTAATCTGTCACGATTAATTTAGAAATACCTGCAAGGACTATATTAACTGATTATATGCAATGTTATTGTTACCCTCAGAATAGACTTGGGTATGATCTTAGATCCCTTGCAAATTTTGAATTCCTTTTATGTAATTGTTCACTTGTAACCTCTGCAGCAGCCACTCGATTTCTAACAATAGCAAAGGCAAGTTAACATTTCATTACACCATTCTGTACAAATCCATATGTTTAAGTCTCCTAAAAGTCCTCAGTATTAGTGCGAGAAGTGAAGGGACCAGTTTGTTTTATTTTAGGTTAATTTGTTGTTGTTTTTGTTTAGTTATGATAGGTTTTAAGATAAAAATCCCAGCGATGTATGCAGTTATCCCACAGAAAATAACCATAAAATCTGTAATTGAAAGTTGTAACCCCTGCATCAGTACAATCTTGTTTAGGTTCTATCTACCTTTTTATGCATTGTACAAAGCTTCGCCCTGCGTGGTGAACTGATATGAAATATGTTTGACTGTATGCATTGTTGGATATAAATAAAATATTAAAAAAAAAAAATTCTGACACTTCTCTGCTATCCTCCTGGGACGAAAGGCAAAGAATGACTGGGGGATGAGGGGAGTGGGAGGAGTATTTAAGCCTTTGGCTGGGGTGTCTTTGCCTCCTCCTGGTGGCCAGATTCTTATTTCCAAAAGTAATGATTGCAGCTGTGGACTTTTTCCATTTAAGAAGAAAATGAAGGCAGCACCCATGGGTGAACGCGCAAGGAGAATGGTCACGCTAACAGGACCAGCCGAACAGAGGCCCCATTTTTCCAAGTTCAGAACTAGAACGGATACTTAAATGAAAGACGGAGATGTCAAGGAGATTGGATTCATCCCCATACGTCTAACCCAGTTTGCCATCCAGCACAGAAGACCGAGGATCCCTCGGCCCACTAGGACTGGGATCCTCCAGCACCACCAAAACATGCCTTAGAAGGACACAAAGACGTGCCAGTCTATAACGGAAGGCAAAATGTTCCCCCGCCGGATCGATGGACGACGCCGGCCCGAGGGTGCGGCCCCTCAAGACTCAGAGGCCATCGCTTCCCCAGAAGGCCAAACTGAATCAGGTGATCTCACACTCGACGGACCCTGGTTAACAGAACACTGACAGTATCTTAAAAATACTTCTCTTGGGAGATATAAATGTGCCAGTGCCATAGATATGGCCATGCGGAACCATGCTGTAACCTTTGGAGGAAACAAGCCGCCTTCCGGAGATGGAGTAACAGCCATAGGGACACCTGCTTGCATAGCAAAAGAAGGTTCTGGGGCACCCGCCTCACAGGACATGGGATGCTCGGGGGCAGATGGCTCAACGCACTCTAAGCTCCCTGATTTGGGGGGGAAGAGAGAACTCTGGAATGGCAATGGGAACATAACTGATGGGCATTGATAACCCGGGCCATTTCATACTCTTTGCAAGACTTATACTCCGAATCGAAGATATCTGTCTCTAAAAAATCTGAATCCTCCATAACTTGCAATTATGGTCAAACATTAAACAGCACCTTACACCCCAAATGGCTGGGGCACTTACCACCTCCTGTGAACCAGACAACTAACAAACAGACTCTGTGTAAGCTAAAAAAAAAATAAGGCGCACCAGTCTAAGAGGACAGTGCAAATTGATGATAAGGTCGTTATGTTCCGAATAGTCATGATATGACGAAAGGCAAAGAATGACTGGGGGATGAGGGAAGTGGGGGAGGTACTTAAGCCTTTGGCTGGGGTGTCTTTGCCTCCTCCTGGTGGCCAGGTTCTGAATTCCCAAAAGTAATGAATGCAGCTGTGGACTCTTCTTGTTTAAGAAGAAAAATGGCAAGAAGGGCAGGGGTATAATTAGGAGGTGGCGGTTGAAAAAAAAAAGATTTTTCTAAGATTTCTATCTACTTCAAACAGCCTCTATTACTACCAATGAGATTATTAGTGCTAACATTTTATATATGTCCCTTTTTGTTTTGCATTTTTGTGGCTATACTTAGCATAATTGGATAAGTGAATGGACATGTACAAATGTCTAATGTTTTATACAGTAGTTTGATATTTGCTGTTGATTCTCTCCATAAAATGCAAAACGCACAAAGTTATAAAAATGAAAATTTAAAGGAATATAAAACAGTCTAAGAAGTAGCTTATACTTAAATAAACCATTGCAATTTGTATTTTCTTTTTACTTAATTTGTGCAGTGTTCATTACTTTCTTTTACAACACCACAAGGGGACAAGGAAATCTACAAGAAGGCATATCTTGCTTGATTTCATACTTCTTCTAGAGTAACATGAGCTAGCTTACTATTCAGTGAACCCTAGAGAGACAGGAAGTCAGGTTCAGCCCATGCTCAGAAGAGGCAGAATCCAAAGTAAGTTATTTACATATCTGCTCACTTATCTAGCTATAGGCAGGGGCTAGCTACACTAGGAATATCAAAGTGCTCAATTTGGAGAGGAAAAAAACTATTAAGTTGTTCACTGTTTGTTTTTTAACAATCTGTTTCTTTTTATGTTTACTTTGATTAAACATTTTTATTTTTATATTACTAAAGGAGCACTGTTTCATATCTGTTTAATTTTTTTCTATTTTTTTTTTCTATTTGAAATCGAATTGTTGTTTAGGGAAAGTAATTTGGTACTTTAAGCATTAAAGGGTCAATCAACACCAGAATTGTTGTTGCTTTAAAAGATAGATAATCCCTTAATTACCAATTCCACAGTTTTGCATAACCAACACAGTTATAATTATACACGTTTTACCTCTATCATTACCTTGTATCTAAGCCTCAGCAGACTGACCCTTATTTCAGTTCTTTTGACAGACTTGCATTTTAGCAAATCAGAGCTGTCTCCATGGTAAATTCACGTGCATGAGCTCAATGTTATCTATATGAAACACGTGAACTAATGCCCTCTAGTGGTGAAAAACTATCAAAATGCATTTAGATAAGAGGCGGCCTTCAAGGTCTTCAAGAAATTAGCATATGAACCTCCTAGGTTTAGCTTTCAACTAAGAATACCAAAAGAACAAAGCAAAATTGGTGATAAAAGTAAATTGGAAAGTTGTTTAAAATTACATGCCCTATTTGAAACATTAAATTTTTTTTTGGACTTGACCGTCCCTTTAAACTGATTTTGCTTGCCTTACCTCAGAAATACCCTTTATGTAATGTTAACAATGCACCAGAGGATTATGGGTAGGATACAATAATTAGATATGCAATAACTTAGGCTTTTTGCTTCTTATATGGTGTTAAAATACGGCAATCCCCTATTGGGGTAAGTGCAGCAGAAACAAACCATTTCAGGACAGACGTTTCGTTCTCATAAGAACTCATCCGCAGAAGATAGGTTTTTGTTTTACTGCTAAGTGAAGCTCATTCCAGGGTAAAAGGAAAACTCATTTAAATCATGGTGGAGATAAAAGCATACAATTAAAAATCCTCAATTTCATAAAAATAAGAGCAATATAAATATTGCACAAGCAATTTGCACATCTAAGCAAGGAACCCTGCTTGCCTTACCTCAGAAATACCTGTATACCAGGTTACCAATGCACCAGAGGATTTGTGTCTGTAGAAATAACATGCCTCTTCTTCACAGCAAAATTGTTCTGAATAAACGTACACAAATTGAGAAATAAATAAGCACTTTTATGATTTAGACAGAGCATATGATTTTAAACAACTTTACAGTTTACGTCTATTATCAAATTTGTTCATTCTCTTAGTATCCTTTATTGAAGGAGCAGAAATGCACTATTGGGAGTCAGCTGAAGACATTAGGAAAAACACTGAGAAGAGGCATATAAGTGCAGCCATCAATCAGCAGCAAGCTCCCAGAAGCACATTGCTGTTCCTGAGAATACATGAGTATGCTTTTCAACAATGGATAACAAGAGAATTAAGCAAATGAAATAATAATAATAATAATAATAATAATTGACATTGGAAAGTTGTTCAAAACTGCATGTTCTATCTGAACCATGAAAGTTTAATTTTGACTTTACTGTCCCTATAATTGTATTGTTCCCCTGCAAATTCTATGTACACAGAATCAACCCCTTACTAAGTTTCAAGAAGATCAATAAACAGAAGATTGTTTGGAGTAAAATAGATCTGAACAAACAAAATAGATTTGTTTTAAATCAAATCTACCCTGGTAATAAAAATGATTGAATGTGATTAAAAAAAACTTTTCACAAACTGAGAGATAGCAACTCTACTACATAGATAACAAGAAAACATTGCTTTGGTTTCTCTTTTATGTTCAAATAATATATACTCATGTGCGTATTTACATACATATTATGTGTTTGTGTGTTTTTAATATATAACTATTTAATAATAAATATATCAAAAAGGCAAAAAATATATATAGTCTAGCACTTGGTCCGTTAGAAGATTTCACAATCTATGAAGTACATTCTGTGTCGTTTATACACACAAAAATGCTGAATATGAAAGTTGAGCACAATGGATCATATACAGAAAATGTTTACAATGCAACAGTGCATGACAAAAGACAAAGATGAACACAGTATGGGTATTCATGTACTACAGAAAGTGTATTTGGTGTTCTAGACATGGTGAGTAATCTATACAGTCTATTTAAATCCTTATTTGACAGGCTGGCATTGTGACAAGACTTATAGGTGGGTAGAAGAATAATACACAAAAGTGGTGATGAGGTCTCATACACTCCTACGTGTTGTTATGTCTCCTCAGTTCACCCTGGCCTTATCCTCAAAAGTCATTTGGAACAAAGAAACTGGAAAGCCATTATTGTGTCACATCTATATAGTAATCAAGGGCAAAACATTATCTCAACCCTATTGTAATTAGGCTATTTTTATACACGGAAATAAACAAATTGCTAACAAAAATAAAAATGTTATACTAATAGAAAAAAAGTCTCCATGTTATTTATATGTGTTTTTGGGTTATTGACCAGTGGCAATGATTCAATCAATCTTCTCACTTCTACACAAACAGCCCATTATAGTAAACACCTTGTAATTACAAGACATTTCTGTTGTGTTGCAATATAATATCAGCCAATCCAATGTTTTTAAAACCAAATTAAAATTGTTTGCTGCATTTTTTTTTCTTCAATAGTCAAACTTCAACAGCTATTTGACTTATTTGGAGGAGCCAATCTGGGCTTTTTCCTGCAGAAAACAAGGCTAGCCACAATCATAACAATAATATTAAAGAACATTATTTTGCAGATGTTATTAAATAAATCCAATAAGTGAATTATATGTAAAAGGGTTAGGCTTGAGAAGTCAGCAGGGTGCATTTCTAGTACTAAGAATTATAAAAACTAAATGTTCATAGCTAAACTATATGAAAAGGGGACAAAAAGTATATTGCAAAGTTGTTTCATAACAGATTTTATATAAAAATCTCAAGATGTTTACTATCCCTGTAAAGGGACTCTAAAGTTAAAATTAAACTTTCAAGATTCAGAGAGAGCATGCAGTTCTAAGAGATTTTCAAATTTACTTCCATTGTCAAATAGTGCACAGTCCTTTAATACGCATGCTTTCTGAGGCTCCAGCTACTACCAAGCATGAGTGAGTTCACGCTGTAAACTTATGAGTCTGTGATGAGCTGATGGCTCTCACATGATACAGGGGACCATAGGAAAAAAAAAAAAACATCTAGTGTTGATTTAAAATTCTGAGAAATTTCTATTGTACTGTCATTGTATACACTTGTACTGTATTTAACGGTCGTTTAAAGGACCAGTTAATACAGTAGATTTGCATAATCAATACATGCATGACAAAAAGATAATGCAATAGCATTTAGTCTGAACTTCAAACGAGAAGTAGATTTTCTTCTGATAAATTTTAAAGTTATGTTTATTTCCACTCCTGTATCATGTGACAACTATCAGTCAATCACAAATGCATAGACGTATATTCTGTGAATTCTGGCACATGCACAGTAGGAGCTGGTGACTCAAAAAGTGTAAATATAAAAACACTGTGCACATTTTGTTAATAGAAGTAAAATGGAAAGTTGTTTAAAATTGCATGCCCTATTTAAATTATGAGTGTCCCTTTAACAGTCTCACTTAAAGGGAGATGAAACCCAATTTTTTTTTCAGGATACAGATAAGGCATGCAATTTTAAATAACTTTTCAATGGATTCCTATTTTCTAATTTGTTTAATTCTCTTTATATTCTTTGTTGAAAAGTATACCTAAGTAGGCTCAGAAGCTGCTGATTGGTGGCTACACAGACATGCCTCGCCATTGGCTTTCAGCTAGCTCTCAGTATTGCATTATTGCTCCATCAAAAAAGGATACCAAAAGAATGAAACAAACTAGATGATACAAGTATTTTGGAAAGTTGTTTAAAATTGTATGCTCTATCTAAATCACAAATAATTATTTGGGGTTTCATGTCCCTTTAACTCACCTTTAAAAAGTGTAATAAAGCACTAAGCAGCGGATTATACTTAATCGTAATCATTGCAGATTAACAAATTATGCTTACCAGATAATTTCCTTTCCATCTGTATGAGGAGAGTCCACGGCTTCATTCCTTACTTGTGGGAATACTGAACCTGGCCACCAGGAAGAGGCAAAGACACTGCAGCCAAAGGCTTAAATACCTCCCCCACTCACCTCATCCTCCAGTCATTCTGTCGAGGGAACAAGGAACAGTGGGAGAAATATCAGGTTATAAATAGTGCCAGAAGAATAAAAAAAATTTGGTCCGCCCAACGGAGAAAACGGGCGGGGGCCGTGGACTCTCCACATACAAATGGAAAGGAAATTATCTGGTAAACATAATTTATGTTTTCCATTTTAATAAGAGTAGAGTGCACGGCTTCATTCCTTACTTGTGGGAAACATATACCCAAGCTCTAGAGGACACTGAATTTAACGGGAGGGTAAAACGAGAGGTGGACCCTATTCTGAGGGCACCACAGTCTGCAAAACCTTTCTCCCAAAAGATGCTTCAGCCAAAGAAAAAACGTCAAACTTGTAAAATTTTGAAAAGGTATGTAAGGACCAGGTAGCCGCCTTACAAATCTCATGATTGAAGGCACAAGAGGAAGCCACTGCTCTAGTAGAATGAGCCTTAATCCTCTGAGGAGGCTTATGCCCCCGTTTCATAAGCTAAGTGAATAATGCTCCTCAACCAAAAAGACAAGGAAGAGGACAAGGTTTTCTCCGCTGACGCTTCCCAGAATAGACAACAAAAAAAGAAGAAGTCTGTCTTAACTCTTTAGGGGCTTGAAGATAGAACTTCAAGGCCCGAACGACATCCAAATTATGTAGTAACCGCTTCTTCGAAGAAGAGGGGCTAAAACACAAGGAAGGAACAACAATATCCTGATTGATGTTGCGATCAAAAACAACCTTAGGAAGAAAACCTAACCCAGTACGAAGAACAGCCTTATCAGCATGGAATACTAGGTAGGGGGGCTCACATTGCAAGGCAGCCATCTCAGATACTCTGCGTGCCTATAGATAAGATAATAATTTAATGTCAGGGCCGTGCATAGGCTCAAACGGAGCCCTCTGCAAAACCTTAAGAACAAGATTTAAAGGGCCACTGTAAGTAAATATTTTCTATGCCTGTTACTATTTAACTACCCCAAATACACTTTTTATCAATAGCATTTCATTAACATATCTCTACCGTATATCAGAAATCTTGTCTGCAAATTTAATTGTTTTCCAAACCCACTCCGTGGGTATCGTTTGCTCTGTACCAATCCGTTTACAATACCTAGGTTTCAAAATGGCGCTTTAAACACAAAGTTATTGGTTTAAGTATTTTGAACATGCAGTGCTGAAAATAGTGGGCAGGATAACATGACATCATCTGTGAATAAAAGATATAACTTTTAGAACGTTATGAAACTTCGTTTTGGAGAAAATATAGGTCAGTAGGTTTTAATTAATGTTTATTAACTTTAATATGTTAGTTGTTTAGCTTAAAAATTATAACAGAAAGTAATCCTTTAAGCTCCAAGGACTCCCATCCTTGTGTATAGAGACGTGAAGGTAAGCATTCTTCAGGTCTATCGAGGTCATAAATTGCCCTTACTAGATTAAAGGAAGAATGGACCTTATTGTCTCTATCTTGAACGAGGGGACAGACAGGAATTTGTTTAAACACTTTAGGTCCAACATTGGACGAAAAGTACCCTCCTCCTTCTTTGGGACCACAAACAGGTTTGAGTAGTATCCCAGACTTTGCTCTGCTGGAGGTACCGGTACAATGACCCCCAGGGAGGAGAGATTCCTCACACACCCTAGAAAAGCCTCTATTTTCTGGCCTTGAAGACAAGTTTGATAAGAGAAATCTGCCCCTGGGAGGATGAGACTTGAAACCTATCCTGTATCCCTGAACAATGACCTCCAGTATCCACGTCCCCAAACCAAGCTTCTGAAAAGAGTAACAGACTGCCCCCTACCAGATTCAAAGCCGGATCAGGGGTGGGGGGCCTTCATGCCGACTTTGACTCTGCTGGCTTCTTATTCTGCTTGGATTTATTCCAGGACTGAGGAGGTTTCCAAGTCCCTTTGAACTGCTCCGGCTTAGCAGAGGGCTGCTGAGGTTGGGATTTGGTCAAATGAAAATTAGGACCTTGTCCCTTAGGCTTGTTCTTCTTATCCTGCGGGTAAAAAGGCACCTTTACCTCCAGTAACCGTGCATATGATATAAAGTCCAGGCATGGACCAAAAATAATCTTTCCCTTGAATGGTAGGGAAAGAAGTCTAGACTTCAAAGTCATGTCCGCAAACCAAGATTTAAGCCAGAGTGCCCTATGGGCTAGCACAGAAAAACCCGAAGCCTTGGCATTCAGGCGCAAAATCTGCTTATTTGCATCACAAATAAAAGAATTAGCTACCCTTAAGGCCTTAATTCTTTTCCTGGATCACGTCGAGGGGACCCTCCACCTTGATCAACTCATAAGGAGTTGCACCAGTAGATGGCCGCTCCCGCAACCGCAGCAACAGCTGCTGCTGGTTAGAACAAGTATGCGTATGCTGAAACATTTTTCAGCGACGAACTTTCCTCCAGTGGGATAGTAGTGCGTTTAGCAAGCGTGGAGATAGCACCGTCTACCTTAGGGACGGAACCCCACAACTCCAACAGAGTCCGAAACCAAGAACAATTCACTTCTCTTATATCCACTCACTCCTCAAACCCTAAAAGATTCTTCTCCATTTTTAACTCTCTCCTGCATTCAGTGCTTAAGACCTTGCTGACTATTTTTTCAATAAAACACTTGCAATCCGAGGAAACATCCCAACACAAACCAGCAATCTCCCAACTCCGCTCCCAGTCACCCCCTCTGCCACTCTCTGCACCCTCCTCCCAACCACTGAGAGTGAAGTGGCTTCCATTTTGTCTTCCTCACACCTCACTACCTGCCCACTTGACCCTATTCCTTCACATCTAATTCCTCCTCTGTCTCCCATCCTCACTCCGGCTCTTACTTACATATTCAACCTTTACCTTTCTACCGACTCATTCTTTGCCTCCTTCAAACATGCAAAGGTCACTCCCATCCTCAAAAAACCCTCCCTTGACCCTAACTCCCCTGCAAACTACAGCCCCATATCCCTGCTCCCGCTAGCTTCAAAATTCCTGGAAAAACTACTTTTCAATTGCCTAACCCACTTCCTGTCATCCAACTCATTGCTTGACCCCCTGCAATCTGGCTTCCGTCCACAACACTCAACAGAGACTGCCCTCACCAAGGTTACGAACTATCTCCTTTCTGGTAGAAACAAAGGCTACTACTCTATACTCATCTTACTTGACCTCTCTGCTGCCTTTGACACTGTTGACCATCCCCTTCTCCTACGGTCTCTCAGCTCTCTCAGTCTCTGGGACACTGCCCTCTCCTGGATCCACTCTTATCTCTCCAACAGATCCTTCTCCGTCTCTTTTGCTGGTGACTCCTCCTCTCTATTGCCTCGGTCTGATGGAGTAGCTCAAGGCTCTGTCCTGGGTCCTCTACTCTTCTCTATTTACACTTCTTCACTAGGTAAACTTATCAACAGATACGGCTTCAGCTATCACCTCTATGCTGATGATACCCAGATCTACCTTTCCACCCCTGCACTCCTTCTGTCAATTCTCACATTAGCGAATGCTTATCTGGCATTTCCTCCTGGATGGCCTCTCACCACCTAAAAATAAATATGTCCAAGACCGAACTACTTCTATTTCTTCCCTCTAACTCCACTCCAGTTTCCAATTTTTCTATCACAAGTTGGTGGCACCACTATCTCCCCATCATCCCAAGTCCGCTGCCTCGGAGTCACGCTTGACTCAAATCTGTCCTTCATTCCCCACATCCAACTGCTCTCTTAATCCTGCCGCAACCACCTACGCAATATCTCCAAAATTCGTCCATTTCTGAGTGCTGAAAATAGTAAACAGCTAATCCACTCCCTGGTAATTTCCCGACTTGACTATTGTAACAACTTACTAACTGGCCTCCCTCTCTCCTGCCTTTCTCCCCTCCAATACATCCTAAATGCATCTGCCAGGCTAATCCACCTCTCTCGATGCTCTGTTTCTGCTGCACCTCTCTGTGAGTCCCTTCACTGGCACCCCATGCACAACAGAGTTAAATTCTAAATTCTCACCCTGACCTACAAAGCCCTCACCAATGCTGCCCCACCCTAACTGCACTCACTCATCAACAAATATACTCCTGCCAGTCCCCTAGGTTCCAAAAATGACCTGCTTCTTGTGTCCTCTACCATCACCTCCTCTCATGCTAGACTACAGGACTTCTCTCGTGTGGCACCAACCCTCTGGAACGCACTTCCTCGAGCTGTCAGACTTGCCTCTAACCTCTCCTCCATTAAACGTTCCTTTCTGTTCAGGGAAGCTTATCACCCGACTTATTAACAAACTAACTTTGCTTAACTAACAGTTGCCCTCTATCTCCTCATTAATATTCTCACTTTTGCAGTCCCAACCTCCTGTTTTTAATCCACCTACCCATTTAGATTGTAAGTTCCCACGGGAATAGGGCCCTCAATTCCCCCTGTATTTGTCTGTAAAAATATTGTCTTTTATCGTATTGTTCCTCCATTGTACTGTTATCCTTGTACCCATGGGCAGCGCTGTGGAATCTGTCGGCGCTTTATAAATAAAGAAGAAGAAGAAGAGGAAAATGAAGAACCAATCCTTTCCCATTCATTCTTAATAATGTTCGCCATCTTTAAGGGATCCGGGAAAGTCTGTGGTACAACCTTGTCCTCGTAGACCTTATCTAATTTAGGAAAACAAAGTTCCTCAGGTAATTTAGGTTCTGGAACCTCTAAAGTAGCCAACACCTCCTTTAGCAAAAAGCGCAAGTGTTCAATCCTAAATCTAAAGTCTGGTTCCTCCGCAGCTGAAGGCTTAGAGGCAGCAGATTCAGACCCAGAAAGAGCATCCTCTGAAGTATTAGAGACGTCTACGTCATCGGATAATCTTGTATCAGATAAATCCAATAAGCTAGTAGATAGCAATATTTAACCTTTCACTTGCGCTTAGCAGGGTGAGGTAAAGCACTAAAGGCCGCAGACACTGCCGTGTGTAACTGTTCAATAAAGTCTGGCAGTAAAAGGGCCCCTCCAGATGGAGGAATAGGAGTGCTACGGGAAGCTGCATGTGTATTAGGAAATGAATGTAGGGTGCGCACCTCACGGGACAGAGATTCCTCAGAGGTCGAAGGCTCAGTAGAACTAAACATATTGGCTTTCTTTGATAAGATTACTTTATCAAGGCATGTGGAACATAATTGAGCAGGCAGGTATACCGTTTCCTCCTCACAATATAGACAGGCATTAGCATTAGGGAAAGAGGGAGTACCCTATAACGTATCAGAGTCCTCCATAGCTTGCGCTTAAAAATGGATAAAGACAAAAATAAATGGCACCTTTACACCCCCAATGGCTGGGGCACTCACCACCTCCTATGACCCAGTCCCAAGAGAGAAACCGCTTCGTCTCCAGACACTGCACAGTCAGGAAGAAGATAATCACTGTGACCACACCCGGTCACGTGGTGCGCCATGCAGGACTTCCCCTGCAGTGCTCCAAAGTGAAAGTAAAACCTGTACGTTCCAACATCTGCCTGAGCCACATCTTACACATGTCACAGTGTAAACACGATATTAAAAATATGTGATTAATCCCTCTGTTCAATAATCCCCTTCCGGAGACATTAACCCTCGATTCCATGCAGATAAAAGGAGTCACACTGTGACCCTGTCTTCTTGCGTTATTAAATGTGTATAAATAATTAAACGATCTTACCGGAATCTATGCCGTGGAACAGAAACACAGCCTCTCAAGTTTGACAGTCTTGTAGCATCGCTCCTGACAGACCTGAGTGATAGAAGAAGGCAGTAAAACTCGTCAACACTGATTGCTTAGGAGCTGTTAATATGAGTCTGGATGGGTTCCCAGAAAGACTCTCCCTGCATCTCCAGACCCTAACATTCGCCAATGCTCTCACTGAGAGGCTGACAAGACTACTTAAAATTGCAGTCCCATTTCGAAGAGCACTACCCTCCCTAAGGAACTACTCTGTATCTTCTGACACTTCTCTGCCAACCTCCTGTGACGAAAGGCAAGGAATGACTTGGGGATGAGGAGAGTGGGGGAGGTATTTAAGCCTTTGGCTGGGGTGTCTTTGTCTCCTCCTGGTTGCCAGGTTCAGTATTCCCACAAGTAAGGAACGAAGCTGTGGACTCTCCTCATATTAAGATGGAAATATTATATATAATTTTTAAAGGGGTTTCTCTGTTTTTAACTTAATTTGTAAGAGCCTAACAAGGGAGCTGTGTTCTAAACAGGAAAGCAAAGGAGGAAAATTTGTTTTGTAAGTGGTTGCTAGGAGGCTTGCACTATTATTATTATTATCATGATCATCAGGTAATTGTAGAGCGCCAACTGAGTAGATCAAGTTAGTTTTTTGACCCTGCTAAGTAGATAAAAACAAAACTACTATGCGATTGCAGTAATGGGCCCTAAACAAATTAAGTTATAAAAAAAATGATAAAATATTTTTTAAATGATGAATAATGCATATTGTAATGCTTTCTATTAAAGTATAACCCACAGTTTTTTTTATTACAACAATAAATTAGATTGTTTTATATCCCTTTAGCATTTTAGGACTAGTATTGCTTTTTTGGAAATATGTGTGCTGTGTTGAGAACAGTGTGTACTGCAAACAGAATGAACACCATGTGAATTTCATGAAAAAGAATCATTAATGTACTGGCCCCAGTAGATTGTTTTATCTTCTTTTTGACCACTGCATTTATAAATCAAGAAAATATATTACACAAACTTTTAACAATGCAAAGTGTTCTTCTGCAGAGATCAAGGAATATTAAAAACAATACAAAAAAGCAAACAGACTGTATATTAGGGTAGTAGAAGGGCTAGTCTACATTTGGGACCCTTGTGCTGAAAATTTGGTAATATCACCCAGTGTTCTCCCCAAGACCTTTTTAATGGGCACATCACCCGGATGATTTTACTGACCACACCACTAAAATTGAATCTAATATTTCTTTCATGTAATTGGCAAGTCCATGAGCTAGTGACGTATGGGATATACATTCCTACCAGGAGGGGCAAAGTTTCCCAAAACCCAAAATGCCAATAAATACACCCCCCACCACACCCACAATTCAGTTTTACAAACCTTGCCTCCTATGGAGGTGGTGAAGTAAGTTTGTGCTAGATTTCTACGTTGATATGCGCTTCTCAGCATGCTGAAGCCCAGTTCCTCTCAAAATGCAGTGAATGTCAGAGGGATGTGAAGGGAGTATTCCTATTGAATGCAATGGTCATCCTAATGGGGATCTATTTCATAGGTTCTCTGTTATCGGTCGTAGAGATTCATCTCCTACCTCCCTTTTCAGATCGACGATATACTCTTATATACCATTACCTCTGCTGATTCTCGGTTCAGTACTGGTTTGGCTATCTATTTTATGTAGATGAGTGTCTTTTGGTAAGTATGTTTCCTTATTAAGACACTCTTAGCTATGGATTGGCACTTTAAATGTAAAGTTCTAAATATAATGTTTGTACTTATATTTGCCATGATGCAGGTTTATCAGTATATTTCCTTTTTTTACAGACTGTCAGTTTCATTTTGGGAAATGCACATATAAAAAAAAAAAATTCTTACCTGAAATTTTTCAAATTGACTTTTTTTCTAAATTGCGGGCTGTTAGGCTTGCAGGTGCGCAAAATGCTATAATTTATTGCGTCATTCTTGCCGCGAGACTTTTTTGGTGCGAGAATTACGTTTGTTGACGTATTTTCGTCATTTCCGGCGTCTTACTTGGCGCCGAAAATTTTCACGTAGTTGCGTCATCTATGACGCTCGTGTTTGTTGCAGACTTTTTTGGCGCCAAAAATTTTTTTTTCAGTTGTGGGCGTCATACTTGGCGCCAAACTTTTGACATTATTTAAGTCTTCATGTATTTTTGCTTCTGGTTTCCAGAGACTTATTCTGTTTGCATTTTTTCCCATTCCTGAAACTGTCATATAAGGAAATTGATAATTTTGCTTTATATGTTCTTTTTTCTATTAAATATGGCAAGATGTCCCAATCTGACCATGTATCAGAATCAACTTCTGGAATGCTGCTGCCTGATGTCGGTTCTACCAAAGCTAAGTGCATTTGTTGTAAACTTGTGGTAACTGTTCCTTCGGCTGTAGTTTGTGTTAGTTGTCATGATAAACTTTCTAAAGCAGACAATATTTCTATTAGTAGTAGCACATTACCTGTTGTAATTCCTTCAACATCTAATGTTCAGGATATTCCTGGTAATGTGAGAGAATTTGTTTCTAATTCTATTCAGAAGGCCCTGTCTGTTATACCACCTTCTAATAAACGTAAAAGGTCTTTTAAAACTTCTCATAAATTCAATGAATTTTTAAATGACCGACAGCATTCTGATTTATCTATCTCTGATGAGGATCTATCTGGTTCAGAAGATTCTGCCTCGGATATTGACACTGACAAATCTTCATATTTATTTAAAATGGAGTATATTCGTTCTTTATTAAAAGAGGTGTTGATTGCATTAGATATGGAGGAAACTAGTCCTCTTGATATTAAAGCCAGTAAACGTTTAAATGCGGTTTTTAAACCTCATGTAGTTATTCCAGAAGTTTTTCCAGTTCCTGATGCTATTTCAGATGTAATTTCTAAGGAATGGAATAGTCTGGGAACTTCATTTACTCCTTCTTCAAGGTTTAAGAGATTGTACCCTTTGCCGACTGATAGATTGGCGTTTTGGGAAAAGATCCCCAAAGTTGATGGGGCTATCTCTACTCTTGCTAAGCGTACTACTATTCCTACGGCAGATAGTACTTCTTTTAAAGATCCTTTAGATAGGAAGCTTGAATCTTATCTAAGGAAGGCTTATTTATGTTCAGGTCATCTTCTTAGGCCTGCTATTTCTTTGGCTGATGTTGCTGCGGCTTCAACTTTTTAGTTGGAAACTTTAGTGCAACAAGTAACAGATCCTAATGTTTATAGCATTGTTAGGCTAATTCAACATGCTAATGATTTCATTTGTGATGCCATTATTGATATCATTAGAATTGATGTCAGGTATATGTCTTTAGCTATTCTAGTTAGAAGAGCTTTATGGCTTAAATCTTAGAATGCGGATATGACTTCTAAGTCAACGTTACTATCTCTATCTTTCCAAGGTAATAAATTATTTGGTTCTCAGTTGGATTCTATAATTTCAACTGTCACTGCGGGGAAGGGAGCTTTTTTGCCTCAGGATAAAAAATCTAAGTGTAAATTTAGGGCTGCAAACCGTTTTCGTTGCTTTTGTCAGAATAAGGAACAGAAACCTCACCCTTCCCCTAAAGGAACGGTTTCCAATTGGAAGCCTTCTCCAGTCTGGAATAAATCCAAGCCTTTTAGAAAATCAAAACCAGCCCCCAAGTCTGCATGAAGGTGCGGCCCTCATTCCAGCGCAGCTGGTAGGGGGCAGACTTCGATTTTTCAAAGATGTTTGAATCAATTCAATCCAAAATCATTGGATTCAGAACATTGTTTCTCAAGGGTACAAAATAGGTTTCAAGGTAAGACCGCCTGTGAGAAGTTTCTTTCTCTCACGCATTCCAGTGAACCCAGTAAAGGCTCAGGCTTTCCTGAAGTGTGTTTCAGACCTGGAATTATTCGGGGTAATTGTGCCAGTTCCATATCTGAAATGGGGTCTGGGGTTTTATTCAAATCTGTTCATTGTTCCAAAGAAAGAGAATTCTTTCAGACCAGTTCTGGATCTAAAAATTTTGAATAATTATGTAAGAATACCTACATTCAAAATGGTGACTATAAGGACTATTCTGCCTTTTGTTCAGCAAGGGCATTATATGTCCACAATAGACTTACAGGAAGCATATCTTCATATTCCGATTCATCCAGATCATTATCAGTTCCTGAGATTCTCTTTTCTAGACAAGCATTACCAATTTGTTGCTCTTCCTTTTGGCCTAGCAAAAGCTCCAAGGATCTTTTCAAAGGTTCTCGGTGCCCTTCTCTCTGTAATCAGAGAGCAGGGTATTGCGGTGTTTCCTTATTTGGACGATATCTTGGTACTTGCTCAGTCTTTACATTCTGCAGAATCTCACATGAATCAACTAGTGTTGTTTCTTCGAAGACATGGTTGAAGGATCAATTTACCAAAAAGTTCCTTGATTCCTCAGACAAGGGTAACCTTTTTAGGATTCCAAATAGATTCAGTATCCATGACTTTGTCTCTAACAGACAAAAGACGTCTGAAATTGGTTTCAGCCTGTCAGAACCTTCAGTCATTCCCTTCAGTAGCTATGTCCATGGAGGTTTTAGGTCTCATGACTGCAGCATCGGACGCAATCCCCTTTGCTCGTTTTCACATGAGACCTCTTCAGCTTTGTATGCTGAACCAATGGTGCAGGGATTATACAAAGATATCACAATTAATATCCTTAAATCCCAATATTCGACTATCTCTGACTTGGTGGTTAGATCACCACCGTTTGGTTCAGGGGGCCTCTTTTGCAAGTCTTTCAGGTTGGGGAGCTGCCGGGGAACTCTAACAGCACAGGGGGTTTGGAAATCTCAAGAGGCGAGATTACCAATCAATATTTTGGAACTCCGTGCGATTCTCAGAGCTCTTCAGTTTTGGTCTCCTCTGAAGAGAGAATCGTTTATTTGTTTTCAGACAGACAAAGTCACAACCGTGGCGTATGTTAATCATCAAGGTGGGACTTACAGTCCTCAAGCTATGAAAGAAGTATCTCGGATTCTTGCATGGGCGGAATCCAGCTCTTGTCTAATCTCTGCGGTCCATATCCCAGGTATAGACAATTGGGAAGCGGATTATCTCAGTCGCCAGACTTTACATCCGGGAGAATGGTCTCTTCACTCAGATGTGTTTCTTCAGATTGTTCAGATGTGGGGGCTTACAGAAATAGATCTGATGGCTTCTCATCTAAACAGGAAACTTCCCAGGTATCTGTCCAGGTCCAGGGATCCTCAGGCGGAAGCAGTGGATGCGTTGTCACTTCCTTGGAATTGTCAACCTGCTTATCTCTTTCCGCCTCTAGTTCTTCTTCCAAGAGTGATTTCCAAAATCATAACGGAACGTTCATTTGTACTGCTGGTTGCTCCAGCATGGCCACACAGGTTTTGGTATGTGGATCTTGTTCGGATGTCCAGTTGCCAACCTTGGCCACTTCCGTTAAGGTCAGACCTTCTATCTCAAGGTCCATTTTTCCATCAGGATCTCAAATCATTAAATTTGAAGGTATGGAGATTGAACGTTTAGTGCTTAGTCATAGAGGTTTCTCTGACTCAGTGATTAATACTATGTTGCAGGCTCGCATATCTGTGTCTAGAAAGATTAATTACCAAGTTTGGAAGACTTAAATTTCATGGTGTTCTTCTCATAAATTTTCTTGGAATTCTTTTAGAATTCCCAGAATTTTACAGTTTCTTCAGGATGGATTGGATAAGGGTTTGTCTGCAAGTTCCTTGAAAGGACAAATCTCTGCTCTTTCTGTTCCACAGAAAAATTGCTAATCTTCCTGACATTCATTGTTTTGTACAGGCTTTGGTTCGTATCAAGCCTGTCATTAAGCCAATTTCTCCTCCTTGGAGTCTTAATTTGGTTTTGAGGGCTTTACAGGCTCCTCCGTTTGAGCCTATGCATTCTCTGGACATTAAATTACTTTTTTGGAAAGTATTGTTTCTTTTGGCCATCTCTTCTACTAGAAGAGTTTCAGAATTATCTGCTCTTTCTTGTGAGTCTCCTTTTCTGATTTTTCAACAGGATAAGGCGGTTCTACAGACTTGTTTTAAATTTTTACCGAAAGTTGTGAATTCCAACAACATTAGTAGAGAAATTGTTGTTCCTTCGTTGTGTCCTAATCCTAAGAATTCTTTGGAAAGATCTTTACATTCTTTGGACGTGGTTAGAGCTTTGAAATATTATGTTGAAGCTACTAAAGATTTCAGAAAGACTTCTAGTCTATTTGTTATCTTTTCTGGTTCTAGGAAAGGTCAGAAGGCTTCTGCCATTTCTTTGGTGTCTTGGTTAAAGCTTTTGATTCATCATGCTTATTTGGAGTCGGGTAAATCCCCGCCTCAGAGTATTACGGCTCATTCTACTAGGTCAGTTTCTACTTCCTGGGCTTTTAAGAATGAAGCTTCTGTTGATCAGATTTGCAAAGCAGCAACTTGGTCTTCTTTGCATACTTTTACTAAATTCTACCATTTTGATGTTTTTTCTTCTTCAGAAGCAGTTTTTGGTAGAAAAGTTCTTCAGGCAGCTGTTTCAGTTTGATTCTTCTGCTTATAATTTCAGTTTTTTTCATTATAAAGATTAAAACTTTTTGATTTGGGTTGTGGATTCTTTTTTCAGCGGAATTCGCTGTCTTTATTTTTATCCCTCCCCCTCTAGTGACTCTTGCGTGGAGTTCCACATCTTGGGTATTTGCTATCCCATACATCACTAGCTCATGGACTCTTGCCAATTACATGAAAGAAAACATAATTTATGTAAGAACTTACCTGATAAATTCATTGCTTTCATATTGGCAAGAGTCCATGAGGCCCACCCTTTTTGTGGTGGTTATGATTATTTTGTAAAAAGCACAATTATTCCAATTCCTTATAGATGCTTTCACTCCTTTCTTATCACCCCAAATCTTGGCTATTCGTTAAACTGAATTGTGGGTGTGGTGGGGGGTGTATTTATAGGCATTTTGAGGTTTGGGAAACTTTGCCCCTCCTGGTAGGAATGTATATCCCATACGTCACTAGCTCATGGATTCTTGCCAATATGAAAGAAATGAATTTATCAGGTAAGTTTCTCTGCTGGGCAATTTTCACACTCTGGTGCTAGTGGTGCTTTTAGTTGTTTGGCCTTCATTGTATTTACACATACATTTTAACTATTTTTTCTGTGAGGCACCCACTCAAATTATACCTAATTTCAACAGCCCGAGCATTTTAAAAAAAATATCTTTAGTTTGCAGAAATATAATAATATCAGAAACTTGCCACCATATTAAATTACATGTTTGTGTCATTTCATGTGGTGTACATTGTAAATAGCAGCATGGGAGTCATTATTGCCTAAATATTTCAACCACACATTTTATTATCCCACATTTAGCATCGGCTCATCTTCCCAAAACAGCAAAATTTATGATTTTATACTCTATGGTTCAATTAAACGTAACAATCGAAAATCAGAAAAGAGAAAAAATATATATTTTGTCACTAGTCACCATCTTGTAATTTCGGCAGAAAATAAGTAGATATAAAACATCTGACCATACACATATTACACAAATTTAAAATTACACAAAATTCTGAATTTCCAGAGGGTAGTTTAACTGATTTTGAACCTGTATGCTTCTTTATATCCCTGTCTGAAATAACTATGCATAGCAAATAATATTTTGAAAAAACTAAACAAAAACAAAAAAACATAAAAACATAATTTATGCTTACCTGATAAATGTATTTCTCTTGTAGTGTAGTCAGTCCACGGGTCATCCATTACTTATGGAATATATCTCTTCCTAACAGGAAGCTGCAAGAGGATCACCCAAGCAGAGCTGCTATATAGCTCCTCCCCTCACATGTCATATTCATTCATTCGACCAAAGCAGACGAGAAAGGAGAAACCATAGGGTGCAGTGGTGACTGGAGTTTAATTAAAATTTAGATCTGCCTTAAAGACAGGGCGGGCCGTGGACTGACTACACTACAAGAGAAATAAATTTATCAGGTAAGCATAAATTATGTTTTCTCTTGTTAAGTGTAGTCAGTCCACGGGTCATACATTACTTATGGAATACCAATACCAAAGCTAAAGTACACGGATGAAGGGAGGGACAAGGCAGGAAAATTAAACAGAAGGAACCACTGCCTGAAGTACCTTTCTCCCAAAAATAGCCTCCAAAGAAGCAAAAGTGTCAAATTTGTAAAATTTTGAAAAAGTGTGAAGTGAAGACCAAGTTGCAGCCTTGCAAATCTGTTCAACAGAGGCCTCATTTTTAAAGGCCCAGGTGGAAGCCACAGCTCTAGTAGAATGAGCTGTAATCCTTTCAGGAGGCTGCTGTCCAGCAGTCTCATAGGCTAAACGTATTATGCTACGAAGCCAAAAAGAGAGAGAGGTAGCCGAAGCCTTTTGACCTCTTCTCTGTCCAGAGTAAACGGCAAAGAGGGAAGAAGTTTGACGAAAATCTTTAGTTGCCTGCAAATAGAACTTCAGGGCACGGACTACGTCCAGATTATGCAAAAGTCGTTCCTTCTTTGAAGAAGGGTTAGGACACAATGATGGAACAACAATCTCTTGATTGATATTCCTGTTAGTAACTACCTTAGGTAAGAACCCAGGTTTAGTACGCAGAACTACCTTGTCTGAATGAAAAATCAGATAAGGAGAATCACAATGTAAGGCAGATAACTCAGAGACTCTTCGAACCGAGGAAATAGCCATCAAAAACAGAACCTTCCAGGATAACAGCTTGATATCAATGGAATGAAGGGGTTCAAATGGAACGCCTTGAAGAACGTTAAGAACTAAGTTTAAGCTCCACGGCGGAGCAACAGTCTTAAACACAGGCTTAATCCTAGCTAAAGCCTGACAAAAAGCCTGAACGTCTGGAACTTCAGCCAGACGTTTGTGTAGAAGAATAGACAGAGCAGAAATCTGTCCCTTTAACGAACTAGCAGATAAGCCCTTTTCTAAACCCTCTTGTAGAAAGGACAATATCCTAGGAATCCTAACCTTACTCCATGAGTAACTCTTGGATTCACACCAATATAAATATTTACGCCATATCTCATGGTAAATTTTTCTGGTAACAGGCTTCCTAGCCTGTATTAAGGTATCAATAACCGACTCCGAGAAGCCACGCTTTGATAGAATCAAGCGTTCAATCTCCATGCAGTCAGCCTCAGAGAAATTAGATTTGGATGGTTGAAAGGACCCTGAATTAGAAGGTCCTGTCTCAGAGGCAGAGACCACGGTGGACAGGACAACATGTCCACTAGGTCTGCATACCAGGTCCTGCGTGGCCACGCAGGCGCTATCAGAATCACCAAAGATCTCTCCTGTTTGATCTTGGCAATCAAACGAGGAAGAATCGGGAATGGTGGAAACACATAAGCCATGTTGAAGACCCAAGGGGCTGTCAGAGCATCTATCAGCACCGCTCCCGGGTCCCTGGACCTGGATCCGTAACAAGGAAGCTTGGCGTTCTGGCGAGACGCCATGAGATCCAGATCTGGTTTGCCCCAACGATGAATCAGTTGAGCAAAGACCTCCGGATGAAGTTCCCACTCCCCCGGATGAAAAGTCTGGCGACTTAGAAAATCCGCCTCCCAGTTCTCCACGCCTGGGATGTAAATCGCTGACAGGTGGCAAGAGTGAGACTCTGCCCAGCGAATTATCTTTGAAACTTCCAACATCGCTAGGGAACTTCTGGTTCCCCCTTGATGGTTGATGTAAGCCACAGTCGTGATGTTGTCCGACTGAAATCTGATGAACCTCAGAGTTGCTAACTGAGGCCAAGCTAGGAGAGCATTGAATATTGCTCTTAATTCCAGAATATTTATTGGGAGGAGTTTCTCCTCCTGAGTCCATAATCCCTGAGCCTTCAGGGAGTTCCAGACTGCGCCCCAGCCTAGAAGGCTGGCGTCTGTTGTTACAATCGTCCAATCTGGCCTGCGAAAGGTCATCCCCTTGGACAGATGTGGCCGAGAAAGCCACCATAGAAGAGAATCTCTGGTCTCTTGATCCAGATTTAGTAGGGGGGACAAATCTGAGTAATCCCCGTTCCACTGACAATTGCAGCGGTCTGAGATGCAGGCGCGCAAATGGTACTATGTCCATTGCCGCTACCATTAAGCCGATTACTTCCATGCACTGAGCTACTGACGGGTGTGGAATGGAATGAAGGACACGGCAAGCATTTAGAAGTTTTGATAACCTGGCCTCTGTCAGGTAAATTTTCATCTCTACAGAATCTATAAGAGTCCCTAGAAAGGGAACCCTTGTAAGTGGTAATAGAGAACTCTTTTCCACGTTCACCTTCCACCCATGCGACCTCAGAAATGCCAGAACTATCTCTGTATGAGACTTGGCAGTTTGAAGACTTGACGCTTGTATCAGAATGTCGTCTAGGTACGGAGTCACCGCTATGCCTCGCGGTCTTAGTACCGCCAGAAGTAAGCCCAAAACTTTTGTAAAGATTCTTGGAGCCGTAGCTAATCCGAAGGGAAGAGCTACAAACTGGTAATGCCTGTCTAGGAAAGCAAATCTTAGGTACCGATAATGATCCTTGTGAATCGGTATGTGAAGGTAGGCATCCTTTAAGTCCACTGTGGTCATGTACTGACCCTCTTGGATCATGGGAAGGATGGTTCGAATAGTTTCCATTTTGAATGATGGAACTCTTAGGAATTTGTTTAGGATTTTTAAGTCCAAGATTGGTCTGAAGGTTCCCTCTTTCTTGGGAACCACAAACAGATTTGAATAGAATCCTTGCCCGTGTTCCGTCCGCGGAACTGGGTGGATCACCCCCATTAGTAAGAGGTCTTGTACACAGCGTAGAAACGCCTCTTTCTTTATTTGGTTTGCTGATAACCTTGAAAGATGAAATCTCCCTCGTGGAGGAGAAGTTTTGAAGTCCAGGAGATATCCCTGAGATATGATCTCCAACGCCCAGGGATCCTGGACATCTCTTGCCCAAGCCTGGGCGAAGAGAGAAAGTCTGCCCCCCACTAGATCCGTTTCCGGATAGGGGGCCCTCTCTTCATGCTGTCTTAGGGGCAGCAGCAGGTTTCTTGGCCTGCTTGCCCTTGTTCCAGGACTGGTTAACTTTCCAGCCCTGCCTGTAACGAGCAACAGCTCCTTCCTGTTTTGGAGCGGAGGAAGTTGATGCTGCTCCTGCCTTGAAGTTACGAAAGGCACAAAAATTAGACTGTTTGGCCTTTGATTTGGCCCTGTCCTGAGGTAGAGCATGGCCCTTACCTCCCGTAATGTCAGCTATAATTTCTTTCAAGCCGGGCCCGAATAAGGTCTGCCCTTTGAAAGGAATATTAAGCAATTTAGATGTCACGTCAGCTGACCAGGATTTAAGCCATAGCGCTCTGCGCGCTTGGATGGCGAATCCGGAGTTCTTAGCCGTAAGTTTGGTTAAATGTACGACGGCATCAGAAACAAATGCGTTAGCTAGCTTAAGTGCTTTAAGCTTGTTCATAATTTCATCCAATGGAGCTGTGCGAATGGCCTCTTCCAGAGACTCAAACCAGAATGCCGCCGCAGCAGTGACAGGCGCAATGCATGCAAGGGGCTGTAAGATAAAACCTTGTTGAACAAACATTTTCTTAAGGTAACCCTCTAATTTCTTATCCATTGGATCTGAAAAGGCACAACTATCCTCCACCGGGATAGTGGTACGCTTAGCTAAAGTAGAAACCGCTCCCTCCACCTTAGGGACCGTCTGCCATAAGTCTCGTGTGGTGGCGTCTATTATAAACATTTTCCTAAATATGGGAGGAGGGGAAAAAGGCACGCCAGGTCTATCCCACTCCTTGCTAATAATCTCTGTAAGCCTTTTAGGTATAGGAAACACGTCAGTACACACCGGTACCGCATAGTATCTATCCAACCTACATAATTTTTCTGGAATTGCAACCGTGTTACAATCATTCAGAGCCGCTAATACCTCCCCTAGCAATATGCGGAGGTTCTCAAGCTTAAATTTAAAATTAGAAATCTCTGAATCCAGTCTCCCTGGATCAGATCCGTCACCCACAGAATGAAGCTCTCCGTCTTCATGTTCTGCAAACTGTGACGCAGTATCTGACATGGCTCTCACCTCATCCGCGCGCTCTGTCCTTAACCCAGAGCTATCGCGCTTGCCTCTTAAGTCTGGCAATTTAGATAATACTTCTGTCATAACAGTAGCCATGTCTTGCAAAGTGATTTGTAAGGGCCTCCCTGATGTACTTGGCGCCACAAAATCACGCACCTCCTGAGCGGGAGGCGAAGGTACTGACACGTGAGGAGAGTTAGTCGGCATAACTTCCCCCTCGTTGTCTGGTGATAATTTCTTTACATGTAAAGATTGACTTTTATTTAAAGTAGCATCAATGCAATTAGTACATAAATTTCTATTGGGCTCCACATTGGCCTTTAAACATAGTGAACAAAGAGATTCATCTGTGTCAGACATGTTTAAACAGACTAGCAATGAGACTAGCAAGCTTGGAAATACTTTTCTAAATAAATTTACAAGCAATATAAAAAACGCTACTGTGCCTTTAAGAAGCACAAAAAGCTGTCACAGTTGAAATAACAATGAACCAAAATAGTTATAGCAACCAATTTTTCACAGTAAATGTATTAAGTTAGCAAAGGATTGCACCCACCAGCAAATGGATGATTAACCCCTTAATACCCAAAAACGGATAACAATTTAATAATTAACGTTTTTATCACAGTCAAAACACACTGTCACAGGTCTGCTGTGACTGATTACCTCCCTCAAAATGAATTTTGAAGACCCCTGAGCTCTCTAGAGACGATCTGGATCATGGAGGATGAAGTAGACAGATTGTGACTGAATTTTTACTGCGCAAAAAAGCGCTAAAATAGACCCCTCACACTCATATTACAACAGTGGGGAAGCTCAGATAACTGTTTCTATGCAGAAAACAAAGATGGCCATGTGGTAAAAATCATGCCCCAATAAGTTTTATCACCAAGTACCTCACAAAAAACGATTAACATGCCAGTAAACGTTTTAAACATACATTTGAAAAGTTATGAATTGTTATTAATAAGCCTGCTACCAGTCGCTTTTACTGCAGTTAAGGCTCATACATTATTTCAGTATTAACAGTATTTTCAGAGTCAATTCCATTCCCTAGAAAAATACATTCAGTGTACACACACTCATCAGCCTAATACCAGTCGCTACCATAGCATTTAAGGATGAACTTACTTTACATTGGTATCAGCAGTATTTTCTCAGTCAATTTCATTCCTCAGAAAAATAATTACTGCACATACCTCATTTGCAGGGGGGTCCTGCATGCTATTCCCCTTCTCTGAAGTTACCTCACTCCTCAGATGAGAACAGCCAGTGGATCTTAGTTACGTCTGCTAAGATCATAGAAAACGCAGGCAGATTCTTCTTCTAATGCTGCCTGAGAATAAACAGCACACTCCGGTGCCATTTAAAATAACAAACTTTTGATTGTAGAAATAAATTAAGTTAAAAAACACCACAGACCTCTCACAGCGACCTATCTAGTTAGGCTGCAAGAGAATGACTGAATATGACATGTGAGGGGAGGAGCTATATAGCAGCTCTGCTTGGGTGATCCTCTTGCAGCTTCCTGTTAGGAAGAGATATATTCCATAAGTAATGGATGACCCGTGGACTGACTACACTTAACAAGAGAAAAGGAAATTTATGCTTACCTGATAAATTGATTTCTTCTACAATACGACGAGTCCACGGATTCATCCTTACTTGTGGGATATTATCCTCCTGCTAACAGGAAGTGGCAAAGAGCACCACAGCAGAGCTGTATATATAGCTCCTACCTTCTCTCCACCCCCAGTCATTCGACCGAAGGTATAGGAAGAGAAAAGAAAAGCTAAAAGGTGCAGAGGTGACTGAAGTTTTGAAAACAAAAATATCTGTCTAATATAACAGGAAGGGCCGTGGACTCGTCGTATCGTAGAAGAAATCAATTATCAGGTAAGCATACATTTTCTTTTCTTCTACTAGATACGACGAGTCCACGGATTCATCCTTACTTGTGGGATACAATACCAAAGCAACAGGACACGGATGAACGGGAGGGACAAGACAGATACCTAAACAGAAGGCACCTCTGCTTCTCCCAAAAATAGCCTCAGAAGAAGCAAAAGTATCAAATTTGGAAAATTTGGAAAAGGTATGAAAGGAGGACCAAGTCTCAGCCTTACAAATCTGTTCAACAGAAGCATCGTTTTTAAAAGCCCATGTGGAAGCCACCGCTCTAGTAGAATGAGCAGTAATTTTTTCAGGAGGCTGCTATCCAGCAGTCTCGTATGCCAAACGGATGATGCTTTTCAGCCAAAAAGAAAGAGGTAGCCGT
This sequence comes from Bombina bombina, assembly GCF_027579735.1. Lineage (NCBI taxonomy): Eukaryota > Metazoa > Chordata > Amphibia > Anura > Bombinatoridae > Bombina > Bombina bombina. The sequence goes on along the minus strand of NC_069503.1, from coordinate 874,230,748 downwards.
AGCTTTTTGACTCCTACGCTTTCCAGAATAAACAACGAATAGGGAAGATTTTTGACGAAAATCCTTGGTCGCTTGTAAGTAAAACTTCAAGGCCCGGACCACGTCCAAATTATGTAACAGACGTTCCTTCTTAGAAGGAGGATTAGAACACAAGGAAGGAACAACAATTTCTTGATTAATATTCTTATTTGAAACAAACTTAGGAAGGAATCCAGGTTTAGTACGCAAAACCACCTTATCAGAATGGAATATAAGAGAAGGCGAATCACATTGTAACGCAGAAAGCTCAGACACCCTTCAAGCAGAAGAGATAGCAACTAAGAACAAAACTTTCCAGGATAAAGTCTGACTGGAATCTTATGAATTTGGCCAAGGCCAACTGAGGCCACGCCTGAAGCGCATTGAATATTGTTCTCAATTCCAGAATATTGATTGGTAGAAGGGACTCCTCCTGAGTCCAAACACCCTGAGCCTTCAGGGAATTCCAGACTGCGCCCCAGCCCAAGAGGCTGGCGTCCGTCGTCACTATAACCCATGCTGGTCTGCTGAAGCACAGACCCTAGGACAGATGATCCTGTGACAACCACCAAAGAAGAGAGTCTCTGGTCTCTTGATCCAGATTTATCTGAGGAGACAAATTGGCATAATCCCCATTCCACTGTCTGAGCATGCACAGCTGCAGTGGCCAGAGATGAAAGCGTGCAAACGGAACGATGTCCATTGCCGCTACCATTAACCCAATGACCGCCATACAATGAGCCACTGATGGCCGCAGAAGGGACTGAAGCGTTCAGCAAGTATTTAGAATCTTTAACTTTCTGACCTCCGTCAGAAATATCTTCATGTCTACCGAGTCTATCAGGGTTCCCAGGAATGGAACTCTTGTCAGTGGAACTAGTGAACTCTTTTCTATATTCACCTTCCAACCGTGAGTTCTTAGAAAAGCCAACACGCTGTCCGTGTGAGATTTGACTAGATGGTAAGTTGATGCCTGAATCAAAATATCGTCCAGATAGGGCGCCACAGCTATGCCCCGCGGCCTTAGAACCGCCAGAAGGGACCCTAGCACCTTTGTGAAGATTATGGGAGCTGTGGCCAACCCGAAAGGGAGGGCCACAAACTGGTAGTGTTTGTCCAGGAAGGCAAACCTGAGAAACTGGTGATGATCTTTGTGGATCGGAATGTGAAGATACACATCCTTCAAGTCCACGGTGGTCATATATTGACCCTCCTGGATCATTGGTAAAATTGTTCGTATGGTCTCCATCTTGAACGATGGGACTCTGAGAAATTTGTTTAGACATTTGAAATCTAAAATCGGTCTGAAGGTTCCCTCTTTTTTGGGAACAACAAACAGATTTGAGTAAAACCACTGTCCCTGTTCTAGTTTTGGGACTGAACAGATTACACCCATGGTATAGAGGTCTTCTATACAGCGTAAGAACGCCTCTCTTTTTGTCTGGTCTACAGACAAACGTGAAAGATGAAATCTCCCTCTTGGGAGAAAATCTTTGAATTCTAGTCGATACCCCTGGGTCACAATTTCTAATGCCCAGGGATCCTGAACGTCCCTTGCCCAAGCATGAGCGAAGAGAGAAAGTATGCCCCCTACTAAATCCGGTCCCGGATCGGGGGCTGCCCCTTCATGCTGTCTTGGTAGCAGAAGGGGGCTTCTTGGCCGGTTTACCTTTATTCCAGGTCTGGTTAGGTCTCCAGACTGACTTGGATTGTGCAAAATTCCCCTCCTGCTTTGTGGCGGAGGAGGAAGTAGAGGTTCCACCTTTAAAGTTTCGAAAGGAACGAAAATTATTTTGTTTAGCCCTCATTTTAACAGTCTTGTCCTGAGGAAGGGCATGACCTTTACCTCCAGTAATGTCAGAAATGATTTCCTTCAGTTGAGGCCCGAATAGGGTCTTACCTTTAAAAGGAATAGCTAAAAGTTTAGATTTTGATGACACATCAGCAGACCAAGACTTAAGCCATAACGCTCTTCGCACTAAAATGGCAAAGCCTGCATTTTTAGCCGCTAATTTAGCCATTTGAAAAGCGGCATCGGTAATAAAAGAATTAGCTAGATTGAGAGCCTTAATTCTATCCAAAATATCATCTAATGGGGTCTCCACCTTAAGAGACTCCTCTAGAGCCTCAAACCAAAAAACTGCTGCAGTACTAACTGGAACAATGCACGCTATAGGTTGTAGAAGAAAACCCTCATGAATAAACAATTTCTTTAAAAGACCCTCTAATTTTTTATCCATAGGATCTTTGAAAGCACAACTGTCCTCAATAGGTATAGTTGTACGCTTAGCCACCTTAGGGACCATCTGCCAGGAATCCCGAATGGTGTCAGATAAAGGAAGCATTTTCTTAAAAGTAGAAGGGGGAGAGAACGGAATGCCTGGTCTGTCCCATTCCTTAGTAACAATGTCCGAAATCCTCTTAGGGACTGGAAAAACATTAGTGTAAGTAGGGACCTCTAGATATTTATCCATTTTACACAATTTCTCTGGTGGTATTACAATAGGGTCACAATCATCCAGAGTCGCTAAAACCTCCCGGAGTAACAGGCGGAGGTGTTCAAGTTTAAATTTAAAGGCCGATACATCCGAGTCTGTTTGAGGGAACACATTTCCTGAGTCTGAAAGCTCTCCCTCAGACAGCAATTCCCCTACCCCCAGCTCAGAACACTGTGAGGGTACATCGGAGATGGCCAATAAAGCATCAGAGGGCACAGCATTTACTCTAATACCGGACCTACTGCGCATTCCCTGTAAATCTGGCAGTTTAGATAATAACTCTGTAAGGGTAGTAGACATAACTGCAGCTATATCTTGTAGGGTAAAAGAATTAGACGCACTAGAAATACTTGGCGTCGCTTGAGTGGGCGTTAAAGGTTGTGAAACTTGGGGAGAATTGGATGGCATAACCTGATTCTTTTCAGACTGAGAATCATCCTTAGACATACTTTTATCACTTAAAATATGTTCTTTGTAATGTAAGGCCCTTTCAGTACATGAGGGACACAATGTCAGTGAGGGTTCCACATTGGCTTCTAAACACATAGAGCATTGACTTTCTTCAATGTCAGACATGTTGAACAGGCTAGTAATAACCACAAAAAGTCTTGAAAACACTTTATTTAATGAAAAAAACAACAATCAGAAAAACGGTACTGCGCCTTTAAGAGTAAAAAAGCGTTCAATTTTTCCAAAACTGCTTTAAAATGTTATAACTCTCACAATTTTAACATATATGTGTTATATCATGTACCTTAAGACTGCACAACAAGGAAGGGACAATTAACCCTCTATGTGAAAAAAAAAAATGTTACACAAAAACGTTATCAAAAATAGAAAAGCAACCCCCTGCAGAGCTGTGGCGCCTACCTGCCCTCAGGGGTCTGATAAATCACACTATCACTTTGTTAGGCTATGTCTTCAGCTCAGGCCCACCGGAGCTGGAGCTTGCTGCATTCATCTGAAAATCAACTGTGCAACTGAGGCGAGAAACTAGGCCCCGCCCATCCTATACGATGTCTCTCTGCCTAGTAAAAAAAACGCTGTAAAGCGGTATAGGAACTAGCCATGTGGGGTTTCTGTATTCCCCAATAACACCTATAAGCCATGTGAAACCCTCCAGTGCCATCAAACATAAAAAACGTTTCCTCATAAAAACGTTATATTGCCCTTAAACATAAAATCGTTTCCTCATCAAAACGCTATGTTACCAGTGTCAATCATGCTGACATTCTTTGCTGCATTTTTAGCCCATAATATACAGGTCCCAGTAATACCCCTTCATACATGTAGGATTACTGCTTACCCCTTCCCTCATGGGAACTATGTCAGCCAGTTCTGAAATACCAGTCTCTCCAGAAAAAAATGACTGAACATACCTCAATGCTTGTAGCATGAAAAACGTTTCCCACACTGAAGCTTCTCAAGTACTCCTCAGCCATTCTGTGGGAACTCCTCTGGATCTTAGTGACAACTGCTAAGATCATCAACCTCCAGGCAGAAATCTTCTTCCATCTGCTGCCTGAGGAAAAATAGCACTCATCTGTACCATTTAAAATAAAAAAGTCTTGCTTGAAGAAAATAAAAACTATCATTTTATCACCTCTTTCACTTTACCTCTTCCTATTACTAGTATAGGCAAAGAGAATGACTGGGGGTGGAGAGAAGGGAGGAGCTATATATACAGCTCTGCTGTGGTGCTCTTTGCCACTTCCTGTTAGCAGGAGAATAATATCCCACAAGTAAGGATGAATCAGTGGACTCGTCGTATCTAGTAGAAGAAATAGTTTACCAACATTCATCCGATATAGAATTTTACTAAATATCACTAATTTTTACACTCTCTCAGTTTCTCCATACGCTTTAATTCTTACAATTTTTTCAATTAGTTCAGACAAACATTGTTCCATGAGCCCTAAAACAACAGTAAAATAAATGAGGCAAGTGGCTACTGCCAGGTTATTAGCCTTACTTTAACAATCACTTCATAGCCATAAGGACATGAAACCCTTTATTTTAATTGTGAAACCTCTTTCAAATGCAGGGTATTATGATATGTTGTTATAATGAGGGGGTAATAAAGGCCTCGTAAAAATCATCAAATACTCCAAAAAACATAATTTATGCTTACCTGATAAATTAATTTCTTTCATGGTGGTGAGAATCCATTATCCATTACTCCTGGGAAATACTCTTCCCTGCCACGAGTTGGAGGCAAAGATTTCCAAACCCCAAGAAATCTTTTAAACCCCTTGCACCTCACTGGTAACTTTGTCTAACGTATAGCCAAGCAAAAGAGATGTGTGTGTGTGTGTTGGGGGGGGGAATAAAAAATAGAATGGAAAAAAAGATGTGCTCAAAAACATAAACCAACACCAAATAAACACAGGGTGGGGTCCTGTGGACTCTCACCACCATGAAATATATTTTTTCAGGTAAGCATAAATTAAGTTTTCTCTTTTACAGGTGGTGAGAGTCCACGCTCCATTACTCCTGGAAACACCCAAGCTGTAGAGTCCACAATTAATGAGACATATAGGACGGGATAAAAAGAACATATTTTTTTCACAGAGAAACTAAATCCACAAATCCAAAAGAACCCAAAGAGCAAAACACAATTTACATTTTTATTATTTTTTTAATGCAATTAAAATTAACGACAGGCAAAAACAAATTAACCTGAGACAACTGCCTGAAGGACTTTCCTACCAAACACTGCCTCAGAAGAAGCAATTTAATGAAAGTATGCAAAGAAGACTAAGTAGCTGCCTTGCTAATTTCGTCAACAAAAGCCTCATTCCTAAAAAAAAACAAGAGTGGCAACTGATCTGGTAGAATGAACAGTAATCCGTTTAGGTGGAGACTGACCTGCCTCCAATTAAGCCTTATGGATCCAAAGATTTAATCAAGAAGCAGAAGAAATAGCAGAAACTTTCTGCCCTTTCCTGGAACCAGAAAAATGAACAAACAAACTGGAAGTTTGTCTGAAATCCTTGGTAGCATCAACATACTACTATACAATGCCTCAACAAAATCCAAATTATGAAGAAGTATCTTTGAAGAATTCTTGGGATTAGGACACAGAGGGAAAAACATTTTCCTGATTTATATTGTCTAAAGACACAACCTTAGGTAAAAAAGTCAAATTTGGTCCGTAAAACTGCCTTATCCTGAGGAAAAAATGAGATAAGGTGGATCACATTAAAGTGCAGATAATTCAGAGACTATTCTAGCAGGATAGCTAAAAGAAACAAAATCTTCCAAAAAAAAGGCTTAATATCCACTATGAACGTAGGCTCAAATGGAGAAGCCTGTAAAATCTTTGAAGCCTAATTTAGATTCCAAGAAAGAGAAATTAGTTTAATAAGAGATTTAATTCTATCCAAAGCCTGAACAAAACAAATGTCAGGAAGATTAGCAATATTCTTGTGGAGCAAAACTGAAAGAGCAGAAATCTGTCCGTTTAAAGAACTTGCAGAAAAACCTTTATCAAATCCATCCTGCAAAATCTGAGGAATTTTAAAAGAATGCCAGGAAAAGCCATGATCCAAAACACCTAGAAAAAAAAAGACCAAGTTAGACAAACAAAAGTGCCCTGCATTATGAGCTGATGAGCCAACCACCAAGACAGAGACTAACTTGTTCTGAAATCTAGATTAATCCTTTGAGACAGTTGCGTATGATCAACACAGCATGGCTCTCTACTTGGGGAGGTGATCACCATTACAGTAATGATCGCTTGAAGATTTGAGGTGCGAAAGCTCATTTGAAAGAGGGGAATTCCCTCTTTCAATTGAGGGGTCTGATACCTATCTAGTAAAAACAGACAGGGAGAAGTGACAAGTGGGGGACAAGTGACCCTCATTTGAAAGAGGGGTTAACTATGAACTTTCAAATGAGGGAAATGTATCCCTATAGCCCACACAGGAGGTGAGATAGGGGCTCAATTAGCCGCCACTCTGACTCTGGAGAAACAGCATTTTAAATGCTGCTGCAGGTATTAACTATTTTTACAGTGATCACCTGCAACTTAAAGCAGACTCTCCTCTTTCAAATGATGGGTAACTTGTCTCTCTAGCCCAAACGGGGGTGCGGGGTATAGGGGCTCCTTTAAAGCCCACCTCTCCCCTTCAGGATAAAAGCATATTTAATGCTGCTGCCTGCAGGTAATTTAAGTTTTTATAGCGATCACCTACAACTTACATTCAAAAGAACAGACGCCTCTTCCAAATCCATCTTCCCCAGCCCCCTGGCTCTAACTGCCATCTTCGAAAGTTAGCCCGTCCCATGTGACATCACAGTTGGCACCCATGGTGACATCACAAGGTCTACAGGGAAGAGACATCTATGGGGAAAGAAGTCTCCATTCCTCATTTGCAGTGTGAGGGTCCCCAGAAACCACATCAGAAGGGGAACCTCGATGTCGAACCTGTGTTCTTCAACCACACTGCAGGAGAGATGTGCATGACGAGGATGCCTCGTCATGTGCATCTAAAAGGTTAAGCTAAAATTATCTAATATTAAAATGTTTCAGTGTTCACTGCACAAATTATTGTTACATTTTATGTTAAATTATGCAACTGATTTGTGCTTTGGATAGCAGAAAATGTTATAATATTACAAAATATTACACTGCTCCATCAGGATACTTTATAATGCACCTGACTCGCAAAGTTTTCTTTGGAAAACACCATTAACAGACGTGACCAACTGGTAGCCCATAGGCTGCATAAGACCTGTGGTACTATTTTTGCACTCCAAGAAAAATACTAATAATGTGTGCTTCGGAGTCTTGCAGTGGTGGTCAAACAATAGGCCACTATTTACAAGAGCTTTTTGGAGTGACAACAAGGAGGCAAATACAGCAGATAGAGGGTACCATAAACTTTAAGTATGGAGCTATGGCCATGCATATTTTTATGAAATGTTATCATTTGTGTATTTAAAAGCTATAAGGTATGTTGAAGGGATATGAAACGCACAATTTTAAGCAACTTACTTATCAATTTTTCTTTGTTCAATGGGTCTTGAACCGACCTGACCCAAGCCTCCAGAAACAGGCTTAATTTGCCACCTACTGGAGCCAACTCTGGGTCGGGGGCCATCCCTTAATGCAGACTTGGAGTCAGATATCAACTTCTTATTCTGTTTATTCTTTTTCGACACCAGTTTAGGCTTCCAGGTACCCCTGGGAGTGTCAGATTTGTTTGAAGGAGTTCCTATGTGGCTTGTTTTGAGGAAAGGAAGTCGACCAACCCTTAGGCCAAGTCTTCTTATCCTGGGGTAGGAAGGTACCCTTTCCGCCAGTAACCATAGAAATAATGGAATCTAAACCTGGGCAAAACAAGGTATTTCCCTTTAATGTCAATAGTCTAGATTTATAAACTATATCCGCTGACCAGGATATTAGCCAGAGTGCTCTCCTTGCTAAAACAGCGAGGCTAACATCCTTGGCAAATAATTGCGTCACAAATAAAACAATCTGCCATCTTGAGGGCTTGGATATGATCCTTAATTTCCACCAAAGGAGATTCAACCGATATTAAATCAGATAAGGATTAACACCAGAAGGCAGAAGCTCTTGTTATTGCTGCAATGCTGACTGCCAGCTGGAATAAAAGACCTCCCTGTAGAAAAGACTTCCTCAGATAGCCCTTTAATTTCCTGTCCATTAGATCCTTCAAGGAGGTACTATCCTCTAGAGGGATGGTGGTTCTCTTACCAAGTGTAGATATAGCACCATCTACTTTAGCAACAGTATTCCACAATTCCAGGTGGGCCAATTCTATGAGCATTCAATTCTTTGAGCAGGTTTTTTCTCCTTAGCAACACCCAAAGTCCTCAATACCTCATTGAGCAGGTATCAAAGGTGTTCAATATTAAACCTAAAGGTAATGTCCGCTTCCCCCTTGTCAGATTCCCTGGGAGAATCTGAGGACAGTTCACCTTCCATACTAGACAAGGATTCCTCAGTCAACTGTAGTACATTTCGAGCAGGGGCCCCGCCAGTAAAATCACTAGCCTTAGATTTCAAAGAACAATGTTTATACTTCCTATGGTGCTTACCCGCAGGAGGCAACACCCCCCAAAGCCGCAGATACCGCAGATTGAAGCTGTGCGGTAAAGTCTGGAGGCAATGAAAACGAGCCACCCATGGGTAACTGGTTAGAAGCGCTGACTAAATTTGAGACTGACAATGGGCATAAAGAAGGTTTACAAGAACTAAAATTATTAGGATCCACCACCAATGACTGAGGGTTCAGGTCTATGGTGCCTACAGATTCACAAGCATTAGTATGAGACCTCAGAACAAAGGATAAACAGGTATTGCAGAGCTGGGCTGGAGGACACATGGTATTAGATTTTCACAATAGCCATTTACTTTTGTCAGGGAGTCTCTGAAAACTCTCCCTCAGACAACATGTTTGAATCCAGTTGCTCCATATCACCCCAGTTTAACTCAAGATGGCCTAAGGATAAGGGTAATATGGTTAAGCCTTGCTCACTGAGCTATATATCTGGCTATAAAAAAAAAACTTCAAAAGTACCTTAAAGGGACAGTCTAGGACAAAATAAACTTACATGATTCAGATAGAGCATGCCATTTTAAACAATTTTCCAATTTACTTTTATCACCAATTTTGCTTTGTTCTCTTGGTATTCTTCGTTGAAAGCTTAACCTAGGAGGTTCATATGCTAATTTCTTAGACCTTGAAGCCCACCTCTTTCAGATTGCATTTTAACAGTTTTTCACCACTAGAGGGTGTTAGTTCACATATTTCATATAGATAACACTGTGCTCATGCACGTGAAGTTATCTGGCAGCAGGCACTGATTGGCTAGACTGCTAGTCTGTCAAAAGAACTGAAAAAGGGGCAGTTTGCAGAGGCTTAGATACAAGATAATCACAGAGGTTAAAAGTATATTAATATAACTGTGTTGGTTATGCAAAACTGGGAAATGGGTAATAAAGGGATTATCTATCTTTTAAAACAATAAAAATTCTGGTGTAGACTGTCCCTTTAAACTCGTCGTATCCCACTCTTTTCCTGCTGCTTTAGCCGACTACGCTAGCGTGCTGTGATTAGGGATCTAACCTCCTACCGTAACAGCTGTGACACGCAGTTATCTAACGATTCGATGCCACACTTAGCATAGACGGAACACAGAGGGAAAGAACGCAGAGTGTACGTGATAGTCAAAACAATTGAAATAAAGTTAATAATCACTGTTCTGTTATACCGCCCCCCCCCATTCATCATTTAGCTACTCATCAGAGAGTAGGGGAAGTTTAGCCCACACCCATAGGAAAACTGCCCTGTGGAAGGCAAGACAATAGTAGTGGGACACAATGTTCTTCCTATAATCAGGAAACTATCATCTCCAGGAAAGGGGGAGAAAAATAGAAAACATCTTACCTGAGATACAGCTGTCCACAGCTCTAAGTGTTAATTCTGCACTGAAGAAGATAGGTAGAAAAACACACAGGAGTTACTTGACTTGTTTTTGGAAGAGGCTAAGGAACTTCCCTGTTACCTTGGACTGTTAATCTTGCACCTAAACTATGGGATTTATCCGAGCAATCAAACTCCAAAGACTCTCTTTCAGGAACTATTCATTGAGGGTAGTATTTAAAATTTCTGCAGAGCATCTTTATCTCTGCCTATCGACCTAGATGAGGCAAAGAACTACCGGGAGGGGAAGTAGGAGTGATAGTTAAGTGCTTTGGTTGGAGTGTATTTGCTTCCTCCTGGTACCAAGGTGATGTAATTCCCAGATGTATAGAATGGCGTTCGTGGACTCTCACTACCATTAGAAAGAAAGTTTGATTTTTACTTTACTGTCCCATTTACGATCTTATACAAAATTGACCTATGGTCCCAGTGTATTATGAAGTTGCTTATCACTGAATTAGTACTGAAGTACTGAATTAAAAAAGACCCATGCATTAAAAAGGAAACAATGTTATGGTTTTAGTTAAATAAAATAAAATACATTTTTATCATTAAGGTAATAGTTATTTTTATTTGGATAAATAAAACTAAATAAATTTTTATCATTAAGGTAATCATTTTTCTCCTTCCAATAAAGAACAGCTTAAAAATTGTATGAATTATTTACCTATTTAACTGGAGATAGTTTGCCTCTAAAGAATTTCATTCATTGCAATGATCTATCTAGCATTTCTAATTATATACAGGTAGCCCTCAGTTTACGCCGGGGTTAGGTTCCAGAAGGAATGGTTGTAAATCTAAACCGTTGTAAATTGAAACCCAGTTTATAATGTAAGTCAATGGGAAGTGAGGGAGTTAGGTTCCAGGCCCCTCTCAAAATTGTCATAAGTAACACCTAATACATTATTTTTAAAGCTTTGAAATGAAGACTTTAAATGCTAAACAGCATTATAGACCTAATAAAATAACCACACAACACAGAATATATAATTAAACTAAGTTAAATGAACAAAAACATTTGCTAAACAGCATTATAAACCTAATAAAATAATCCCACAACACAGACTTCACTTGCATTTTTCTGCAAACAGTTATTTCTATGCATTCCAATTTGGACTGATTTATAGACAGGAAGATCTTGTTCCTTTGAAATCTGCTCGTTAGCTCAGGTCTGGTTAAACTGATTAATTTCAGCTTGCTTGGCTTTGCTGCAACACAAGCGGATAGTTCCACCTACTGGCTATTTTAATTAATGCTCTGCTTCTCAATGCTTTTCAATAGCAGTCACATGACTGGGAAAAAAGGTTGTTATTCTGAAACGGTGCAAATTGAACCGTTGTAAACTGAGGGCCACCTGTATAAACAAATCAGTAATGGTCTGATATAACTGGAAATATAATTGGAAAAGTTATTATTCTAAAAATTTAAATCATGATTTAAATCATGACTAGTGATTTAAATCAATTTGATTTAAATCAAATCCACTCTGTTTTATAGTAAAAGCAAGAAGAAGAAAAAATGGATACTACACTTTATTTACTATGCATAATTAATCTATTATATATTAAAATCTCAAAGTGTTTAATGTCTCTTTAACACTTTGTATCCTGGCAAAATATACTGAGGAGTAAATATGGGTTATAAAGAGACGCAGGCAATGACAATGGTACAAATTAATACATTTAAAAATAAATACATTAAAACAAATTTTGATTCAATGAAGGCAGGTAAGTTAAGGTATTAAAATCTCTAATAAAATATTTGCACTGTGTCATACAAGTACTGCATATCAATTAGTAATGTAAATAATGCTAATACAGTTAAAAGGAGACAAATGTTAGTATATGAACAACATTTCCTTACAACTAAAATGTAATTTAAAAAATATCAATGGTCTGTAAAGGGATCATATGCACTAGACCCCTGCTGTAATATACAGATGTCTATATAAAATGTTTATTTATGTTATGACCCTTTATTCTTTATCCTGAAATTCAAGGTTGCATTAATATTTAGGCCTATGTTCAGAAAATAATAAATTAAATTAACAGTTCCAACACCAATGATATCAATCGGATTCCCAAATAAGTCAAATTATCATTAGGCAAGAACACCTTTTCTTTTTTTCTTTTTTTTTTTTAAATAAAAAAAAAATGGTCAGGTTTATATGTACCTACAAAAAAAAAAAAAAAAAAAAAGAAAAAAAAAAGAAAAAAACATTAAAAAAAAAAAAAAAAGGTAATGGAATCTTCTCTTGAAGTTTGTACAGTTATAGATAATTGTGAAATGAAACTGAAAAATATATTTTATATTTTGTCTTTCTTTCTGTAAATAGATATTTTTTATGAATAAAAGTATATTTCTACCACTTTCTCTTGCTAATTTGCATTTGTAAACACATCTGAATATTTTCTAATACCATGGTGAATCTGTAAAACATGGTTTTGCCATTTCATTGTTTACATGATAATAGAATAATCCTTTTTGGAGTCTGTGAAACCCCATATAAGTGGTGTGGTTAAAGTAGTTTCAGATGTCTAATTGGTGCATCGCATGAGAGGCTGAAGAAAATAATGTTGTGGCTTTGTCTCCAGTGTAATCAAGAGCTTAGAAGATGTCTCTTCAAAATTTGTTTCTCTTTTAAACTGAAATCCAGTAAAATAAACATTGTTTTTACAAGGCATGATAGTTTCAGGCAAAACAGCCCTGAGTTAACAATAAAAACACATACATTTTGAAGGTACCAATAACATGTATTTGGGCCATTAATATTTATACCATTCTTGACAATGTTGTTTCTTGGCTCATAACTTTGAAGCACTGTTGACAGATATGAAAAACATAATTTATGCTTACCTGATAAATGTATTTATTTCTTGGAGGTGAGAGTCAACAAAAATCTGTACTGTTGGGAACTAATACTCAAGCTGTGGGAATTCATCACCTGGCCAGCAGGAGGTGCTAAAGACACCTACAGTAAAAACATAATTTATGTAAGAACTTACCTGATAAATTCATTTCTTTCATATTAGCAAGAGTCCATGAGCTAGTGACGTATGGGATATACATTCCTACCAGGAGGGGCAAAGTTTCCCAAACCTTAAAATGCCTATAAATACACCCCTCACCACACCCACAATTCAGTTTAACGAATAGCCAAGAAGTGGGGTGATAAGAAAAAAGTGCGAAAGCATATAAAATAAGGAATTGGAATAATTGTGCTTTATACAAAATCATAACCACCACAAAAAAAGGGCGGGCCTCATGGACTCTTGCTAATATGAAAGAAATGAATTTATCAGGTAAGTTCTTACATAAATTATGTTTTCTTTCATGTAATTAGCAAGAGTCCATGAGCTAGTGACGTATGGGATAATGACTACCCAAGAAGTGGATCTTTCCACACAAGAGTCACTAGAGAGGGAGGGATAAAATAAAGACAGCCAATTCCTGCTGAAAATAATCCACACCCAAAATAAAGTTTAATGAAAAACATAAGCAGAAGATTCAAACAGAAACCGCTGCCTGAAGTACTTTTCTACCAAAAACTGCTTCAGAAGAAGAAAATACATCAAAATGGTAGAATTTAGTAAAAGTATGCAAAGAGGACCAAGTCGCTGCTTTGCAGATCTGGTCAACCGAAGCTTCATTCCTAAACGCCCAGGAAGTAGAAACTGACCTAGTAGAATGAGCTGTAATTCTCTGAGGCGGAGTTTTACCCGACTCAACATAGGCAAGATGAATTAAAGATTTCAACCAAGATGCCAAAGAAATGGCAGAAGCTTTCTGGCCTTTTCTAGAACCGGAAAAAATAACAAATAGACTAGAAGTCTTACGAAAAGATTTCGTAGCTTCAACATAATATTTCAAAGCTCTAACAACATCCAAAGAATGCAACGATTTCTCCTTAGAATTCTTAGGATTAGGACATAATGAAGGAACCACAATTTCTCTACTAATGTTGTTGGAATTCACAACTTTAGGTAAAAATTCAAAAGAAGTTCGCAACACCGCCTTATCCTGATGAAAAATCAGAAAAGGAGACTCACAAGAAAGAGCAGATAATTCAGAAACTCTTCTGGCAGAAGAGATGGCCAAAAGGAACAAAAAACTTTCCAAGAAAGTAATTTAATATCCAATGAATGCATAGGTTCAAATGGAGGAGCTTGAAGAGCCCCCAGAACCAAATTCAAACTCCAAGGAGGAGAAATTGACTTAATGACAGGCTTTATACGAACCAAAGCTTGTACAAAACAATGAATATCAGGAAGAATAGCAATCTTTCTGTGAAAAAGAACAGAAAGAGCAGAGATTTGACCTTTCAAGGAACTTGCGGACAAACCCTTATCTAAACCATCCTGAAGAATACTGTAATATTCTCGGTATTCTAAAAGAATGCCAAGAAAAATGATGAGAAAGACACCAAGAAATATAAGTCTTCCAGACTCTATAATATATCTCTCTGGATACAGATGTACGAGCCTGTAACATAGTATTAATCACAGAGTCAGAGAAACCTCTTTGACCAAGAATCAAGCGTTCAATCGCCATACCTTTAAATTTAAGGATTTCAGATCCTGATGGAAAAAAAGGACCTTGAGACAAAAGGTCTGGTCTTAACGGAAGAGTCCACGGTTGGCAAGAGGCCATCCGGACAAGATCCGCATACCAAAACCTGTAAGGCCATGCCGGAGCTACCAGCAGAACAAACTAGCATTCCTTCAGAATCTTGGAGGTTACTCTTGGAAGAAGAACTAGAGGCGGAAAGATATAGGGAGGATGATACTTCCAAGGAAGTGATAATGCATCCACTGCCTCCGCCTGAGGATCCCGGGATCTGGACAGATACCTGGGAAGTTTCTTGTTTAGATGAGAAGCCATCAGATCTATTTCTGGAAGTTCCTAGATTTGAACAATCTGAAGAAATACCTCTGGGTGAAGAGAACATTCGCCCGGATGCAACGTTTGACGACTGAGATAATCCGCTTTCCAATTGTCCATACCTGGGATATGAACCGCAGAGATTAGACAGGAGCTGGATTCCGCCCAAACCAAAATTCGAGATACTTCTTTCATAGCCAGAGGACTGTGAGTCCCTCCTTGATGATTGATGTATGCCACAGTTGTGACATTGTCTATCTGAAAACAAATGAAAAACTCTCTCTTCAGAAGAGGCCAAGACTGAAGAGCTCTGAAAATTGCACGGAGTTCCAAAATATTGATCAGAAATCTCACCTCCTGAGATTCCCAAACCCCTTGTGCCGTCAGATACCCCCACACAGCTCCCCAACCTGTAAGACTTGCATCTGTTGAGATTATAGTCCAGGTCGGAAGAACAAAGAAGCCCCCTGAACTAAACGATGGTGATCTGTCCACCATGTCAGAGAGTGTTGTAAAATCGGTTTAAAGATATTAATTGAGATATCTTTGAGTAATCCCTGCACCATTGGTTCAGCATACAGAGCTGAAGAGGTTGCATGTGAAAACGAGCAAAGGAGATCGCATCTGATGCGGCAGTCCTAAGACCCAACATTTCCATGCATAAGGCTACCAAAGGGAATGATTGTGACTGAAGGTTTTGACAAGCTGATATCAATGTTAAACTTCTCTTGTCTGACAAGGACAGAGTCATAGACACTGAATTTATCTAGAAACCTAAAAAGGTTACCCTTGTCTGAGGAATCAATGAACTGATTGGTAAATTGATCCTCCAACCATGAACTTGAAGAAACAACACAAGTCGATTCGTATGAGATTCTTCGAAAATGAGAAGACTGAGCAAATACCAAGATATCGTCCAAATAAGGAAATACCAAAACCCTATTCTCTGATTACAGAAAGAAGGGCACCGAGAACCTTTGAAAAAAATTCTTGGAACTGAGGCTAAGCCAAACGGTAGAGCCACAAAACTGGTAATGCTTGTCTAAAAAGAGAATCTCAGACACTAAAAGTGATCTGGATGAATCGGAATATGCAGATACACATCCTGTAAATCTATTGTAGACATATAATGCCCTTGCTAAACAAAAGGCAGGATAGTCCTACAGTAACCATCTTGAATGTTGGTATCCTAACATAATGATTCAATAATGATAGATCCGGAACTGGTCTGAAGGAATTGACCTTCTTTGGTACAATGAAGAGATAAAATAAGATCCCAGCCCCTGTTCCAGAACTGGAACTGGCATAAATACTCCAGCCAACTCTAGATCTGAAACACATTTCAGAAATGCTGAGCCTTTGCTGTGTTAACTGGGACACGGGAAAGAAAAGAATCTCTTAGCAGGAGGCCTTAACTTGAAGCCAATTCTGTACCTTTCTGAAACAATGTTTCTGAAACCAGAGATTAAGAACGGAATTGATCCAAATTTCTTTGAAGAAAACGTAATCTGCCCCATACCAGCTGAGCTGGAATAAGGGCCGCACCTTCATAGGTAATTAGGAGCTGGCTATAGGTTTCTATAAGGCTTGGATATATTCCAAACTGAAAATAGTTTCCAAACTGATACCGCTCCTGAGGATGAAGGATCAGGCTTTTGTTCCTTGTGAGGAAAGGAACGAAAATGATTACCCTGGAAAGAAAGGGAAAGCAAAGTTGACTTAGAAGACATGTCAGCATTCCAAGTTTAATCCATAAAGCTATTCTAGCTAAAATAGCTAGAGACATATACCTGACATCAACTCTAATGATATCAAAAGATGGTATCACCAATAAAATTATTAGCATGTTATAGAATAAAAATAATGCTATAAAATTATGATCTGTTACTTGTTGCGCTAAAGCTTCTAACCAAAAAGTTGAAGCTGCAGCAACATCCGCTAAAAATATAGCAGGTCTAAGAAGATTACCTGAACATAAGTAAGCTTTTCTTAGAAAGGAATCAATTTTCCTATCTAAAGGATCCTTAAATGAAGTACTATCTGCCGTAGGAATAGTAGTACATTAGCAGGAGTAGAGACAGCCCCATAACCTTAGGGATTTTTGTCCCAAAAAACTCTAATCTGTCAGATGGCACAGGATATAATTTGCTTAAACGTCTAGAAGGAGTAAATAAATTACCCAAATTATTCCATTCCCTGGAAATTACTTCAGAAATAGCATCAGGGAGATAAAACACTTCTGGAATAACTACAGGAGATTTAAAAACCTTATTTAAACGTTTACATTTAGTATCAAGAGGACCAGAATCCTCTATTTCTAATGCAAATAACACTTCTTTAAGTAAAGAACGAATAAATTCCATCTTGAACAAATACAAAGATTTATCAGCATCAACCTCTGAGACAGAAACCTCAGAACCAGAAGAACCATTATCAGAATGATGATGTTCATTTAAAAATTCATCTGAAAAAAAGAGAAGTTTTAAAAGACTTTTATGTATACTAGAAGGAAAAATAACAGACATAGCCTTCTTAATGGATTTAAAAAATAAAATCTCTTATGTTATCAGGAACACTCTGAAAATTAGATGTTGACGGAACAGCAACAGGTAATGTAACAGTACTAAAGGAAATTTTATCTGCATTAATAAGTTTGACATGACATGCAATACAAATAACAGCTGGAGAAACAGATACCAAAAGTTTATAGCAGATACACTTAGCTTGGTAGCTCCAGCATTGTGCAGTGATTTTCCTGAAGTATCTTCTGACTCAGTTGCAACGTGGAACATCTTGCAATATGTAAAAGAAAAAAACAACATATAAAGCAAAATTGATCAAATTCCTTAAATGACAGTTTCAGGAATGGGAAAAAATGCCAAAGAACAAGCTTCTAGCAACCAGAAGCAATAAAAAATGAGACTTAAATAATGTGGAGACAAAAGTGACGCCCATATTTTTTCGCGCCAAATAAGACGCCCACATTATTTGGCGCCTAAATGCTTTTTGGCGCCAAAAATGACGCCACATCCGGAACGACGACATTTTTGGCGCAAAATAACGTCAAAGAATGACGCAACTTCCGGCGACACGTATGACGCCGGAAACGGAAATAGAATTTTTGTGCCAAAAAAGTCCGCGCCAAGAATGACGCAATAAAATGAAGCATTTTCAGCCCCCACGAGCCTAACAGCCCACAGGGAAAAAGTCAAATATTAAGGTAAAAAATGTTAAATTAAAATGCATTATCCCAAATATGAAACTGACTGTCTGAAAAATAAGGAAAGTTGAACATTCTGAGTCAAGGCAAATAAATGTTTGAATACATATATTTAGAACTTTATAAACAAAGTGCCCAACCATAGCTAGGAGTGTCACAGAAAAACAGAATTTATGTTTACCTGATAAATTACTTTCTCCAACGGTGTGTCCGGTCCACGGCGTCATCCTTACTTGTGGGATATTCTCTTCCCCAACAGGAAATGGCAAAGAGCCCAGCAAAGCTGGTCACATGATCCCTCCTAGGCTCCGCCTACCCCAGTCATTCGACCGACGTTAAGGAGGAATATTTGCATAGGAGAAACCATATGGTACCGTGGTGACTGTAGTTAAAGAAAATAAATTATCAGACCTGATTAAAAAAAAAACCAGGGCGGGCCGTGGTCCGGACACACCGTTGGAGAAAGTAATTTATCAGGTAAACATAAATTCTGTTTTCTCCAACATAGGTGTGTCCGGTCCACGGCGTCATCCTTACTTGTGGGAACCAATACCAAAGCTTTAGGACACGGATGAAGGGAGGGAGCAAATCAGGTCACCTAAATGGAAGGCACCACGGCTTGCAAAACCTTTCTCCCAAAAATAGCCTCAGAAGAAGCAAAAGTATCAAACTTGTAAAATTTGGTAAAAGTGTGCAGTGAAGACCAAGTCGCTGCCCTACATATCTGATCAACAGAAGCCTCGTTCTTGAAGGCCCATGTGGAAGCCACAGCCCTAGTGGAATGAGCTGTGATTCTTTCGGGAGGCTGCCGTCCGGCAGTCTCGTAAGCCAATCTGATGATGCTTTTAATCCAAAAAGAGAGAGAGGTAGAAGCTGCTTTTTGACCTCTCCTTTTACCAGAATAAACAACAAACAAGGAAGATGTTTGTCTAAAATCCTTTGTAGCATCTAAATAGAATTTTAGAGCGCGAACAACATCCAAATTGTGCAACAAACGTTCCTTCTTTGAAACTGGTTTCGGACACAGAGAAGGTACGATAATCTCCTGGTTAATGTTTTTGTTAGAAACAACTTTTGGAAGAAAACCAGGTTTAGTACGTAAAACCACCTTATCTGCATGAAACACCAGATAAGGAGGAGAACACTGCAGAGCAGATAATTCTGAAACTCTTCTAGCAGAAGAAATTGCAACTAAAAACAAAACTTTCCAAGATAATAACTTAATATCAACGGAATGCAAGGGTTCAAACGGAACCCCCTGAAGAACTGAAAGAACTAAATTGAGACTCCAAGGAGGAGTCAAAGGTTTGTAAACAGGCTTAATTCTAACCAGAGCCTGAACAAAGGCTTGAACATCTGGCACAGCAGCCAGTTTTTTGTGAAGTAACACCGACAAGGCAGAAATCTGTCCCTTCAGGGAACTTGCAGATAATCCTTTTTCCAATCCTTCTTGAAGGAAGGATAGAATCCTAGGAATCTTAACCTTGTCCCAAGAGAATCCTTTAGATTCACACCAACAGATATATTTTTTCCAAATTTTGTGGTAAATCTTTCTAGTTACAGGCTTTCTGGCCTGAACAAGAGTATCAATAACAGAATCTGAGAACCCTCGCTTCGATAAAATCAAGCGTTCAATCTCCAAGCAGTCAGCTGGAGTGAAACCAGATTCGGATGTTCGAACGGACCCTGAACAAGAAGGTCTCGTCTCAAAGGTAGCTTCCAAGGTGGAGCCGATGACATATTCACCAGATCTGCATACCAAGTCCTGCGTGGCCACGCAGGAGCTATCAAGATCACCGACGCCCTCTCCTGATTGATCCTGGCTACCAGCCTGGGGATGAGAGGAAACGGCGGGAACACATAAGCTAGTTTGAAGGTCCAAGGTGCTACTAGTGCATCCACTAGAGCCGCCTTGGGATCCCTGGATCTGGACCCGTAGCAAGGAACTTTGAAGTTCTGACGAGAGGCCATCAGATCCATGTCTGGAATGCCCCACAGCTGAGTGACTTGGGCAAAGATTTCCGGATGGAGTTCCCACTCCCCCGGATGCAATGTCTGACGACTCAGAAAATCCGCTTCCCAATTTTCCACTCCTGGGATGTGGATAGCAGACAGGTGGCAGGAGTGAGACTCCGCCCATAGAATGATTTTGGTCACTTCTTCCATCGCTAGGGAACTCCTTGTTCCCCCCTGATGGTTGATGTACGCAACAGTTGTCATGTTGTCTGATTGAAACCGTATGAACTTGGCCCTCGCTAGCTGAGGCCAAGCCTTGAGAGCATTGAATATCGCTCTTAGTTCCAGAATATTTATCGGTAGAAGAGATTCTTCCCGAGACCAAAGACCCTGAGCTTTCAGGGATCCCCAGACCGCGCCCCAGCCCATCAGACTGGCGTCGGTCGTGACAATGACCCACTCTGGTCTGCGGAATGTCATCCCTTGTGACAGGTTGTCCAGGGACAGCCACCAACGGAGTGAGTCTCTGGTCCTCTGATTTACTTGTATCTTCGGAGACAAGTCTGTATAGTCCCCATTCCACTGACTGAGCATGCACAGTTGTAATGGTCTTAGATGAATGCGCGCAAAAGGAACTATGTCCATTGCCGCTACCATCAACCCGATCACTTCCATGCACTGAGCTATGGAAGGAAGAGGAACGGAATGAAGTATCCGACAAGAGTCTAGAAGCTTTGTTTTTCTGGCCTCTGTCAGAAAAATCCTCATTTCTAAGGAGTCTATTATTGTTCCCAAGAAGGGAACCCTTGTTGACGGGGATAGAGAACTCTTTTCCACGTTCACTTTCCATCCGTGAGATCTGAGAAAGGCCAGGACAATGTCCGTGTGAGCCTTTGCTTGAGGAAGGGACGACGCTTGAATCAGAATGTCGTCCAAGTAAGGTACTACAGCAATGCCCCTTGGTCTTAGCACAGCTAGAAGGGACCCTAGTACCTTTGTGAAAATCCTTGGAGCAGTGGCTAATCCGAAAGGAAGCGCCACGAACTGGTAATGTTTGTCCAGGAATGCGAACCTTAGGAACCGATGATGTTCCTTGTGGATAGGAATATGTAGATACGCATCCTTTAAATCCACCGTGGTCATGAATTGACCTTCCTGGATGGAAGGAAGAATAGTTCGAATGGTTTCCATCTTGAACGATGGAACCTTGAGAAACTTGTTTAAGATCTTGAGATCTAAGATTGGTCTGAACGTTCCCTCTTTTTTGGGAACTATGAACAGATTGGAGTAGAACCCCATCCCTTGTTCTCTTAATGGAACAGGATGAATCACTCCCATTTTTAACAGGTCTTCTACACAATGTAAGAATGCCTGTCTTTTTATGTGGTCTGAAGACAACTGAGACCTGTGGAACCTCCCCCTTGGGGGAAGTCCCTTGAATTCCAGAAGATAACCTTGGGAGACTATTTCTAGCGCCCAAGGATCCAGAACATCTCTTGCCCAAGCCTGAGCGAAGAGAGAGAGTCTGCCCCCCACCAGATCCGGTCCCGGATCGGGGGCCAACATTTCATGCTGTCTTGGTAGCAGTGGCAGGTTTCTTGGCCTGCTTTCCCTTGTTCCAGCCTTGCATTGGTCTCCAAGCTGGCTTGGCTTGAGAAGTATTACCCTCTTGCTTAGAGGACGTAGCACCTTGGGCTGGTCCGTTTCTACGAAAGGGACGAAAATTAGGTTTATTTTTTGCCTTGAAAGGCCGATCCTGAGGAAGGGCGTGGCCCTTACCCCCAGTGATATCAGTGATAATCTCTTTCAAGTCAGGGCCAAACAGCGTTTTCCCCTTGAAAGGAATGTTAAGTAGCTTGTTCTTGGAAGACGCATCAGCCGACCAAGATTTCAACCAAAGCGCTATCGAACCAGAAACATGCGGCTGTAGCGACAGGGACAATGCATGAAATTGGTTGTAGAAGGTAACCTTGCTGAACAAACATTTTTTTAAGCAAACCTTCTAATTTTTTATCCATAGGATCTTTGAAAGCACAACTATCCTCTATGGGTATAGTGGTGCGTTTGTTTAAAGTGGAAACCGCTCCCTCGACCTTGGGGACTGTCTGCCATAAGTCCTTTCTGGGGTCGACCATAGGAAACAATTTTTTAAATATGGGGGGAGGGACGAAAGGAATACCGGGCCTTTCCCATTCTTTATTAACAATGTCCGCCACCCGCTTGGGTATAGGAAAAGCTTCTGGGAGCCCCGGCACCTCTAGGAACTTGTCCATTTTACAAAGTTTCTCTGGGATGACCAACTTGTCACAATCATCCAGAGTGGATAATACCTCCTTAAGCAGAATGCGGAGATGTTCCAACTTAAATTTAAATGCAATCACATCAGGTTCAGCCTGTTGAGAAATGTTCCCTGAATCAGTAATTTCTCCCTCAGACAAAACCTCCCTGGCCCCATCAGACTGGGTTAGGGGCCCTTCAGAAATATTATTATCAGCGTCGTCATGCTCTTCAGTATCTAAAACAGAGCAGCCGCGCTTACGCTGATAAGTGTTCATTTTGGCTAAAATGTTTTTGACAGAATTATCCATTACAGCCGTTAATTGTTGCATAGTAAGGAGTATTGGCGCGCTAGATGTACTAGGGGCCTCCTGAGTGGGCAAGACTCGTGTAGACGAAGGAGGGAATGATGCAGTACCATGCTTACTCCCCTCACTTGAGGAATCATCTTGGGCATCATTGTCATTATCACATAAATCACATTTATTTAAATGAATAGGAATTCTGGCTTCCCCACATTCAGAACACAGTCTATCTGGTAGTTCAGACATGTTAAACAGGCATAAACTTGATAACAAAGTACAAAAAACGTTTTAAAATAAAACCGTTACTGTCACTTTAAATTTTAAACTGAACACACTTTATTACTGCAATTGCGAAAAAACATGAAGGAATTGTTCAAAATTCACCAAATTTTCACCACAGTGTCTTAAAGCCTTAAAAGTATTGCACACCAAATTTGGAAGCTTTAACCCTTAAAATAACGGAACCGGAGCCGTTTTGAACTTTAACCCCTTTACAGTCCCTGGTATCTGCTTTGCTGAGACCCAACCAAGCCCAAAGGGGAATACGATACCAAATGACGCCTTCAGAAAGTCTTTTCTAAGTATCAGAGCTCCTCTCACATGCGACTGCATGCCATGCCTCTCAAAAACAAGTGCGCAACACCGGCGCGAAAATGAGGCTCTGCTTATGCTTTGGGAAAGCCCCTAAAGAATAAGGTGTCTAAACCAGTGCCTGCCGATATTATTATATCAAAATACCCAGATAAAATGATTCCTCAAGGCTAAATATGTGTTAATAATGAATCGATTTAGCCCAAAAAAAGTCTACAGTTTTAATAAGCCCTTGTGAAGCCCTTATTTACGATCGTAATAAACATGGCTTACCGGATCCCATAGGGAAAATGACAGCTTCCAGCATTACATCGTCTTGTTAGAATGTGTCATACCTCAAGCAGCAAGAGACTGCACACTGTTCCCCCAACTGAAGTTAATTGCTCTCAACAGTCCTGTGTGGAACAGCCATGGATTTTAGTGACGGTTGCTAAAATCATTTTCCTCATACAAACAGAAATCTTCATCTCTTTTCTGTTTCTGAGTAAATAGTACATACCAGCACTATTTCAAAATAACAAACTCTTGATTGAATAATAAAAACTACAGTTAAACACTAAAAAACTCTAAGCCATCTCCGTGGAGATGTTGCCTGTACAACGGCAAAGAGAATGACTGGGGTAGGCGGAGCCTAGGAGGGATCATGTGACCAGCTTTGCTGGGCTCTTTGCCATTTCCTGTTGGGGAAGAGAATATCCCACAAGTAAGGATGACGCCGTGGACCGGACACACCTATGTTGGAGAAATAAGACTTACTTACCCCAGGACACTCATCTACATATAGCAGATAGCCAAACCAGTACTGAAACGAGAATCAGCAGAGGTAATGGTATATATAAGAGTATATCGTCGATCTGAAAAGGGAGGTAAGAGATGAATCTCTACGACCGATAACAGAGAACCTATGAAATAGACCCCTTAGAAGGAGATCACTGCATTCAAATAGGCAATACTCTCCTCACATCCCTCTGACATTCACTGCACGCTGAGAGGAAAACCGGGCTCCAACTTGCTGCGGAGCGCATATCAACGTAGAATCTAGCACAAACTTACTTCACCACCTCCATCGGAGGCAAAGTTTGTAAAACTGAATTGTGGGTGTGGTGAGGGGTGTATTTATAGGCATTTTAAGGTTTGGGAAACTTTGCCCCTCCTGGTAGGAATGTATATCCCATACGTCACTAGCTCATGGACTCTTGCTAATTACATGAAAGAAAGCTTTAAATATCCCTTCCACTTCCTGTTCCCTACCAGTATTTTGTATGCCAAGAATTGGAGGAAGAAGTTAGGACAGTAGGGTAAAAAAGTAAACTAGAGCTGCCGCCAAAAGCAAAGGAGGGCAGGTTTGTGGACTCTCACCAACAAGAAAGAAAATAATTTATCAGGTAACTATAAATTATGTTTTCTTTCTAATGGTGGTGAGAGTTCATGAAAATCCTCACTGTTAGAAACTAATACCAAAGCTGTGGAGTCAGCAGGCAGGCACTTAATTAACATGAACTACTTCTAAAAGATCCACTTGCGAAATGTTACCTCTGCTGAGACTAAAACCTCAAAAAGACGACTATGAAGTACAAAATAATATACTGATGCCCCCTACTTGAAATCGAAGAAAGGAGACAAAGAATGAGATGAAGGAATTGTAGGACGTAAATGTGGCGACACTCCATGCAAGATCTGAGAAATAGACGTTTCAATCATGAATCAACAAGTCAAGACTCCTTCCGACCTTACGTTTACAAGAAAACAAATTGAAAGCCCAGTCTACCTGCAGAGTGAGCAATACGCACTCTGGCAAAGATTTAAAATAAGAACCTAGATTCAAATAGATGACGTTGCAAAACCCCTTGAAATAAAGATACTGAAAAGAGACCTGTTAGAGTAAAGACTAATAAACCACTTTCTAAACCATCCTGTAAATTGTAAAATTTAGGGATCCCCTTTCTAAACCATCCTGAAAATTGTAAAATTTGGTGATCCGAAAAGAATGGCATTCCAAAGCAAGAGCTTAACAGCAAGGAAGATATCCTATCACCCTTGTGGGAAATCTTCCTAGTGACAAGCTTGTCAATCTGAAACAAAACATTGACTACAGAGTCAGCCAAACCTTTCTGGCACAAGTATGAAACAGTTTCCGCCTCCAAGCTCCTTAGGACATAAATCTAAATGCTGAGAGAGACAGCACGAAAAACCAAACATCTGAACCAGAACCGTACTCATATCTCCCGGAGCCAAGCAAAAACAAATAAAAAAACTCTCAAGGATTGACTAAAGAATATCTCCAGAAGAGACACAAATGAGAGATGCATAAACTAGATGTAAGAATACATCACTGCTAGAGTAACCAGCAAGTCCCTAAAGGATTTCATACCCCCCCCCACACACACACAACGATACTTTGGGAGGCAAAGAATCAAGCAGGATGCCATCCAGAAGATCTCCAGGAAAACTCAGTGACCCACCAAGTGTTCAAAAACTCTTGGGTGAGAGACCCTATGCCCGACCTGCTTGTTAACCCTGGGAATGAAATGCTGGAATGGTCCAAAGATGAACAGCTGTCCAATCAAAGTGTGTTCGGCAATCCCCTTCACTACAGGCCGGAGATAGTTGGTAGCCGGTGACATCACCACGTATTAACTTGATGACATGACAAAGGGGGCAGAACCAGGAAGCTCACTGTAGCTACAAGCGTAGCTGGATGCGGAGAGGTTCTTCAAACCCCTTGATCTCAGCTCTCATAGCAGCTATAAACCTCCAAGACCCCTCATTTGAAAAAGAATCCCCTGTCTGGAATACCACACAAAATATCTTTTTAAAGTAAAGTGGAAAAAAACACATAGGGATTAGCTTGGGAATGGCTCATTATATGTGCAACAAAACAAAAAAATCCGGTATGTGAAGAGACTCCTAATATAGTTTATTTTCTAGTAGACAAGTCCCTCTCTCAAAAAAAAAGGATATGAATTTTGCCTGAATAGGCAGGTGATCACAAAAAAAGTGCTTTCTGTTCTGAATCTCTCTCTCTCTAATTTATATTATAACCCCCAAAAGCCTGTATAGGCCCCTATTTCACATGTGGCTACCTATGATAATTATTTTAGTAAGATCACAGTAACAGCAGTGGTCACTTGGCTATTTTCAGTATTATATACTAAAATCTAAGAAAAAAAGTATACATTTTATTCTAAAGTTTTTTTCCGCAGCTATCTCATATGCCATGAATTACAAATGTAATAATAGTATATTGTGAATCAGCGGGGCCTGCTAAAAAAACACAATATATCATTTGTGTGGGACATTCACTGAAATTTTACTTACAATAGGGTTTAAATCTAGGTAGCAACAAAGTTCAAAAACTTAAATTATGCTTACCTGATAATTTTCTTTTCTTTAAATGAAAAGAGTCCACAGCTGCATTCATTACTTTTGGGAAAATAGAACCTGGCCACCAGGAGGAGGCAAAGACACCCACAACCAAAGGCTTCAATATTCCTCCCACTTCCCTCTTCTCCCAGTCATTCTGCCGAGGAACAAGGAACAGTAGAAGAAATATCAGGGTGAAAAGGTGCCAGAAGAATAAAAATAACAGACGCCCCACAGAAAAAATACCGGAGGGGAGCTGTGGACTCTTTCCATCTGAAGAAAAGAAGATTATCAGGTAAGCATAATTTAAGTTTTTCTTCATAAATGGAAAGAGTTCACAGCTGCATTCATTACTTTTGGGAAAACAATACCCAAGCTATAGAGGACACTAAATGCAAAAACGGGAGGGTACAAGAGGCGGCCCACTCTGAGGGCACCTGGCCTAAAAACCCCTACCCAAAATCCTGCTTCGTCCGAAGCCGAGAACAACTTTGAAAAAAGGAAAAGGCCCAAGGACACTGACCCACAGATAGTTCACAGCCTTGCTAGAGACCGCAAGAACTAGACTCAACTGAGTCAACACCCTCCAAGAGACGCCGTCCCCAGCAGTCGGTCTCCAAACAACACACCCCTTAATAAAAACAAACTACCATATTCTTCCACAAAGAAAAGGCACGGAAAAAACATGATTATACTTTGTAAAGCGCATCTAATCCCCCTTAAGGGACTCAAGGCGCTGCTCATTTTATCAACCACGAAAGGAGGAAAGGGTGAGTAGACCTCGCCGGGGATCGAACTTGCAACCCTCGGTTTGCTACAGTGAAGAGTAGCCACAGTGCATTAGTATGCTGAGCTAGCTTCCACCTAGCATAAGGAACTCCAGAAAAAAACCCTAAAAAGGGGCACAACGAGTCCTAAATAAAAACACAGAGCAAAACCAGAGAAACCAGGTCAGGCTAACAGAGACCCAACTAGTCTCATAGAAACAAGGGGAGGCAACGCCCAGACCCCAGAAGTACAAAAACCACGGGATAAGGCCGGGAGTCTGAAATAGAGAGAGGATCTTCCCCTAACACAGTGCAACCGCACTCCAGAAAGCAACTGAAGATGAAGGTCCCCAAGTCGCAAAAAGGTATCTCAGAATACCAAAATATTCAGAACGAAACCTCGTGCAGCAAGCTCAGATAGGTCTGACGAACAACACCTGAAGCAAAAACACTGCACACTGCAGTCATCTAAAAATGACTCTAAAACTTAAATACTTGCAGGGCAAGTAGAAAGCAGCTGAAAAACATAATTTATGCTTACCTGATAAATTTATTTCTCTTGTAGTGTAGTCAGTCCACGGGTCATCCATTACTTATGGAATATATCTCTTCCTAACAGGAAGCTGCAAGAGGATCACCCAAGCAGAGCTGCTATATAGCTCCTCCCCTCACATGTCATATTCAGTCATTCGACCAAAACCAGACGAGAAAGGAGAAACCATAGGGTGCAGTGGTGACTGGAGTTTAATTAAAATTTAGATCTGCCTTAAAGACAGGGCGGGCCGTGGACTGACTACACTACAAGAGAAATAAATTTATCAGGTAAGCATAAATTATGTTTTCTCTTGTTAAGTGTAGTCAGTCCACGGGTCATCCATTACTTATGGAATACCAATACCAAAGCTAAAGTACACGGATGAAGGGAGGGACAAGGCAGGAACCTTAAACAGAAGGAACCACTGCCTGAAGCACCTTTCTCCCAAAAATAGCCTCCGAAGAAGCAAAAGTGTCAAATTTGTAAAATTTTTAAAAAGTGTGAAGTGAAGACCAAGTTGCAGCCTTGCAAATCTGTTCAATAGAGGCCTCATTTTTAAAGGCCCAGGTGGAAGCCACAGCTCTAGTAGAATGAGCTGTAATCCTTTCAGGAGGCTGCTGTCCAGCAGTCTCATAGGCTAAGCGTATTATGCTACTAAGCCAAAAAGAGAGAGAGGTAGCCGAAGCCTTTTGACCTCTTCTCTGTCCAGAGTAAACGACAAACAGGGAAGAAAGCTGGGTATATTAAAAGTGGCCCAGCGCACATACCACTCCGGTGAAAGATGGTCCAATGTATTCAGAAGGTTCAGATAAAAAATTCAGGAGACTCCAGATATATATATCTGGAGTCTCCTGAATTTTTTATCTGAACCTTCTGAATACATTGGACCATCTTTCACCGGAGTGGTATGTGCGCTGGGCCACTTTTAATATACCCAGCTTGCTTCATTAGCACTACAGTGTGCTCTATACTTTGTGAGTATATCTCTGAAGGGTAAAGCTGGTGGGTTCACACTCTGCTTACTAATTCCACACTAGGAGTCGCCCTCTGTATATCTTCTTACTTTTCAGATGATTTTGGAAATCTACTAAGAGGAGCTGCCCTAGCATTCTAATGCACAGTCAACTGGGACACTGATAAGTTTCCAGACTGCTTATCTAGGCATTATCTTTGCCTTCACTACATGTGAGTACAAAATCTATATCTCATTCTATTTATCCTTATATATACTGGCTACACTAGGAGGCGCCCTTTCTTTTTTTGTTTCAAACAGGGAAGAAGTTTGATGAAAATCTTTAGTTGCCTGCAAATAGAACTTCAGGGCATGGACTACGTCCAGATTATGCAAAAGTCGTTCCTTCTTTGAAGAAGGGTTAGGACACAGTGATGGAACAACAATCTCTTGATTGATATTCTTGTTAGTAACTACCTTAGGTAAGAACCCAGGTTTAGTACGCAGAACTACCTTGTCTGAATGAAAAATCAGATAAGGAGAATCACAATGTAAGGCAGATAACTCAGAGACTCTTCGAGTCGAGGAAATAGCCATCAAAAACAGAACCTTCCAGGATAACAGCTTGATATCAATGGAATGAAGGGGTTCAAATGGAACGCCTTGAAGAACGTTAAGAACTAAGTTGAAGCTCCACGGCGGAGCAACAGTCTTAAACACAGGCTTAATCCTAGCTAAAGCCTGACAAAAATCCTGAACGTCTGGAACTTCTGCCAGACGTTTGTGTAGAAGAATAGACAGAGCAGAAATCTGTCCCTTTAACGAACTAGCAGATAAGCCCTTTTCTAAACCCTCTTGTAGAAAAGACAATATCCTAGGAATCCTAACCTTACTCCATGAGTAACTCTTGGATTCGCACCAATATAAATATTTACGCCATATCTTATGGTAAATTCTTCTGGTAACAGGCTTCCTAGCCTGTATTAAGGTATCAATAACCGACTCCGAGAAGCCACGCTTTGATAGGATCAAGCGTTCAATCTCCATGCAGTCAGCCTCAGAGAAATTAGATTTGGATGGTTGAAAGGACCCTGAATTAGAATCGGAAATGGTGGAAACACATAAGCCATGTTGAAGACCCAAGGGGCTGTCAGAGCATCTATCAGCCCCGCTCCCGGGTCCCTGGACCTGGATCCGTAACAAGGAAGCTTGGCGGTCTGGCGAGACGCCATGAGATCCAGATCTGGTTTGCCCCAACGATGAATCAGTTGAGCAAAGACCTCCGGATGAAGTTCCCACTCCCCCGGATGAAAAGTCTGGCGACTTAGAAAATCCGCCTCCCAGTTCTCCACGCCTGGGATGTAAATCGCTGACAGGTGGCAAGAGTGAGACTCTGCCCAGCGAATTATCTTTGAGACTTCCAACATCGCTAGGGAACTTCTGGTTCCCCCTTGATGGTTGATGTAAGCCACAGTCGTGATGTTGTCCGACTGAAATCTGATGAACCTCAGAGTTGCTAACTGAGGCCAAGCTAGGAGAGCATTGAATATTGCTCTTAACTCCAGAATATTTATTGGGAGGAGTTTCTCCTCCTGAGTCCATAGTCCCTGAGCCTTCAGGGAGTTCCAGACGGCGCCCCAGCCTAGAAGGCTGGCGTCTGTTGTTACAATCGTCCAATCTGGCCTGCGAAAGGTCATCCCCTTGGACAGATGTGGCCGAGAAAGCCGCCATAGAAGAGAATCTCTGGTCTCTTGATCCAGATTTAGCAGGGGGGACAGATCTGAGTAATCCCCATTCCACTGACTTAGCATGCATAATTGCAGCGGTCTGAGATGCAGGCGCGCAAATGGTACTATGTCCATTGCCGCTACCATTAAGCCAATTACTTCCATGCACTGAGCTACTGACGGGTGTGGAATAGAATGAAGGACACGGCAAGCATTTAGAAGTTTTGATAACCTGGCCTCCGTCAGGTAAATTTTCATCTCTACAGAATCTATAAGAGTCCCTAGAAAGGGAACCCTTGTAAGTGGTAATAGAGAACTCTTTTCCACGTTCACCTTCCACCCATGCGACCTCAGAAATGCCAGAACTATCTCTGTATGAGACTTGGCAGTTTGAAAACTTGACGCTTGTATCAGAATGTCGTCTAGGTACGGAGTCACCGCTATGCCTCGCGGTCTTAGTACCGCCAGAAGTGAGCCCAGAACTTTTGTAAAGATTCTTGGAGCCGTAGCTAATCCGAAGGGAAGAGCTACAAACTGGTAATGCCTGTCTAGGAAATCAAATCATAGGTACCGATAATGATCCTTATGAATCGGTATGTGAAGGTAGGCATCCTTTAAGTCCACTGTGGTCATGTACTGACCCTCTTGGATCATGGGAAGGATGGTTCGAATAGTTTCCATTTTGAATGATGGAACTCTTAGGAATTTGTTTAGGATTTTTAAGTCCAAGATTGGTCTGAAGGTTCCCTCTTTCTTGGGAACCACAAATAGATTTGAATAGAATCCTTGCCCGTGTTCCGTCCGCGGAACTGGGTGGATCACCCCCATTAGTAAGAGGTCTTGTACACAGCGTAGAAACGCCTCTTTCTTTATTTGGTTTGCTGATAACCTTGAAAGATGAAATCTCCCTCGTGGAGGAGAAGTTTTGAAGTCCAGGAGATATCCCTGAGATATGATCTCCAACGCCCAGGGATCCTGGACATCTCTTGCCCAAGCCTGGGCGAAGAGAGAAAGTCTGCCCCCCACTAGATCTGTTTCCGGATAGGGGGCCCTCTCTTCATGCTGTCTTAGGGGCAGCAGCAGGTTTCTTGGCCTGCTTGCCCTTGTTCCAGGACTGGTTAACTTTCCAGCCCTGTCTGTAACGAGCAACAGCTCCTTCCTGTTTTGGAGCGGAGGAAGTTGATGCTGCTCCTGCCTTGAAGTTACGAAAGGCACGAAAATTAGACTGTTTGGCCTTAGATTTGGCCCTGTCCTGAGGTAGAGCATGGCCCTTACCTCCCGTAATGTCAGCTATAATTTCTTTCAAGCCGGGCCCGAATAAGGTCTGCCCTTTGAAAGGAATATTAAGCAATTTCGATTTAGAAGTCACGTCAGCTGACCAGGATTTAAGCCATAGCGCTCTGCGCGCTTGGATGGCGAATCCGGAGTTCTTAGCCGTAAGTTTGGTTAAATGTACGACGGCATCAGAAACAAATGCGTTAGCTAGCTTAAGTGCTTTAGGCTTGTTCATAATTTCATCCAATGGAGCTGTGCGAATGGCCTCTTCCAGAGACTCAAACCAGAATGCCGCCGCCGCAGCAGTGACAGGCGCAATGCATGCAAGGGGCTGTAAGATAAAACCTTGTTGAACAAACATTTTCTTAAGGTAACCCTCTAATTTCTTATCCATTGGATCTGAAAAGGCACAACTATCCTCCACCGGGATAGTGGTACGCTTAGCTAAAGTAGAAACTGCTCCCTCCACCTTAGGGACCGTCTGCCATAAGTCTCGTGTGGTGGCGTCTATAGGAAACATTTTCCTAAATATGGGAGGAGGGGAAAAAGGCACACCAGGTCTATCCCACTCCTTGCTAATAATCTCTGTAAGCCTTTTAGGTATAGGAAAAACGTCAGTACACACCGGTACCGCATAGTATCTATCCAACCTACATAATTTTTCTGGAATTGCAACCGTGTTACAATCATTCAGAGCCGCTAATACCTCCCCTAGCAATATGCGGAGGTTCTCAAGCTTAAATT
The DNA here is from genome assembly GCF_027579735.1 of Bombina bombina. Taxonomy (NCBI): domain Eukaryota; kingdom Metazoa; phylum Chordata; class Amphibia; order Anura; family Bombinatoridae; genus Bombina; species Bombina bombina. The sequence goes on along the minus strand of NC_069503.1, from coordinate 874,198,185 downwards.
TAAAATTAGAAATCTCTGAATCCAGTCTCCCTGGATCAGATCCGTCACCCACAGAATGAAGCTCTCCGTCTTCATGTTCTGCAAACTGTGACACAGTATCTGACATGGCTCTTACCTCATCCGCGCGCTCTGTCCTTAACCCAGAGCTATCGCGCTTGCCTCTTAATTCTGGCAATTTAGATAATACTTCTGTCATAACAGTAGCCATGTCTTGCAAAGTGATTTGTAAGGGCCTCCCTGATGTACTTGGCGCCACAAAATCACGCAGCTCCTGAGCGGGAGGCGAAGGTACTGACACGTGAGGAGAGTTAGTCGGCATAACTTCCCCCTCGTTGTCTGGTGATAATTTCTTTACATGTAAAGATTGACTTTTATTTAAAGTAACATCAATGCAATTAGTACACAAATTTCTATTGGGCTCCACATTGGCCTTTAAACATAGTGAACAAAGAGATTCATCTGAGTCAGACATGTTTAAACAGACTAGCAATGAGACTAGCAAGCTTGGAAATACTTTTCTAAATAAATTTACAAGCAATATAAAAAACGCTACTGTGCCTTTAAGAAGCACAAAAAGCTGTCAAAGTTGAAATAACAATGAACCAAAATAGTTATAGCAACCAATTTTTCACAGTAAATGTATTAAGTTAGCAAAGGATTGCACCCACCAGCAAATGGATGATTAACCCCTTAATACCCAAAAACGGATAACAATTTAATAATTAACGTTTTTAACACAGTCAAAACACACTGTCACAGGTCTGCTGTGACTGATTACCTCCCTCAAAATGAATTTTGAAGACCCTTGAGCTCTCCAGAGACGATCTGGATCATGGAGGATGAAGTAGACAGATTGTGACTGAATTTTTACTGCGCAAAAAAGCGCTAAAATAGGCCCCTCCCACTCATATTACAACAGTGGGGAAGCTCAGATAACTGTTTCTATGCAGAAAACAAAGATGGCCATGTGGTAAAAATCATGCCCCAATAAGTTTTATCACCAAGTACCTCACAAAAAAACGATTAACATGCCAGTAAACGTTTTGAACATACATTTTGAAAGTTATGAAGTGTTATTAATAAGCCTGCTACCAGTCACTTTTACTGCAGTTAAGGCTCATACATTATTTCAGTATTAACAGTATTTTCAGAGTCAATTCCATTCCTTAGAAAAATACATTCAGTGTACACACACTCATCAGCCTAATACCAGTCGCTATCACTGCATTTAAGGCTGAACTTACGTTACATTGGTATTTTCTCAGTCAATTCCAATGCTATTCCCCTTTTCTGAAGTTACCTCACTCCTCAGATGAGAACAGCCAGTGGATCTTAGTTACGTCTGCTAAGATCATAGAAAACGCAGGCAGATTCTTCTTCTAATGCTGCCTGAGAACAAACAGCACACTCCGGTGCTATTTAAAATAACAAACTTTTGATTGAAGAAATAAACTAAGTTAAAAAACACCACAGACCTCTCACAGCGACCTATCTTTAGTTAGGCTGCAAGAGAATGACTGAATATGACATGTGAGGGGAGGAGCTATATAGCAGCTCTGCTTGGGTGATCCTCTTGCAGCTTCCTGTTAGGAAGAGATATATTCCATAAGTAATGGATGACCCGTGGACTGACTACACTTAACAAGAGAAATAGGATCCTTCAGATTGCTAAGTATCCACTAACCAGCAGATAACGTCACAGGGTAAGAGCCGACAGTCCTTTCCACAAATCTTGATGGAGAAAGGAGAAACCTCAAAGAGGCTTACTGTACCTCGAATGCTCCGAGGACGAAATAGCAGAGCAACAGATCTCAGATCCAGCTCCAACACTGGACCAGCCCAAGCGACAGACATGTCAGATAGACGGGGGGACAGAAAGACCCCAACCACAAGCCCCCAGGGAATGGAAGGAAAAAAGGGGGGACTCACCCACCCCAACAGAGCTCAGGTGCCAACCCTATTCGCTCTTCCAAAAACTTAAATTATGCTTACCTGATAATTTTCTTTTCTTCAGATGGAAAGAGTCCACAGCTTCATTCATTACTTTTGGAAATTTAGAACCTGGCCACCAGGAGGAGGCAAAGACACCCCAGCCAAAGGCTTAAATACTCCTCCCACTTCCCTCATCCCCAAGTCATTCTGCAGAGGAACAAGGAACAGTAGAAGAAATATCAGGGTGAAAAGGTGCCAGAAGAATAAAAATAACAGACGTCCCACAGAAAAAATACGGGAGGGGAGCTGTGGACTCTTTCCATCTGAAGAAAAGAAGATTATCAGGTAAGCATAATTTAAGTTTTTCTTCATAAATGGAAAGAGTTCACAGCTGCATTCATTACTTTTGGGAAAACAATACCCAAGCTATAGAGGACACTAAATGCAAAAACGGGAGGGTACAAGAGGCGGCCCACTCTGAGGGCACCTGGCCTAAAAACACCTACCCAAAATCCTGCTTCTTCCGAAGCCGAGAACAACTTTGAAAAAAGGAAAAGGCCCAAGGACACTGACCCACAGATAGTTCACAGCCTTGCTAGAGACCGCAAGAACTAGACTCAACTGAGTCAACACCCTCCAAGAGACACCGTCCCCAGCAGTCGGTCTCCAAACAACACACCCCTTAATAAAAACAAACTACCATATTCTTCCACAAAGAAAAGGCACGGAAAAAACATGATTATACTTTGTAAAGCGCATCTAATCCCCCTTAAGGGACTCAAGGCGCTGCTCATTTTATCAACCACGAAAGGAGGAAAGGGTGAGTAGACCTCGCCGGGGATCGAACTTGCAACCCTCGGTTTGCTACAGTGAAGAGTAGCCACAGTGCATTAGTATGCTGAGCTAGCTTCCACCTAGCATAAGGAACTCCAGAAAAAAAACCTAAAAAGGGGCACAACGAGTCCTAAATAAAAACAAAGAGCAAAACCAGAGAAACCAGGTCAGGCTAACAGAGATCCAACTAGTCTCATAGAAACAAGGGGAGGCAACACCCAGACCCCAGAAGTACAAAAACCACGGGATAAGGCCGGGAGTCTGAAATAGAGAGAGGATCTTCCCCTAACACAGTGCAACTGCACTCCAGAAAGCAACTGAAGATGAAGGTCCCCAAGTCGCAAAAAGGTATCTCAGAATACCAAAATATTCAAAACGAAATCTTGTGCAGCAAGCTCAGATAGGTCTGATAAACAACATCTGAAGCAAAAACACTGCAGTCATCTAAAAATGACTCAAACTTAAATACTTGCAGGGCAAGTAGAAAGCAGCTGAAGATAGGATCCTTCAGATTGCTAAGTATCCACTAACCAGCGAATAACGTTGCAGGCTAAGAGCCACCAGTCCTTCCCACAAATCTTGTATGTGGAGAAAGGAGAAACCTCAAAAACGCTTACTGTACCTCGAATGCTCTGAGGACGAAATAGCAGAGCAACAGATCTCCGATCCTGCTCCAGACAGGGGGACAGAAAGATCACAAGCCCCAAGGGACTGGAAGAAAAAAACAGAATTTATGTTTACCTGATAAATTTCTTTCTCCTACGGTGTGTCCGGTCCACGGCTTCATCCTTACTTGTGGGATATTCTCTTCCCCAACAGGAAATGGCAAAGAGAGCACACAGCAAAAGCTGTCCATATAGCCCCCACTCTGGCTCCGCCCCCCAGTCATTCGACCGACGGTTAGGAGAAAAAGGAGAAACTATAGGGTGCCGTGGTGACTGTAGTGTACAGAAATAAAAATGTTTAAACCTGACTAAAAGCCAGGGCGGGCCGTGGACCGGACACACCGTAGGAGAAAGAAATTTATCAGGTAAACATAAATTCTGTTTTCTCCTACATTGGTGTGTCCGGTCCACGGCTTCATCCTTACTTGTGGGAACCAATACCAAAGCTTTAGGACACGGATAAAGGGAGGGAACAAGTCAGGTTACCTAAACGGAAGGCACCACAGCTTGCAACACCTTTCTCCCAAAAACAGCCCCCGAAGAAGCATAAGCATCGAATTTGTAAAATTTGGCAAAAGTATGCAGAGAAGACCAAGTCGCTGCCTTACAGATCTGATCAACAGAAGCCTCGTTCTTGAAGGCCCATGTGGAAGCCACAGCTCTAGTAGAGTGAGCTGTAACTCGTTCAGGAGGCTGCCGTCCGGCAGTCTCATAAGCCAATTGGATGATGCTTTTCAGCCAAAAGGAAAGAGAGGTAGCAGTAACTTTCTGCCCTCTCCTCTTACCAGAATAAACGACAAACAAGGATGATGTTTGTCTGAAATCCTTTGTTGCTTCTAAATAGAATTTTAAAGCATGGACCACATCTAGGTTGTGTAACAAACGTTCCTTCTTCGAAACTGGATTCGGACATAGAGAAGGAACAACTATTTCCTGGTTAATATTCCTGTTGGAAACTACTTTTGGAAGAAAACCAGGCTTGGTACGTAAAACTACCTTATCTGTATGGAAGACCAGATAGGGAGAAGTACACTGCAAAGCAGATAATTCAGAAACTCTTCTAGCAGAAGAAATAGCAACCAAAAACAGAACTTTCCAAGATAGTAACTTAATATCTATGGAATGTAAGGGTTCAAACGGAACCCCTTGAAGAACTGAGAGAACTAAGTTTAGACTCCATGGAGGAGTCAAAGGTCTGTAGACAGGCTTGATTCTGACTAACGCCTGTACAAACGCATGTACATCTGGCACGGCTGCCAGACGTTTGTGCAACAAAACAGACAGAGCAGATATCTGTCCTTTTAGAGAACTAGCTGACAAACCTTTATCCAAACCCTCTTGGAGAAAGGAAAGAATCCTAGGAATTTTAATTTTACTCCAAGAGAATCCCTTGGATTCGCACCAACGGATATGTTTGTGCCATATCTTATGGTAAATTTTCCTAGTCACAGGTTTTCTGGCTTGAACCAGAGTATCTATAACTGAATCAGAAAACCCACGCTTAGATAAAATCAATTTCCAAGCAGTCAGTTGCAGAGAGACTAGATTTGGATGTTCGAATGGACCTTGTACTAGAAGATCCTGTCTCAAAGGTAGCTTCCATGGTGGAGCCGATGACATATTCACCAGGTCTGCATACCAAGTCCTGCGTGGCCATGCAGGAGCTATTAGAATCACCGAGGCCTTCTCCTGTTTGATCCTGGCTACAAGCCTGGGAAGGAGAGGGAACGGTGGAAACACATAAGCTAGATTGAACGACCAAGGAGCCACCAATGCATCCACTAGTGTCGCCTTGGGATCCCTGGATCTGGACCCGTAGCGAGGAACCTTGGAGTTCTGACGAGACGCCATCAGATCCATATCTGGAATGCCCCATAGTTGAGTTAACTGGGCAAAGACCTCCGGATGGAGTTCCCACTCCCCCGGATGGAAGGTCTGACGACTCAAATAATCCGCCTCCCAGTTGTCTACTCCTGGGATGTGAATTGCAGATAGATGGCAGGAGTGATCCTCCGCCCATTTGATAATCTTGGATACTTCTCTCAATGCCAAGGAACTCTTTGTTCCCCCCTGATGATTGATGTACGCTACAGTCGTCATGTTGTCCGACTGAAATCTTATGAAACTGGCCTTCGCTAGTTGAGGCCAAGCCAGGAGCGCATTGAATATCGCTCTCAGTTCCAAAATGTTTATCGGGAGAAGAGACTCTTCCCGAGACCATAGACCCTGAGCTTTCAGGGAGTCCCAGACCGCGCCCCAGCCTAAGAGACTGGCGTCGGTTGTGACAATGACCCACTTTGGTCTGCGGAAACTCATTCCCTGAGACAGGTGATCTTGAGTCAACCACCAGCGGAGTGAGTCTCTGGTTACCTGGTCTACTTGAATCTGGGGAGATAAGTCTGCATAATCCCCATTCCACTGTTTGAGCATGCACAGTTGCAATGGTCTTAGATGAATTCGAGCAAAAGGAACCACGTCCATTGCTGCAACCATTAATCCTATTACCTCCATGCACTGAGCTATGGAAGGTTGAGGAATAGATTGAAGAACTTGACAAGCGTTTAGAAGCTTTAACTTTCTGACCTCTGTCAGAAAAATCTTCATTTCTACAGAATCTATTATGGTTCCTAGAAAAGGAACCCTTGTGGACGGGGACAGGGAACTTTTTTCTATGTTCACCTTCCACCCGTGAGACCTGAGAAAGGCTAAAACAATGTCTGTATGAGCCCTTGCTTTGGAAAGGGACGACGCTTGGATTAGAATGTCGTCTAGGTAAGGTGCTACAGCAATGCCCCTCGGCCTTAGAACAGCTAGAAGGGACCCTAGCACCTTTGTGAAAATTCTGGGAGCAGTGGCTAAACCGAATGGAAGAGCCACGAACTGGTAATGTTTGTCCAGAAAGGCGAACCTCAGGAACTGATGATGATCTTTGTGGATAGGAATATGCAGGTACGCATCCTTTAAGTCCACGGTAGTCATATATTGACCCTCCTGGATTGTTGGTAAAATCGTCCGAATGGTTTACATTTTGAATGATGGAACTCTGAGGAATTTGTTTAGAATTTTAAATCCAGAATTGGCCTGAAAGTTCCCTCTTTTTTGGGAACTACAAACAGGTTTGAGTAAAAACCCAGACCTTGTTCCGCTGTTGGAACTGGGTGTATCACTCCCATCTTTAATAGGTCTCCTACGCAATGTAAGAATGCCTGTCTCTTTATCTGGTCTGAAGATAAGCGAGACATGTGGAACCTTCCCCTTGGAGGAAGTTCCTTGAACTCTAGAAGATACCCCTGAGAGACTATTTCTAGTGCCCAGGGATCCGGAACATCTCTTGCCCAAGCCTGAGCGAAGAGAGAAAGTCTGCCCCCTACTAGATCCGGTCCCGGATCGGGGGCTACCCCTTCATGCTGTCTTGGTAGCAGCAGCAGGCTTCTTGGCCTGTTTACCCTTGTTCCAGCCTTGCAATGGTTTCCATGCTGGTTTAGGCTGGGAAGCATTACCCTCTTGTCTAGAGGCTGCAGAGTTAGGAGACGGTCCGTTCCTGAAATTGCGAAAGGAACGAAAATTAGATTTGTTCTTAGCCTTGAAAGGCCTATCCTGTGGGAGGGCATGGCCCTTTCCCCCAGTGATGTCTGAAATAATCTCCTTCAATTCAGGCCCGAAAAGGGTCTTACCTTTGAAAGGAATATTAAGCAATTTTGTTTTGGACGACACATCCGCCGACCAAGATTTTAGCCAAAGTGCCCTGCGCGCCACTATTGCAAAACCTGAATTTTTCGCCGCTCATTTTGCCAATTGAAAAGCGGCATCCAAAATAAAGGAATTAGCCAACTTTAGTGCGTGAATTCTGTCCATGACTTCATCATATGGAGTCTATTTTTGGAGCAAATTTTCTAGTTCCTCGAACCAAAAAGACGCTGCCGTGGGAACAGGAATAATGCACGAAATTGGTTGAAGAAGGAAACCTTGCTTAACAAATATCTTTTTAAGTAAACCTTCCAATTTTTTATCCATAGGATCTTTGAAAGCGCAACTGTCCTCAATAGGAATAGTTGTGCGCTTGGCTAATGTTGAAACTGCCCCCTCTACCTTAGGGACCGTTTGCCATGCATCCCTTCTGGGGTCGACAATGGGGAACATTTTCTTAAATATAGGAGGGGGAACAAAAGGCACACCAGGCTTCTCCCACTCCTTAGTCACTATGTCCGCCACCCTCTTGGGTATCGGAAAAGCATCAGCGTGCACTGGGACCTCTAAGAATTTGTCCATTTTGCACAACTTCTCTGGAATCACCAAAGAATCACAATCATCAAGAGTAGCTAGCACCTCCTTAAGCAGGGCGTGGAGATGTTCTAGCTTAAATTTAAATGCCACGATATCAGGTTCTGCCTGCTGAGAAATTTTTCCTGAATCAGAAATTTCTCCCTCAGACAGACCCTCCCTCACTGCCAACTCAGATTGATGTGAGGGTATAACAGATAAATTATCGTCAGCGCCTACTTGCTCATCCTCTGTATTTAAAACTGAGCAATCACGCTTTCTGGGAAATGCTGGCAGTTTGGATAAAAGATTTGCTATAGAAGTATCCATTACTGCTGTTAATTGCTGCATAGTAACCAGCATTGGCGCGCTAGATGTACTAGGTATCGCCTGCGCGGGCAAAACTGGTTTTGACACAGAAGGAGAGGATGATGAGCTATCCCCACTACCTTCATTTGAAGAATCATCTTGGGCAACCTTATTAAATGTGACAGTACTGTCCTTACTTTGTTTGGACGCCATGGCACAATTTGCACATACATTTAAAGGGGGAACCACCTTGGCTTCCATACACACAGAACATATGCTATCTGAAGGTACAGACATGTTAGACAGATTTAGGCAGGCTATTAATACAATAAAGACGATTTTAAACAAAACCGTTACTGTCTCTTTAAATAATAAAAAGAGCACACTTTATTTCTGAATGTTTGAAAAACTATCAAGGAAATATCCGATCTTTATAAAATTTGCACCCTAGTGTCTTAATGCTTTGAAAGTATTGCACACCAAATTTCAAGTCTCTAACCCCTTATATGAGCAAACCGGAGCTAATAGTTCAATTTACTGGTTTAAAACACACTACAGTCCCTGCCACAGACTTTGCTGCGGCTTTACCTTCCTTAGGGGTTATTCACCACAGAATATAAGCCTTCCTGAGTCCGTTTCTCAGCCACAGGACCCTCTCACATGAAGCTGCATGCACTGCCTTGGGAAGTAACTGCGCAATTGAGGCGCGAAAATGAGGCCTCCTCCCTCTGCATACCAGAGTGAAGGGGCCTTTCTGACTAGATTAGGCGTCTAAACAAGTGCCAGGCGTAATAAAAACGTTTCCAAATGTGTTTCAAAGTTTACAAAACACTCCAAATGTCATATAAATACGATATAAATCAATCGATTTAGCCCACAATAGTGTCAACCAGCATAGAGCCCAATTTATAAGCCTTAATTCTGTTACTGAGTCTAAGAAAATGGCTTACCGATCCCTAAAGGTTAACTGACAGTCTTCTAGCATTACTATGTCTTGTTAGAAAAGAGACTGGTCATACCTGGGGCAGATAAGTCTGCAAACTGTTCCCCCCAACTGAAGTTCTCTGGTTTCAACAGTCCTGTGTGGGAACAGCAATGGATTTTAGTTACTGGTGCTAAAATCATACTCCTCTTTTAACAGAACTCTTCATCACTTTCTGTTGTAGAGTAAATAGTACAAACCGGCACTATTTTAAAATAACTAACTCTTGATAGAAGAAATAAAACTACAACTAACACCACATACTCTTTACCATCCCCGTGGAGATGCTACTTGTTCAGAGCGGCAAAGAGAATGACTGGGGGGCGGAGCCAAAGGGGGGGCTATATGGACAGCTTTTGCTGTGTGCTCTCTTTGCCATTTCCTGTTGGGGAAGAGAAAATCCCACAAGTAAGGATGAAGACACACCAATGTAGGAGAAAAGGGGGAACTCACCCACCCCAACAGAGCTCGGTGCCAACCCAATCCGCTCCTCCAAAATAAGGCACTCCCAAGGACCCCCAAGGACCTGGAAAAGAGAAAAGTGCAATAGATCCATAGGAAGACCTGTCACAACTCTCTTAGACAGTCTCTACGTAGATAGATCAATTTCCAACAGGTGGAACAGAGCCCACAGAGCCGCAGATGCTGCCCCTTACAGAAATAAGCCACCTGATCCAACCTCCTACACACAGGGCAGGACAAAAACCCTCCATAGAGAGGAAACCCCAACTCATAAGGAAGATAAACTAAGAGACCATAAAATGCAAAACCGTAAGAACGGCGGTATGAAGGACCTAAATCCTCCAAGCCTCCAACCCACAACGGGAAGGAAGACTCTAATTCGCAAAAAAATCGGAAATGACTGAGCATGTCGCCGCGGATCTCAACGGAGAATGAGGACTGAAACAATCCTCCATGCCCCTAAGCAACCACAGACCCTCAAGTCCTCTCAGGATGCAAGTTGAAGCTTGTAAAACAAGACAATCACACAAATCATATTGTGATCACTAGGCGCCCTCACCGGACCAACCGGACATAAAAAGGTGCCACGTGTCTAAACTAGACCTCAAAGACAGAAGGATTTGTACCCAGTCGGGATCATCCTGAAACCAAGGGCCCCAGCACTGTCAAGGCCACATAGATTCTCCCCAGATGATGGAGGGATAAAAAAAGTCAGACAGACTTTTGTAAACAGAGCGACCACAAAATGGCGAGTATCAATTCCAGAGAGGAAAGTTCCCAAAGGAAACATCACACCACAACATGAGCTTTAAACCAAATTAAAATCATCCTCACCAGATGAAAATAAAAGATAAGGCAACCGGTAGGTTATCGCCCAGGAAGAACGGACAGACCCACAGGACAAGCCCAACAGGGGTCGGAGATGTCCAAGCTCAGAACTGGAAAAGGATACACAAATAACAAAGACTATAAGAAGATTACTTCATCCCCTTATGTCAATGTATGCAAGCCAGTCAAAGAGTAAGACTGAGAATCCCCAGACCCATTAAGAGTGGAATCCTCCAGCAACACCAAAAACGTGCCTTAGTAGAACACAAAGGCGCGCCAGTCTATAACAAAAGGCGCAACATACCTCCGCCG